>NC_054055.1:78493531-79118781 GCF_017639655.2 Falco naumanni | reverse complement strand
CCATTGACTGTGTTCTCATATAAAAGCTATATTCAAAGGACTCATCTATAAACACTTTTATTTTCAAGAAATTCTAGAGAACAGAGCCAGTGCATCTATTCCTTTCAAGGCTTTTTTTTTTTTTTTCTAAAAAATTCATGTTATTTTCATTCGGGTAAGTCTTGTAGAAAGAACCAAGATCTGAATACTGTCATGCTAAATACTTCACAAATGTTAACAAACATAATGTGACCTACAGGTCACACATTTACAGAGGTGAAACAGGCTGTTGAGGTCACTTACTAGATCAGTAACAGAGCCAGTTATCTGGAATGTGTTAACTCCTGAGTTCTGTACTCCGACTTCCTAGCCTGCAGCCTTTCCAGACCCCACCAGATAACCAGAGTCAACATTTGTCTTTGAAATCCCCTTTTAAAATTGACAGAAAACACAAGTCTTCTGATTCTGCCTGTGAATCTTCTCTCTCCTCACTGTTTGCCAGACTCTCTTCCAGCTTTCTCCCACTGCTGATATTAGACTGACATACTGCAACTTCATACTTCTTTAAGCTTGGACTCGATCTCATTTTGCAGGTAGTCTTTCAAGTCCCTCCAAAGCACAGAACCTTCTACAATTTATCTCCTACAGCAGGGAAATATTTACTATAGGCATTCAGTATACACATACCTTTTTCCACTAAAAATGGAACTAACTCATTTATAGGTTAGAGTTGTATATTCCATTCTATGTATATTCTGCTCTATGCAACGAGCAACTGTGCTGTCAGTTAAGGGAAAGAAAATCATACAGACATTTAAGCTCCATCTAAAAACAAGAAAATGACAATTAGAGGGCAGATCTCATGTGGTCTCTTCATTGCACTGTATGTGACTTTTCTAGCCCTGTATTTAGCCACTACTGATTATATTCAGTGGCACAGTGATTGTGTTTAAATCTTGCTCCATCCTATTCTACTTACTAGTAAATAGCATTGTCATAACCCTCAAGATTGAAATACCATCAATAATAACAATTTAGGCAATGAAAAAGGAAGTGAAACTTGCTCTCATTAATGCTTCATGACTCTTTCTATTCCTAGGCAATTTAATAACATTCCTAAACCCCACAACATTTCAGAGTATTTCAGAGAGAGTAGACTGCTGACAGAAGAATACACTTGTTTGGAATTTATGAAAGAGCGAAAAAAGACAGATTTGCTTAAACAGGAGCTGAAGAAACTGATGAAAACTGAACAAACTCCTCTAAGTGACAGTGTGAAAGATAACTGTCAAGAGAAAGATAGAGTGGAAGAATATGAAAAGGAAGAAAAAAAGCTAAATAAAAAATAAAACTAAGTAACAGTGAGAAGGCAGAGAGTAAATGTGTAACTCCAGGTCCAAGAAACAAAACATTCATTAGGCTGACACCCCCACCCCCCAAAGCTACTGATAATTTGCATCATGGGCCTCTTACATCAGATACAAAACCAAAAAAAGGCAGTCTTTGCAACCATAGACATGCAGGTCAGGACTACAGTGAAACAGCTGAATCAAAAGTGAAAAATTCCTTTGGGCTGTATGAACCATCTTTTGGTAAAGATACCAAAACAAGGCAGAAGGACAGCTCCACTGAAGTGGAAGGCTGTGCTCATATAACATTTGCTGAAAGGAAATAGTCTTATGAAAGAACTCTTTGGACCAGGCTGTGTTTGAAGGGACAACCATTCAAGTTCTAACATGAGAGGAATGAAGAAAAGGAAGTGAAAAGATGCAGGATTACACAAACCACATTTCAAACCACCACTACTAGTTCATAATGTCCAGCATCTAACACTCATCATCATGAATAACCTCATGAGAATACACAAACTAATTATTTTGTTTGATAAATTTAATTAAGTACATCAACTTATCTTTCATCTAGAAATCTGGATCATTTAAAACATTTTTTAAAAGTAATGGGTTTACCTTCATTAAATGCATATTAAATCTTACAAGAACCGACCATTTCTTTCAATAATTTTTCCAAAATGAGTCAAATCAGTTGTCAAAAAACCCCCACTCTTCTGTTTTTGATCCATGGGCATGCATGTGCATGCCTGTGTGTCTTACCATGAATGCCTTAACAATGACAACATTTTTACCTGTTATCAGGTGTCCTAGTCCTTGTTTTGTAATTTCCAGTTTTTTTACATTCCCTCTGCAATTTGGATTGCGAAGCTGATTATTTGTTAGGTAGCTGAAGTGAGCAATCTGCTTTCATAAGGTTCATTATTGCGTTAGTTCCAACAATGCAATAGAATAAAATAATTTATTTTCTTCACTCCTGAAATAGCTTCCAGAATTAATACACAATAAAAATAATTTGCTATTACATTGTTTTCACTAGCATTACAAAGCTCTAAAGCTTCATTCTTTTCCACTGTTAGAACTTACCAAAGCCGTTTGCCTGGTAACTTCCACAGCTGACATCCAAAGATGAATGTGCAAGAGAAAACTATTGTTTAGGAGAAGTCAGGCATATCCAGCTCTCAAAAAGCCTTTAAAAATCCTGTGTTTAAGGTTATGTAAGCAAGGGTAGGAGGATTATGTTTTGTTCTTCATAGTAATTCATGAAACGCTTGCTAAAATGAAGTTAAGAGAAAATTATGTATATTCTATTAATTTTAAAAGGCAGTAGCACTTAAAAATCCTTTAAAAAATTATACTGAGAAAGCTTTTATAGGTGATTGGGACATTTAAATCTGAAATACTTGCAGTGAAATTCAGTGGACAGGTTTCAAAGCATGACTTTGTGTAGTCAGAAAAGGAGGTATTTCTCCTCTACAAACTACTCATACTTCTGCAATGTCTTTACTGCTGTCCCAAAGCTAAATGCAAACAAGCGAATATAAGCCAACACTCCTGTTTCTACGGATGAGGGGATCAAAAGCCTTTTTGCCTGTACTCACCCAAATGTTTGGCTAGAGCAGCCAACAAACTGGGTGTTTAGTGACCCCGTGCTAAGTGTGGATAAACAGCAGATACCACCATGAAAATTTTAAATGAGCTTTTCTTGACTTTACTGTGTTATACTCCCTAACAAGCCAAGTAGAAGTATCATTAGCCACATCTTTAGATTCAGAAATATGTCATTATCATTGCTAAATAATCTGTCCCGAATACAGAAAAAATTTAAAAATTAAATTAGTCCTTTTGGGGGGAGGGGTTGTTGGTTTGGGTTTTGGTTTTATTTTTTGGTGTTTGGTTTTTTTTTTTTAGGAAAGCTCTAATTAACATTGAAAAATAGATTAGAAAACCTGAGATGGGTTGAAAAACTTTTATTTCTTTAATAAAAAACCAATTATACATAACATTCAAACACATTTTTTTCTTGATGATATTTACTGCATCTATTTCCATGTTGGCTAAATGTAATCCCTAATATAAACATTTTTTTGAAAAATTAACATTAAAAAATATTTCAGGCATATATCCACACAATGTATCATGACCTTTTGAACTGATTTCTAAACGCAGTGCTAATTATGGAGGGGCCCTAGCACCTTTCTTCCTGCAGGAAGGCAAAGGACCTGAAACAACACAGCAGACACATTCCACTGAACAGAGAGGGAAGCTGAAGCAGAATTGCCAAAGCCCTGCAGAGAGGGAAAGGTGTTCCTGTCAGCTTTGTTCAGGTTCATGTCAAAGAAAAAAACGAGGTGTGGAACAAGAACTTTATACACCCACTCATTTGTCTTACGGGGCAGCAACAACAGGGTCACAGATCACCATGGCATGGAAGATTAATGCAACTTTGTCACTGTTCCACAGGCACGGTACCAGGAAGAATTCTGTTCTCCTTTAAATTCAAAATACCATGGCTGTTTCCTGTACCTAAGTACAGCAAGAAGGATTTACTCCTAAACAGAAAATTGTTTTCCCTTGTCCTCCTGCTTGCTACCATTCTGTTAATACTTTAGACATCTGAATCGCTAATTTGCCTTCTTACATTTACATAGCTTTTTCGGGCTATTCTGGACCGTCATTAACGTTTGCTAAAGCCTTTAGAAATTCAGTCCTCTGAAGGAACAGCACTGCCTTCTGCTTCCTCTTTATTCACATGGAGCTTGAGAAAGTTGGCCAGACCTTTCCTCCCAAAACATGGATGGAAATAATTTCAGTGATTCTCACTCAGTTTGGGAAGCAGAAAAAATATCAAGGAAGGAAAGCTCAGTTATCAGTAAAAGTAGGAAAAAAATTAAGTATTCAAAGAATCTTAAAAGTCAGGGAGGAAAAAGTATCCAGCTATCCTGTATTTGGCAACTGAGTGAGTCTCTTACGAGATAAAAAGTTCATTTGCGTATAGTATCAATAACGCATTTTCTAAGACAGCCAAAGAATACATAATTTCTACTGTAAAAAATACCAAGAAGGAAACTAATTCTGTCTACCCTAAGCCAACCAAACCACCTGCCTCTATCCTCTGGTACTACTTGTCACCAAATACAATCCCACCTTTGGATGAAACTACCATATTATACAAGAAACAACAAGGCTCCCAAATGAATTCCTAATGCCACTGCATTTCCAATTTAAAAATACAAATGCTACACTTTCAGATTTTGGTGAATGCATGCCATGACAAAGTCTTATGGTTCTGCCATGGTTCATACTAGTTGAAATAGACACAAAATAAGGTTCTATAAAGAGCAATGCTGTTCTTTGAAAACTGACCACTAAACTGAGAAACAAACTCAGGGAAGTTAAAATAAATCAAAAAGACTGACTGATATCCAAATGAAGTTACAAAGATGATCTCAGACCTAGTTTCATGAAAGACAACTGTTCCTTCTACTTTTTCTTATTCATTTAAAAAAGTGGTAATGAAAATGTAGTTGAGGACTCCATGGATTAGTGGGATTCCTTCAGCTGAAAGGGTGTAGCATGATAGCTACAACTTTATTACAAACCACAAGCCAACATGTAATTCCAACGCCACCTGTAAGAGATACAAAACATGATTTAAGTCATTGCATCAATAACCCTGAAGCACACAGGCATCTGAGAACAACTTTGGAAGTGTAAAAAATGGAACAAATTAGTTAGAGGTGAACAGGAACAAAAGATCTTTCTTTTTATATACAAATGTCTCTCTCCAAGGGATGGCAGCTAACTCCATGCTGGTTCCAAGAAAACCTGAAGATCAGGGAGAACAGTACCAAATAACACGAATATGAGCCAAAGTGGGGTATATACAACCCACAGCTAAAAACATTTGCTATGTAACTAACAGAAGATGTCTGAAGTGCTGAAGTTAAACGCTTGGCATGTAACGGAATACTTTGCTAGAACCTAAATTTAAGATTTGAGAGAGGTAAAAATTAAATTTCCTCCAAAATTTAAATCAGTCTTTATAAAAGTAATAAATCCATACTCCACTCCTTTCCCCTTGCCCCCGTACAGCTATATAGAAAAATGCTACCAAGACCTTTGCTAGTGACTCAGAGGCCTTGCATTGCTGTTTTAAAGGGTCCCATCGTTCCAACTAGCAGCACAGAAATTTGTATTCTATGATGGAATAGAGGGTGAAGCCTGACTGGAATACACAGCACATCCGTATTGCAGGCTACATAGAATCATGCTACGTAGTTATCATGGAATACATAGCTATTCATAGCACACACATGAAGAAACTACCTTTATGGTGATTTTTAGGCATTTTTGTGTTCATCACCTAGAATTCAAAGCAAACTCTTCTCTTTACTATGATTATCAGCCAAGACAAAAAAGGCTATTTGAAGGCAGACATGGAAGTGAACATTTTTAAATCCCTTCAAATGCTATTCAAATGAACATCTTCCAAGGACTATTCCCCTGCACAGCAGCAGACCTTTCCCTTATCCTGGAGGCATGCTGGATACAAATTGTTTTCTAGACAGCTATTAAATATACAATTCCAACAACATATTTTGGAATTCCTTCTAAGGCAGTTAGAACTTACAAGCCTATTGTGAACATTCACCAGCAGCATTTTATCTTGAAGGTAAATTTCCACACTACGTTGTCCTGTTATTCTGGCTGTCTAATTATTCCATTACACAGAGCCAGCACACTTTTCACTCAGAAGCAGGTATTTACAACCTGGTATGTCATTCTGATCATTAATTTGTTAAACTGCCAAAAAGAAAAGTATTTAATTAGGTAAAAATGCAACAGAGGTGTGATGGGGAAAAGGGTGGGAACAGACAGGACAAAATGCTGAGAATGTATGTAAATCACTCTGGAGTTACACTACTATGAAACACCAGCAATTTGTAAGAAACACATAAAAGTGATACAGATCTATCAAGTATTTGCCCATTTTTAAACCCAATTCTACTATTTCACTGGACTCCTTGATATAAAAATATTTCTCATTTGAAATCTGCTCCAGGGTCTATTCCATATAGATAAAGCGCTTTGTTTGAGAATAAATAAAAATGACAGCCAGTTTCATCACCAGTTAAATAACCAAGAGTTGAATACACAGGGAACAGCTAATCAAATGTTTGAAACTCCCCCCTGTGTTAGGGGACTCAGAACAAACAAACAGGAGCAGTGCTTTTAATATGTGTATGCTCTTCAACACCACATTGCTAGCATCCGCATGGGATTGGGAAATTTTTTTTTCCAATGTGCAGTCCTTACCTGCTACCCCCGTAGGAAAGGCTACCAAGCGCTCCAGCGGAGCAAGCCATTTGCTTGGAAGCACTGTCACTGGCTCAGAATAGTACTTCCAAATCAGAGAGATCATCAAGGCAGCCTAGAATTGAAATTTTTATTAGCTTGGATACTAATACACATCAAAGTACATTTCCACTGCTATTTTGAAACAGTAAATTACAAATTCTAATCAAAGGGAATGGTTTCTTTGTTACTTTACATTGTTCTTAAGAAAGTTCAAACTGTTTTTAAACTCAGTATGGCCTTACATTTCTACACAATATTAAGAGACAACAGTGAGGCATTGGAAAATACTGCTTTCTTTTGGGACCCTGGTTCCGATCTAGCGTAGACAAACATAGGAATAGTAATTGTTTAATTCTGATGACTGTTTTTAGCCATAATCCTTGCTTGCTAGGAATCCAACTCCCTTTAACATTACCCTAAGGACATCTTCAGCTTGACCACTTATTAGTCATCCTTATTAGTGGACAACTCTTTGGCATTGAGTCTGAACTACAGAGACAATCTGATGGGGCACTGTAGGGAAATGCATGGCAGGCCTAAGTGGAAATTTGCATCCTCAGCAAAAGTGTATTTTGTTTTCAAAACATAAGTAAAATATACTGGCATGATCAGAACTTTCCTGGGTCCAGTGCCATATATAATAAAAACCCCGCACCCAAAACAGTGATTAAAGAGCTAGGACAAACTCCTATCTTATCTCAAAACCAGAAACAGCTAAAATGAAACTCAAAATTCCTATTCACAATTACCAGACCTTATCAGCAATATCTCTCCCTTCTATTTCAACAAAGTCTTTTCAAAGTCTGGCCAAACACCTGTGTGACAAATCAGCCAATAAACACAGGAGAGAACTGTTACACTACTGAGGATTAGGTTTAGTCATTTGTATTCATAATAAAATATTTACTTACTTGTAAGATGTAGAATACAATATTTATTACCCACTTTATTTTGGCTAATTGGGCAGTTCGTGCTTTCACTGTTAAAAGAAAAGAAAATACTACTCTGCATTATTTATAATAGTGAATTACACTTACACAAAACTAGTAATTTATTAATATTTCACTCTTCAAATCAGGACATTACACTGTTTAAAAGTCTCATTTCAAATGACTCATAGCTATATTGAAAGTACCCTTCTGCAAGAAAGTGCTACGTCCATATCACACCATAGTTTCTTATTAATGCTACAATGAAAAGTTTCGAAACACTGATATATCGTAAACAGAGAAATGTCACGTAACCAAGAGCACTACTCCCAAATGAGAATAGTCACTGTGGTTACTAATTTAAGAACCTGCTTCAGATGAAGCATAAAGTAAATTTTTCCCTTTACTAAAAGGGGAGAATGATGGCTTTAGCAGATGCACTTTTTGCCTTATCTCATTTAGACACACAGTTTTGACTATGACTTCGCTGAATGAATCTTGGTCAGGTTTAGTGTTAAAACTCCTCATGCCTTCTGTTTTCCTTCTGTTACAGGACCTCAGACTAATATAAAGCAGCCCAGTGAAGAAAGCGCATCTTCAAACGTAACGGTGGCCTGAAGTTTTCTAAAACAATGTTGTTAGTTAAGTAAACTACTCAAATGTATGTTAATTGAAATTATTGGGTTAAGAATTATACTACTGAAAGCAATATAAAATTGCCAGTTGTAAATATTGTCCTTTCTCCAAGCAAGGAGCCTATAAACATCCATCCATTCTGCACAGAGGAAGCAGACAAAGCAAATCCGTCCCGTATCCTGTTCAGATCAGTTAGTGAATCTGGGCAAAAACAAGAGCAAAAGCTCTGGTGCCAAAGGTTTACGTGTACTTTCTACCATGAGATAATGGACTATATATACTACTATAAAATCCTAATTGAAACAAAGCACTACAGTTTTATCACAGAAGCTGCTGCATAACATCAAACAGGGTTGCAAAGTAACAGGAAAGATCTAATCTGGTTACCTGACAGATCTTTACATTTTATAGTACACCAACTAAATAGCCCCACCCAAGCAATGCATCCTTTTGCAGTGATACGAGATACGCAGCAGAGGACTTCCTCAACTTACTTAAAACATGATTCAGTGATGAGCATCACTGAGAAAGAGTACGTAATTACACAGCAAAGCCCCGGAAATTCTTTGAAAGAAAAAATTAAAATCTAGGTCACTTCCTTGTCAGTGTAGGCAGAACTACACACAACTGGAAAACAAAAGGAAGCTCTCCAAAAGGTTTAAAGAAAAAAAACCAGATAAGTCAACACTGGAAATGGATGTGAGGAGAAATATACTTAATTGAAGACACTCTCGACAAAATGCTTTTCAGAAACTAGAAAAGGGAGTAAACATTGCACTGTACCATGAGTTTTAAGCTTGTCAGTCATTTTGTTAATCTTTCTTTCCAGACGGGCATATCTAGCAAACTCATCCATCATACTAATGGTTGAGAGTTCTTGCTTCATGTTCTGAATTTCAGCTCTCATTTGGGATTCCTGCTCTGCGTCCTTTTGTAACAATCTGGATATCTAAGAAGTAAAGAAATATTATCAGTTATTTACCCAGAACTCCATTGATATTCTTTAATATGTATAAAGTACAATCTCCTGTTTACACATTCAAAAGCCTCTCATAAAAAAAGGCCCTTTCATCAAGACACAGGAAAACCTTGGCTTGACATCTGTTCTATAAGCCAAAAAATGTTTACTCTCTTGTTCTGACTGAAGCAAGCCAAAAAGGGTTTTACCATCCCTGTAGGGCAATGACTTTCAACTTTTCTAACTATGGTTAACTGCCTTTCCCTTCTCGGTTTCTGCGTTCATCTCCTTGTGTAATGTAAAATTCCCCACTCTCAATGATGCTTGCCTTCCAAGACCTGTCAAACCTCCCAGTCCCTGCCTGCTGCTGTGTCCTGAGCTGAACCGCTGTCCTCCCTCCTTGCAACTCTCATCATGCACTGCTCGGACGATGAGCACCTGGCGTGCAGAAGAGGAAGGACCAGGGAAGCACTCCTTTTTCATCACCACTCTTTCCAGCTCCAATGATGCCCCTTACCCATTCACCACTTCCAGCTCCAGCAGCCTCAGCGAAGGTCTCAACTAGTTAATGTGGAAATTTTATTCACTGAAGCCCAATTTTAGACCTCATCAATAATGCACAGCTCACCAGTCAGGAATTACTCCTCTCGATTATAGATTACCTAGTCTGGGCTGTTAGAAATGCACGAATTGCCATACTGGCTGAGAGGTGGAATCCCTCTAGTGCAGCATCTTCCCACTACCGCAAAACCAGAAACACAAATTTGCATCAGTTATTTTTCTTACATCTTGCCCATGTGTTTAAATGTGGTTTTCTTATAACTTCCTATTGGTTTCTTGGCTAAATTAATTTCCTTCTGACTGAAATGTAAAAAGGTAGTCACGTGTTAGCATTTTCTCCCTTTCTTTTACTTTTTTACATTCTTTTCATGAAGCACCACCTGCTTGTTGATTAATCAACTCTTTTTTTTACCATAGAAATGAAGATACAAAGAACCTAAAATATTTTTCTTGCCGTTCCTTAGCAAATCTTTCTAGCTTTCTCAAGACACGTGTAATTTTTTCCCCCACAAACTATGTTCTCAGTACTGCAATCAACAGCAACATTACACTACTTCCCATCATGAACCACAGCAGAACGTTGAGCAGAAATTTTTTCACTAGTCATCTACAGTAACACTGAGTCCAACTTCCCAAACTTCTAGGAGTAATTTACGTTGTTAAGGATTTTTATGCATCATCAAACAGTGTGCGCTGAGGGGCGTGACAATGAAGTTATTCTCGTGGAAGAGCAGAAAGACGGGGATTTTGGCACACTTGCTCACATGTGAGTGTGTTTGGCAGTGACACGAGTTTGTTGGTCCGTAAGTCTGTTACCCACGCTTCCATAGAAACGCTTAAGGTCAGACCAGGGGGCACCCTGCTCAGTGATTGCCACTTGAGGTTCTCTCCTATGATACCCAACGCCTTAATCTCTGTAGCCGCTGATCTCCCTTCTCAGCAACAGACGTGTCCATCTGTCGAAAACACGGAAGGCTGCGCCCAGCTGTCTTTTGTGTCCCCTGCAACGCCCAACGGACCAGAGCCTCAGGAACATCGTTTAAGCCGCTGTTACCCAGTGCTCTGCCTCAAAGACCAGCCTGATAGAGGCTGCTAGAGTCACCCGCCCTCACGGCATGAGGTGTCACCAGCTCCAGCTCTTCCCAGCACCGGCCCCTCCTGCTTCTCCTCCTCCGAGGCGAGGAGCAGGACTAGGCCCTGCCGGTCACGGCTGGGGACGGGTTACGGGTTTCACCGGGCACGGGTGCCGGCCGAAACGGCGCCGCCACCGCCCCAGCCCCCGGGCGCGCCACTCGGGCCTCGGCCCCACCGCCCCCTCCTCGGCCGCCGCTCGGCACCGGCGGCAGAGATCGGGCGGGCAGAGGCGAGGCCCGCCCGCAGCCTCACCGCCCGGGCCGGGGGAGCAGGGTGGAAGGCAGCAGGCGCTTGGCCGCGGCCCCCATGCGGTAACGGCGGCGGCCCCCTCCCGGCATGGGGCGGGGCGAGCGCGGTGACGTCACTTACGATGGAGGAGCAGGAGGGCAGGAGGATCTTGAGAGCGTTGCAGAGGAAGACGGAACTCAGTACCAGCAGCCAGGCGCCGCTCTCCGCCATGCCGCGGTCGGGCACGGCACGGCACCGCTCCCCGGCGCTAACCAGCCTCCCGGGCGGGCGGCACCGCGCCGCGGCGGCAGCTCCCACACACGCGAGGGGAAACGGGGACAGGTGCGGCCACGTGACAAGGGCTAGCCAATCCGGAAGCCGCGCCCCGGGAGGGGGAGGCGGTGGCTAGGGGGGAGGTCCCGCCCCGCGCGGGGGGGAGCCGGCCCCGCCCTGCGGAGGCGCCCCTCGGGGGGGCGGTGCTGGCGGCCGCCGGAGAGCCGGGAGCGTCCCCCCGCCGTCGCCCCCCCCCCCCCCCCCCCGCCCCAATCCGGCTGGATCCTGTTGCGGTGCCGCTGGCGCTGCTGGGATGGGGGGGGGGCAGTCTCCCTGCGCAGCGAGGCTGGCTCGCAGGCAGCCGCAGCGGCTCGCCGTGAGGCACCCAGCGTGCGCAGTAGCGGGCAGGGAGCCGCCGCAGCTCAGGGGGTCGCGGCCAGGAGCCGCTGCCGCGCAGTCTCGCCATGCCGAAGAGAAAGGTGAAGCGGGTGGGAGCGAGCGGAGTCGCCGACGGAGAGCCGAGCTGCCCGGGCTGCCCCGCGCCACCGCTGCAGGGGCGGGCGGGTTTGGGGGGGGGGGGCGGTGTGACTGCGCGGGGACGGCGCTCGGAGGGAGGCGGCGGCTCGGCGGGCACCGGAGCGGCGGCCGCCGGCGGTAGCTGACGGGGGACGGCGCCTTCGCGTCGTCAGCCCGCGCTTATCCCTGACGGGGAGGGGGGGGGGGCTGCTGGGGCGCGGCGCCGGGCGCGGGCAGCCGGCGGCGCTGTCTGGAAGGTTCGGCGAGGCCCGCCGAGCGCCTCGGCTCTCCGGGACTCGAAATCCGAAAGCGGCGGCGGGAAGGGGCGGGCGGCGGAGTCACGTGCCGGCCGCCATCCCGCCCCGCCGCCGCCTGAGGCGCCTGCGCCGCCTGACGCGCGCGGTTTGTGTTGGCAGGTGACGGTGGCCGACGGGGAGGCCCCCGAGGAGGTAGGTGCCTGCGGCGGGCATGGGGGGGGGGAGCCCCGCTCCCGGGCAGCCCCCTCACCGCCGCCGTTGCTTTCTCTCTTTCCTTGCCTGTAGCCGAAGAGGCGATCGGCGCGTCTGTCCGCTGTAAGTGCCGGGGCCGGGCGGGGGGCCGGTGCCTGCTGGTACCGCGAGGGGCGTTACTGAGGGCTGAATCTCGGCCTTAACTTGTTCTTTCTTCTCAGAAACCTGCTCCTGCTAAAGCAGAGCCGAAACCGAAAAAGCTGCCGGCAAAGGTGAGAGTCGCTGGGAGCGGGGAGGGCGGGGAGCTGTCGGTTCCTCGGGCCGGTGCTGGTGCCGGCCCGTCCCCCGCCGTCGGTGCGCGGCGTCCCGGCGGTTTTGCTCATCCTCGCCCGTTCTTTGCGGGAGCGCTCGTGTAGCCGAAGTACCGTTTTCAGATGCTTCTGCCGGTATCTGCAGGTACGTCCCGGGTAGATCCTTGTTGGGTGCTCGCAGTGCTGCCTGGAAGTGTGGGCGCTGATCCGTGCCTGTCGATGGCCCGTTAGTAAGGGGCAGCACTGCTTGAGTGGCGAAGCAGCACTGTGAGAAAAGGGGATGAAATATACTCGCAACTTAAGCAGTATTTTGGGATACACCACCCCCCCCCTTGCATAACTTAGGCAGTCACTGGAAAAGATCAGTTTCCATTCATGTAGTCTAGCTTTCAGGTCTCAGTGTGTACGTATAAGCAAGTGTGGTTTAGTAGGATCTATTAGTTTTTCAGTATAATCTTCACAGTACCAATAATTGTGTAAAATTCTTTCATGGGAGAAGCAAAAGAGGCTGTGCATCTGTTGGCTTGTCAGTATATATGGTTTTAAGTGTGCCTTTGTGATTATAAGTTTTTCTTTTTAAACTATAGATTAAGAGCATGTAAAATACATTAATGTAGAACTGCTTTGTAGACTTTATAATGTTTTCATTTTATTAATCCTACTGAACAGTTACTTAACAGTAATGCATCTTCATTCCAACGGTTTGAATATCAGGGAATTCCCATTCTCAAAATTGTAAGCCTAAAGAATTTGGGGAAGCTTTCCAATTTTACTTCTGTTCTGATTCTCTTTTTTTTCCAGTCTTTGTGTGGTGCATCTAATTTTTAATGCTGCTAGTTGATGGTGACTGATACACATGATGCTGACTTGCTGCCTATAACTGGTCTAGAAAGAAACATTTCCACAATTCACACATGGGGAAATACATAAACCAAGTACATCACAGACAGTTGTCATTTTAGAACATCAAGTAGAACACGTTGCACAAGGCCCCCCCAGAATGCTGCTGTAATGTGAATTATACATTTATTTAAGAAAATAATAATAACTTGTTTCATATTTGATCCTCTTTGTTCTAAAACTCATTTTTGTCACTTGGAAACTCTCTCATCGTAAATACAAAAAAGTATTTCTGTTCAGATTGCATTTTACTTCTCCAGCTTTAGTACTTTCTCATTTTAGCTATCTGGACCTTCTTTAAACAGGTTGCAGAAATATTTCAGTGTTACATACCAAATGAGATTTTTAATTTTCTTTTTAAATTATTTTTTCTGTATTTTATCCATTGAAAGATGGTTCTTTGCATCAGCTTTGTAACTTTCTAAAACTTTACTTATTTTTCTGGTTGGGAGATGTTTGCTCACTATGGAGTTACTTGGGGGTTTTTGAAATAAATATTAAGGAAGAAAAAATATATTTTGATAATCAAAACCCAGAAGTCTGCATGTGTAAAAGCCTGAATTTATAATAACCGAGTTTAAACTTTAAAACTTTTTAAAAGGATCTTTTTCCCATGGGCATGTTTCAGCTGTTTTCCCTGTGCTGAGAATTTACAATATTATCTTTTCTAAAAAGATAGTATTTTTAGCATTTCTTTTAATTTAGAAATTCAAAAATTTTAGGGACATTGATTTAGTTACGTGACATAAGATGCTTCAGTGTTGGGTTGTGGGGGTTTTTTTGTTTTTTTTTTTAACCCTGCATCTCTTATATATGTAATGTAGTTTACTGAGTGTATTCAGTGATGTAAAACACAACTGCTCAATGGTTGTGATTGGGTGACAAAACTGTATTTTTATGAAGACAGTGTTCTATGTGAGCATTCATCAAAATAGGAAATATATTCAGATAGCTGTTAAAATGTTGCATATGTGAACTAAAGAAGTTGCATGGGTTGTTGTAAGAAAAATGCTTGGAGTGAAGAGAGTATGGAGTACTTCTGACCAAATGGTTTCTAATAGTAATCTAAGATACACATTTCTACAGTACTGAAAATATGGAAAAATGAGAACTTTATTTCTGGGAGTGAATTTTAGGTCAGAGACAACAAATTGGGACCTATTTTGAAGAACATACTAACGAAATGCACAGGATATTTTTAATGAGATTAGACACATTTTAAGGTAGGTAAGTGTAGTGATCTTCTGCTTAGAGGTATAAATTTGCATTATGTTCTTCTGCCACTTCCATTTTATCTGCCTGGAAAAACTGTTGCCATTTGTCATTTATTGAAAACTTTTGTTAGTGTCGTGAAGTAATGTCTGACAGATGGAGTCCAAACCAGTGCATTTATGTGATTCTAAACTGATAGAAATACTTTGTAAGTAGGGGGATCATCTGGAGGACAGGCAAACTTTCCTAGTGTTTGGTTGCTGTAGGAATGTTTGGGAGGATGTATTATAGATATACATGAAAGTAGTTCTTGAACAAATACTTGCCAATTAACAACAGTCATGTAGGTATAGAGGATGTGACTGAGATCCTAACAAAGGAGTGATACTTCTAGGTGAGGCAGTTACTTAGGTTAGGTTACTGAAATTCTCACTTATCAATGTAAGAGGAAAAAGAGTGAAGTGCTTTGTGTTTACAGAGTGGGACTGCTTTGCTATTTTTTCATGTGCCACAAGGTTAAACCATATATTGCAAATGGCTCTGTCTAGCCACTGGAATCTAGTTAATCTCATCCTGATTGGATTATCTCATTTTACTGACTTCCTGAAACTGTGATTGTATAGAAAACTTTTTTGGCAGTTACCTATTTATTGGCTCATTGGTTGTTGGTAGTAGCTCTTGCTGTTTAGCAAGTCTGTAATTTTGTGTGGTTTTTATTCCTTTAAGCGTTTACCTAGTATGTCGTAGGAATTTACTTACTGGAAATTTATTTCATTGTAGGATAAATCTGAGGACAAGAAAGCTCAATCAAAGGGGAAAAAGGGGCCTAAAGGAAAACAGACAGAAGAGACAAACCAAGAACAGACAAAGGACAACTTGCCTGCTGAAAATGGGGAAGCTAAAAGTGAGGAGGTAAAGTTGTCTCTGTTCTTTCGTGCGAAGCAGCTGGATAACTTACTGCACTGGTATATCCAAACATCTATCAGAAACATACGCAGCTCTTAAAATATTTCTGCCAAAAGAAAGATGTACTGTTGACATGTTAGTAGATACACCTGGAAAATTCCAATTGCCCCAAAAAGAGTTGCAGTGATATGTTAACTGTCCCTGAAATTAAGGAAAAAGGTGAGAATTTTACCAAAGTTACGATACAGGATAATGTGCCCAAAGAGGGGCTATTTTCCCCGCAGGTAAGTCTTGGCAAAATAATACATAGAGAGTGTACAGAGGGGATACTGCTTGTGTGTGTGTTTTGTCTGATTGGGTTTTAGTCTGCCTTTGCTGTTACAGGAAGAGAGGTTCCTTCTTGCTACATTTTTTTTTTTGTCAAATGCAGTATTCATTTTTGTGGGACTGGAAATAGTTTTCACTGAAAACCGAAAGTTGAAATGATTTAACCAAAGTTGAGATAACATTTATAGGAGTTGTAGGTACAGACAGTGCTGGTAGAAGGGACAGGTTAGTGCAGGATAGGAAGAGAAAGTGCAAGAACTAATAGTTGTTGCTGAAGAAAGGAATATGCCCCATCAGTCTCGGCTGTAATACTGCGTTAAAATGTCCAGGTTGCTGAAGTTTTTGGAGTCACTGATCATCTAACTTAAAATACCCTTCACACTGTATAGTTTTTATGGAATGTGGACGTAATTTTAAATTTAGGACAGGATCTGTAGGTTGAAGCAGAGCTTCTTACTGGGGCAGCTATTAACAACTGGATGAAACAACTTTTCATGTGGTAACAGGCTTAGAATTGGTCTCAGGTTTCCGCAATATTGAATGCCTAGCTCATTTTAATTAGTTCAGTGGAGTTTGCTGATCAGATGGGAGGTGATTTTTTTTAAAAAAAATGTAAATATGTGATTCATGCTTCCTCTCTGGTTGTTGCATTGAAAAGTTATTTTTCTACAAAAAAAAGTATCTGAATTCTATCACACTGATCTATCAGTGTGCATATAGATCTTCAAGTAGAGGAAAAGAATATTTGTTTTTTAGGTAGATGATGCATTTGGTGGGCAAGGAACGTAGAAGACAGTACTTTAGTGTACGAGACAGTTTACTTTGGTAACAGTTCTCATGCAAGCTTACAGGGTGACCTTTGTGAAAAAGTTGTGCTATAGCTAAGAATCTCTTAGTTGGCTTCACTTTCTATGTAGGTCTGGCTCTGTATTACTGACACATTATTTGGTCTTAATTTGTGAATGTAGTATTTCAGCAATACCAGCGAAAGTTTAATTTGGCAATATTTCTCAGCTGGGGTCTGTTCAGTACACTAGTGCAGAGATGAGTCACATTTACAAGGAATGGATCATGACTTCTGGGGCACGTCTTCATGCTGGTCTCATGTTGGTCACACCAAAATGACAGGCTTAATAGAATGCCCAAGTCCAGGAGAGGCAGGGGTATAGTCCGTCTTGTTGGACATACTGTTTTCAATCAGGACAACAGTGCAAGCGATGCTGCTGTTAATCCAGAGTCTGGTGAAAGGTGATGACTTCTAGTGACGCTCACAGAGACCAAGGCCTGCGAATGGCAATGGCTTCCGTACTTTGTCCTTCAAAGGCTTCCCCCAGGTCGCAGTGAAGACTGAACGGGTGTTAGGGTTCCCATTTGTGTACTACTGAGATTGAATAATCTGTTCTGCTGGTGGTGCTGCAAAACATCAGAATAATTAAGTACAATTTTTCTGTTAATACATGTTACATTCCTTTTTTTAACCTACATTGCAAATCCAGTGAGTTTTTCGATCTAAATGGAGTTGTAATTTTAATCAGTTAAGTTTGTATGAACTTGTTCTGAAGTTGAGGTACAGCATATAGAGACTTGACTTGAAAACAATATACTCTGCTGCTACAGTTCAGTTTCACTGAATGTATTTTTACAAGATTAATTTAATGCAGTACTGTGTTTCTTAGTTACTTCAAAACATGGTAAGATTTGAGAATATGTTAACAGTGCTGTACTGAAATTTAAATGCATGAACTCTATAGTGTCTTTTCTAAACACCCTATGTGCAGGGATTTTAGCTTAGTAAGTTAAAAAGCCCCCTTTTCCTCTCATCAAGGCAGGAAATAATGAAATGGGCTTTGTTCTTTAAAAAAAAAAAATATCCTTTGCAGTGTGTATTGAGTAGTAACAACAGCAGCATTCCAAAATTTATGCTGATGTATCTGAGGAGACAGAAGCCTTTGCAAGACAGCTGCTTTTTAGTAGGTCATTAGCCAAGAGAGATAAGCAGATCACGACACCAGTTTATTAAGACTGTAAAGAATGGTATGTAGAAAGAAGCCGTGGTTGTTCTGTATGTCAGGTTAGCTTACTTGTGCATTAAAAATACTACAGACTAAGAGGCTGAATCACTTAGGAACTTTCTGCATTGAAGTGTTCTGTTTTTTGTCTTTTCAGACCCCAGCATCTGATGCAGCAGTAGAGAAAGAAGCTAAGTCTGAGTAACATCTGGTACCAAGTCTTTAATTGGTGGTCCTTATACCTTTCTTCTTGTACAATTCAGAGGAATATTTTTATCAACTATTTTGTAAATGCAAGTTTTTTAGTAGTTCTAGAAAACACATTTTTAAAAAAGGAGAGAATCCCAACTCAACCCATTTTTTTACATATTTAGATAAGTGTAAATGCTTTTTTTAAGTGGTAAAATCATGTACTGGTTGTCTGTTTTCTATGAAACCAGAAATTAATGGCATGTTACATTAAGGAGAGGGCTCTGAAACCTTGATGAGGCTTCACCTTCCATAGACTGAGAGGGACAGTTTTTCTATCCTGTTAAATGAAGCATAACACAGATCAGACTTTGGAATTCATAACAGTAGGTTGAGAATGTCTTAACATTTTAGTTACTTATCTTTATGGTTGTACCATCAGTAGAATTGCTTATCTAATAAAACTGCTCCCTATTGGATTCCGTGCTCAGTGACGTATATCTTGTGACAAAGTTATTTTTGGTAGTTGCAGCTTTATTTTTTTCCAACATATTTGTAGCTGTGATGAGAAAGATGGGAAACTTGTATCTTCAAGTGACTTAAGTAAAAATTTTTGCTTGGCAGATGTAACTTGTTATGGAACTTCACATTCAGTTTTAAAGGACAGCTTGTCTACAAAGATCAAACAAAAACCATATGAAATTTTCCTAGAAAAAACAGAATTACAGTTTTTAGATTTAAAAAACTATGTGAATAAAACCAATTGTAAAATTGTTCATAGTGTCTGTGATCACCAAACAAAAGCCAAATAAATCTTGATTATGAAAGGATGTTTCTGTAGCTCCTGCATTGACTATGGCAACTCACAGTCTAAGTGGCATAGTTTCCGAGTCTTAACCGTGTTCTTAATGTTGTTAAAAATGTACTTTTCAGTAAATAGGTGGTAACGTAGGCAGTGAGTAGCCAGTAGAATGCTGTAGTTGCAGTCTAAATCTGGACTTCCAGTTTGAAAGCTGATAGCCTGGTGCTGGTTCTGTTACAAAACTCAGTGATCAGTAAGCATCAGATGTTTTCATCTGTTCCGCATCTAGGAGTTTGCATATGCAATCTTGTGTAACTAACTGCTTTAACAAAGATGCACAGAGCAGTCCTCTTGATTGTTAACTGATCAGATGGTGGTGTTGTGTTGAAACAGTGGTGGAATTTCCCCAAATACTGCCTTAAAAGTAGTAAAGCTTCAGATGTTTGGGGGAAAATGAACCTAGACTGCGAACTTCCCCTGGCAGCAGAGTTTATGTAATGGAACCTGTAGAGGATGAGCTATGGAACAGCCTGGGCAAGGAGGGAAGTGCGAGTAAACTTCCCATTTGGTGCTGATGAGCTGTTCGATGAGTTTACCGTGCTGTTAGCAATAGCCTAAATGAGTAGCCCCTAAATAAGGCTGCAGGTTGACAAGAGCATTAAAATAAAACGTACGTGTGCTGAGAGCTAATTCATGCAGTACAAAACTGCCCTGATTCTTCCTTGCTGTATTTGAGGAAAATTAAATCAGTCTTGGAAGATTTAACAGCCTTTCATCAGAAGGGTGCATATTTAGTGTATATATTACTTAACCCTAAAATAAAAAGTAAAATCTAGTACAGCATTACTTCAGTTCTTCCACAGAGTACAGGGTGGTTTTGGTTGTTGGTTTGTTTTTTGGGTTCCCCCCCATTTCACATTATTTTGCTGAACTGCAGCAGGGAGTAGCGTGGTTTTATCTTAACAGTCTATTTGGTGCCAGTCAGACAACTGCCAACCTTGTCTTGGGAGGAGTCAAGATCAAAATGTAATGTTTGTTCCTTAGATTTTTTTCCCCCCCTTAACTGAGAACGTAGGTTCTTAAGTAACACCTGCAAGTATCTGCTTTCTGTACATTTTTGGTGTCTGTTTAAAATTGTCCGTTATTTCTAAAAAAAAAGCAACCACTTTAGTTTCACCTGTAACTTACTTTCTTAAACAATGCTTTCATTTGAGAAAGGATTTTACCATTTTTACCTCTTCAGTATTTAAGCAATGTTTAAATCTTCTTTAGCTTATATGTATGATGCCCTCCCAACACTGGACCACAATACGCTTCTGGTCCATTTCCACCGCAGCTGTGTTCCCTGCAGAGCACACCTGTGGCTTTGGCTACAAGTTCCTGGATATTCCAAAACTGTAAATCGATGCCACTTCCTAACTCTCCTGCCTCCCACCTCTCACTCCTGTTACAGTATTTGTTGATTTAATTTAGTAGTAGCGTGGCATAGCTACACGACATTCTCTACTTTCTGTTTTTAGCAAGTCAAAAACACCAGTTAAATGACTCAAACTTGCAGGTAAATACCCTGAAATAACCTCTTACTTCCTTTTACCGAATGCCCACTTTTCATGTGATGAGTTTCTGATGTTGAGATCCTGTTGATTACTTTCAGCATCTCTCTAACATTTGCTATCCACTCTTTGATTTACAGTACTGCTCCCTAACTCTAGGGGACAGTGTTATTTACTTTATTATGGAAGTGAAAGGACTCAGCACAGATCAATCAGTGATGGCTTCACTTGTGGGATAGAGGAATTTTCATGCTGGAAGATGGAAACAACATAGGTAGTTGCATCAAGAGCACGGGATCCCTAGATCTGTTTTGAGCAGCATGGCCTGCTTGATGTGATACAGAGTGAAATGGGCTTTCCTAATTATATGAAGCATGCCTAGCAAATAAGTAGGTGAATCAACTAAGAACTTTAATTGATTCTGCAGTACACAGATACAATTGCCCTTCTCTGCATAGCGTGAAATGCCAACATAGAACCATAACACACACACACCACACACAGTTTGGCTACAGGGAATGTGAGGAATTGTGCATACCGGTACTAGATGTTAATTCTGCCTACAGAATTAGTGGAAGGTGTTTACATTTGTCTGACAAGAATGTCCATGAGCATGCTTCAGAAAAAGCATTCTTTCTTGTACAAAACCAGATATATTTGCTGTGTGCAGCTAGGGGATGGAGTGACAGGTAATGCAGGTGTGCATACAGCACTACAGAATAACATACGTAATGGAGAACTATCCGTTTCAAAACGTGAAGAGAAAAAAACTTGCTTTCTGAAGTTAATCATGTTTGTATGCTGCTACTAGTCATTCTGGTTAAGAGGAGACTGTTTCATACATGTTCATGCTGCACCATTTGGGAATTCATGTTCTAGTGTCAACTGGATCACAGCTCTTTAAAACACTAACGCAGTCAGGATGCTGGAGTGCATCCAAGTTTGGCTAATTAATACTGATTTGTCAATGAAATCTAGAGGAACACAGGTAGCCTTCCAGAGCGTGGCTGAAGCTTGCAACAATACAGGAAGCAGAAAACCATGGATTTTTTTTTCTTCTTCCTTTTTTAAAGTCAGGTTTGTAATGGAAAAGATACCAGTATTTTTTTCTTGTACCTGAATTGTGACAGAGGAGCACTGACTCAGCAGGAGGTGTTGAAGGCAGGACACAGGCAGCAGTCTGGGGAAACTGCTGCTGTTGGCCCTGCACCTCAGGTGTACAGAAGTTCTTTGTCAGAAGCTGAAAAGCACATCTGAGGTAGTGAGACTAATAAAATGCACGCATGCTTCTATAATGATATGTAAAAATGTTTGACTTCAAAGGTTCTAAAAATGCATACCAAGCCACCATGGGTGGGGAATAGAAAAAGAAAGGAACAGCTCAGATTTAACATACAGCACGAGTTCTAGCCATTGCTAAATTTACATTGGAATTCATGCTGGACAGAGGTGAGGAACAACTGTAAGAAGAAAAGTGAAATGGCCCACGGACAGGCTCACGGAGCCGGGTGGGGTGGAGGTGGCGCTGGCACCCGTCTGCTGAGGGTCATCGTGCGGCAAGGGCGCTGGCTTCGGAAAGGTGATGGCGACGCAGTGACGCTTTCCTCGAGAGGGCTGGGGACCGCCGCTCCCGACGCCGAGGTGCGGGGCGGCGAGGTGCCCCCGAGCACCGCACCCGCGGAGCCGCGGCGGCACGGGAGGCCCGGCAGCGGAGCTGGACGAGCCACCTCAAGCGGCGAACGGGAGCCAAACTGCGGTTACCCGGCCGGGTGGCGGCTGGGGCGGCTCCCGAGCTCCGCCGACGCGGGAGGCGCACGGCTGCTCCCGGCCCTCGGCGGCTCGGGGAGCGCGCAGGGCGACGGGCCGGGCACACGGCCCAGCTCCACGGCTCCGTCACCGCCCGCTCTCGGCGCCTCGCTGCGGGCCGCGGCTTGTCCCCGCTAGGCCTCGGCCTGGCCCGGCCCCGAGGCCCCCGGGGGCGCCCGGCGGCAGCTGTGGGGCCCGCACGCGCTGCCCGCACGCTCCCGGCCCTCAACGGCCACCCAACGGCCGCTCCGCGCGCACCCGAGCGCGCCGCGCAGCCCCGCCCCACCTCGGCGCGGCCCCGCCCACCGGGGCTGCGTCACCAGCCACCGGACTCGCGCAATCCTTCCGCGGCTGGGCCTGCCGTTCCCCTACCGGGCACCTTCTCTCCTCCCCGCCGCCCCCCGCCGCCGTCCCCGCACGTTTTCCGCGGCCACACGCGCACCCTCCCCCCACCCCGCCCTGCCTCGCGCCAGTCCCCGGGAGCGCGGGACGGGGACTACTTTTTCCCCCCGCCCTCCCCCGGACGTGCCCGGCGCAGGTGGCAGCGGCGGCACCGTGGCCGGCGGGGCGGCGGCGATGGCGGCGGCGCCGCCGAGGCTGCGCTAGCGGCAGCGTGGGGGGGAGGGGAGCCGGAGCGCGAGCGCGAGCGAGGCGTCCGGCGGGGGGCGGGGGGCGGCTCGCTCCCGCGCGCGGAGGAGAGGGGAGGGGGGGCGGTTGGCTGGCGGTTGGCGGTGGGGGAGGGGTGGCGCTGACAGGGCTATGCCGAGCCGGGCCCTGCCCGCGCCTGGCGCTGCCTGAGCCCTAATCCCTGCCCGGGCCGCCACGGCCGCCGCCAGCAGCGACTGTGCCGAGCGAGCGAGCGGCCGGCAGCCGCCGGGCCGGGCCCGCCATGGCCGAGCCCCCGGCCTCTTCCAACTCCGGCGGCGGCGTGTCCCTGCCGCTCATTGAATCAGGTAACACCGCCGGGGCGCCAGCGGCCGCGGGCCAGGGCGAGAGCTACCGCCGGTGCCGCCGCCGCTCCCTGCCGCCATCTTCCTGACCGTGATTATCAATTACAGTCCCCCCGGGGGCTCCCGGCCAGCCCCGGACTCATCCCCCGTCTCTCCCTGTGTCTCTTGCAGAGCTCTATTTCCTCATAGCTCGGTTCCTGACCACCGGGCCCTGCCGGAGGGCGCTGAAGGTGAGTACCGGGGCGCCGCACACTCACCTGGGCGCACAGAGCCCTCGGCCCTTCGCTGCCGCACGGAGGATGAAGGGGAGGTGTGAACAGCCGGTGTCCCCCTCCCCCTCCCTAGCCCTTCTGCGGCAGCCGCCGCTTGAGAAGCGGGAGGCTCGTTCGTCCGTAACTCTATTTTTCCCCTTTTCTCTGCAGGTGCTGGTGCAGGAGATGGAGCAGCACCAGGTCTGTGTGGGCTCTGATGAAATAGTCTCTCTTGCTGTAGTCAAGAGTTTCCCTTACTTTACAAGTCATTCAAGTTTCTTCTTGAAGAACGCTCTACTGTCTCAACTTCTTCCCCTCAGCACACATTGTTTGGATGTGATCTATCCCTCCTTCCCCTTTAACCACTCACTTTTCTTTTTTTTTTCCCCCCACCTCAATTTAGTTGCTTCCTAAAAGGTTGGATTGGCAAGGAAATGAGCATTGTAGAAGTTATGAAGAACTGGTGAGACTTTTTTTTTTTTTTAAATAACCATTTCAATTAGAATGATGACATTGATGTTAGACCCTTTACCTTTAAAAGTAGGCCCAAAGCTTTACCTTCCAGTTTCGTTCTGGCTGTTAAAGTATTCGAGTTATTTTGGAAAGGGCCTTTAATTTCTTTACATTAGACTAACAAAAACACAAGTGGTGTTTTAAATTGAGGATATTGTTTACATAGCAGAGGTGGAGCTTGGCGTTGTGCATTGCTACATGCCGCTGCCTACATATAGGGAAGAGCCAATCTGAAGCAAGGTTTCATTTCAGAGTTCCGCGAGCAAGTTTGTTAAGTGCGTTTTGATTTGATGGTATTTATTTTCTGGTTGGCTTCCTTCATCAGTCCCTTTCAACTGATTAGGAAATGAAATCGCTGTTCAGAAATCAAGGGTTGGCAGTTCTGGTGCCTAGGAGTATGCTCTTTTTCTCTGGCTACTCACTGGTCATAGCTTTGTTCGTAAATGTTACAAAGATACGAGGGATCTCTCAACAGCATGCCTTCTAGGGGTGATGGTGTTTGCTCTAAATGTTCGAATTTGTATCTGTTCGCGAATGGAAACCTGTGTTTCTCCTGCCGTTTTATTTTACTGCTTCTTAAATGGCAAAGTATATTTGGCAGTTGATCTTGTGAAGTGATGGCCTGGTGGTTTTATTCTGCTTTGTTGTAGTTATCATGTTTTCTTTAAACTGATGTTCTCACTTTTCCCCCCCCTCTGAGGGATTCAGGCATTCTAGGTTAATTTGATCAACTTCTCCTATAGCCATCATTTTGTCTATTATTGCAGTTAAATCCCCTTGTCCCTCTTGTGTAATGCTTGAAGGTCTCAGAATCATACTTGCATAGAGAAGGAATGAAATTCTGTTTAAAACATTTTCTTAATTATTTAAGCGCTGCTTAAAATGATAAACTGGATTCCATTTCTTCCGCTTGTTGGTGTGGTCAGTTGAGCAAATGAGGTTTTAGATTAATGTTTTAAGTCACTAAAAAGCCTAGTCTTGCTAAACAGGGATACTTTCAAGCTCTGACTTGAATTTAGCAATCATGAAATTAGTATTAAGTTTAAAAAGGATTGTTTGAGGGTTTTTTATTGGTTAGTTGGGTTTGTTGTGTTGGTGTTTTTACCCCAGTTCTGGCAAAAAAGTGGTGGTGGTGGGAGATGTCATGTATGAATTCTTCCGACTTAAGTTTTTTTAAACTGTTTACTATGCATATACAGTTGTCAGATGAATTCTTTAATATGTGCTACTTCTACCTGATTTTCCCTACACAATTTAAAATAAATCTCTACACAGGGTAATATTATTTCAGAATATCCAAATTAATCTTCTGAATGTTTTAGTTTTTTGTGGCGGAGGGGCGTTGGGAACCTGTTGTTGCCCTACTGGTTTCACTCTGAATTTGCAGAGACCACAGACAAATTCAGTCATGTGGTACAATTATTTATTTTCCTCTTTGTTCATCATGGAATTGGAGCAAGACTTTAAAATATCTATTCCTTCGAAAATCTGAGTGAAACTACTTAAAAAGGAAATGAATTGCAAAGTTTTGGATACATGCTTCTGTTGGGGATTGAGTTTGCAACATATACTTCCTGATGATGGCATGCAAACAAATTGGTTTATAATGCTGTTTGTAAAGTATACTGGGCTTTCTGTCCTGAGTGTCATGGCTGGTACTGCTCCTTACCAGTTCAAGAGGCAAAACTTAGAAAGAAATTATGAAAACGTACATTTTATAATCTACGGACTACCAAATGTATTTCTTATAATCAACCTTAAGCATCTGATGAACTGATTTACTTGGATACATTTGGCTGTGTGGTAATGTTCACTATTTTACTGATATTACTACTTCCTTGCCCTGCCAGGAATACCACCTATACCCCCACAAGCTTTATATGTTACTTGGATTTTTATTTTCAAAACAAGTATTAGGTTGTGGCTTAAATTGTGTGTTCTCAATACTCGGTGTGCGTTTGGGCAACTTTTTGTTGAACAGATCTTATGTGACAGCATGTGGTATTTTTATTCCGGCTGTTCTGATGACGAGATCAGCCTTGTCAGGACTTTCCCTCATCTAAGCATAGTCAGTAGGCTAGGGGAACAGCATCATGAGCACCAGCTAGTTCTGCATGTGTTCTGAGCTACAAGGGCAAGAAGCCACATACCTGCGTTGGTGTGGCCCTCTGCCTCTTCTGAATGCATTGGCTGGGAATAGTCTGGCTGCTGAAGTAGCAGTGTGGCTTCTGGGTCTAACTGGTTTTTACGTGGCCAGATCAGAGACTGGAGTAAGCATGGAGCTTTTTGTGCCTGCTGATTCAGACTTCCACAATAGCTTAAATTTATGATTCTGGTGGTTTGGTCTACTTGTCTGTGTAAACCCTGCTTTGCATGTTTAACTTCTGCATTATTGTGATTGACATATAGTTGGATAAAGTCTTTTTTTTAATTTTTTTTTTTTCATTGAACTCCCAGAAAGAAGAGTGTGGAAAAAAAAAAATAAAAACCCACACACATCTGTTCTTGCCTGAGACATCTGAGTGTGTGTGGGTGTATTTTTTTAGATTGTTAGATGTGGATAGTATGGGATCTGTCCTGAATGGATGGATGACTGTTTTGATCCTTTTGGTTTAAGAAGGTAGGGCAGTCTTATGCTATGTAATACTGGTTCTTCAAGGAAACTATTTCTGGAGAGATTGCACTCAAACCTACTAGTTTGCAGTTTACTGAACAACTGTGACTGAAGTACTAGCTGCGTAAATTCTTGTGCTTGATTACAGCAAAATTCTCATATGAGTTTGAATTTTATTTTTAGTAAAAATAGAGTAAATTGGGAAAAGATGCTCATTGTAAGGTGCTGCACAAATGGGTGCCATATGAGTGAATGTTACTGGTTTTCAGGGTAAAATATTGATGTGCAGGAAGTTACTGAACTTATTTTTACTACAGCTCTGCCATTCTTGGAAAGTACTGGCTGAATTTACTAGATCAGAACTTAATAGAATTTATTTTATTTTGTAAGTTGAACTTACAAGTATTTAAACATTGTTTAATATACCTATGCATATTGACACTTTTAGATTCATCTGTTCTGGATGTACTATATATATATATATACATATATGAATGTATTTTTAAAACTTAAATTTCTGTCAGGTGCTGTCCAACAAACATGTGGCTCCAGACCATTTGTTGCAAATTTGCAAGCGTATTGGCCCTATACTGGATAAGGAGATACCACCCAGCATTTCGAGAGTGAATTCTTTACTCGGTGCAGGGAGACAGTCGTTGTTACGTACAGCAAAAGGTATGGCTTATTTATTACTTGAAATGGGTATGATAAATTTTCTTAAATGTATGTTGAATGCTTGTGGAATACTTAAAAGTGGTGAATTTTCACCAAAATTGACCCCCACTTCTTCTGTACTGTGTTTAATCAACCAAAACACCAGCAATCTGTGTATTAGTGGTATAGCTATATATTGATTTTTGTGAAGAGAAGGTTTTAAGTTGCATCATAAGAATTATTGTTACACTCGAATGCTGAGGCTGCTGAACATGTCCAGTTTTCTGTGTTAATGCAATAGGATGAATCATCAGGGTGCAGGTGCTACTTCTCTAACATCTCCCAACACTCCCAGTAGTATATTGTGCCCTGTTGGGTTTTGAAAGCAGTAGCTGTTGTACCCTGTTCAGTGCAAATGTGAGACAGTAACACGTTTTCTGAAAGCTTTTTTTAATTAATGCAAATGGCATCAAAATTAGTACTTGTGAATTCTGTACGTACACAGGAAGAAAATACTTGCCTGTAACTTATAGGAAATGGTTGGCAATGCATAAGCCCATACTGTATTTGATAGGGTGTGACTTAGCTTTACTCTTACCTTTTGAATGTTTCCGGGAGGGGAGTTGTTCCTGTGTTTGTATGAAGTTCTTTTGCGTGGCTGGATGCTGTGTTGTGGGACTGGTCTATGGGATACTGTTGTGTTTTCAGCTATCTGTCCTAACTGCTTCCAAGGATGCACATCGAACAACAGTGACTGTTCTATCCTGAAAATCAGGGCTGCAATTATTTCAGCATGTGTGTGTGAAAGTAACTGTCAGTGTGGGAATTGTCAGGTAGGAAGGGACCTCTCAAGGTCATCTAGTTAAATAATTTCGTACTAATAAATATAATATTTATAAATAAGTATTTATGAAAACATTAAAAGTCTTAAAGGCTTTGCGCTGAGAATGAGTAAGAAAGTAAGAAAACTTCATTTGAAAAGTTAGTTTTGTGCTATGTGAACTGCGGGGGCATCACTATTTAGGAGTAATTCCAAAGTCTGATGGTTGTTTGTGTTGGGTTTTTTCCATCCTTCTGTTATTCTGTTAAATGAATTTTTCTCTCCTCTGATGCTACACTGTCCATGCAAAGTTTGGGGCATTTGGTGTTCCTATCTCTTTAGTTGTTTCAATACTGTGTTTGGGACCACTTATAGATACATTTTTTACTGTGTCTTGGAACTACAGCTCTCTTGGCATTTTTAACATGTACTTGTCATAAACTTCAACCAATTGGTTTTAAAGATTGCAGGAACACTGTTTGGAAGGGCTCTGCATTTGCTGCTCTTCATAGAGGAAGACCTCCTGAAATTCCTGTGAACTATGGCACACCACCAAATCTTGGTAAGCTCTTTCCAACACTTAACACTGCTCCTGTGAGCATATGATGTGTATCTTGATACTGGCCATGCTGCAACCCTGAACACTGCACCTCAGAACTGGATCTGGAGGCTTATCTGGAGAACTTTATGTGACTTCACTGGAGTTACTTATTGGGTGCAAAGGTCTGCTAACAGCACTAGTGAGACAGTAGCCTCTAGATGACACCTTGTTCTTTAATAAAGCTCTTGTGTTCAGTAGGTAAACCTACAGAAAATACATATAATTCTCCTTTGGATAGAAGAACTCTCTAAGGTGTGATTTAAGGAATAGAAAGCTGTGGGAAAATAAATGCAACATTTAGCACTTATTTAGAGACTGAAGTTTTGATTGGAGCAAGTTTAAAATACTGTCTTGATATTATACATAGAAAAATTCGCAAATACCCCTGATCTTATGAAATTTGAGTCATTTCTAGTAAGCCCTTAAGTAATATATTAATGGAAGTTAAATAAAGTCATATTTTGGAATAGACCTGTTTTAAACGTTAATATGTTCACTCTTTGATTTCTTTGCATTCTAGTGGAAGTACATCGAGCAAAACAATTAACTGGATATGCAAAGTTCAGTACTTCATTTCCAGGAAGTATGTATCTGCATGTCAAGATGCACAGACGGATTCTTGGCCATCTTTCTTCTGTATATTGTGTTGCATTCGATAGGACTGGACATAGAATATTTACTGTGAGTTGATGAAATGAATCTGAATATAGTTCTAGATGGATGCTAGGAAAAGAACTTTGAAATGCATGTTATGCTAAAACTTCTGGAGGTGGATAGCAATAGTGTTTAAAGTTAGCTGATTAAGCTGTGCTAGGTAGAACAATTTGATACAATTAAGGGGTAGAAGCATGTAAGAAGTTGTTGTACTTAATATCTGGTCAGGTGTTGATGTTGTTGTACAAGATTTTTTCAGTAAGGTAGTTTGATGAAGAGGCATAGGAGAAATTGCTTTTACAGAACAGTACTTTCATTGGCCCTTGCCATTACTGTAAGGAATCCCCTCGAACTTATTCCAGACATTTTTAGTTATATGGTATAGATCTGTGGTGATTGGACTAATCCTGAACCATAAATGAGCATTTTTGGTTTTTAATGTTGGTTGTATGACTTTATTTCTTTCAGATTAAAATGGCTTATGTAGTTTTAAATAGAAGTGTAATTTACCAATCTGTGGGAAAATATAGTTTGGTTCTTCAGAAGAAACCTAGAACTTTTACCCTGAATGTCTTTGAAAATCCTTGCTGAGTGTAATAAATGATTTCTTTCTAGGGCTCAGATGACTGTTTGGTAAAGATTTGGTCAACTCACAACGGCAGGTTATTTGCCACATTACGAGGACATTCAGCGGAGATTTCAGATATGGCCGTCAATTACGAAAACACTATGATTGCAGCTGGAAGTTGTGATAAAATGATCAGAGTGTGGTGTCTGAGAACTTGTGCACCAGTTGCAGTCCTCCATGGACATACAGGGTCCATTACCTCATTACAGGTAAGGGTTTTTTTTTAAGTATTTCTACATATTGAAGCACTAATAATGTAGATAGACTGTAAGAAGCAGCCAGTCCATGAAACTTATAAATTTCACTTGACAGCATGTTATGGAAAGTTTGAAGGTATTTTAATCAAATAGTAGAAGACAAGAAATAATTTGGGAGGGGGAAGATGCTGTTGCACCTGAGTTAGGAAGTTGCCTGCTTTAGTAGTAGAATCTAGATTGATAGGACACTCTAAGAGTAGCTAGCTGTCATGTTGGTAAGAAAGGACCAGTTTCCTTGGTTGCTAATTGAAACTGAGAAACAGTCATGTGAATGCTCTACACCTCAGAGCCCTCTGTTTTTATGTTATAACTTAATGAAAAGGAAGGTTAGTAACATCATTTTCTTTTGATGCAGAAAAGTATTGTTGTTGCTGTTACTAGGTTAGGAGGTAACATAGCAAGTGTACATCTTGCTTTTCGTGTGCTAGTGCAAGGAACTGATGTTCTATTTCCAATGAAGGCTTGCGTGTGAATATCAAACAGCTTTCACTGTGCCTGTCACTGGTTTTCACCTGACTGAAATTATTTCTGTGTGACTGGGGGAATATTAAAGTGTGAACATTAAGATATTGATGTCAAGAATTAGTCAAAGCCACAGGAGAAACCTGCTTAAATAATAAAAAAGTTCCTTGCTTTCCTGAAATTCCTGAGTATTTAACTGAAGATAATGCCAGGAATCCTTCTTTGCTTAAAAAAAATCACTACCTGTAATACTTGAGCTGTTGGAACCAAAGGGAATTTCTGGGAAATACAGTGACCTCCAGTTGCCTGTTACTGGTTTATGTGGGTGAGTGTTCTCATCCAGTATGTGATTCTTAGAGCTTCTGTGATACAGGTATGTCTTAATTTCAAAACTATAAGTTATTTCAAAAGTGCAAAGATGTTCAGTGTAGTATGTTGTGTATTTAAGTTTGAAGACTTTGTGATACTTCTGTGTGCTATTGGTAGGCCTTTGAATTCAGTCTTGTTTTGGCCTTTTTAATTCCTTATTTCACAGATAAACTCATTATCCAGATTTGCTGCATTTTCTAATGAGACAAACAGGCTTACTTTGAGGGGTGAAGTAGTGGCCACCTGCCAGCTTGTGAAGTTCAGTACAAAAATTAATTTTGCAGTTTTGTCAAAAATGCTGCCTCCAAGAATAATCTTTGTATTTGAAGAGCTTCTCTGGCATTAATTGCATTTATTTGGTTTTGTTTCTTTGTTTTTTATTGGCAAAGCACTTAACTTATGGAGTTCCTTCTACTCTGTGGTGGATTTTTTTTGTTTAAGCATTTTTAGTAATACTGTCATTGCAATATGTACAATTTATACGACTGTTTCCAATGGTGGTAGTAATAATAATTGATAAACAATTTAATCAACTTGTGTAACTTGTGTTCTGTAAAGTTTTCTGAAGGATAGCTCTGTGCATAGTAGTAAATCCATGTCTTAAAAAATACGTGTGAGGACTTCCTATTAATTCGTATGTGATACCAAGTTACACATACTTGGACTATCTCATAACTGATGCTTTGCTTAAATATAGAGTTTAAAAAGTAAGCCTGTCTAGTGAAACTTAATTCCATACTTTTTTTTTAGTCTGCTCTGCTGTTTGCTTCATTCATTGACAAAATTTTTAGTGAATGCTTGTGGTTAGTTAAGACTTCAAAACCAAAGCAGTGAATAAATTGATTTTTATATAGTTCATTGATGAAACATCGACCATAATCTGAAGTATAAATGTTATTTTATAAGCATTAAAACAACTGCTTTAGCCATTTTAGTTGAAAAATCTGAAGTAAATCAATGCTTTACATTAGTTTTTTTAAATATCTTTTTGTGTGGATCTGATATTCCTTTCTTCTCTTTAGTTTAGTCCAATGGTGAAAGGCTCCATGCGATACATGGTCTCTACTGGTGCAGATGGAACTGTTTGCTTTTGGCAATGGGATGCAGATTCCATGAAATTCAAGTATGTAAATGGGTTGCAAATTATCTCTATGCCATACCATGCTTGATTAAAATAAGTGGAATGATTTTAATTAGCTAAAAAAATCTGATTTTTTTGTGATCATAAAAGTGTTGTGGAAATAATCTATTATGTAATTATTTTAAAGCACCATGACTGACTATATCCTGTACAAATTTATGTTACTGTGTTGCTCTGAGAGATCAGTCAGGAAATATATTAACTTCTTACTACACTAAAAGTACAAATATAAGACAACTAGAATTGCTAAACATAAATATATTGGAACAATATAATAAAGATTTTTGTTTGTATTGAGTTTTAAACAGTCCTGTAGTTTTAGGATGTCACTTACAGAATTTGCATGCAGAGTATGTTCAGGATAGTTCTTAAATGTTCTATATGTGATTGCTGTTTATTTGTACAGAAAAAAATAGTTTAGATTATTACTGTAAAGAAGAGATCTGGGATCATCAGTCTGTACTAGTGTTGAGCCATATAATGGAAGTTGGTATAAAGTAATCCTTTTTACGATAGAGCAGCTTCTTTTTTAAAAAAATCAGTATGTTAGAAAGCACGAGATTATTTTGCTTTTTAATTCAAATTTGTGATCTTAAGGTAGTAGAATTGCGCAAAAACTATCAAAGGTATAGTTTCATCTGAAGAATCTTTTAGGGCTGTAAGTTACAGGAGGAAAGTGTTTAAACTGGATCCTTAATTATTCACCTTCTGAAATCAACTTAGAGGACCGTGTCAGATGTAAGCATTGTTTAAATTAGGTTAAGCATGGACTTAAGTTAGTTTTAAGCATTGGTAGGTCTCAAAGCAGCATTCTTAGGAGTTGAATCTCTGTAGTGTGTGTCATACAAACATGAGAAATTTTCTTACACAGAATTTCTCAATATTTCCTTTGATAAACAGAAAAAATTGGAACAGAAAAGCAGTAGAATAATGGGTAGAAACCTATAGTGCTTTTAAGTGGCACAGTGCTGGATTTCTCCTTAATGTAGCTCTTAGTAGCTACTTTCTGTGAGATTCTGGCCATGTCAACTGGAAGAGCGTGTACATGACTTACAGAACAGGAAACCAGTCTCTTAAATCACTATGTGCACAGTGTTGCAAAACTTTTATTTACTTCTGCAAAATTCTATGATTTTGCACAGCATTCTGTAGTAATGGTGTTTTGATAGGCCTTATTTCATTTACTGTGGGTGATTTGTAATGTGAGAGCAAGAGTTCAGTACTTTGTGGATATGTTGTGGTGGGGGTAAATCATACTTAGAGAAGGATGAGAGAAAATAAACATCCTTTGGCATGTCATGTTATCCTTGCTAGGTGATAGCATCTTGCAGAAAAAGTCATGAGCTGTGTGGGTTTCAAATATCATTTGTGTGTGTACAGTAATTTTGGAAAGAAAACCTTATTGCTCATCCTCCTGCGCAAGATTTGCAGGTGTTAGTGTATGTATTTAAGAACTACCTGTAATGTAGATGTTTCAAGAAACATACCTTTATTTTTAAAATGCTGATAAAAGCCAAGTTTTGTATGGCATGTCCCATTTCAAGCATCTTTTCTTTTTAAGCAATCGGCCAGTGAAATTCACGGAGAAACCTAGGCCAGGGGTTCAGATGCTTTGTTCTTCATTCAGTGTGGGTAAGTCATGCACAGATTGAGTTTAGCATGTGGTGTCTCTTCTTTCCTCATTTATTACAGAGTTATTGTAGTACTCTGGTTGTGACAGCTTTGAAATACACAAAGCCAGGAGCTGTGTAGTAAGTAGCTGTATATACGTGTATAGTTAGCCTGTGACATAAATACTGTGGCTTGCCTTAGCTAACGGTGAAAGACTGTTGAACTAAGTGGTACTATTTTCCCTTTGCCATTGGTGATTTTACAGAAGTAAAAGTTGCATGATAGTTGTTTACTTTTTATCCATCTTTACTGGATTTTTATTTTTGTTTAATCCCTTAGTATAATATCAGGAATTTGCAAAATTAATTCGCTAAGTTAATGTCACGGTCCACTCAGTGGACTCGTGATGGTTCGTTGACTATGATCTCAAAGCACAAAAATCAAGGCGACCACACCAAGGGGGTTATGCTTCAATCAAACAGCACAATTTTATTGTTTGCCCGTAAAGCGGTGTGCGATAGGTAGAAAGACAGAAAGTGAATAAAAGGTAAAGTAAAAAGAAAAGGAAAGAGGATCCACCACGGGTCCAAGGCGTCCCTATGGTCCCAGGTCCAGGCAGTGTCCCGCCGGTCCTTCCGATCGTCGTGATCCTTGGTGGGGAAGATCTCCAAAGTTCAGTTGCTAAGAAGGCATCTTTTTATGCCAAGCAACACACCTTGCTCCTTCTCTGGTCCATGGACTTCTGCCAGTCTCCGCCCTCTCGAGCCAGGTTATCTTGCTCCAGTGGCGGGTAGCTTCCGACCAGGAGGTGTGTTCTGTGTACTTAAGCTGGTTTTGTGCCTGTGTACTTAAGCTGGTTTACTTGCACTTCTACCCAGTTTTGAAGTAATTCACTGCCATAAATGAGACACATGCTACAGTGAAAGTGTCATCTAGATAATTCTGCTGATGACTAGCTGTAATCAAAGGCTTCTGTGCGCAATTGGTAGTTGTAGATGTTTGAGCACTCCCCTAGTTAGGTATTTTAAAATCTTTGTCACACTGAGTATGACTATTTATTTTTACTATGGCAGAGAGAATTCTGAAGCAAGAGGGAGTTTTCCTTCCACATCTGAATGTCAGTGGAAAAGCATTAAAAAGACACTCTTCAGATTATTTTTTTAGACTAGGCATCTGAGAAATGTTAGTGATCTGTTTTAATTTCTTCCACAGTAGCTTAATTATTGCGTGATTTCTACAGGTGGTATGTTTTTAGCAACTGGCAGTACTGACCATGTCATCAGGATGTATTTTTTTGGCTCTGAAACACCTGAGAAGATAGCTGAATTGGAAAGTCATGCTGTAAGTAAGATTGTTAAATCTAATAATTAGTCGCTTCAAGCAGTATTGAAATCACATGTGAATGTTGTTAGTGGGCTTGTGGCAATGTTCTTTTATTGAATATTTTTAGAACTTATGCAGAATTTCAGCCAGTCAGCTCAATGTGATTTGACCATTTTAAAGGTTGGAATGTATCAAGATGGTGTTTAGAATTCTGTTTTTCCAACTGGTTGTCATAGATTTCTCAAATTTTAAAGCGTGTGGTTTGTTCAGTTGCTTCCCCCTGATGCAAGTGTGCCTAGCCGCCTACATATTCTGTGCTGTATATAGGAAGTAGATAGGCTGAGAATGTAGATTTCATTACTTATGTTATTTACCATTTGACACCTTTTGGTTTTAATATTTAAATGGCATTGAGTCTCCAGAATTTTACTTCTGTTCATCTTTACTTTATTCGGGTCTCCAGTAGCTGTGCAAGCTGCTTTATACTTCCTAAGTAATAAGTCAGCTTGCTGGTTTGGTGTTGTTTTCCCATGTGCTTTGTGTTATGTGTGCTGTCTGTCTTTACTTGCATTCTTGGTGTAACTGTTACCTGTTAGGAAAATAACTTATTAAAATACTCTTATTTTTTAATTTGTGTGCCTTAGTCAAATGGACTCTGTCTTCCTAGCAGTCTAAGGGAAAGTTGGCTTATGTTCATGTGCAGGTTTTTTCAGCACTTAATGCACAAAGAATCTGTGGTTTTACTGTAGAGAATTCAGATTTAGTTGAACCTTACAGCTCTTTCAAGGGCAGCTCTTAAAATACTCATCACCTTAATTTCATTTGCCTTAGTATGTTTTCTCCAATACTGAGTCTGACTTTAGGCTTTTATGTTACAGTGATAAGGCTTGATCAATGTTTATTTTGTATGTAGAGGAGACTTTCAGCTCTTGAAGGCAAACTGATCTGAGTGTGCTGTCTACTTACCATGTAGGTTTTATTATGATAAAAATGAATAATTAATTATATTTCTTTAAGGAATGTGTAAGTAGGACTGGGAACAACAGATTCCTCTTGATAGTAGTTAGCTTAGGATGTTGGAAATATATATTCAACTATGCGTTAATTGGCTGCCAAGTTATTAATGGACAGCTATTTCATCTGTCAATCTGTCATGTTTAAGTGGGATATTTTTTAAAAACTTGCATTATAAATGCATTAGTGGTTAGTGATTTTTTTTTAAGTATTCATTGGGACTTGGTCTACCTTACAGTTAAAACCATTAGAAATTACATGATGTTTTACTGATTACATCATATTTTAATAAGCTTGGATTTGTCAAAACCATATTTCCTATTTAAAAACATAATTTCTAACAAATGGTACTTTTTCTTACAGGACAAAGTTGACAGCATTCAGTTTTCGAACAGTGGTGATAGGTATGTTGAAAGATGCTCAAATGTGAACAAACAATATGTTAGTTTGGAGTTATGAATGTATTATTGTTCTCACCTGGAGATTTCCAGTAAGAAGGTTCTGCTTACTAAGAACTCAAAGGGGAAATGTGGACTAATCCAGGAGAACATAGTTAGGTTTCAGCTGTCTGTTTTGGCTTTCTGTTAATCTTTGTTAGATAATGTATTTGAAGTGGCTGCATATTGATTTACCTGGAGTATTTTAACATACCCAGTGTATTTGTGGCTTTATAAACCTGCTTTTCCACTCCTTTCCTTTCGGTTTCAGGAAAGTAATTGGATCAAAGTAGGAAATGGGAAAATGCAATGGAAGTGGTCTAAAATAAGTTTTAATCCTTCTAATTTTTTTTTTCTAGCCTACTGTTATTTAAGGAAATGGATTTAACAGAATTTTACAGCTGATTTGGGGCTGGGGGGAGCATGTGTAAATTCCATTTGTAAAACTTCATCCATACTTCCAGTACAGAATGGAGTCAAAACTGATCTCTGATTGGCCTATCACTAATGAAGGTGTGGATTTTAGCCTTCAGGGTAGACTTAAAGCTGCAACTTCGAGTTGCAGATGTATTTTTATTGTTTGTTGTTTTTTTTTTTTTTTCTTGGAAGCCAGGTAATTGTGGCTAAGAATGCTGATAATCTGTATTCAGTTTGGAAGTTGTAGTTGTCTTCCTTTCAGTGTTTTTCTGCAATTATACTTGGTTTTGGGGTCATCGTGTTGCACTGGTCCATCAAGTTGCCTGCATGGATTACTTTTCAAGGCAGTACAAAAGAAAAAAAGGCAAAACTTCTGCTGTTTTGCTTGGTGAAACTTTCTGTGGAAGGTGTTTAAGATTTATTATTATTAAATGAATAATTCTGAACTAATGAATGAGTTATTAAAATGAATCATAGCAAATTAGAGCACAGTTGTGATATACCTAGCACCCAGACTTCTTTTATGAGAGGTATGTCAACTGTCTTTCTCAGGGTTTTGATTCATGGACTAGGGACATTATCTTTGGGATATCTTATAGTGTTTCAGTTCCTCTCTTTAGAAATTTCCATTCTGCTGCATTCATTGTTCAGCAGCTCATGAAATGGAAGCCTGAACTGCTGTGGTTTACACCTTGGTATCCTGAAGTAAGCCACTGGTGGTCTCCTCTTTTATGTGCAGTTGTGGGTGGGAACAGCTCAGGTTTTGCTGTGCTGATCTGTTCTTGCCTCCACTTCATTATCTGATACTCTACAATTTCAGAATGCATTACTTAAAATATGGTAATGAAAAACTGCAGCTGAGAAGGAGTTGAGGGTGAAGTTGTGAATTGAGTTCAACTTTGGAAATTGCTTTTCTGTCCTATGGGTTTTGACAACTTTATTCAGTTTTTTTAGTTCAGAAAAACTCTTTCCTCGGCTTCCGGAAAGAAGGTTAATGGACCGATAACTGTAAAGAATTCCCTTGCACGCAAATAGAAGCTTTTGCTTCTATCAGTCTTTCATTGTAATGTTTTAAATTGTGGTGATGTAAAGCAAGTTCTTTTGAAGATGAATTAACTATCTTTTAAAATTTCTTCAAGGTTCATAAGTGGCAGTAGAGATGGAACAGCTCGTATCTGGTGTTTTGAGCAAGCAGAATGGAGGAGTATTTTGTTGGATATGTCCGATCGATTACCAGGGTGAGTGAAGTGTTATCTTTTTTTTTTTTTTTGTCTGTTGTGTAAAGTCAGAAAGTTTGAAAAACTCAAGCACACTTATTTGCAGTCAAACTAGAGCAAGCCTTAGCAGTGTTATGATCAAGTGGTGTGGGTTTTTTTGGGTGAAATAATGTGATGTAATAACTTGCTAAATTTTAGTTTGTGCTTGAATAAACACATAAATATTTTTATAGCTTTCAAAGGTACACTGTGCCAAATTAATTACGTTTCCTTTATTAAGAGAAGAAGTTAACAGAAAGTACAATAGATCTTCTCTGTCTGGATTTCAGACACCTGACATGTCACAGGAGAAACCTTTTTAGATTGGTAAAAATAAGGTTGTAGATGACCTCTTCCAGAGGTCATGACTGGTAATAGGTGGGTTTCATCAAGGGCTGATCTAGCTGACTATTTTCATTGATTCTTTTGTACTTTTAAAAGTGTATTAATGAAATATGGTGATGTCACACAGTTTGAGTAGTGTCATTGCAGATAAGATCAGGATATTACATGGTGCTGGATAAACCTGAAGGCTGGATGTTTTACAATTGTGCAGAATGTTCAGCTTACTTTTGTAGACACTAAGCAGAAGTGAATTTGTAGGTGATTAAATAAGAGTAGGGGAGCGTGGGGGAAACAAAAAACAAACCTTGGGTTTTCTAGTTGATTAGAGGGTGTGATTCCTGTGATGTTCCCATGGTGGGGGAGGGGGGAGGGTGCGGGGAAAAGTGGTTTTACTAAGAAAGGAGGAGATAGAAATATTTGAGATTTGACTATGATATCTTTCTGGATTAATATGTACAATTGTGGTTGTGTATAATGAGAGTCTTTGTAAGAGAGGATACTAGTTGATGTGGAATATAGATAATACTCTGTGAAGGTATGCTTCAAAGAAAGCTTGTTCCTTCAGTTGACTTAAGATGCTGAAAGGGTGTGTTACAGTATCCTACACATGTATTATGGGGACAGAAATGAGGAAATACATTGAGGTTAATACAAAATATTACCTTTAATATTGTGGTGGGTTGACCCTGGCTGAACACCAGATGCCCACCAAAGCTGCTCTATCACTCCTCTCTTCAACTGGACAGAGGAAACAAAATACAACAAAAGGTTCGTGGCTGGATATAAGGACAGGGAGATCACTCGGGAGTTACTGTCATGATTTGACGTGGAGAAATTAGGTTAATTTATTACCAATGAAATCAGACTAGTATAATGAGAAACAAAAACTAAATCTTAAAACACCTTTTTTCCAGGCTTAACTTTACTCCTGAATTCTGTACATCCTCCTCCTGAGCTGCGCAGGGGGATGGAGAATGGGAGGTCGTGGTCAGTTCATCTCACATTGTCTCTGCTGCTCCTTCCTTCTCACACTCTTCCCCTGCTCCAACGTGGGGTCCCTCCCACTGGAGACGGTTCTTCATGAACTCTTCCAACATGGGTCCTTCCCACAGGCTGCAGTTCTTCACAAACTGCTACAGTGTGGGTCCCTTCCATGGGGTGCAGTTCAGGAATGGACTGCTCTAGTGTGGGTCCCCCATGGGGTCACAGGTCCTGCCAGCGAACCTGCTTCAGTACAGGCTTCTCATGGGTCACAGCCTCCTTCGGGCATCCACCTGCTCCAGGGTGGGATTCTCCATGGGCTGCAGGTGGATATCTGCTCCACTGTGGACCTTCATGGGCTGCAGGGAGACAGCCTGCCTTACCATGGGCTTCACCACGGGCTGCAGGGGAATCTCTGCTCTGGTGCCTGGAGCACCGCCTGCCCCTCCTACCTCACTGACCTTGGTGTCTGCAGAGTTGCAGTGCTCCCATATTCTCACTCCTGTCTTCTGCTTCAGGTGTTGTGCAGATTTTGGGTTTTTCCCCTTCTTAAATATGTTACTACAGAAGTGCTACCGCTGTCGCTGATGGCCTTGGCCAGTGCTGTGTCTGTCTTGGAGCTGGCTTGTATTGGCTCCTTTAGACACAGGGGATGCTTCTAGCAGCTTCTCACAGAAGCTACTCCTGTAGCTCCCTCTGCTCCCAAAAACTCACTACAAATATTTTAATGTTGGGAATCTGAAAAAAATGCTTAGTTAACATGAAGGTTAGCTTCTGAAACAGTTGGAAAGGTCTTGACTGTAAAAGGTCCAAGTTTTTAAAGGAACTATGTTAGGACTCTAATTGTGGAAGAGATAAGACTCCATGAAAAAGGAAAGCCTTTTTGCCTTGCACCTGTAATGGCAAAGAGGTTATCATGTCCTATGAAATAAGTATCCTAGAAATCCAGATCTGCTTTATAGTTGATAGCTCCAAAAAGAGTGAAATTTATGGACGAAAATTTCAAAACAAATTTAATTCTTCTCTTCCTTTCCTTTGTCTGGTTATTAGCCTGGGAAAAGAGGTTATTTTTCTGTGTTTTGAGTTTGAGATGGGCTGATTAAAAATATCTCATGCCAGTTCAACTTGTTTTAAAATAGCGACCCATGTTCAGAAGAAGACAAATTTATGAAGCCTAAAGTAACCATGATAGCTTGGAACCAAAATGATAACTATGTTGTTACGGCTGTGAATAATCATCTACTCAAAGTTTGGAATTCCAGTACAGGGCAATTGCTTCATGACTTGGTGGTATGTAATTTTACTTGCTTTTTGATGTATATGGTCTTCCTAGAATGACAATGACATGTGCATCCTGAGTTCATATTTAGATCTGATTTGTCTTAAAAGTTCTATATGAATGATAAAGCAAGCATAGCATTTCTTGGATGTTTTATTTTTAAACTAAAACTAGCTGCTTCCTCCTGCATTTGAACAATTCTTTCTCTAGCTGCTGTGTTGAACTTGCCTCTCCTGTGGCATATATAGAAGTTTTTGTGCAGTAACACACTTACCCATTGAATAGTTCACTGTTCTTTGGCAAAAGCTCCGTATTTCTAGAGTTCTTGCTTGAATCTAGAAAACTACTAAATTTAGAATGATTAAGTGTTTCTGGCTGCCTGGAGTTTTGCCCTACTGATGAGCCACAGCTAGCAGTCCAGATAGATACACTGTGGAATTTGTAAAAGTCCATATGTTTTTGGAGGCAGCTTACAGGGGTTTAATTTTCCAAAAGTTGAGTATGAGGGAGGAGAGGATAGTATAGTACTTAAGGCACTACTGGAAATACCCTATTGATGGGGATTTATGTCCTCTTGTTTGAATGTTATGTGGAATTTTGAATTCTAGGGGCACACGGATGAAGTATTTGTCTTGGAGACCCATCCTTTTGATTCCAGGATAATGCTGTCTGCAGGTCACGATGGCAACATCTTTATATGGGACATTACCAAAGGCATGAAAACAAAGCATTACTTTAACATGGTAAGACCTTTTTTAAACCCCATTTTCTTTGTGCCCTGCAGTGTGTTCATATACTAGTTGAAGGGATTGTTGCCAACACATATAACCCCTGCACATTTTGGAGGACCGCTGCCCCCCCCAAAAAAAAACCCCAACAAAACAAAAAACCCCCCAAAAAACCAAAAACCAAAGAAAAAGAAGATGCCCCCCCCCCAAAAAAAAAGAAGAAAAAAAAAAAAAAACCCAAAACCCAAACTAAAACCACCAAAAAACCCCAAACCAGCAAATGTTACGAATTCATTTCTTCTTTAGAGCTTTTACCATTAAATTTCTTGGTTATTGTATTTGTAGGTGGAAAGTGACCAGGAGTCAGTTGTAACAGTTTAATGTGGCAGAAAAGGAGGGCTGGGATTGCCTCCCTTGTTTGCTTCTGGGTGCCCGCTTCCACTCTCTGTCTTGAATCAGGTGCCTCTCACTGGACCCGTTACTAAGCTGAGCCAGTTCACAGATCTGCAGAAGTACTCCCCACTGCTACTTTCCTTAAGGCTTCTAAGTTGAATTTGGTCAGGGAGGTCTTGATAAGCTTCTGAGATGTGGTGGATGAATGGTGAGAATTTGCAGTTGAGTGTGAGGTATGGGGGAGCAGAGCAGGACTTTACTTTCGTCCTAGGCAGTGTCTGAGCTCTTCAGACTTCACCTGTTGATCAGGACTTCTAGGTCTGTGGGCTGTTGTAAATAGTTGACACCGGGCTTTTCCACTCTTTGGTATGGAAGATCTTCTTGCACCTCATTCTTAGTAACCATTTTCCTTAATTGAGGTGAGGTGCCATCTAAGAGACAGAAAGGTCCTGGTTTAGACCATCATTTCAAGAGTCTTACAGACAAATATATGTGTTCTCAACTGTGTTGTAAGCGATAATATTATTACCATAACAATTAGTGGATTGGTGCAGTTCTTCTTGAGAGCTCCCATTACATTCGTTCCGTTTGACAGCTTATGATTTACACTTTAAACTAGGTTATTTTGTCTGAGGCTTAAGTTGTGGTCCACTGTTCATATTAATTTTTTAATTTTTTTTTTTTTGGTCTGGTTACAGTCAATAGCAAAGTGAGGGCTTTAGCTTTAAGGGTCTCTGTGCTTTTCTTGGAAGTGATGTAACGAAATCTGCAGTTTACTTTTAAGCAGTATACAACAGGTAAAAAGCCTCTAAAAGCATGTCTGTATGGTTTTGGTGGTTTTTTGTTGTTGGTTGGTTGGTTAGTTTTGGGGGGTTTTTTTGTAACAGTAAGTTTCCATACCATTGAGCACATCTTTTAAAACTGTCTGAATCAGGACTGAAATTCACATGTCCAGGGGAAAAGAAATAAACTGAGTTAACGAGGTTATCTGTGCTTTAATGGAGGTATTTAAGAGGTGCATGACTGCTTTTGACGGAGTAATTATTTTTTGGTGCTGCATTATTGTTTGCTAAAAAAAAAATGGTCAGATAGTCTTGAGTTTCTTTCCTTCAATCTAGATCGAAGGCCAAGGACATGGTGCTGTTTTTGACTGCAAATTTTCACCAGATGGACAGCATTTTGCATGTACAGATTCTCATGGACATTTACTGATATTTGGTTTTGGCTGTAGCAGGCCTTATGAAAAGGTAAGTTCAGACTTCTGTTAAACTGTTTAGTCAAGCTTCTAAGTGAAGTAGATTAGTTACACTAATTCCTCTGAAACATCATATGTAAAAAATAGTTTTGTGTAGGTACAGGATCTAAATATAACAAGTTCCTTGATGCCTGAGTTTGCTTTTGCATGTGGTCCCGGCACAGCAGGAAAAACCAGTGTCTTAACATTTCCTTGGGAGTCGCTCCCAAGAACTTCTCTGGAATACATTTTCATATTCCGGTCAGCTAATTTGCATGTTAATTGTTCAACCTCAAAATTACTTTTATTTCTAATTTCTGAAAATAGTTTAATGTTTGAAGAGTGGAATGTGTGACAGTTTATTGCACTACAAACTGTGCTTTTTGGTTAATTAGGTAGCATCTTAAGCATAGTTTGCTGGTTTATTTCAGTTATTAGAACTTGCAGTTCTTTAGGCTTGTCCTTATTGAACCCCTAAATCACTTTATGAGTTTGATTAAAATAAGCAAAAATAAATATCGTTCAACACTGGATTTTGAAATGTTTAAAAATGTGCATGGGATGAATATTTTTTGACTTTATCAGCCTGTTTCCTTTTTGTTTTGATAAATACATGTGTTTCTGTTTTTTCAAAATAGCTCTCAAAATTGTAGTTCTAGCCTGTGCTTTTCTTCACTTTCCCCTCAGTTGTTTTTTTTTTTAATTTGTAATGGTAATTCTGTGTTTCTCATTTTAAATAGTGGGGTGGTTTTTTGCTCTATATCTTAGCTGAAATTGAAACTTAATTCTCTTCATCTTGCTCATCATTGCTAGGAGCAAAGATTCAGACTGTGATCTAATACTTGTGTAACCATTTTCCTTCAGCTGCATGGATTTAACAACTGTTTCAGTTGCAGAAAAAATTTCTGGTGGTCACTGCATGATTAAGAACAAACTTTACTTTGAGAACTTAGGTTGAAATTTAGACAATTATTTCCTTGCATGAAAACCAAGGAAACTTTCTTAATTTTGTGGGGAAAAAATGAAACAGAATGAGATTTAAATATTTTTAACTTCAAGCGTAAAGCAGTGCTTGCAGTGCTTCTGCTTTAAGCTACCTCAGTTTATTGTAAAAGCATTTTGTTGCCTGCAAAAGCACTAAAAAATGAGTACTGCAACACCCATACAGATTAATTGTAGCTATGCATAACTCTTTCTATTGGGAACTTGCACTTTCTATTAACCTTTAAGGAGATTTTAGGTATGTTAGTGTGACTTGTTCTTTTCAGTTCTTTAGAAAACTCTTTTTAAAAAAAAAAAAAAAATATAAAACCTTCATTTCTTTCTAGATTCCTGATCAGATGTTTTTCCACACTGACTATCGGCCACTTATTCGAGACTCTAACAATTACGTCCTAGATGAGCAGACTCAACAAGCACCTCATCTCATGCCCCCTCCCTTCTTAGTAGATGTGGATGGAAACCCTCATCCGACAAAATATCAAAGATTGGTGCCTGGAAGAGAGAATTGTGCAGATGAACATTTGATTCCTCAGCTGGGATATGTAGCAACAAGTAAGAACACTATCACTAAAGACCTGCATCCAGACCTATAGTAATTCTGCATGGGAACAGAGTAGATGTGACATAAGTGATTTAAAAATGCCTTCATTTTCTCACGTGCTAAGTACTTGTGTATTTATGTTCACTATAGATGCTGAAAGGTCCCACATCAAATATGATTTTAAACAAGCAAAAAAAAATACTATTTGTTGTTCAAATGGATGTCTTAATTATTTTCTGCAGGCACTGACATGTGCATACTGTGTTTGAGTTGTAGACTCTGCAAATGGCTTGTTTGGAATAAGCAATTGCAATCATCTCAAGAATGGTTTTCATTGTGTTTAGCTGTACAACACATCTCACTGTGATGTAAACAATGAGATTAAGTCATTTTGCTATAGTCAGTTATTTAACAAAACCCATTCATTTTATCTGTATTACACTTGCAAGGTGATGGAGAAGTGGTTGAACAAGTTATAGGCCAACAAACAGTTGATCATGATGAACAAGGCTTGGAGCCCAGCATTCTTGATGACATGATTAGACAATTACAACTACAACAAGATCAAAGAACCGGAGCTGATCAAGAATCTGCTTCAAATGGCCCACAAAATGGGGAAGGAACACCTAGAAGAGGTTAGTGCTTGCTGATAAATTCTTAGGTAATTGTACTATCTCCATTTGGTTATGCTCTGTGAAATATTTCAAACAGTTTTTATCTTCTAATGTTTTGGGTACTAAGATTCCCTTAACATAGTTATACCTGGTTAAGGTCTTCTCATTCATTAAAACACTGCTACTACTGTGATTAAATTGCAAAACAGAGCTTTTCACTTTCCTTTTAAAGAGCATTAATTGTATTACTTTTGGAGTGCTCCATATTTAATAATATTCGTAGAGTACTCAAGTAACATTTATAGGAGCGACGTTTATTCTCCTCTAAAATTTGCAAAGTATTTTACCACTATTCAAACTGGGTTTCCCTCCCTCTTCTTTACAGATTTAAACCAGGCACTCTTCTGATCTGTGTCCTTGTAGTTTTAATTAAGTAATCTTAGCTCTAGGAAAAGTGCTTTTTAGAACCTCACTAACCTCAGAGCTGCCTGAAATAGTTTGGAAAAGCATTTCCTTTCACTGTATTAAAATAGTAGAAATATTATATTTTAAAAAGTATATGTGTAATCTCACTGTATTTCTTATGAGACAGATAAATTCCTGAAGGTGGTAACTAGTCATGTACTTACAATTACGGAGGTTAAAATATGAAAAGTGTTAATTTTTTTATGTTGTAGTAAGAAGAAACAAGCTTCCAATTCTGTGTAGTCTGGAAAAAATGGTTTTGTTTGTATATTTTAGCTTTTAGAAGGCCAAGTTTTGACATCCAGTCTCCTCCCAATATTGGTCTGCGACGTAGTGGGCAAGTTGAAGGTGTGCGTCAGATGCATCAGAACGCTCCACGAAGTCAGATGGCTACTGAGCGAGACCTTCAGGCTTGGAGACGAAGAGTTGTCGTACCAGAAATACCACCAAGTTTACTCAGGTCTTTAGGCAGCTTATGGGGCTGCACATATGACTAGAGAGAACACATCATGTTGTTTTTTCTAAATCTAGTGCTCTTAGACCTAAGCTAAAAGAGATCTGTGGTACAGATTGAAGTAGTTCAGTGTTACGGTCAGCTGTGCTTAAAAGCTTTGTATTGTAAAGTCCATTCAATAAAAATAAATGGAAGTTTCTCTAGTTTATTAGGGAATGATTCGCCCATATTTCAGTATTTTAAGTCATCTTAAAGGGAGTTAGCTTACTTGGATTCTTGCCTTTTCAAAAATAAAGTGATATAGATTAAATTCTTTCTCTTGAAAGAGCTGGGAGAGACTGTGCTTTTGTGAGACACTGTGGGGGTGCTGTTTTATGACCAGAAGCAGCACTGAGCACTTGAAATGCTAAAACAGTTGCTTTCAAAAGTACTATCAGTATGCATCTGTGAAAAGGAGAATTAATATAGGTAGCTAAATATTTCTTTTTAATGGTACAGCCATATGTATGGCCACATCTCTGAAGTTTTTAAAAAACTTCCCCAGTGTTGGCAGGTAGATTGATTGCCAAGGGAGAAATGTGGGTTAAAAATGAGGTTGAAAAGGTTTATGTTCTGATATTTACAAGGAAGACTTTCTTAATATTCATCTTCTTTACTCTGGAAATGAGAGGAATTGAGAATACTCTGGAACTGAGAAATAATAACATCGGAAATTAGTAATGTAATGAAATCAGGTGTTAGGGGTTTTTAAATAGATCTTTAAATAGAATGGATTACTTAACTTTTCAGCATTGTCAAAACAGGTGTAGAATTAGATTTTCATTACTTTCTTGTAGGAAGCAAGAAGAATATCGAATTGCAAAAGGGGAAGAGGAGAGAGATCTTTATGCAACAGAGAAGAAAAAGTCATTTGAGTCATTGGAAAAGGTATGCAGCAGCTTCTAGGAAAATGGGCATTTTGTGCCTAGGGACAGATTGTGGTTTAAAAAACGGAAGGAGACATTTCAGAAGACATGGTCTTCAGAAGTTTCTGCTGATTCAGCTTGCGCTTATTGCAGGACAAGGTTTGATGCATTTTTATGAATACCTAGAATTCTTTTTTTTTCTTTTAGTCTTGCCTCCTTCCATCAAAGGTATTTGCTAGTAATTTTAAAAGGCAGGCTTGATTTCAGGCCATTCTGGTTTTACTGCAGTTAAAAGTTTTAAGGACAGTTGTTGCAGGTCCATGCTAAGGCACTAAGGTGCAAGTGAGAATATTCAGGGTCTTGTATTTGAAGAATTGTAGGCTAAATTGCAATTCCCATGTCATTTTACTTTAGAAGACCAATGTTTTGTCCGTGGGGCAACTTTTTCAGACTTACCACATTTTGAATGATTTTTTTCATTGTCTACTTTTTGGAATGGATCGATAAGAAGGAAAAATTGGTTATTATACTGTTTTTATAAGGTAGTGGCCTGCTCTGCTGTGTCTTGCATTACAAAACAATTTGACACGAGAATTCTACTGCATGATCCCCTTAACTGGGGGGAGTTGAGGATTTCAGGTCCTCTCAGAACTTCATGTTGTAGGCAGTTAATTCTTGCTTCTGTAAATGTATTTATCAGATAATGTGAATGAATCTGTAGCTTACAGTAGTTTATGAGGATAAATTTCTTAGAACTACTAGATTTTAAATTGGGAACAGCAAATTTAAAAACTACTGGCTTACAGGAAAATTACTTCTTGTGGAATGGAGTTTTGACGTGATCAGGCTGTGATGTGATGTGATAAAGCTGTTTCAGCTTTTATATTGAGCAGTGCTTTTAGCCACCCTTTCACTCAATAAAAGTTTGCTGCATATATGCTTTTATGTAACTTTCTTTTTCACTTCCTATGTAAATTTAGAGTGACTCTGAGTCATCATTAATACAATCTAAGCGTAGACTGCATAGACGGAAATACGCTAGTTACCGAACACGGAATAACATTGAACAACTGGAGTCTTCTGATGAAGAAAGAGATGACTCCTTTGGCTTCATAGAGCAGGTAATTTCAGAGTTCTGTATTGAACTTGAATTCCTCAATAAGTGAAGTTTATGTAAATGTGCCTTTTTTCTCTTAAAACAAACAAGCTGACAAAAAAACCCTTCTCTTATACCAAGGAAGGTATTTCTGTAAGCATCATTATTGTTAGCACTTCTCGAACCTAGTTGTCTGTTGCTTAAATAATGGCAATCTTTCCTGTAATTTTATAAATGGCTGAACTGTTTTTTCTGAGAATCTTCTAAACTAAATCCACAGTCCAAGACAAAAACCTGATGTAAGTGCTGAGGTTGGTTTAAAGTGAAGTTTGGATTTCAGGTGTGTTTTGCTGTTCCTCTGCAAAACCTTCCCAGATTTGTGCACAGACCTAAAACTGGAAAATGTGAAGCCTGTTAATGTGGTTCTTCCACGGAGTCTCTTTATCTCTGCCAAGTCCTGGCTTGGGGTGCAATGGGACTTTGCTGTGGGTAGCAGGAGCTTTTGACTGTTGTGTTATCAGATGCTGTAGACAGCAGTAGGATTGCTTGGACTACATTTATTTTGCCTTTCACACAAGGAAATAGTCTCACGCTGGGAAGGGGGGAAGAAGTGGAAAGAGAAGGTCAGATGTATTGGACTAGTCACTTCCTGTGTTAAGGAAGAATGGTGAACAAAATGGGGGGGTGTTCAGGAGGTAAGATTATTTTGTAAGATGAAGAATAATGTTCTTTGGAAATTGACTCTTCTCCTAGCCTCTTAATAAAGAATTTCTATGTGTTTCAAAACAAATAATCGCATAGATTTAATCGAGTGTTCCTTATTTTGGGAATAGGATGGGAGGAGAGTTGACAGATGACACCTGACAAATTCAAAGCACACGAAGTGCAGGTAGTTATGTGCATTGTCCTGTAAACACTGCATATACTTAAATATTTTTGAGGCAGCGATGTTAGATCTAATAATACCAACACTAATAATACTGTGAGAAGCCAAGCTGTGATATAAATGGTGGGTTTTTTTTCTTTTAATCCTACAAATGGTAGGATAAAAGAAAACTGACTTAGTGAGTATTGTCCATCCTGTACACAGGTATGAACAGGTCTTTGGGGGAAGACTATTAAGTTTGTTATTCTGAAAATGACAATCAGCTAGACTAATTCAAACAGTATCAAACTTGAAGTTGCAAGTTTAAATCTTGTTTTCTTTTTTGCTTGACAACATATAACTTGAGACATGAGTAATACATGATACTTAGTCATTTCAGTTATACAAAACACATGTAAAACACAAAGTTAATGCAAATAAATTGGTGAACAGCAATCAGCAAATGACTTCAGTTGTAATATATTTTGATGTATCTTGACTATTTAGTTTTGCATTTAAATATGTGCATGAATAAATCTAATTAATACTTGGTCAATCGGTTGATACTAAAATCAGAAAAATCACCTCATTCTAACTTGCATAACTAATGAGGGGAGAAAAAACACAAGAAAAGTGCTGAGCCGCTAACAGTATGTAAGTTGTGTGTGAATGGGAGATGTGATAGTTTTCCTTGACTTGTTCCTTGTGCGGTCTTTAAATTCTTCTTTTGCATTCTAGTGAGCTAGATTTTATTGTGTACTTGACATGACCTAATTACAGCATAGTAAGTCTGGAATTTGAAGGAAGCAAAATCAATTTCCACTTTGATAAATGATTTGAACTTAAGACTAGAAAAATGTAGAACTGTCATATGGCAGGGGGATAGAATTATTGCTTTGTGAAGAGTTGCTACAGCAGGTGGATCCACATCTGGCTAATAAAAAGTGAGTGAATATACAGAAGTTAATGATTAATAGTGCGCTCCTGAGGTTAACAGAGTAAGTTGAAATTGGCTACAGAAGGGAACTACTTTCATTTCCATTTTAACAACTGTTTTTACCAAATTTCTTCCTAACTTGGTAATACGCAGACAGGAATGGATAATGGGTTTTATGTTTCAAACCATTAAACTATGTGCTTTAAGAAGGTTTGGGATTGACAGCCTATTTTGAAATTCAGGAAGCAGAAGAAAGTGAGGGCTCTGGCTCGTCTGATGAAGAGGAAGAGTGGAGAAGTGACAAGAAAAGCAACAGTAATAGTTCTAGGTAAAAAGCGAACAAACACATCCCAGCTTCTACTGTAATGAGTTTTACTTGAGTTTTGGCAAGTTAAGTTGTATGGAAGTTCTGTTGTGCTTCATATGTAATAACATTTTATACTGTACTGACATATTGCATTATTTAGTATTCCATTTTAGCAAAGATTTCTGTCTTTTAATGTAGTTTCAAATATTTTTCTTTTTGCTAGATGGCAAGGAGAAACAAGATTTTCTGGAGTGTTTTTTGTAGTGTGTTTTGTTCTGTTGAGTTACTGAGGGATGGGGGGTTTTGTTTGGTTTGGGATTTTTTTTTGCTTTTTTGTTAATGTAGCAACAGTCAGTTGCTTGGTCTTACAAAAATGGTCGGGAAAAAATAATTTTCATAAGGTTATAATTTTATTTAGAACTGAAGTTACAGATAACTCTCATCACTTTGCTATGGCTTTTTAGTTGTGAATTCTATAGCAGTACAACTGAAAAATCCTGAGAGAGATAGTTTAAAAAAAAAAAAGCAAATGTGTACCTGTGAGATTTGTGGAACTGTCTTTAAAGAATTTAAGTAGTGTTTAGCTAGTGTGTTCTTCAGGGAGGGCTCTTAACTGGTCCAGAATTTCATTGCACAATTTTCTTAAGTAAAATTACTGATTTTAGAATTCACCAGACTTAGTTTTTTGGGAACACAGTAATTCAAAGCACTTTTTAAAAAAACCCTCATGTTAAATGTGAAGTGTTACAACAGGTTGAAGTAATTTCAGTTCTTTTAATAGTGCTTTCAACAGCAATCTAGATCTACAGATATTTGTCTAAGAGAATTCAGCATTCTGAAAAATTGACAACTTGGTTTTATATTTTCCTTGACCCCATCCACTATGGACAGTGATTCTTCAAGTAGATACTCTGACTGGATCGCTGATGCAGGCATTAATTTACAACCTCCTGTACGGACTTCTCGACGGAAAGCTATCAGATATTGCAGTACTTCTGAAGATGAAGTATTAGCAGGGAAATCATCTCCTCCAAAGAGAAGAAGAAGAAAAAGGAGGAAAAAACCCAAACCAAAAAAGCAGGAGGAGGTACAGTTAATTTCTTCTACTTGCTCTTTAGTAAATTTCTCTCTTTTAAGTTTTTAGACGTCTTCACAGGAAACTGTTAAAAGTAATTATTCCTGCCATTGGACAAGAATATTGGTATCACTACATACAGTGTACCCTTCATTAATTTAGGACTATTCCAAATGCAAGGTATCTGCTGATTTGTATAGAGGAATCTACATTCCAAATGGAAGTAATTTTCACTTTTCAAATAAAATGGGTTCTCAAGGTTGCTGGTCTCAAAGGGGAAATGTGATTATTAAATAACTGTTCAGAATACTAGACTAATACCCTGTTAAACTGTCTGGTTTTAAGTAATGTTTTTTTAAAAACTTAAGGGAGGTGGTCACTGTCTTTGTGGTGGCCATTTATATTTGGGTTGAATTTTTAATTCTTCATATGCTACAATGATTAGTTGTCTTTAGGTTACTGAAATTTTTGTTTAAATAATTATCCTTTTTGAAGTTAAATTCGTTATTTTTTGCTGTTTTCCACCATAAAGGGACAAACATTTATTTTTTTTTTTTTTAAGTGCTTGGGGTTATTTTGGTATGTTTTTCTCTCCATCCTTTCACTTCCTTCTAAGTATTCTTAAAATGGTATTTTTGGAACTGTTTTTATATGGACATTTACTGTGCAATATCTCTCATAATTTTTCATCATCAAATAGTTTCTTACAGCTTGATAGATTTTTAATTGGGCACTGAGACTGCCGTCTAAATTATAAAACTGTGTTTCTCTTAAGACCTGCATAATACAGGTCTGTATTTAATAATAAGACCTTGCTTACTCAAATCTTCATATAGGAAAGGAATGCTTAATATTAGTATACAGATACAGTTAGAACTTGAGCAAAGCCTTGGAGGAATTTTGCTAATATATTTTTGGAAATGTAGTTTAGTGTTGTATAAGTTAAGCTTTTGTCTGCTGAATTAAAATTAATTTAGTTGTTTCGATGTCATGTCAGCCATATGTCTGTTATATCTAATTTTGCTGTCTATTAAATGTGAAGGCTAATGCTGCAACACAGCCAGTAAACTTGGAATTGTCTTATGATTGCCATCCTCCTGTTTGGATAACAGACACAGCTCTTCGAAGATCCCCTTTTGTTCCTCAGATGGGCGACGAGGTAAGTATATGGATTAAGATCTTTAAACGCTTGTGTTACCTAAGATGATTATAGTTTCCAAATAGAGGAAAACATTTAAACATTTACTCTTTGTGTGCTTTGTTGTTGTGAATTTTTTTTGGTTTCTTTTTTATTTTTAGGTAATATATTTCAGACAAGGACATGAAGCTTACATTGAAGCGGTTAGAAGAAATAACATTTATGAACTGAACCCACACAAGGAGCCATGGAGAAAAGTAGTCCTTAGGGTAGGTCTGCACTGAAGATACTGTGGGTTCAACACCAGTAGTCTGTGAATGAAGAATTGTATTACATTGTTTGCAAAATGTTGATTTGTGAGGTCATGCTGTTTCCTTATGGAAACAATATGGGAAGATGTCTTCAGTTACCAAAGTGTCTTTGGAGTTACCTGTGGGAAGCCCGAATATAAATACCGGTGTTAAAACTGCCAAGTGTGACAGACTGTCTTCCATTGAAATCTCAAATACAGTTTTAATATTTTTGGCTTTTTTTGCATGTGGTAGAATTCATGTGCTTGGCTAACTAATGTTGTATTAATAGTTCTGTGCATAGTCCAGAAGGTGATAATTGCTGAAACTGTTTGTTTGTTCTTACCTGTAGGACCAGGAATTAGTAAAAATTGTTGGAATTAGATACGAAATTGGTCCTCCCACGTTGTGTTGTCTCAAGCTTGCTTTTATAGATCATGCCACTGGAAAACACACAGACAAATCCTTTTCCATCAGGTATGTGCATCTTTATTTTTCTGAAAAGTATTAAAAAAATACGGGTTTTTTTAAGCTTCTTCCTAAAGCCCTAAGGCACACACGAGAGGGATTTTTTAAATTTTTTTTATCTAGGTACCACGATATGCCAGATGTTATTGACTTCCTTATATTACGTCAGTTTTATGATGAGGCACGGCAAAGGAACTGGCAAGCATGTAAGTATGTTTTCTAGGTTTTTGAATAGACTAAATGATTTTGAAATCAAAAATTTGTCCTTGGCTAGTTGCTGAATATGCTAGATGCTACTTCAGAGAGCTCTCTGATAGGTACGGTCCCTTTGCCCATTAGAAATTTGAGCTTACTAACTGCTGTAACTAATCATTTTGGAGGGATTAACATAGATCTAAGATACAGTCTTCAAAACGCGTATCTTTAAAACGTGTTTTTCTTCAAAACATTGGACTGTAGCGTTCACTTATGTTGTAGCTAAGTTGCAAACTTACTTAGATTTTAGCACTTCAGGTTTTTTGGCACAATAAGTTGTCTCATCTTTTATTGCGTATCAGTGCATTTAGAACTTCAAACTGAAATAAACTGATCAGAAGTTTTTCTAATTGTATGTAGAAGCAGCATAATTAACTTTTCATGGTAGAATGTCTACGCAGACTTTTATTTGCTCTAGCCGATAGGTTCCGATCCATTATTGATGATGCATGGTGGTTTGGAACAGTGTTGGGACAAGAACCGTATCAGTCTCAGTATCCAGATAGTCACTTTCAGTGCTACAGTGTTAAGTAAGTATAAAAAGCTTTTACACTTCTAATGGTAGTAGTGTGGGTTGCCTCTTACATAGCTGGCTCTTTGGTATGAGAAAGTATAAATTAGTCAAATGGTTTTACTGGTTGTATTATCACTGCTTAATGGCTTCAAGTTGCTAATCTAGCACAACATGAACATTTAATAATTCGTGGCAACTTCTTAGTGAATAGTAATATGGTAAAAGAAGTTCTTTTACATTTTACATAAGACCTCTTTCACATTTTGCAAATCACTTTGTGACGACTAGTGTTGAATCTCTTCCATAAAGCAAGCAATGCAATTTCCAGTGCACGTAAATTATTATTCCTCATTGACAATTGGCTTTGAATGGGGCATGCTGAATCTCTTCTGTTGTTGCTGACATCATGATCCTTATGCTCTAAGTTCTCACACTACTGTCTTTCACATTATAGTCCACAGGAGCGAGTATACGTATAAGATGATCTCATGCTATCACTTGTGACTCCTGTAGAGGATGTTTCCAAACGTTGCTCTCTCTTCATGCTTGACACATGAATGTGAAGACAGAACTTGAGTCTCTTCACTGCCTACTGGTATTCTGTCATATTCCCTACTGTGTAGATCCCACTTGCAATTTCACCTTTTGATTTCCTCTTTGGGTGATACTCTGCTAGATAACTGGCAAGTGATGTGACCCTGTGTTACCTGTAACAGACAAATCCCTTTGACCAGTCTACTTGTCAGAGATAATACTGCCTAGACGAAGGCATATAATATCAAGTACCTTGTTCAAAACATGGCACATTGAGCAAATCAAGGGTATTTGAGTAGAAAAAAATAACTGCTTAAACACAAAAAGCCCAGAGCATCTGAGTCAGACTGGTAACAAGACAGTTGGACTCATACGTTCTTTATCCAAGGTGTGTTCTGAAAACTGACTCCCTACTATCCCCCCGTGATAGTTTGATGTTAGTGGCATTTTTAAGCACCTTCTTTCATACCAGCAAAGAGGTCCTTTGAAAGGTGAGCAAAGATAGCTCTGGAGCCTCAGCCTTCAGAATGAGGATATTGTCCTTGTCCTGTTCAAGCTGTCTGGAATGGTTCTGGGATCTTGCTTGCTTTGGATTCCCCCAGCAAGGGAGGACTGTAAGCAGAATATACAGTGGATACATAACACTCCTGTTTCTATCATGACCAGAGAATCTTCCCATGTCTCTTATAGTATATTCGATATTCAGAGTTTCATTGTTGGAGAGCTTTGTATGTTTTTTTTCACTCAGAGGCTTTTGAACCTGTCGCTCATCCCAAAGAGAGGAAGTACTTGTAGCTAATAGACAATTCTATAAGACTGCCAAGATTGTGGTGCATATTTTGGGTCCATGTCTCATCTACCTTACTTGTCATCTATCCCATTTATTTTCCTTAGTGGGAAGGTTTAAGTAACTTCCAGATTGAAGTTCTTGCCTGTATGCTTTTGGCAAGTGAATTTTCACTTTTGCTTTGACAGCTACGCTTAGCAAATTGGCATTCTTGATGTGCTGTAAATAAAAGTGGTATCAACAAAACAACAAATAAGTCTCCGCAACAGATCATCTGACCACAAGGATTTCATGTTCCTGACAGTGATAAAGCTAGGACTGCTACACACATAAAGGATCTGTTAGTATGTGCAAATACTTGTTTTTTCTTTCTGATAGTTGCTTAATCACCCACAATAAGAAAGTAAGTACAGACAAAAAACTGAAATCCAGGCTATCAGTACACTGACTTCTTGCCCTCATTTCATTTGCATTTGGACTCTTATATAAAGAGAGGGTCTTGACAAACTAAAATGGTGCTGGGTGTTTACTGACATCTTACTCGTGTCCCAGGCATGAGGGATAGTACACTTGAAGCATACCTCCTGCAGGTATTGTAGGTGTAAAAATATATGAGTTACTGGCTAGTACATTTTCCCTTGTTCTGTAAAATCATGTATAGACTAAATTCCATTGAGTCCAGATACCACTATGTATATACTACTGAATCTTATTTCAAAACACTAAATTTTATGTTAGCTCAAACTGTTTTATATGCTCCCATGGAGCGTATGTACATGGAACATGTGTAACTTTCCACATGTTACACCTTTCATATGTTTTGTTATGTTACCAGGAGTAAGTTTAGGTGGGGGTTTTGGTTGTTTTCTTGGCTATTTCAAAATCAAGTTGCCAGTTACGAAAGAATCATACAGCTGATTTCCTAGACTCCTTTCTTCTGTGAACACTAAAGGATATTTCAGGTTTTTAATGGACCAGCCTTTAACAGAGGAAAGTCTAGAGCTGCTTTGAAATTAGTTTAATAATTGAGTAGGTAAGGAATGCAGTGCTCTTTAAAGACCACTTTCAAAATAGCTTTTTAAAGATTTGTGCTGCTTTTGTAGAGAATCTGACTCTTCTATCTTAACTATCTTCTAGAGAAGATTCCTAAGATGTGTATATGAAAATGTCTGGAGTGTTTTGCAGGTATAGTTATGTTTTGAGACTTGGCTGGGTCATTAGTTCTTTCTCAAGTCATGTCTGCCCAAGAATCTGCATATGATTCAGCAGCAGTAGCTTCATAATTTGCATCCATATGCTTTATACATTGGATGCAAAAAGATTTTCAAATACACTTCATCTTGCATCTGTTTAAGCAGAGGAAAGAACAACATAAACAGAAGCGGTTGTGACTGTCTTGGAAAAACTGCAATATGCTGTCTCTCTTCTTCACTCAGGATTTGGGTTATGGTGCTTTTGCTAATCCAGCTGAGTTTGAGCATCTGCAATTGTTCTTTGCCATGTCTGAGACAAAGAGCTTTATTAGAATAGAACTGCTTTTTTTTTTTTTTTTTTAATACCAGAAACAACCCTTGAAAGTTGGCTTCAAAACACTCAGTGATGGAGAGTGTGGGAAACCACATTTGAATGTGAAGGGAAGTAATTGCCATGTAACTTCACACTATCACAGAATGGTCAGGGTTGGAAGGGACCTCTGGAGATCATTTAGTCTAACTACCTGTTGAACCAGGTCCACCTAGATCAGGGTGAACAGTTGTGTCCAGGCCAGTCTTGAATGTCTACAGTGAAGGGAATGTTCGTAACTGAATTACTTATTGGTAACCAGGTTGTCACACACTTAGGAATCCTCTCAAACTGTCACCGTCACTGTTGTATAGATGGTACATAAATAGAAGATGTGCTAGTTGAATGTTTTGTTATTTTATTGGCTGGACAAAAATAGGTATTTGTGTAGAAGCAGCTTTATATAGTATTAAGTTGCATTACCTGTATGAATGGAGCTTAGGCAGAATTAAATGGGGCTTAAGCTGTACTAAACTGTATTGGTGTCTTACATGCATTATGAAGTAGTACATACATTTATTAATACCAACAACTGAAGTATTGTATATTAACTGGAGAGGAAAACGAAACGGATCAATCTTCAGAGCTTTCAGAACTCTGTTAGTTCATAAATACCAAACAGGTTGAATTTGCATGGATCCAGGTTTTCCTAAGTTGATGGGTAATCCAAAATAATGGAGAAGTGCTTCTTCCTGAGCAGAGTTTAGTTATAAAGTATTGTAAGGATGATCATCTCAATTTTCAGTTTGTTTGAAATAAATACCAGGGAGTTATTAGACCAAATATCTATGTTTATTAAGTCATAAGAAGTAGATGGCATTCACCCAGGCATTCAAAGAACTTTGATACAAATCTCCTGGCAAAGTTGCAAACTGTCCTACAGTTGGACCCTGTACTAGAGTACTGGCAGATTGCTGTTGTAACTCTGGCCAACAGAAAAGGCTCTGGAGGGAAACTGGTGAACTGTAGACTGATATATTTGACTTTAGTTTCTGGTATGTGCCTATAATAAAAAATAATGCTGTTAAGCATAAAGATGAACTCAGCTGTAGGAAAGAGACAGCACTTCATCTGTACAGGGAAGTTCTGTCTCTACCCCTTTTGAAGTTCTGTGACACTGTTAGTAAGCATATGAATAAAGTGGGCAGCATATATCTGGATTTTTTTGTTGAGAAGCCCTTGACAGGGTTTCTCTTGGAGATGTTAAAGAAACTAAGACTGCATAGGATTATAGCACATACTTCTAGGTGTTGCATATTGGTTGAAGGAAAAGGTGCGAAAGAGTGGTTCTTAACAATCATATTTCAGGCTGTAGTAGTGGGCTCTCTCACAAACTGGTGCTGGGACAGCTTTACTCAGTGTCCTTCTAAGCCTCTTGGAGGGCTTGCACGGTGAAATATCCAAATACCACAAGTCATTTCAGGTAGTAGTCAACCACTATTATAAAGGCGAGGACTTCCAGAAGGACCTCATAAAACTGAATGGGTAAAAAGTACCAGACAGTTGTCAGAACAGATGTATATTAGGTAGGACCTCCGAGGGAACAATGGTCTTATTTATGCTTATATGATACTGAGCTTGTTAGTTGATTCCGCTGAAGGCAGAAGTGCTGAGGTAGTCATTGAGAGTTCTCAAAATGCCAGCTGTGTGCACAGTGGCAGCTACAAAAACCATCAAGGTGTTGGCCACAATCAGAAAGGATATCAAGGACAAAACAGTATTGCTCACTGCTTTCTAGCAGTGTGGTGTGCTGATGTGTTGATGCATTTTACGTCTTGGCATCTAAAGGAAGACATAATGGTTTTGGGAGAGGTACAGGGCAACTAAAATTATTAAGAGTATGTACCAGATGCTTTATGGGTTAAGACTAAGAAAAACGTGACTCTTCAGATGGAAGAGGAGGGTGAAAGGGGTTGTTTCATAGCTGACAAAATCATAAAGGTGATAGGCAGGATGAATAGAGAATTGCTCTTCACCACATTCTGTAATGACAGAACTGGAGGTACATGTTAAAATTTGTGTGAGATTTGTTTAAAAGGGTTTGGGTTTGTTTTTTTTTTTAACATTGGGGGTAATGAACTTTGGAAATGTATTTACACAGGAGGTTGTGGAAACAGGATTAGCAGGTTCAAAAAGGTATTGTACAAAAATAAAACAGATCCTAAAGGACGTAGGTTGGGATGTATTCACAAACCTTCCTCAGGGAATACAGTGGCCAGGAATGCTGGAAGTACAAGTAGAATGGACTTGTACCAGGATCATACACTCTCCGTAAACAGCATCTCCCAATAATAGTTTCAAAGACACAAATTACTAGTCTAGCTGGACCAGTAGGGTGTTGAGCTGATCAAGTCAGCATTTCCTACCCTTGAAATACCAAAATTCATTGCTATTTGTTATTAAAAACATGTAAAAATCTGCGTAAAAGTGGTAGGATTTGGAGAGATCTCAAAATGATATTCATATGTAATACTTAAGCATCAGAGTGAATATCAGTACTGTACTATCAGTATCAACTGTGCTTGCCTTGGCTTCCTCTTGGCCCTTACTTAACTTTAGATTCTTTATTTTATATTTACTCTTTTATTTGTCTTAATGTAGCATACCTTATAAAATGAAATGTTAATATACCAAGTACCTCACTCACGGTTCTTCCTTTCTCTGAAACATTCCAGACTTGGGCAACTACTGTTGTGGTTAGCAAAGAAATTCTCCTGTGTGTTTTTTCTCGTATCTTCCCCTTGATGTTATCTTATTTTTCCAAATATATGGCTTATTTTTCTTTGCAACTTCTTGATACAGGCTTTGTAGAATTGATTTTTATATTGGGTAAGTTGCATATAGCCAAAATCAGGAGCACAGTTTTAATTTGAAATTCATTATAAGGAATGTTTATTTTTTGCACTGTGAAAGCTGATGGCTAGCTAATGTTTTTGTTTATATGCATGTTTATACAGTGTATCTTATTGATACCTAAAACCAGCTGTGATTTAAATATGCTTGGAGTGAATACTTCTGAGTCACGATAACTTTATTATTTTTTTTAACTTGGTGAATCAGATGGGACAACGGTGAAATTGAAAAGCTTAGCCCATGGGACATGGAACCAGTTCCTGATAATGGTAGGTAGAAACTCACTTAACAGTTTAATGTGCTTTTCCCTCTTTCCAGTTCCTTCAACTCATGCAGATAGCAGACCTTATACAATTCCTGTCTTTCTTGCCACTAAGTCTTCTGCGTACAGTATCCATTGTGCATATCTACTTAACAGGTGGAACTTAGATGGTAATAGTTGTCCTTTAAATTATAAAGAATGTCAGCAGGGTGTTTCTGTGCGTTTAGGCAAGCAAGTTCTTAAAGACAGTCTTACTTCAGACTTGGTGAGATACTTTGAATATACCTATATTGTTTTCCTTTGCATCTTCCAAAGCAATTTTGAAGGAAATACTTAAGAAGTGTAGCTCAGGCTTATGGAATAAAACCTGCTGCTTCCAAATGTCAAGTTTCAAAAGCTAGTTTAATACATTACAGTATGGGTGGGTGGGGAAAGAATATGTATAGAATAATTTCAAGTCAGCAAATACTTGCATATTGTTTAAACCCAGCAATTTATAAAATTTGTGGTCAAATCAAAATTAACTGTAAATGAAGAAGTTGCATTCCTTGTTTTTCTTACTTGATTCAGTTTTCCAGTGCTTGTCAGTATACTAGCTGGGTGAGGGGAGGAAAGTTTGTGAAATACTGAGAGAGTAGTTACTGAATAAGCTGTCAAAAAGGTAACTAATTTTCTTAATAAACTTTGCTAGGAGTTAACTTGTTTCCCATACACCAGAAAGGCTATGTTTTTTCGTAAATACAGGTATATTGTACACATGCGGCTGTTCTCGGTAGCCACCTGACTGTCTAATCTTTGAAGTTTTAGCTGGCTGTTTCAGTCATACCTTGTGGTGACAAAATCTGCAAAACAGGCTGAAATCAATACAAAATTGAAATCTTTATACATTCTAGTTTACAGAAAACAAGTAATCAGCAGGATTTTGGTTTTACACATGCACAGATTCAAATTGAAACATTCAATTTTCTCACTACCACCATTTGTCTCCTCACATACAGAAGTTTTTCTTACTCATCATGAACTGGTTAATGCTTCCCACGTATGTTGTTGAGAGACAGTCATATTATTAGAGGCTCACAGGTCTTGCATGTGAAGTTAAGTCAGGATTTATTTTGTTAATAGGGCAAACTGTATCATTTCTTCTGAACACTGTATACTATGGTTTAAGTCGCTGTTTATATCAATGTATTAGTTATCACTACATCTTCCTGTGGATTGAAATACAGAGAATAGTGTTCTCAACCACTTAAGTTTGATAGCACAAAGGAACTAGAATTCTTGAAATTCCTACACTGGGAATGTAATCACAGAGGCATCCTACAAACACTAATTTAAATCTGGGTAGTATCGCATGTGTAAATCATCATTTACTGGCTGTATCAGAGGTAAATTTTAATTTCTTTGATCTAAGTTATTACTTTGCTATATTAAGAGCTTAAGGTTTGATTGATCTGAGAAGCTGCGACTTTACCATAGGAAAACTGGGAAGGTGACACAAAAAAAACCCCACAAAACCAAAACTAAAAGCTAGTATGTCTTTTTTGTGGACAAGGTCAAAGAATTGAGACCAGAACAGGTCAAGGATAAGTACCACAGCAGCCATTAGGGTAAAGGAAGAACAAAAATTGTCCAAAGACAATCCAGAACTCCTTATTTTCTATGTTTCCAGGCAGAAAATGGCACTGTGTAGAGAGGTAAAGCTCTCACAGAAAGTTTTTGTGCCTTTATAGAAAGCATTATTATGTTAACAATTAAACCTCAAATCCCTTTCTTTCTTTCTTTCTTCAATTGAATGACTTACAGATGTAAGTCATTGATGTACCTTGCATTTGCCGCTCTTCTTTCAAAATGTTTCTACAGTTTACAGTAGATGTATGGGAGAAGAACAGCACTGAAGTTGGACTAACTGGCAGGTCACAACTTTTAGTTTCTTACCTTTTGTATCCTGCAAGCATAAGTTTTGTCTCATGGCTATCAAGATACAATATCGCATGTCAAGCTCTTGTCTTGTCAGGGACAATGCTGTAGAGACCAGGAAAAGGTGGTGCATACGGACCTGACAGTTCCGTTTTCAGCAGCCTGCTTACTAAACCATTGTTGGTGTGTAATGGCTGTTGTGTATATAAACTGTCTCTACCTGAACTGTAAGCACTGCAACCCTCCTTCTGCGGGTTCAGCTTTATGGGACCCGTATGCATATGGTCATACTGTAGAGAGAGATGTATAACATGCCAGGGGTTATGACAAGTCCTCTGTGTCACATGTGCCAGGGTGCTGCAAAGAACACAAAGCAGAGATCTTTACATGTTTGTTGGGAAGGACAGAGTTTTGTTTTTTTCAATCTGTCATTCTGCTTTACTTGTTAACTCCTGCAGGAGAAAATCCCTCTTGAGCACTTATGCAGCAGAGTACCAGATAACCATGTTGAGTTCTTGACACAACCCTGTGTAGGTGTAGAAGCATTACTTGGTGCTTTCTGTTTGTGTTGTCTTCAGGAAGTTGCAGAACTTGTTTTGGCTCAAAGATAAGTTAGAAGGATCATCTGAGTGAGTCACCTCTGTCCCTTCAGCTTTTCTTAGTACCTTTTTGTATTTTATCCGTTTGCTTCTTGAAAAACTGCTTCATCTTTAGTACTATTTCAATGGATTACAAATACTGTTAGGGTTCCATCAACACAATAATGAACAGAGGACTAGAAATAACTTTGGGTTATGTCCTGGTTTTGGCTGAGATGGATTTAATTTTCTTCTCAGTAGCTGGCACAGTGCTGTGTTTTGGATTCAGTATGAGAATAACGTTGAAAACACGCTGGTGTTTTTAGTTGTTTAGTATATAAACGGAGGACTTGGCTAGGTGGGGCCAATCACTCCTTAGGGACTGGCTGGGCATCATTCAGCGGGTGGTGGTGAGCAATTGTATTGTGCGTCACGTGGGTTTTGGGTTTTATCCTCGTCTCTTTCCATTATTATTATTATTTTATTTCAGTTACTAAATTGTTCTTATCTCAACCCTTGAATTTTACCTTTTTCTCCAATTCTACTCCCCATCCTGCTGGGAGGGCAGGCAGGGGTGGATGCTGAGCAAGTGGCTGCATGGTATTTAGTTGCCAGCCAGGGTTAAACCATGACAGGCTGAGACCAACACTGTTCCGCTGAAGGAAAAAAATACTCTTTTTCATAAACTTAGAAGATCCCTCACTAAAGCTAGTTGTTTTTTTTTCTCTACAGTAGTTCTAGCTGAAGTGTATTTTAGAATTTGTATGTAACATACTCATGGTTTACAGTTATTGTTACACTGACAAGGACCCTATTCTCTTTCTTGCTTTCATTTTTAATGGGCAGACTCTCGGAAGCTAATGGAAGTTATTACTGTTAGTTTCTAGCTATAAACGTACATGCTTTATACAGTTGAATTAATCTGCTAACAACAAATTATTTATCTGCTAATTCCAGTTGTCCTAATTAGTACAAAGAAGTGATCTTGCTTACCCACAGTGTCTGATGAGGAATGTTCACATGCTTGTTCCTTTTCAAGTGCTCAAATGAAATGAAGGACTCTGGGAACTTCGCTTATGTAAAACAACAGAAATGCAGCAACTGCAGACATACTAAAAACAATCTGGAGTTGAGGGGGGGAAAGATACCCCAGTCATTCTGCACTGGCCAGATTGCATTAGTCTTTGGAAGCGTGATTCTTTCCACAGAACCGTGCCTCACAGCTTTATATTTTTACTAATTCTTAGTGCTTTGAAACAATCTGCCATGTTCAAAACAAACGTGTTTTTTTTTAAATGTCCAAAAGAACAGTTGTTAATGTCAGGAACAATGTCACAAAGTATGTTGCCTATCTTGCTCATTTTTGAAGGCTTGGGGCACAAATTTGCTCACTAAAACTAAGTTACGATCTTGTGAAGTTTCAGGCGTGCATTTAAACTGAAAGCATACAGACAGTTCTTCTGATTTTACATCCTTTTAAGTCTAGTGCTTAGATGAAGAGAGGAAAGAGTCTTCAGGAAACTCAGATCTGCAGACAAGGCAAATAAAAGATGTCTTTGCTGTTTATGCACTTTGTGTACTTTTTTTTCCCCATAGTCATAGCATTAAGCTCCACTTTAAGGCAAGAATTTTTTTGTCAGTTATGAGCATATGAGTACTTAATTAGCGTGAGTATGTAACAATTTATCTTGGTTTTTTGTGTTCTCACTTGTTACCCTTTCCTGTTTGTTATCACTCTTCAGTTGATCAGCCTGAAGAATTAGGAGCTAGTGTTTCTGTGACTTTCGAAGAGGTGGAGAAGCTACTGTATAAACCCCAAGAAGGGGAGTGGGGGATGAAATCTCGTGATGAAGCATGCGAGCGGATTATCAGTGGTATAGATCAGCTTCTGACACTCGGTGAGCATGTAATCTACCCTTTAGGTATTTTTCTTCTAACATTACATTTATAACCAGCTCTCTGGAATATCCGTGGCATCCTTTAAAATTCCCTGTGATGGAAATACTGTAATTCATACATTTTTATGTGCAGTTCTTTCTGTCTGTACTGAGTTTTTTTAATTCTTACACATCATTGGTTTTATCAAGAATAATTATACAAGGCAATTGAACACCTGGCTCAACTGTCATATGCATACAAGCCTTGAAATAGTTTAATCTTGCTGTTTCTTAACAGACATTTCAGCAGCTTTTGCCGGTCCAGTTGACCTGTGTACATATCCCAAGTACTGTACCGTGATTGCTTATCCAACAGACCTGAACACTATTCGGACAAGGCTGGCTAACCGATTTTACAGGTTTGTATTAGCAGTGGAAACAAGGGAGAATGTGGCCTTGAGTTTGTCTGTTGTGAGATGATTAAACTTTTTTAGTAAGAACAGTTATTCTTCTTACAAACACTCTGAAAACCAATAGCCTGGTGCCTGAACTGAGCATTCCTAGTGTTCTGTAGCAGGGCTCTGATGCTTGATAACTGCAACATTATATTGATTTTTATTATTAAGGTTTTTAGTTAAGGAAATTGATTTCAGCATATATTGGTACTGCTTTCAGAGTTGCAATAAGCAGTGACATTCTTTCTTTGAGAAATGTGCTATTTAAGATTAGTAAATACTAAAAAAAGATATTTGAAGCTAATTCAATGCTGAAGACTTAATTCAGTTTTTGAAGTACTGTACCTCAGTTACTTTGAATTTGAAGAGGTTTAAACTCTTAAGCGCTTACTACTTTCAGAAATGGCCTTAAACACAGAGCTGAAATGTTAAATACTACCACCAGTATTTTAGATTATAGAAAATTATGGTAGAGGAAGAGGGAAGAAACTGTATAGTTCTGGTTTGCTGGATCCACTGGGTATCCAATAGCTCTAAAAGAAATTTCAGGATGTTCTTCATCTGGACTTGAATTCAGTGTGTTTTCCTCCTACGTAAGACTTGAAGCAATGCCTTGGAAAATAGTTTGAAATTCTGTAGGTAGAGAGCTGCAAACTTGGGGCATCTGTTTCACAGCTACAAGAAATTGGTAAAATGGATGATGAAATTGCATAGTTGTGCTAGCTCATTTCTATCAAGTTACAATTTTAATTTGTAGCAGTTTCTATAAATCTGTCATCTTACAGAGGGCACTGCTTAAACTGCTCAGTTGGTCTCAAAGCAAGGTATTTGAGGGAAGACAGAAAAAAAACATCATGGCAGTCTTCTAAAAATGTAATTGGACTAAGCTTATTGCCACTCTCTTAATTGTTTGTGCCTTTGTTTATTAGTTAAGATTAATTACTAAGATACTACGGAACTTGTGTTCCATTTGACAGGGCCTTGTGACAAGCTTCTGATGTTTCCAGAATAAATGTTACGGTGGTGGTTAAATAGTACTTTTCCCCCTCCTTTTGAAGGAGGTCAAATGTAAGCTTTTCAAAAAATGCATACATTTTTAAGGAATCTAGGAAATCCACAGTCCTCAGTATTATTTCAGTGATGTTTTATAATTTAATGGTAACAAATGCTAGTGCTTACTTGGCTAGTTTTTTTAATGGAATTTCAAAAATGAAACCAAAGTATGCTAGAATTTCACAAACTTTCTGAAGATGAATTATCAACGAGTTGGAAAACAAGTGAGCAAAGATGTGCATTGTTGGTTTTCCTTCCTTGAGTGAATATCTGTATACATATATGCATATCAGTTTTGCATGTGAATGAGAAGTTTGAGACTGGTCTAATGAGATTTAAAACAAAGAACATATATCTTAATCTGATGGGTACAGAAAACTACCAAGATTTAATTTTTGCAATTTTAAAGCTTTTCAGCTTAGTGTTAAAGGTGCAGTGTTATTTTTAATTTTAAGGAGGATCTCTGCATTGGTTTGGGAAGTAAGATATATTGAAAGCAATGCTAGGACCTTCAATGAACCTGGGAGTGCTATTGCTAGAGCTGCAAAAAAGATCACTAACCAGCTCTTAAAGTTTATCAAGTAAGTGACATTTTAATCTAAATAGTGCTTGAATACTTGCACTCTTAAATGGTGGGAGAGTATTAGCATCCTAATATCCCTTTGTTGTGAATGCTGCTTCTTTTCATTTCTTACTATTTTTCAATGCACTGCAGGACAGTGATATAATTCTCTTTGATTATTATCTTGACCAGGGAAATACTTAAATGTTCAGCATAGATACGGTTTAACTTTTTCCTTTAGTAGCCTTCACTGGTATTTATAGTATCAAAATGTCACTTGACATGAAAGTAGCTCAACCTATAAAGTAAGTTCTGTGCTGTCTAGCATCTGTAGAAGTTCCTGTTGCAGCTTGTCTGACTTGGTTAATTTGAAAGGTTTATTTTAAAAGATGTTAGTCTAGGCAGTCTTACTGCAAGTAAATCAGGTGTGAAGACACCTTTCAAATCCCTAGTGCTAATTTCACCCTCCTTCCCTCCCATTTTCTGAAATGCACAGTACAGCAGGTTTTCAGATGTAATGTGACTTTCTTAGTAGTATAATCATCTTGTGATTTTTATATTTCATTTAATTTTAAGTTGCTGTCTTTCAGTTTGTGTAGCTCTTGGCTGTGGCTGGGTTTAATCTAGGAAATGATAACTATGTTTTTGCTATTCCAGTAACAGAGATTTAATTGCATTACAGTGATCAGGACTGTACAAACATTTTTGAATTATGTAGCACAACAGATGATGAACAAGATTGTCTTGATGCTGATCTGGTAAGCTTTTTTAATGAGTAATTTCAGTAATGTATGGTTGTAAGAAAATAACACCAGCCTTCAATTATTTTTGATAAAATTGTTCAGTTATTTTTATAGAGATATTTGTTTATATCTAGACATTTACATAGCTAATATAAACACGGAATATATTGTGAATGTGGGGAATGATGTGAGGAGATGCTTTATTAAAATAATTTTGAGTTGTCAGTATTCATTAAGAAGTATAACAAATAAGCATTTTTGTGCTGTGGCTGTATGCCAACAACTAGAACAATTCTTTCAAGTTTTGCGAGTGCCACTGTATTTCTGAAACGTGTTCATGTGCAGTAATGTAATATAAATATTTCGAGAGTATAGTCTTTCATTGTATTATATGCATCTGTCTATTTGTAAGGTCAAAATTGTTATTCATGTAGTCATAAACGCTAAAAGCTGACAAGTTGGTAACTATAGCAGTGATGCTTTAGCTCAGTATCTCTGTATACCATAATATGAATCATGCATCAGATGTGCATGCCTCATTGAGAATTTAATAGTGTGCATTTATCTTTTATCTGGTAGAGGTAAATATTCACTGTTGCAGTGCTGTATGTTTATTAATAGTGTACCCAGATTTGCCCAAACGGATGTCTTTTTTTCACATCTTGATTTCTAATTTGGCATTTATGAAAAAGACTTCATAAAGTTGGAAAGCAGCTGCTTGCCCTTGCAGGCTAATATGTAGGGAGGAAATTACACAGAGTCCTTTTAGTTCTCTTTCTCACTTCTTCAGCATCACACATTGTAAGTTTTTTCTTTTTACCAAAAGTAACTTGATCACAAGATGTCTTTTCCTAAACTCAGGACAAGAAGAAACTCAGTTTTATGACATGTATTATCACTGAATTAAATTATTTACAATCTTTAGTCACTGAGGTTCAAAGCTGATGGGTATCTTTTCATTGCAATTTCTGGTAGTGTTTTTTCCCGTTGTATTAAGGACAAGTGTTGCAGTTGGGAATCTTCAGGTGGTACCCAGGGTCTGTCTTTCCAAGTCTCTCAAATGTTATGTGTGTATATATGTGTTATTTTTTTGTTGTGCTCATCTTCCATCTTATTGAGAGAAATTAGAATAAAAATCTGTTCTTATCACAGTATCAAATCTAATGATACTTTGAGCACCCATTACCTATTTTTTCATATTTAATTTTTAAGATGATTGATTTTTATTTTGTGCAGGATGATGAAAAATGTCTTCCACAAACATCATACAGAAGAAGAAAAGTGAGTTAACTAATCTTTACTATATATACTCAATTCAGGTCTGGCGGGAAGAACTGGTTAGCAGACTGTATTGAAATTCTGTGAGGCTATTGCTCGGTGTTATAATCATAGAACATAGTTTTTCCGATGATACTAAGGAAGTAAAATCGTTGCTTAAATAGATCTTTGGTCGTTTAATGCTTCTGTACTTGTTCTGCATAGTTTTCTAGGAAAATACTACGTACGAGTTTAATACCAGTGCTGTCCAGTGTAACAGTTTTCAGTTATCTGTATGATACTGAAGTAAAACCATTCTTCAGCTGAGATGCTTCAAAAAAATATTTTGAGTGATGGATATTATTAAAATCATCTTGAGAAAAATTTGGTATCAGAAGGTGTATTTTTGTGTGCCTTAGTTATTTAGTAAAAAAACCTTGAAAGATAGTAAAAGAAAAGTGTGTAATTTGTCAGTTAATTAATAAAGGTTAGGCAAAACATCTGCTAGTATTGTAGTGCCCCTTTTGTTGTAATACAATACGTTTGGAAGTGTGTTTTCTGCTACAGAAATAATTTCAGAGAAATTATCGGGTTTAGGTTTTCTTGTTATATTTCAGTAATGCTTTTTTCTAACTTTCTTTCCAAGGGACGGGGCTTCAAAAAAGGAAGAAGTGTGAAAAATGGCTATGATGAAAACTGTTGGAAGAAGCAGTGTATGGAGCTGGTGAACTTAATTTTCCAGTGTGAAGATTCTGAGCCTTTCAGGCAGCCAGTTGATTTAGATCAATATCCTGTAAGTTGTTCTTATTAACCTTGTAAAATACAAATACTACTTAGGTTTTTTCTTTTGGTGTTTGGTATCATAGTAAGATCTCCACATTGCTCTTGCAGCTGTTTATTCTCTTCGTGTTTGTTTGGCTTTAGTCCCAAACTGTTGAAAGAAGTTTGCATAGCTCTGTGCTTAGAACTACGTGCTGTATGCTCTGCTGCGTCAAGATGTAACATCCATAAAAATATTGACACAGAACACAAAACAACTGTAGAGTGGTGATGGTGTCCAAAAATATCCTGATACTTTAAATATGGTTTGAAACGACTCACAGTCTTTTTTTGGTTGCTTTCATACTGTCCCTTATAGGGAAATAATTTTAGATAAATCTGTATGTTCTTAATTAAAACTAGTTTCTTGAGGGACAATCTACAAAATCTGTTTACTGAGCCTAAGCTATGACTTTGGATTGTTCCTTTTCTTTCTCTTAGCTGTTCATGGTATTCCTAATAACTCTTCCGTCTCTTTTGTCTAAAAACCCAACGAACTTTCAAGAAAAGAAAAAAAACTTCTTAACAAGCATGCAACAGTCTTCATATGGACTTCATATCTTAGGTCTCACTTCAGATTTTAAAGACATCTTGAGGTTCTCTAAAATTCATGAAGAGGAGAGATAGATGTGTTTTGATTTGAGTTTTGGAATTTTTTTTGTTTGTTTTTTTCTTAACCCAGATCAATTTGTTTCTCATAGTAAAATGCATCAGGGAAAGGATTACATGACTACTTAAGAGCAGTCTCATTTTGATTAACAATGAAAACATTGACCCATTGTTACTGGGTAGCTTTTATTGAGGAAACTTGGGAGAACTGAAACTTGAAATCTGCATATGCAAGCATGTGATGTTGTGTGAACGCATGATCCTTCAGAAATTCTGAAGACCACCTTGAAAATGAGCAAGAGTTTGTATGGGATAATGTGGTGGAGAATTCACATCAACTAAGCTCAGCAGAAGTATTGCTGTCAGCTGGTTAGGTGCTTCTGTTTTCAGCTGATGGTTAAGATAATCTGGGATCATCTTAGTTACCCTTAAATTACAGAAATAAAATTGATAAGTGGTGGTTGTCCTTTATGCCTTCTGGAATTTTGTTTTCATATGTTTTATCTAGGATTACAGAGATATTATAGACACTCCAATGGACTTTGGCACAGTGAAAGAAACTCTGGAAGCTGGAAATTACGACACTCCAATGGAACTGTGCAAAGATATAAGACTGATATTTAGTAATGCAAAATCTTATACTCCAAACAAAAAGTCAAAGGTAGCTGTTAATATTGGGGGGGTTATGCTTGTGTTAATGAAATGAAGTATTATTTTGGAATTGGTTTGTTTATCAGTACTTTTGATAACACTGCTGATTGGATAGATAGTGGGGGGGAAGTATGACAGAAATACTTAATATGTTTATTTCTTGTTTATCTAGTGTTGCATAGGATTGCATGCTGTGGTTTTTCTATTTCTTTTCTGTACAGGTTTTAATTTTAGAAATGTTTATTCTTGGATGAAAGGTTCTGTTTTTAATATAAGCCACTTCCTTACCTAGATTTATAGTATGACCTTGAGATTGTCAGCACTATTTGAAGAGAAAATAAGACGGATTGTTTCAGACTTCAAAAATGGTCAGAAACAGAATGAAAAACTACGAAGAAACCAGAGGTATACTAGAAGATTTCATAATCAAAGCTCAGTGCAACATCCTACCAAAATGCTCAGGTAATGAAATTACGAAGATGTAGATATATATCACAGCTGACTAATGCTCATATTGACTGTCACATTTAGTCTACTAAGAAGAGACCGATTGGTTTATTAAATGGCTAGCTAACTTCAGTGAGACTTTGTACAATTACTTCTCCTGCAGTAGGAAAGACATACTAAAAAAAAAAAGTGTGGGTTTTTTTTGTAGTATAAAACTGGCTGTGAAATACCAAAGGCAATGAAGAGTAGGAAAGGTTGGGGTTTTTGCTTTTCTTTTTTTTAAATCAGTTGAGGAATGAATATTTACTCTGAAATAAGGAGGAAGGAAACAAAGATTTACTTGCTGTATATTTTATGGAGATTACAAAGCTACATATGTTATGTGTTTTATCATGCACAGAAGAAAGTCAGTCCTATGGAATTCATAGAAATTTTCACTTCATGCAGCATTCTGTTGGTAGCTAGAGATGTCTTTTCTCTTTCAAAGGAAAACAAGCCTTTGAGACAATGGCTGATTGACACAATTATCTCATGTATTCTTAATTTGCATATGGGATGAAGTGAGGTAAAACCAAAATCTTGGAAACTTGATTTTATACCTTCCTGCTATTGTCCAGCTTTTCTCATCTGGCAATGAAAGGACAGGAATAGGAGTTTTAAGAAAGAAAAGAAAGAAAAATATCTAAGAATACATTACTTTGCCATGTTTGATTTTCTTCTGTTACAGTTTCAGTGGATTACTTCTGCACTTTGCAATTGTGTTACGTATACATGTTGGATTATACTACAGGCATACCTGGCAGTGGGCTTTAAGCTTTACTGGGATTATTCCCTGGGTTCTCATTTCTTTCCGGAGAAATAAAGAAACAAACAATCAGGATAGACAGAAATTTCCCATTGAAACGACATTTCTGTTTGTATCTGAAGAATTGTATGTGACTGGTAAACAAGTCAATGGTGGTCAGCAGGGCTGAGGTTTGGGAGTATTTGGGAGAGTGTTTGGATAGCAGGAAGAGCATATATACCTTGTGTGCCTAGATGAATATCTGAAAACCTGTGACTGTAAGGGGGCAACTGATAAAATAGTTCTAAATGTGAAAAGAAGTGACTTATCATGACTGCATGTAGCACACTAACGTGTATAGTAAGGAAGAATCAATTTGGTGAGTTTCTCTACAAGCATGTATTTTATATTAGACAGTAAACTTTAAAGATACACCTTATTTGTGTCTTTGGAACTCAGTTTATTGTAGAATAACGTTAGTATGCATAGCACTTAGTTTGAGCCTTGTGTGCAATTAACAGGAGACTGGGAATTCCAACAGAAATTGAGGCTGCCGTTGCAATTTCCTGGTAAACGATAACAGGATGTTGCTGTCCCGAAGGCATCCAGTATTAACTTGTTTCTCGGGGCAGAGAAAGAATGTCTCCTCATGTGTAACTTCATTAGGAGTGTAGACTGTTATTTTAATTAAAGTAGTTAATACTTACCCTAGTCAAAGTTAAAATTGTCCTGCACCATGTTAACTCACAAATCTAAGTACCCTTCCATAAAATCATATGGCATACAGTTAATTAAGCTTTCAGGCAGAAATATTGTTAAAATAGTTGCCACTATTTCTCATGGTGTTACAACTTGCATTGCTTTTACTTCTTTCCCCTTTCACTAGAAATTTGAAGCAGAAACCATTAAAGTCTCAGGCAGAAATTGAATCTGAGCAGGAAGATTCTTTCACTCAACCTACCTCAAGCAGAGCCGCCTGTGTTGCAAGCCATAAACCGAATGCTAGAAATTACAACCATAGTTCCTCTGGTGAATCCTCTGATTCTGCATGCCTGGCATCCTTTGAAAGGAATGGAAAAGCTAGATCCACAACACTAACAAATTGTTCTGCATTATCATCAGGTCAGAAATCGAATCTATTTCAGATGAGGATTTTAATCTTGGTCATATCTACGAATTTTTCAGTGTTCCCCTTCCTTTATAATTGCCGTAATTTACAATTATGTTCCAAGTTGTTAAGCAAGGTTTGCATTTATGTGAAATTTTTTAGACAAGATTTCTATGCAGTTTGTTTTTTGTGTAATACAGAATTTTGTGTGTATTAATGAATTTTGGACACTTACTACATTATTGAATGTTATAAAAAGATCTGTGTACTAAACACAGAAGCATCTGCTTTACAATCCCATGGAATGCATTGAGCTTACTTAACTTCTATTAATGAAAAAGCTTGCACCTAAGCAGAAATTGGTCAGTGGGATAATTTGCTCCACAGAGCTGTCTTCATTGTATATCCATTTTGCAGTCAAATGGATGGTATTTTTTTTGCAGCTTTTATATGGGTATTCATAACAAAGCTGAGTGGAGTAAGACTGATGATTACTTGGTCACTTGATGCTCTTTAAGTCTTACCAAATAGAATAATGGAATTTCTTTGTTTCAAGCAGCTCTTCTGCAAAAGTGGTTGTAGTGAATGGATATTTCTTATTTTAGAGGAAGATGTAGTATATTTGATAATTGGTACTACATAAAATACAGGCTATATTCCCATATATGTTACATTAAAATTGTCATCCAAAATTAGTAAATAACAAAAGGTCCCTGAGACATAAAAGCTGCCTTGTCTTTTCCTTCTTCCCCTCCATCTCACCTTGAAAAAAACTCAGCTTCTTTTAAAGAATAAGAGTGCAAGTTCTGGTAAAATAGATTTGTCAGCTTATCTTTTGTTATTTTTTAACATGCTTTTCTCTTAATTCTCTTATTTGGAAACAGCTGTGTTATTTTACTTGAAACTTAAATACAGGCTAATGAAGATTCCTATCACTGAACACTGTATAAATATGGAGTGGCATAGTTTATAGAGCTATCAGTTTCCTATGTGTAAGTCATTAAGACATCATAGTGTATTTTAAGATAATATCATGAGGAAATTTTTAAGATTTCCTGGATCAGCAAAATGTAGCTCTTAAGTGGAAGCTAACTGTATGTTTAGAATTCTAATTGAATATTTATTTTTAGCAGAAAGTGAAATAGAAGGTTCTTTGGTTTCTTCATCTACTTCTTCATCTTCATCCTCTACAAGTAGCTCAGAAGACAGCAAAGAGAGCTCTATGGCTCTTGTGTCACCTCCACTACACAATGGTGTATGTAGAAGAAAGATCAGCAATTGTAGGATAACTAGAAATCGAGCTGCTCAGAGAAAACAGATAGGTAAGATCTGAGTAGTTATCTTGTGAATGGCCAGTAACACAAGTGTGTATATATGTAACTAAATATTTTACATATACAGCAATTTAAAAAATAATCATTACATTAACTTTTTGATTGGTGGTAGTTCTGAAGCTCTCAAAGTACTACACTCAACTTTGAAAAGATTTTTTTTGTTGTTGTTTTCCAGTACTTAGGGGAGGAGGGCAGAAACCAAGAGCCTAGTGAGAGGGAATGTTTTGCATCATTTTGTATCTTAATGAAAGTAAAAGCAATAATTTGTAAAGAAGTCCTTGTTTTCACAAAACTAGAATAAAGCTAAAATTTATACCTTAGCTAAATAATTTCTCTTTGCAGATAACAAAAGTACATAGCTATTAGTAGGAGTGTATTTCATTTGTTATGTCTGTGGGTTGAACCTGTTCCAGATTTGACAAGACTTAAGAAGCTGCTATTTTTATATTTATAATCTTTTTTTTGTTTTCCCCCTCCCTTTACAGGAGCACCACTTCAGGAGAATGGGAATATAAGAAAAACTGTCAGGAAAAAGTTATATGGAAGTGACTCTGAAAATACTTCTTCGGTGGTGACATCTGAGTCGCTCAGTAATAGTACTGGTAGACACAGAAAAACTCCACGCAGAAGTGCTGCTGTGGCTGCTAATAAGTTAAGGCTAATGAGTGATGTGGAGGAAGAAATTTCAAGCTCAGAAAGTATTGGCATTGGATGCAGGAATAGAAAACTGCCTCACCGAAATGCCTCAGCTGCAGCCAGACGGATGTTATTGGAGGGGTCTGAGGATGATGTAGGCTTAAAGTCTGAAAGTGAAAAAGAAATAGAAGAGCAGCTTACCAAGAGGAAGATTCTTTCTCAATCTGGTTTATCTGTTGCACGAAGAAAATTTGTTAGTGAATCTGAAAATGGAACTTCAGATTCTGAGACAGACACACAGATGAAGCAGAAAAACTGGCAAAGCAATGGTCATAAACAGTTACGTGGGACAGTCCGTGCTGCGTCTCCCAAACTGAAAAGTCCCACCCTAGACTTTTCAGAGGATGACTCCAAAAGCCATAATTCAGAAGATGGGAGCAGTCAGAAAGTTTCTGACCAGTCAACACCTGTACATAATAAGCCTGTGGTGAGCAACTCTGAGGATGAAGTGGATTCTGAATTGGATAGATGGAACAACAGAAGAGTAGCTGGTCTGCAGCTCGCTCCTTCTTTTAAAAAAGCAAAAGTCTTGAGTGATTTAGAGGACACGGCAGAATCTGAAGCGGAAGACAGAGAGAATGGGAGAAGTTTTGTCTTTGAAAGCTTGGTGCCAGTTAGAATTTTAAGGAGTCAAAGATCTGCACCTGGTGCCAGCTTCAATCGCTCTTCTGATACAGAATCTAAGACAGATTCCAATAACAGTAATTATTGTGAAACTTCTTCTAAAACAAAGAAGAGGAAGAGAAAAGGAAAACCAAAAATCATTAGAAAAGGTAAAATTTTTACAGTTAACGCGTCTAACTCTTGATAGTGACTAGACAGAGAAAATATGAGATTAGTAACTGGATAATGACTAGGAAAATCTGGACTATAAAAAGTGTAATAGTGTTCCTTGTTGTTCTAAAATCACTATAAACAGGGGAAATAACTGTAAGCTATGGTGATGATAACAGTGTCTAGAAATCTAGACAGGTTTGGAGCTGGAGGTTATCAAACATAGCACTGAGAAAACTAATAGTTTGGTGTAGTTCTATGGCGTTTAGAATTCAGACTCAACACTGGTCATTCTTGTGCAATTTGGGCAATACATTTCTCTATGAAAAACTTAGCATTAGTTACTACATACTGCCACACAGATAAGGAAGTGTAAGTTAAATATGGAAAGAACAATCATGATTTAATGACAAAATACCTGTTCTGAAGTAGTATTGCTGTGCCTGCTTGTTGTGACAGATGTAAGAAACACCGGCTTTCAGGTTGTCAGCATGAAATTAAGTGATACTCTAAAGGGTGCTGTGAACAAGTTCTGTGGTGTATATCTCAAGGTAGCAAAAAATCTCAAAAGGAGCAGTACATTGTCTTTCTTTGGGCTGTTTCTTGTTCTGAGAATTTTGGTAACAAAACACCTCTGGCTTGTAGTCCTGTTACGTGGAGTTTGCAGGTAAAGTAATAGTTCTTACTTTAGATTATCGTTATTTTCTGTTGGCGTTTTCTGTACCAAAGCAGACTTATAACTGTTATTTTCCGATGAAGTAACTTTATTTTTGTTTATAGTCTTTTGAAGTAAATTTGATTGAAAGAAGTTTTAATTATTCTTATTTCCATGGTGTACAGTGAAACCTGTAACTTGATTTGATTTTTTGATTTTATTCTGCCAATGATGTGTAGTGTCCTTAAGACAGGGAGGCACCTTGATGTTGCGTTGGTAGTGTTCTGGTGCATGTCTTGGCTTTTCCTAGGTTCAACATAAAGGGTTTGGGTGCTTTTGGGGGGAGGTTGTGTGTGTGGGAGTGCTGTTACAGATACAGTGGTGACCTTTCTGTTACTTGCTTTAGTTTTATAGGTTTATGGGTGTCTAAGTAATGTTGTATCTAATTGAAGCATCATGTCACTGCTCTAACTATATTATCATACTGATACAACATTACGTGAGATCTCTGTAAAGCAGTTAACAGCCAACTGGAGTGAAGAAATGACAAATAGTTGCAGAAGTAAGATGTACTAACCATTTGGCTTGTTTCAAAAAGTTTAGCTTTTCACTTTTTGGTTGTTTTTTTTTCTATAATTTCTGTCACTCAAATGCTTGCAGGTGCTGCTGACGCATTATGATTTGGACATTTGTTTTTTGGGGGCTTTATTTTAACTTTTCAGAATGATACTAAGATTTATTAAACAGGTTCTGTACGTTGTGTCTTCACATCGTTGGGGAATTGGTCCCGATTTAGAATTTGAAAGACTGTTCAGAGGTCGTGTTTGGTCTAATCCTTCCAGATCTGTCACTGAATTACAGATACCAGATCATGAATTTCTAAAAACTAAGGAATTTGGGGTTGGGGCTCTTGGTTGGTTTTTTTTGTTCCTATTCCCCACCCCCCAAAAAAAAAATTCTGAAAGATTTTAAACGTTTTAGAAAAACTTGACTTGAGAGAATACCCATAAGTAGCAATAGATGCAGTTGGATCATTAGCTTTTTGTATATCTAACTTTATTCAAGTTCAATTTATTCAGTATGTTTTATAGTGAGTAAAGCAAAATTTTCAGGCTTTGAGAGCTCTCATCACTTGCAGTTATCCTAAAAAGGAAAACGAATATGTTCAGGAAGAATGAAATGTGCAGGATTGCATTATATGAACTGTTGCGCACATTTATATGTAGCATTTGGGTTTATTTTAAAGACTTCATTATATAGCTTTTCTTTTATTATTACGGTGCGAAGATCAATCTTGCCAACAGTTTTCCTTACCCACCTCCCTCAAACAAAGTAGTCTATATTGTTTAGCCTTAACGTGTGGGTTGGCGGGAATTTACTGCCTCACAAATAGTTATCAAAAGGCTTTAAGGGAATTAAAGAAATAAAGATGCTCAGGCTCAAGGGGTTGGTTTGTTGTTTTCCATACCAAGCATACAAAACAGAATTAAACTTTTCTGATTCACATAATATTCAATCAGAGTTGAAGATTGTCATGTTTCAGAGCAAAAATTCCTATCAGTGTTTTCAGTTACTTCCCACAACACTTAATTTGGAAGTTGAGAAAAGTGAGAGCCATCTTCGGTATTGCATTACAAAAGAATAAAATCTGTGTCCAGGCTGCATCCTTACCCATGTTCAGTGTCAACTGAATGCTGCCTTGCCAAAAAATAACGTGGGGGAAAGGATTATTTTTGACAGTGTGTATTTTTTTCTTCCAGACTGAGTAAATTTTTATCAGCCTTTTATTTCACATTTTCATGTCCTCTCGGGTAGTGGCTTTGATACACACTTGTATCAAAGTGTAAGAATGTTGAGAAGAAAATGATTATCTCTTGAGATGAACCTGTCTTGACAGTTTTCCACAAGGAATGCTTACTACTTTTGTTAAAAAAAAAAAAAAAAAAAAAAAGAAAAGTCTTAGTATTTATAGCTACTAAATGTACTGCAGATGTTTCTTAATGTTTGTTGTGGTTTAACCCCAGCCAGCAAAGAAGTACACACAGCTGCTCTCTCCCTCCACTCCCTGCATCCCCAGTGGGATAGGGGGGGAAAATCAGAAAAAAGGTGAAGCTCGTGGGCTGAGATAAGAACAATTTAATAATTGAAATAAAATATAATAGTTGTAATGAAGAAGAGAAAGAAACAGAAGGGAATAAAACTTAAGGAAAAAAAAACCCAAGTGCTGCACAATAATACAACTGCTTACCACCTGCTGACCGATGCCCAGCCAGTCCCCCAGCAGCGATCAGTGGCCCCCAGCCAACTCCCCCCAGTTTATATACTGGGCATAATGTTATATGGTACGGAGTATCCCTTTGGCTAGTTTGGGTCAGCTGTCCTGGCTGTGTCTCCTCCTGGCTTCTTGTGCACCTCCTCACTGGCAGAGCATGGGACACTGAACAGTCCCAGACTTAGTGTAAGCACTGCTGAGCAACAACTAAACCATCAGTGTGTTAGCAGCATTATTGTCACACTAAATCCAAAGCACAGCACTGGACCAGCTACTAGGAAGAAAATTAACTGTATCCCAGCTGAAACCAGTATGTGTTTCAACATTAGTCATGTGAAAGCATCCCAGATGGACTTGAACTGCTGAGTTCTGTAATTGACTATTTAACTCTAGACTTGTCAGAACTAGGTTGCCGTAGTCTCTAAAGTTTAAGAAAATGGAGGGGTGGGGGGTGGGTGGAGTGGATAATGGCTTTATGGAACTGAAAATCTTACTTAATGTGCTTCACATGTCAAAACTTCCGAGTCAAATACAGAACTTTTTAAGTTGTTTTTTTTTTTTTTGTGGGTGGGATTTGTACCATTACTTTATGAGATTTGAAGACACTTCTAATATGACAAAAAAGGAATATGTTTGTACAAATACTTAATCTAGAGCAAATTTTTATTTTTTAGGATAGGCAATTGGTAACATTTCCCTTATCAAGCTTGTTTAACACATCATTTCTAAGGAGAAAACAAGACTGGTTAATTATAAACACTTTTCCTTATACCTTTTGCGTAAACAGTGATGCCAAACCGGCACAGAGTAACTGCTCAGACTAATTTTGTCTTTAAGCAGCAAAGGTATTTATGTCATGAAACGCCGGGGAGCTAGCCGATTCACACCAGACAAACTAGCTCCAAAGTTTTCCATGAAAAGTCATGTAATTTATACAGTTTTCGCATGAGGTTACAACATGTTTACATACATACTCATTTGATTTTGACACCTAATCACCCTATTCATAATAGGTGGGATCTAGGTGGGGTAAACCTTTCAACTTTCTTTATTCAGCGATTTCCTGACTCATGGTCTCCTTATCTCTTTCAGGTGCCCACCTTTTCTAATTATTCAGAGCACATTAACACAAGCACAGCATCACCCAGAGCACTGTACCAAACTCATCCTGACTAATCTTTTTAAGACCTTGCTCTTTTTCAGCGTTTCCCATGAAATATATAGAAGCTGCCACACTGGGTAGCTAACACTAAGCTTTTGATCTCTTTAGCTTGTCCTTTGAATGTAACATGACTGTTCAGTTTATATTGTGTTGTAAAGCTTGATGAAAGTCTGGTTTTTCTTCTTGCCAATTCTTTAATACTCTGGTGAAACTGTAGCTTCTGCTGTGTTGTACTTTTTATGTCCATGGGTGTGAAATACTAATTTATTTTCCAGCTCTAAGTTGGAGCAAAACTCCTCTTGCTCACAGTTTGTCTCTTAAACTTTCTTGATTCTTTTTTTTTCTTTTCTTAATTTTACTTAGGCTATTAGCTTCTTTGGCAATCAGTGTTCATTCACTAGATAAAACTGCCAGTCATAAAAGCAAATTGAGCATTTCTTTCCATGTGTAGTAGGCAAGTGTCAATATGTGTTATCAGTTAGTTGCCAAGGGCTGCATTTGCTTAATAATCATAATAACATTACCAAAGACCTTAGTGAGAGTCAGTAAGAAAATAAACAGTACATGTTTTTAGTTTAATATCCATCTTTTTGCATTAAGGTGGGGTTGTTTGTTATGGAACAGTCTTAATTCAAAATGTTTAATGTCCCCCTGCCCTGTATAACCACCCAAATGTTGAAATGTGTGCACAGCAGAATGTAACTTTTTTGGTTTACCGAAAGTTTTAAGCTGATGCCCTTTTAAAACTTAAGTGAAGAGACCCCATCTAAATGAAATCCTTCAGGTAAGTATGGGGCAAGAGTAAGCATCACTGGATTTCTGAAATGAAAAGCTGTGGAATATGCTCTTTAAAAGTCAATAAGAATAAAATACAGTAATGAATACTTGCATTGTTTGGGTCTCATTGCAGAGTCATCTGCCAGGAGACTTATTGAGAAACTTAATGTTATTTTTCCAGCATGTACAGAACCAGAATACTTAAAGACATAGGGCCAAATTTGAGGCTTCTTTCCTGTCAAGGGGAATATATCGTTGTCCTATACAGTGTTCCTTCTAGGCAAGTAACTTCCGGGCTTTTCGTTTTCTTTATATTGTGAGTTATTCCACCCTGCTGTTTTGTTGGAACATTAGTTACCCGGTACATGAAATGATAGCTAGCTTTGCATGTTTACTGTAAAACAAAATATTTCCATTTCATTTTATCTAATCTTTTAATCTAATTCAGGATATGATTGCAGGTAGTCACATAATTATTTTTAAATTAGCAGATGCCCTTTCTAGCTCAGTTTTTTCCTCAACAGGCGCAACAACAGATGCACTGTTAGCACAGCCTAGTTTACTGTGGTTTGCCGAACAGCTGCATGTATTGCTTCTTTCAAAAGAGGCTGATAGTTAACTGTAAATAGGAGTCTAAACTGGTTTTTACTTCTAAAAGTTATTGTTAGGTACTGCTAGAGTATATGCCTGCTTTTATTTACATACATACATATAGGCACATAGATATTATATAAATATGTGTTTAAAAATAAACATATATTCTCTCTATGTATAACTGTCTATATACTATGTATACTATGCAGTTAACCAGCTGAGCAGTTTATGTGGAAGTTTGGTTATTTTTTAAATATATAATACATATACACCACATAAAATATAGTATATTGTAATGTATAATACATAGTGTATATATAGCACTGCAATGTATATTTATATTATATATTTTACATGATATAGATGTATAGTACATGGCATGGTTTTATAATTATTTTTTTTTAAAAAAGGCAGAGTTTTCACATAAATTGCATAACTGGCCAGTAGGGGTTGGAAAATACTTTGCGGGCTGTAGTGCACCCTGCAGATTACCTGACTTGTAGGTATGGCTGGATATTCCTACCCACTATTGCAGCCTGGACTTCCAGGATTAGTGTTTCATGGCATGAACTCCAGGACTGCTTGTCGCAATGGTAAACTTGATGGACAAGGCCTTCATATCGTGGTGCCTTTCTTCTAAATGTTCTCCCAGTTCTTGCAGGTAGTAGTTTTTCATCCTCTCCTTCCTGCCTGTGCAATCTGTTTGTACCTTTGCAGCATTTAATTCAGGATGTTCATTGTGGAGTTTCATTAAGCTTTAATTAAAGCTTTTATTAAAAACTAAGATTAGTTATATACAGATTTGCACCTAATTTAAGCTTTTGCATAGAAAATGTAGCTTTAATATTCTGGTGCTGTGTTGCAGAAAGGCTGGATTCCTTTATCCTTTAGTCTTGCATTCCATCTTATGAATTAGCTGCTGAAACTTTGAAAAGTTTAGCTCAAAGCAGATGCAGGGAAATTTTAATCCTGGGGTTGGGTTATACGTTTCCACACTAACTGGTCAAAATGTCTCTTCGTACCAGTATGCTGCTGTTTGCCACTACTAGTATGTTATGATGTATCATTACATTTATGTACAATATTTTCCTGTTTCAGGTGTAATTTACCATGGTTAAAGCTCTTTGCTCCTGCCTGTTCAGGGTTACCTCCTAACAGCTATGAGTGGCAGCCGTATGTTGTGTGCACGTCTACTTGATAGTATTGTAGTACAGTATATAATTTAAGCTTTAGCTCTTCATTTTTTTTATCTGTAAATTAGTTCACCTTTTATACAGCATTATGTGGTGGTAAGCAGAAATGTGTTACAAATTGGCCATAAAATCAGACAGTACAAATAGTAACAGTAGTAGTGTTCATGTATATAATTTCTGGAAACTATTAGAAAAGACGGTAAATTAATTATCCTTTGGAAATGTAAAAATAGGAATATACATGAGTTGCACATAAAAAGATTTACATTGAAATAACGATCAGATTTGGTATCTGAGGAGATTTTTTAATATTGGCACTCAAGCTGGACGTTGACTTTGTTTCCCATAACTTTTTTTTTTACTTTCTAAATACATCTTCAGTGCATTTATTCTTGTCAGAGTTTAGGGAAAATGTTGCCCTGTCCTTACCTCAAAAGTGAGGAACTTGTGAAAAAGAGAGTACAAGTGACTTGCAGTGTTAACACTTCTGGTTGAGCTGGTCAGAAGGAACAAAGAACTGAACCTTACTTGGTGTTAAGTCTCATGCTACTGTTCCTGTCTGGGTGGCTGTCATTCTCAGAAGGCATTTGGCCATTAGCAGTTCAGATAATTGAAACAAAGTTAGTAAGACAAGCTTGTTTCATCCCTCTGTAAAAGAAGACGAAAGAGCGTGCCCTCTCTAAACTCCTCTTGTTTCCCTAAATTTCTGCTTAAAAAAAACGCTTAGTTGCCTAGTGTTCTGCAAATATACAGTGGCTGCCGTGATTTTTCTGTTTGCTGAGTACAAGTAGAGAATAATCAAAAGTAATGAGTTTAAGCTAGAACAAAATTGACCGTTATCAGGAGATAATAGCCTGATATAATGTAGGGGCTTTAATGGGAGTACATATGTATCAATTTTGCTCATAAAATCAGTAACAGCTACAAGGAAATATGAGATGGACAACAATCTTGGGAAAACTAACTTTGCAAAACACATTTCTGCAAAAATAGCAGAATTTTATTGTTTTTTATCAAGTCTATGCAAAAAATTTACTTCGAGAGTTTCTGCTTTATACTTACGAGTAAATCTGTTTTATTTGGGAGATGAAAGTTGAAATCGTTGATCTTCATAGCATCACATTATTACAGAGTGCGTATTTTTTTTAAAACCCAACATAACAAGGGCTATATTAAAAATAAAAATACTGAATGGAAGATTCACTGTTACAAGCAATCTTACTGTTTAAGTTTCTGAGGAACTGAACAGTTTAAATGTTCTGTACTAATGTGAAACAATACTAAAATTGTGAAATCCATCTGTGGCTTATGTCTACATAAAATACTGTAACCTTTTTTTTTAGAAACAAAAGGTCTAATATGTATGGTAATTAATTTTGAGAGTGCATTCTAGTAAGAAAATTACAGCTTTAATGATAGAAGTATTAGTAATATGAAAGCATTTGTTTGCTAAGTTAGGTAATACTTAATTTCTAAGCTAATTGGAGTATTCTAACTGGAGTATTGCTAAGGAATGTTACTTTCAAACCGGTTCATTATCTCAAAGCACAAGAGTAATCCTGAGAATTAACAGTATGCTTAGGACTGGCTGATTGTGCTTTTAAAAAAGGCTTAAGGTAAATTGGACATAACAGTTGCAATTTAAATAAAAATGCTTTTGTGTGTTTTATTAAATGTAGTAGAGCTTCTGCTTAATTATTTCAGGAATGTAAATTATTAAAAAGAGCTTTTACATCTTTATTTTGTAGAATCAGTATCTGAGGAGACTGGACAAAGTGCAAAAGTGCTCAGGAGCAGGACATGCATCATTAACTACAAGAAACATATAAATCTGTCTAATGTGGCTGAGAAGAAAAATCCACGCAGATGTGCCACTTTGGCAGCTAATAAGATTAAGATAATGAGTGATATAAAGGAAGAATTATCAAGCTCAGAAAGTGTTTACACAGTAAAGAAGAACAGAAGACAGTTTCATGGCAATGTTTCTGCAGCATCCCGGAAGAAACTGATTGACAGTTCGGAGGCAGATGCTTGCTTAAAGTCTGAAAATGAGAAAGAACAGTTTCCTGGCAGAAAAAAACTTTCCTGCCCTGAATCATCTGCTCCTAAAAGAAAATATATTAGTGAGTCAGGGAACGAAAAAACAGAATCAGAGGCAGAGATAAAAGTGACTCAAAAGTGGAATGATGCTAACCACAAGCACGCAAACAAAACAGTCTGTACTGTAGCTCTTAAAAATCTCAAATATGACTCTTCAGAGAATTCCACAAACCACAAGATGGAAAATGGGAGAAATTGGGGAAGTTCTAGTCAGTCGACTTCAGCCCACAACCATTGTACAAGCAACTCCGAAGAGGAGGTAGATTCTGACTTAGCTAAACACAAAACTAAAAATATTAGAGAAGTCTCAAATAAAAAATCTAGAGCTTCTTTCAAAAGATCAAAATTACTGGATGACTTCAAAGAAACAGCAGAATCTGAAACAGGGGGGAAGAAGGATGAAAAAAGCTCAGAATCAGAGAATGTGGAAGCACCTGGGACTGCAGGAAGTTCAAAAGCCAGTTACAATTTTTCCTCTGATTCAAAATCTGGAACTGATAACAGTATCTATAGTGATGCCACAGAAACAAGAAAGAGGAAAAGGAAATCAGAAATAATTAGAAAAGAAATTACCAATTCCAGTTTACGTAAGCCTTCCAGAAGACCCCAGCGAAGGAAACGTTGGAAACCTAATAAAGAAAATGACTCTGAAGATTTGGATTACACCCAATACAGAAGAGCTAATCGGCGTTCTAAGATAAGAACTCGGAATGGTGGTAGACGGACTGTGAGATACGATGATTGTGATGATGATGATGATGATGACGACAGAGGTTTAGATGATGCAGATTGCAAAACGTAACCTTAAAAGGAAAAGCCAGTCCACTTTTTTTTTTTTTTTATGGTAATAGCACTAGAACTCATGATGGATACTGGCTTTTCTTTGTCCTACATTTCAGGGAATATATTTATATTTTTCTATGAAAAAGTTATGAATGTGATTAGATGATGACTTTCTCCTTTTCATATTTTGACTTGCACTTGCCTGCCCATGTAGCAGCATTTAGCACAGATGCCAAAATGTGCCTCATTATAGGGGCAATTTTTTGTCTTTACTGGTATTTTATTACATATAACAAGAGTTAAAAAAATGTTAAAGCACTGCGCAACAGATTAATGGCAGTATGTTGAGTATTATTGTTATGGGTGCTGCAATGGAATACTACCTAGGTCATACAACATTCAAGAACAGATTTCAAACATCTCTAACGCTGTATGAAATCATATACAATAGTAACAGGCTTATAAATAATACTATACACTATAAAAATCTGGTGGATGCTAGCATTGCATCAAAGGAGTAATGAATGGTCACAGGGCCAATAACTTTACAACTTGTATTAGTACAGATGTTAAAGGTTCTGTACTTCCATTATTGATAACGTGACTAGAACCAGTTACCGGTGACAGAGTCTATTTGCCAATTAAAAAGGCATATTGGTGCTGGTGGAGATAGGGTTTATGCTGACAGGTAGTACTATCATCATCAATGTGACTTCTATACTGTAAACTTAAGCATATGAATGCAGGTGAACTCTTGGGCCTAAGGGTTTTTGTGTGTTTTCTTTATAAAATAGAAAAACAAACAAAACACTTGTTCTGTTTTCTTTATGCGTGAAAAGCTTAAGGTGCAGGATTCTTACATTCCAGACCTTTTTGCTACATTTCTGTTGTTCTTCCATATTTAAACTTTTAAGTGCTTTAATGGTAGACTTCTCATTGATTAAAGCATATCAGTTTCTGATTTTTGCAGTATATCTTCTATTTTCGAAATGTTTGAGGTGGCTGTTGTTGACAGGAAGTAATTCTTGCATAGAAGATAGGAGAAAATTTCTTTAGGAAAAATGTGTACATTCTTGCTTGACCACATATCAACTACCAGAACACATGGCACCTCCAAACTCTGACCTTGCTTTTCCCTGGAGCTGTTGTGGCAGAAATCCCATGATTGCTGCCTTCAGTCCAGCACCAGGTGCTCATGATCTCTGTGCCTTTCCCACTCTCTGCTGCAGGTTTCCTCCCTCTGCTGGCTTCCTTCTTTCCCCTTAGTAAGACTTAGTGACTCCTGATCTCATTGTTCTGTAGGAGGTATGTTAGAATATTGGATTTATCCCAGCCCAGCTCATTTTAACTGAAATAGCCAATTTGTGAATCAGTCTTCCAGCAGATTGGACTGGTAGGTTTTTGGGGAGGGGGGGAAAAAAGTTAGTGCAGCTGCATAATCAACAGTCATGAATGCCAGAACTGCTTGTGAAAGTGGAAGTGAAGTAACAAGAAAGGGAGTCCCCTTACCAAGCAGTCAGTGAGAACTGCTGCTCCAGCAACATTGCTCTCATTATGTGCCAAAAGGTGGATTTACCATCACATCATTTTGGTATCTAGAATGTTATCTCAGTATAGAGAAAGAATTTTTCTTTTAAATTTTCTTTTAAAACTTCTGTATGAAGTCCAAAAATAACCTAGTTTATGTAATTCTTGCCCCAGGAATTTTATTTGGAACATAGTCCTTAATGTGATACAGTATAATTTTGTAAATTCAAGATAGGTTTTATCTGATTTCTTTAAGTCGATTTCTAAAATACGAACACAGTTGTGTTTAGTGATGAAACTTTGAGGTGGCTTTGTGTATCTTACCTTTTAGGGGCAACTTTGTTAAAAAGAGAGTAAGTCAAGTGGTATTTTTGTATTACCCATAAATTGAATGCATTGTTCAGCAGCTGCTTATGATCAGTGTTTAATGGAGTATAACCTCCAGTACAGGAATAAATACTGATATAATAGTTCTTAAGTGAATGTCAGATTTATTTTTTTTAAAATCTCAAGTATAAACTGCTGAAGCGGGGCTGGTGTGTTTGTGTTTCTAATTCAGGCTTAGATTTAAAAAGGAGGGTTTTGTTCTTGCCCTTTTTCAGATGCTGTATTCTCTGTCATACCGCATTCGTGCGCTGTGCGTTCGTGGTGATCCCTGAAAGCTGGGAGAAGGCTCTGGTCCCTGTACTTACATAGCTGGGAGGGCACTGCTGGCCTAGGGACTGCGGCACTTCATTTTCTAAGCAGAGAGAGTGCTGGTTTGTGTTCCCCAATTTTATACATACAGCCAGGTTCCAAAGAGCCAGTAGGAGGAGAAATTATTAAACTGGAAAGGGACTTTTTCACCCTCTAAGATTTTGAATTATTATTATTTAGTTTATTAAAATGAGCATGTTTGGCGGAAATGGCTCTCTTAAGCCTTGCAGAAAACAGTTCTTCAGTCTTCCTGGTAATTTTAATCAGTTGGTATTCTTTGTTTGGTCTAGCTGTACTCAGGGAAGTAAAGTGACGCAGTGGACCTGTAAAAGTTTATTTAAAGCTGCTTAAGGCGATGCATTTATAAGCTGGGTTTCTTTTGGGAGGGGTGGTTTTGTTTTAAAGCAGGACCTGAATCTGGGATCGCGACTGGGCCAACGGGAGCGCAGGGGCATCAGCTTCCTCACGACTTCTACGGTGTACCTGTGGAAGCGGGCCAAAGTAAAGCTGTACATGAAACCGCACCGGCACTGCGCTCTTCCTTGCACGGGCCGGGTGTGTTGGGCCGGGTATGTGCCTTCCCCGTGTCGCTTGGGCCGGGCGGGGGCCGCCTCCGCCCCGCTGCCCCTCCTGCCGGTGCCCGGCTCGGCGGCGGGCGAGGCCTGCTCTGAGGCCGGGAGGAGCCGTGCGGCGGGACGGGGGCCTCAGCGGCTCCTCGCCGCCGCCGGCCGGCCCTTCGCCGGGGCCCGGCCACAGAAGCGGCCGCGGCGCGGCAGGCAGCGGGGAGGCCTCCGGCGGCCCGCTCTATGGTCCGCGGGGCCAGAGCGGCACCGGGGTAGCGGCACTCGGTGGTACCGGCGCACCAGAGCGTCTCGGCGCGCAGGCGCGGTGCGCGGCGGGGCGGCGGCGATGGCGACCTTCTTCGGGGAGGTGGTGGTGGCGCCGTCCCGCGCCGGCGTGGACGACGAGGAGTCGGCGGAGGAGGCCTGCGAGGAGACGCCCGAGGACCGGGAGATCCGCAGGGAGCTGGAGAAGAAAAGGTAGCGGCCGGCCTCCTGGCTGCCGCGGCGCGGCGGCCCCCGCGACGGACCTCGGGGGGGGCCGGGGCCGGGCCGGGTGAGGTAGCGGGGCCGCTGCTCCACTTCCCGCCGCCTCTTTTGTCAGGGAGATCGACGTCCTCTGGACCCTGAAGCCGGGCGCGCCTGCGGGAAGCTCTGCCGACCAGCCGTTTGCGTGCTCTCAATTTATAGTAGCGATAGGACATAACGCTGCAGGTAGGTGATGCGGCCTGCAAAACCAAACCGTCTGGGGGTCTGAAATGCTGCTGTTCTTTTGCTGCTGGCTAAATTGAGAAGGCAGGAGGTTGGAAGATAGTGTAATTGTTGCCAGGGCACTCTTTGACACAGCCTGTTTAACGTTGGTCTCTGCTGGAAGAATGGTCCTTAGCCCGTGTCCAGCCCTTCGTTTAGGGAGTGGAGTTTTAACCCCGAGGCAGCTGAGCTGTCCAGAGAAAGCCAAAGTTAGTCTGTATGCGGGAAATAAGCTTTTTGTTACAGCTGCTTATTCCCTTTGTCAGGTCGTGGTAAAATGATATATTTTTAATGGAAAGGCAGAAGCAAAGTATGTTTTGGTTTTGGATTTTAGTTGGGACAACCTTCCATTTTCTTTATTTGACTCTTGATTGGTAGACTCATTTGGGCTGTTTGTTAATTGGCAAAAGTTTCCTTTTAATGGTAGCAAGCTGCTCAGTGCAGTCTAGTGTTTTGAAACAGGGATCTGCCAAAGACGTAAAATTATGGGTCAATAAGCTGTAATTTCTTTAATTTCTAATGAAGTGACTTTTTAAAATTTTTTTTCTTGATGAATCAGTCCCTTTTTGACATTCTCATTCCCCACTTGTTCCAAATGGCCTCTTTTGAGGTGATTGTCATTAGGCCTAGTATTGAAACACCCTCTCCCCTTCCTGCACACACTTACCAAGGTCTTGAGTTTTTTAATAGCTGTTTCCCTGTGGATATAAAGAAAGTCTTTCTTACATTTAAGTCACATCTAGATGACATTTAGAGACTAAGTTAACTTTGCTAACTTGTTTTTTCTTTGTTCAGAGTTTTTCTTTGAAAAATATTTACAGATATTTTAGATCTGTCTTCTGCTCAACAGTAGCTTTTGACAGGAATTTGATTTATGAACATTTGATTTAGGATCTCTTTTTGCCACTAAGTCATGTGTTGTCTCTTCTTCTTAAAATCAGTGTAATAGTTTTGCCTTGCTGGTTCAGTAATTTTTTAAAAATTTTTTTCTTGAGAAATCTGTTTTATCTGATATGTCAACGAGTATTAGAGACTTAATTTTTAGATCCTTAGGGTATACTAAAGGAATAAAAGTTGACTGTAGTGATATAAGTCCTAAGAATACATGGGTTTGATGTTAGGGATCTCTACAGTTCAAACCGCTCTTTTAAGTCTTGATACTATGAGGTTACTCACATTCTTGATCTTTGCTGGATTTGGTCAATAAGTATATGTCAATTAAAAATAAGTTACTGCTTTTTTTTTAACTTGAGATTGCAAAGAAATTATCTAATTCAGTTTGAGTATTGTAGAACAGAGATTTTATCCTTTATAAATTAAGAGTATGTATTGTTTTTTGCAGCTTTTCTGTCATCTTTTATTCTGGATTCTGTATGTTGGGAAGTAGTTGGAGTTGTGAAGCTGTGGAATGAGTGGTGTCGAACATCCAACACAACAAATGTCCTCCCAACAGATTCTTTCTGTTTGTTCTACCAATTAATATCGGATCCGACAGTAAGTGACTTACCATGCATTCCTTTATATTTCAGTTTTCTGAAAAAGAGAGCAGCCTTCATCCACCCCCTGCCCAGGGTAAACAAAACATTAAGGCTGTTGTATTCTGAACGAAGGATCTTTATGGTCGCTAAAACTTACTTTGAAGTTCTTGCATGTGAAGTTCAGTACAAAGAAGGTGTATGACAACCTGACTGCTTCACATGAGTTGTGAATGAAAAATTCTTATATGAAGTAGAGTTGAAGCAGCCCAAGAAAACTGAAGTTGTTTTTGGCTGCAGTCACATTATCTTTACATGTGATTATGAGCTGTTGTTGTGTCCTTCAAACCAATTGCTTATGCAACTTTTTTTTTTTTTTAAGGTTTTGTTGTGCCAGTGTAGTTGCTACGTTGCTGAGGATCAGCAATTCCAGTGGCTTGAAAAGGTAAAACTGGCAAGGCAGCAAACTGAGTAATCAGATCTTGGGTGGGGGTCTTCAACTTAATGTTAAGTGCCTCTTCCTCTCTGATACTCTAAACATGCCAGCATAGTAAATAACTGTTTTCCCTGTGGGTTTCTTTTCTTAAGTATTCAACAAATGAACAAATTTACTATCTGCAGATTCTATGAAATTCCTTTCTAGATGCTAGCGGTTGTATCTGCACTTACGAACTTTGTGCAATTACTTCTTTTGGACAGTTTCAATTTTGTTGCCCTTTCCAAACCTTTTTGCTGTTTGGATTAAATTTTCTATGGCTTATTTCAGCTGCATTTCAGCTCTGGTAGTATCCTTCCTTAAAAAATAGTAATATAACTGCATTTGTACGGCTGCCAGAGGATCATCAGACAAACATGTTGTGAAACTCACTAATGGGTGTGTTCTGTGCCTTTCACAAGGAGGAACTCTAAAGGAAGGTGCCTCCAAAGCAGTATCTGTCCCATTTGTTCATAGACTTAGTATGCCAAGTGCCTTACCCCAGCATCATTCAGGTACAGAAATGCTGCTGCGTCATTCAGGTCCCTCCAGGTATCATCATGTTGATTTTGATAAGATAAAGCCAGTGGGGGGTATGTTCTGGCTGTTGATTTTCTTTACGGATTTGGGTCACTGTGTAGCCTCAAGGAGGTATGGCTTAATTTGTCCTGCTGTCTGTCTGCTAACGAGCTTCCTGTAAATCTCGGCTGATCTGATGAACAAGCAGAGATTCTAAAGCTATTATGTTACACTGAATTTGTGTAAGGCTGTGGCTAGAGATACAGAGTGAGGTAAAAAGTGGTGTGTCCGCTGAGAGCACGTCCTCAGCTGGAGCTGAGTGATCCCTCAGTCTGGCCTGCCAGCTGGGCCAGCCAGCACATGAGAAGGGTTACCTGGTTCCGAGGGAGAACTGTCTCAGTGTGAGGGAGCTGGAGAGATAATGGGAAGGCAAAGAGGATGGAAAATGAGAGTAACTTCACTGAACAATACAGGGTTTTCAGACCCGAGTTTGTGGAATACTAGCCTTTTGTGGTTCCTTGGGTTGTTCAACAGTTTAATTTGCTTTGGTGGGGGGTAATGGTTCGCTTTGAAGTTCAGAAACCCTAAGACCAAAACGATTTTGGTTTTGTGTATTCCACACATTCTTGCACTTTGTTTAAACCGGGATTACAAAAGAAAGCTGACTGTGGTTTTGCTGTCTTCCCCATTTGTGTTTTTCCAGCTATTCACGCCTATGTGCTATTTCAAACATAGATGTTCATGAACAGTAGGAGTGTACAGTTTTACCAAGTCAGTGTTCTTTTAGGCTTCATGGTTATTGGTGTTTTTAAATTTACAGCAGAAACATTGTACTGGTAATCTTTTGCTTTTAGTGTGAGTTACAGACTTGTTTTGTATTTCATAAATTCTGATTCACTGAGTGTCTTCACAGTCTCCATGAGTCAGATTTTTAGTTATGTGTTTTCTCAGTACGTGATCACTGACAAAATGAGAACATACAGACTAAGTTTTGCAGTTGTGCATATCAGTCAGTGTTTCCAACAAAGTAAATTAAAAGTGTTTGTGCTTCTGAAAAGTTTTATCAGTTCTGTATTACAGTGGTAGCACACTGATGTGAGGGAGCAGTCAGCCTCCCTTCTGTGATTGGTACCATGTACAGAAACAGGCAAATTTATGTTGTGGTTACCAAATTCCCTATTGCCTTCCTGGTCATAAATCCGAAGAGGACAGTGAAAGAGAAGGCACAGGTTTATCATGCTTCTGCTTATTTTGATATACGTTATTTAAAAATAATGGAACGCTGTGCAGCATATTGGTGTTTTGTGATGGCATATAATGAATCCAAAAGTGTGTTTTGTACAGTGTTTTTGAAACTTTCTTCCTTGAATTTGAGGAAGACTGTGGAAAAATTAGGGTTCTCTTTCTCAATTCAACTGAATATAATAAAATCTCAGTATTTACAATGAAGACTCAAATTTTTAAGTACCGTAGAACATCTGGGGAGCACGATTTCAATTTCAAATGTCTTGTAGCTTAGCAAGCTGCCTTCCTGTCATAAGCAGCCTGGTTTTATTTGGAGTCCTTTTCCTTTCTGTGATCACCACTAGTAAAAACGGTAAATCTTAATATATTTGCAGGTGAATAGAAAGTGCTGAAAACGTAAAGCCTCTCAAGAAAATAGATAGACTTGGTAAATATGTTAGCTGTTCTTTTGGGGTTTTTATCTGCGCCCCAAGAGCAATGCGTGTGGAATTTCTGGCTGAAGGTTGCTGTTCAAATTTTAGTTAGTCCTGCAAACCTTAATTAAACTGCCATTTGCACTTAAATAGAAATGACTCTTTGTGGTTTTATGCTGTTACTGTGAGAAGATAAATTTTGCTTATGTATTAACATTTTTATTTCAGGTTTTGGGCTGTATGCGAAAGGAGGGCTTGCAAGTAACCATTCTTTCAACGTGTCCTGTAGCTGATTATAAAACTCAGGAATCCACTTTAACACTTCCATCTCCATTTCTGAAAGCCTTGAAGACAAAAGAATTCAAAGAGCAGATCTGCTGCCCACTGCTGGAACAACCTAACATTGTGCGAGATCTTCCTGCTGCTGGTATTTTGAAATTCCAGTTATTTACAAGGCTGCCGGTGGCAACACAAAATTCACTTTGAAGGGCATCCCATTAAAAATTAGAATTTTTATTTAGTTGTGTGAACTGGCTAATAAGTTAACATTTTGGAAACTTAATTCCTAACTGTTTCACATCTTACATGTTGCCTTGTAAAACAGGGACAAATTTCAAAAATACCCACAAATCCTTTTAAGTGTTGCATGGCACATAAGTGCTGGCAAATTCTTCGGTATGGCCTTTTGTATTGTATCGTATATTGGGGGTATTGTAGATTGGGGTATTGGGGCATTTTACTTATGAACCGAGTATGTTTTATTAAGTTATTTTCATCTAAGCATCCAGGCTGAGGCTCATAAAAGTCCTTTCTGCATATTACAGGTAAAGTAGGTTTCATAGGGCTACTGGTCTCCCTCATGTAAAAGTTAGATTCAGTTTTATTATGTAATGTAAGAAAGCCCAGGCTTTTTGTTTCACAGTACCAAATTAGTGGTAGCATCATGAGGAAAAATTTGTACGGCAGGAGCTAGAAGTGGATGATTTTTCTCAAAAAACTTTTATCTTGTTTTGAGTTTTTATGTTCAGTTGTTTTTTGAGGGTGTTTTGTTTTTGTTTTACAGAAGCTAGTATTATTTTTGTTTACCAGTCATACACAGTTTCTAGTTAAGGTATTTTCCAGGAGCAAACACCAAGTGCATCTTTCTAATTTTTGGTGGTTTGTTTTCCTGTGTACCTGGGGAATGAGGAATGGATGGTCTAGCAGTAAGGATCCTGAGCAGTTAACATATAAACTTTTGTGCTTTTGAAGTTCTGACCAGAACACATGTGATTTTATACACAGAACTGAGATTCCTTCTCTGCTGAATGTAACACACGTTTTCTTTTGACTTTTATTTAGTTTTGAGTTATTGTCAAGTATGGCACATTCCTGCAGTGTTGTATCAGTGTTACACTGATATTATCAAACTGGACACAATTACAATTGAAGCGTTCAAGCCTCTGCTTTCTTCTAAAATGCTGAAGAGTTTAGTCAAGGTAAAATTTCATATTTAAAAATTAATGGGAGGTTTGTTGTGGTTTTGTCTGTCTTTCATCTCTTGCATTCTGCTGTTGGTGTGCCCCTATGAGGGCACCTTAAAAGGCAGAAAAATACAGACTTTAATGGTAGCGGACACTGATTTCTGGTATAGCACCTTATGTAACATCTGTTTGTAAGTTGCTTAGAAATAATGAATCTACAGGTTCCCTCAATTTCATTTGACTTTTCAGGCTCTTGTGCTACTAATGTATTAAGGAGTGATTCCTTATGATTGTTAAAGCTGCAGTTTCCTTTGAGGGTGTCTCATGTTAAAACTTCTATTTATTTATTTATTTTTTTTTTCATTCTGCGTTCGTATGGAAGGTGCCTGTGTTGTAGCTCTGTATTTGCCTGTCTTATGCTTTATGTGAAAGGTTCTTAAGAAATTTATTTTGACCTGTAACTTTTCTGGAATTAAAAGACTGAATTTCTAAAAATGGCTCGTAACAGTTTTGCACTAAACAAGCAGCTGTGAAATCTTGGTGTTATAGCTACTAAAGTGAATGTTTTGCATCTTTCTGAAATGTTTTTAATTGAAGTATAGTTTGTTCAAGACACTCGGTTTTGCCAATTTAACTTATATTTAAGTGATAGAAGAGGTTTGTGTGTACTACAGTATTTATTTCAACTTTAAATGTAGGAATTGCAAATGTAGTTTTCATTACAGCTTATACTGGACTGCTAAATAAGTCTAACAGATGTGTTAGACTTACTACTATGTGTTAGACTAGTACGTGAATGTTCAAATTTTGAAGGAAAACAGCAGCAAATACACAAGTTCTTCCTCTCATACACAAATGAGGAGGAATACAAATTAACAAATCCCAGGCTGAACTGCAAATTCTTTTGGAGCCTTTAGCAGGTCTGTGGATGCCTTCGGAAGACCTGAGTTTTGCTTACAGTTAATATTTTAATAAGTCTGGTATTCAGAGTAATAAAAATAGGAATAGAGGACAGTGAGGCTTTTTGGTTTGGTTTGTTACCAATTGTAACTAATACTGATTGTCTCTTCCTTTTCCTAGGATGTATCTGAAAGCTCAAAGATTTTGAAGAAGTTACTGACAACCAATGAAACTCACAATAATATCTATATCTAAAAGAGGACATTTATGATGCAGACTGCACTTTTGTAAACTCCAGTTTCTTCTGTAGAGGACATCTTGGAATTGTAGTTGTTTCCTTCAAAGTGGAATAAATTCCAGTAGATTTTTACTTCTGCCCTCATTTTTGTTACTTTCAGATTCATCACTGCAAACACATTTATTTCTTCTGCGTGGCTTGGGAAACTTTCTTCTGGAGCAATTTTAGGAAAGAAATCTTGAATATGGAAAGCAACTTCTTTTTCTCCTGAAGGGATTGTCTTATCTAAATGTATACCTTTTATATGTAAAAGAGGAAATGCAGTTAAGTAATTCTGCCTGTCTAATGAGAACACCTTTTGTTAACTTTATTTTGAGACACAAAAGTTTTCCTAATATTTGATCCTCTTTAAAGATTTGTCTGTGGTGGAGAAAATAAGTTCTGCATCTTTTTACATACATAAATATATATAATTTTGTATGTATGTATGTGTGTATGAATGATGACATGTATGTGTGGACATACATGTTTTTATGTACGTGTCGGTACAAAAAAAGTAAAGTATGGTAAATAAAAGACTTACTAGTGGGAAGTAATCTTAAGCTTGCTTTAGTGGGAGGCAGGAATGTGGAGCTGGTTTGGACTGCATGGAAGGGCTGTGGCTTGGATTCACCAAGTAGATCACAGGTGCTTTGGGTGCTGTTGTCTGCAGGTCGGGCAGGAAGAGAGGTGTGCCCACGTTCAGACGCAGCAACTCCCATTTGCAGTTTGCAGTGCCTTGCTGAGAGCTTGCCTTACTTGGCAGTTTCAGCTTCAGACCTCGGAGCAGTTGTTGTAGAGGCACGGGAGCATTTTCCACTGTTGGATCTCTTAAGAGTGATGGGAACCTCTGCCGGTGAAACAGGCTGTAGGCTCGCAAGCTGCTTCAGCTGGATTTGCCAGGGCAAACCGATTTATTCTATCCACTTTAAAACTCCAAATTGCTGGCAACAGTAGGAATAGTACAAGATCTCTTAGGCAGAGTATGATTTTTAGAGAAAAGTAAAAGTTCAAGTTCTAAAGTGTTTCAAAAAACTGTGAAAGTTGATCACAATTTCAGCAGTGTATTTAAAGTATTTATTAGGACTGACTTGCAGTTATGACTTGCAGATACCCCCTTTAATTTCACATTTTATTTAAGAAAATGGTGCTAAAGAGTATTTTTGTTGCTATCAGGTAATTCACTGAATGGAGGTCTTTAAATTGTATGTAGCTTATCCTTTTGGAACAAAAGGATAACAGCTTCAAAGTTCTCTGCCAAAGTTTAACCTTGGCTTGCACTGGGTGCCCAGTGGGTGGTTTGGAACAGCATGTTTCTTCAACAGAACTGTTCCCTTCAGGTTTGAAAGTGGTCAGCTTAGTGAGTGTCCACTGGAGCAAGTAATCCCTGGCTCAAGCAGGCCCGCTACAGCTTCTGGGTTTGGAAATTTTTAAACTGCTTGCTGTATTGCAGTTTCAATGGTAGTAAAATACTCTTGATGTGGATATCAAGTTGCCTATCAGTTATGATACTGACTTTAATTTCTAATAATATAATTATAGATAAGTAAGCAACTGTTCCTTTAAGTGATGCTGTATTCTAGAACAAACTGAAGCATGCAGTGCAGGACACACACAGTTCCTTCTGGTTGGTTTTTTTGTTGGGTTTTTTTTTTCATTTCTGTGCAGCATTTTAATTAAAACCTGTTTGTATATGTGATCTGAGCTGAGAGTTCTGTTGCTCTGAAAGAGTTGCAAGTTGGCTGCACCATTTTCTTGCATACTGAACGTTTGATTCATAATAAGTAAAGTACATAACAAGAAATGTCTTTAATGATACATATGCAGGCTCTTATAGGAACTGTAAATATACTTCTAGTATTGGTTTTATAACTTGTGCAGTTTGCAGTGTTTCAAAACAGTTACCACTGAGGTATTATCCAATTTTTATTACCTGGTTTTATGCTGAGGTGTAAGAATACTCTTAAATACCTTGAATAAAAGCTACTTGGAAGATGAAATTAGAAAGTCTGAAAACTGGTGTGCTGGCAGAATGCTCCGAAAGCTAATTCTTCTTGCTTCAAAGGGTGTGATAGCTCTCTGTAGATGGAAATGTTTGTCGGATGTGGCGCTTTTTCTGCTGGATACCATCGGGCGGGTGGTTTTGCCCTGTGTATCCAGGCACATGTCTGTGATCCACTTTACAGATGAGGTCAAGCTTTGTGCCATAGTAGTTCTCTCTGGTGTGAAACTGTATAGGCCAGGGCACGTGCACACCACGTAGTCAGTAACAGTCTCCCTCACCAGAGTCAACTGGATTGTGCTGTATAAATGTCAACCTTTTCCAGTACACAGTAAGTACTATAGGGCAGTGAAAGAAAATATTTTAATTTAAAATTCCTTCTCTCTTTTTCGATAATTTGATGTATAAAGTAGCTCATATTCCCCCTTTAAAACTGATAGTTCTGGAAGCATCAGAACTAATGATGCTCCAGTATTTCATAAGATGCGAGCGTTGGCTGAAGATTTTTTTCATATTTGAACATTGCTAAGTTGTTGGGTTTAGTATTTTTTTCTTCTGTGCTCTCCAGTGGTTTTCTTTGTTTCTAACAGCTGCTGGGTTTTGTAATATTTGTAGGAGCGTATAAACTTAAAACTGTCAAACGTGGCAGATGGCTTCAAAAGCTTTGAGGGTAGAAGTGCATTCTTGCCTGCGTGTCTGAAAAGCGATGATTGTATAAGGCTTGTCTCCTTAAGGTATTGGGCTAAATGCAAATAACGGAACCAGATAGAGTGAACTATTAGACTGGAGTTTTCTTTTTCCAGATTTCAAATCATCCCAGCCACTTGCCTTCCTTCTCCTGCCTCACCCCACCCCGATAACACTGAGCTGTCTTCTGCTGAAGAATGTTGTCCTCCAAACATAGGATACAGCCTCTTCTCAAGTCTAATCTGCTTTATCATGCTGCAGAATATATTTGGTAGGCAGACTTGTTCTCCTTCCTAAAAGGTGGTGTGCCTGACCTTATTCTTAAGCCCTGGAATCATGGTGCGCTTTAAATAGGCTCCTTAACTCTTGGCTTGTAACATGTCGGTGTCTGTGCAGTTCAGGTCACAGGTGTATGAGTACAGAACTGTACAGACATAGAAGGTAATGTCCAAGCCAGGAAATCTGGGTTTTATTTTAATTTGTTACGAACCCTCCACATTTGAATGCCCCAATCAGCAATATTGCTATTTTGCTTTAATTTTCCCTGTGGTTGTTGTGGTCACATACAGTGCAATGACTCTGCAGTAATGAAATTCTTTCAATCTTGAAAATTCAGCATGAAAACTTGACACCCTGCTCTGCTTCCTGAGCACTTCTCTATCCCATTATGTTCCTTCTGGATTTGATACGTACCAGTTCTTCCTGTGTGCCATCAGCAGAAGCACTGGTACTGTGCGCAAAAGCATGAGCCCAAGTGTTCCTGTTGGAGCCCAAGTATTCTGAGGCGCTATAGCAGGGGATGTTGGAGCTCATGTCCTGAAGGTTGATTTCAGTGGTTGCTGCCTCCTATCCAGTAATGTGCTCCCTGAACTTTGTTCATGTACCTCTGTGTTCCCACTGCGTGACAGATAAGGTAGAAAAGAGCTTTATTCTTTATTCAGACCATCCTTGATGCCAGTGCGTGATGCACCTCTCTTTCCTGATCCTGCGTGGAGGTCTCATCTTACTGCATGGCTCTAGCAAACAATTTAGGTCTTCCGTAGACTCCAGCCTTCTCATACTGGCAGCAAATATCTTGGGCTTCATCCTGCAGACCCCTTTATTGCTGCAGCCTCAGACAAAGAACCTCACTTATGACATGTAGTTTTACAATTTCTATGCCAAAAACACTATTAAAGCATTTAGGAAGTCAAGTGGGCAAAATTCAGGAAAATACTGGAAGTTTGCCCTGCAAACTTTTGGTTGCTCCCCACCCAATGCCAAAAGTTCAATTACACCTTTCGTTACAAGATCAGGCGCTTTTTCCTGGCCAAAGCTACCCTGCTGAAGGGCAGGGCTCAGTGACGAGGACGTGGAGCGGAAGAAGCTCAGGATGGTGAGATGGCTGTTTCCTTTCTCCTCCGTGTTGGAGAGCTGGGTGACTGAGGTGAGTACTCTAATGGCCCATAAAGGAGGAATTTGTTTCTGCCGCAACTTCAGGCAAGAGTTTCTTAGGAATGCTAAGCAAACCCTGTAAATGACAATCTGGCATGCGGCTGGTAGCTGTGTATTTGGTGGGTGAACAAGAAGCTGAGGTACCTGCAGCCTGACTTGCTGATGTGTCGGGCATTCATGAGATGAATTGTAAGAGCAAAGCTGGATCAGGATGTTGAAAGCAGAAACAGAGTTGGTACAATGAAACTTTGCAATGTTGCAGGTAATGAAAAAGATTTTTTTAAAAGGCAGGCATTTTGTTACAGTTCAGATGTTCATTCTGATTTTTTTAATGTTTTCTTTCTGTCTAAAACATTGAAAAATCTAAATGAGCTAAGAATGAAATGGAAGTAGGAGAGATTAATGATTTTTTCAGTGCAATGAGATCTGCATTTTTTTCCCTTTAAATGTTTTAGACTAGAAGTTTTGGCAGCTGCTGCTTGTAACAGCAGCCAACATTAAATGGGCACCTCTATCTAGCTGGGTGAGATGAGAGCTTTGAGGTAAACCCTTCTTAATTTATAGGAAACACTGAGATGCTGTTGGTAGATATCCTAGAATCGTTGATGAGCTAAAGTACTTGAGAATGCCATACAATAAATACTGTGGGAAGCCATCAACCAGCAGGGATCAAAATGCAAAGCACTTGTTTTGCTTTCGTAGCAAGGTGTCCTGAGATGTCTTCAGTGAGAGAAGAGCACCATAGACTGTGAACAGTATGGATGTGGAAGAAATTCAAAGGTTAAATGGCAGGCTAGAGTCTCGAGGAGTTTTTTTCCAAATAATTGTATGACTAAATGTTTAAATGTTCTTTGTATGGGATGTTATGTACTTACCTGGATGTTATATAATTACCTGGGTAATTGCTTTAAAGTAGAAAATGTTTTGTAACAATGGTGATGTACCTTCAGAGGGCAGTTTCTTAACACAAGCATTTATGGAAAAGGCCATGGGTTCTTCCCCTGTGTTTTAATCAGAGGATTACTGTGTGCTTTCATACACTAAAACCACTATATATTTGAGTTCTTCTGTTACGTCTGATTTGGACTTGGATCCCTTTTCATGGTCTACTGAAATGAAAACCATCTTTCTTCAATCAGCTCTATAGACTTTAAAGCCAATCTGCTGCTTCATAGGGAATTAACAAAAGGGGGAATGAACATAACAGAGTCACAATCACTAAAGGCAGCAGTTTGGTTACTGAACAGATGAATGTTCTTTTTCTCACTTAAGAAGAAAAAAACCACAAAAAAACTGCAGGTAGAATGGTTGTAGTTGAAAGATTGTATGAGAACAGAGGCATCCAGTATAGAAAGGTGAGAGTACAGTAGAGAAAACCTTAGCAGACACCATCCTATAAAACTAGGGTTTGAGACAGTTGATGTGAAATAAAAGTAGGTTGTGAGGTGGGTTAGCTATTCCCTGCTGGCCTGAGTAACATTCTTGTAGGTCACAAAGAATGCCTTTGTGCTGCTCCACTTAGCTGGCTTCCAAATTGGATTGAAAAATACATTTTTTTGTGCAGAATAAGCACAGTGAGCAAGTACAAAATACTGTGCCTGGCTATTTCAAACCTTAAACCCTGGAGGACACTTGCAAGAAACACTGTGGATGCTGTCACGCAGTTCTTTTGTTGGTTACTTAGAAAGTCCTGGTGCGAAACTATTCAACCTGAAACCAGAATTAAGAGTACCCAACGTAGCTCTGTCAGGTTGTTGGGTTGGTTTTTTTTTCCAAGTGGCAGGAAGCAAGCACATTTGGGATAACCTTGTAGTGCCATATGTGAGGAGATGCTCTGCAATGGTGGATTCAGCAGAAAAGGTGATTTAGCACCTGCCCTTACAGATTTACTTTTTTGTGTTCCACTTCTCTATGAACTGCATGAAAGTGCATGTGAGGAATATTTACTTTTAACAGCTACTAAAATCTAGCAAGTTTTTAAAACTAAAAGTAATTAAATCTGTGGGGATTTTATAAAAAGACTTATACCTAGGTGTTGTGGCAAGCACATTTTCTGTCTTTATGAACTCTTTCTCTTGCAAGGTATTTTGCAGACACCTTATGAGTAAAAGCAAAGTATGAATCCCCACAGTTCCCAGCTGACACTCTGTCCGGCAAGCAAAGAAATTCTGCATGGTGCAGGTTTGTCTAGCTTAATTTTCAGTGAAGATTTTGTTGGCTCTAACTGTGAATGCTCTGCTTTGTGTCCTACTGGACAACAATCATATGATTTGCTTTTCTGAGCATCCCAGTATAGAGGTGATGGAGGGGTCAGATAATCAAAGCTGCAGGCTGGTTTGTACTGTAGTGCTAATTTGTGTTGATGCTGCTTTCTAAGGCTCGTGAATTTTAGGGGTCTTGCTAACTTTTTCAGTTCATGTCTTTAAAAACATCTGGATGGAAATATTTCACCGTATCAGTGCTGAAGATCAAATTTTGTATTGGCTCAGTTCTGAGATGGTGACGCTGCTCTGATTCAGGCGCAGCTGTGTGTCATGTTATTCTGCTTAAAGCAGTAAGAGTGCCATACTTGGTGTGGTTACCCTGAATGTGCTCTAAATTATGTGTGCTGGCAAACAAAATGTTCGTGAATGGGGTGGCTTGCACAGCAGGTGAGCCACAGCATGAGGCTCCCCCTTCGCCGAGCATCATCCCAGCTCTTCTTCACATGTGCTGTTCCTTTTCCCAGCTGTGGATCTTGCCTTCACAGGGATCGCCTGGAAGCAGGAGAACACACACTGGCTCTTGGAAAGTAAAACAGCAGATGTGCTAGCTGAGATCTCAGGCCCAAGGAGCTCAGGTGGCACTGTAGGGTGCTTCTTGAGGTAATGGCACCCACCTCTACACTGTGGGACAGAAGGAATCAAGTATGGCACCTCTTCTGCCTTGCAGCAGTATAGCTAGTGCTTCCCCCAAAGAAGGCGCAAGAGTTCCTGCGCAGCAAACCACTTTCTGTGGTCTTTAGAGCAGCCCAGAAAAACCACAAGCTGCAGAAGTGGGTTTTCATGTTCCACATGCTGGTGTGAATCATGTACTTCCTTCCAGCTGGGACCCAAACTCCCCAGCTGTCCCCAGAGCCCTGTGCTGCATCAGTGCATCAGGCAAGAGGCTTCCGTTCATTCATCAAGAAGCAACTCAAAATAGGAATAAATACCGAGTCATGCTCGGTAAGTAGGGCTCTTTAATACTGCATTTATTCAGCTTTCCTTAGTGTAGCTTTCACGGTACTTCATGAACAAAGACAGCATCAGTAGTTGTTTGGTTTTGTGTGCATCACCTTTCACCGTGCATTGCACTTGCAGCGTGCACTTCAGATTAGATGTTAAAATTAAGATCAGTGGGTAAAGGTTCTGGCTTAATCAATATGGGGTAGAGAAAGTAATGCTGTAATGCTCATAGAAATGGCCACTCGCCTGAGTATTTTGCCTTAACTGTTTGCATCACCTCTACCTCGGGGGTGCTGCTAAGTGTTTCTGCAGAGCAGCCTGCTGCCACAGCTGTGGTGCTGCCTAGCAAGTCTGTAATGTTTTGAAAGTGGCCTTTAATGTTTGAACTTCCAGCAAGCCAGCCTTGTGTTTTCTGGTGTTGACATGTGGCTTCCAGACTTTAAAATCCAATTCATGTTATGAAAGTGCATGAGTGTTGAATTTAAACCATATTTTAATAATTTGACCACCTGTACAATATCCTAATAATCTTAAAATAGAGAACTTGAGATCCTCTGTAAAATTATTTGTAGCAGATGTTAAATCTTTGGTGTATTCCACACATTTACACGCTGGGGGACAGTTATTAAACATTACCCTTACAAAAATAACCCAAAACATATTTATTTCAAAGAATGAGAATGGTTCATAGCAGGAAGTGGATGCAGGAAGTTTCATCCATTGTTGTGGTTTGTTTTAAAGGTGTGCTCAAAATGAGATGGAAAAAAGTTTCAGTCATTACTGCAGTTGGACAAAATTATTCGAGTGCTTAAAAGATAAAAAGACTTTCTTTCTGTTTTGTTCCAGCAGTTCTCTCAGCTGTTATTTTTCTAGCCCAGCTTTCGTTTTTATTAATTTTTTTTTAGTACACTTCAGCTCTCTGACCTTAAAGATGTAATTATGAGGCACTAAATCCTAAGTGTCAAACCCATTCTCTGATGATTGAAAAATTACCCTTTTGGTCATAACTTGAGAACCAGAAATTAAAAACTTACTGGCAAGAGGCAAATGTTCTAGTCTGATGTGACTGGGTAACAATTCTCGTTAGTAGCAAAGTGAAGTGCTGCTTTTAAAGATGAAGATGTCATTGACAAGGAAATGCATGTGTATATATATCTGCGTTGATGTGGCTAGCTCAAAGTGTGCAAATTGGCTCCAGAAACCATTACCCTTTGAAAAAATGCATGTATTTGGGGGTGTTTTTATTTGCCTCCTGAGGTTTTGAGTTTACTCTGTAACTATGAGGGCTGGACTTTTCCTTTTTTTCTTTGGGATGAAAGATACGTTGTGCCAGAGTCACATGTTTCCAGGAGCTATAGGACTTGAGGAAAATCAGTAAATGTGTCTAAACACAGCAATAAAAGGAGGGCAAGCCCCTACCCACTCCCTCAACTACTGCCTCTTTCTCTGTAGGAAACATCACCTCTGACTTCTTCAGTTTTATGCTTGTCCCCCTCTTCCACTTTCCCTTCTCCAGTTGTCCCTCTTGCCCACCTCCCACCTTGCCCACTCTCTGCTGGCATCCTCCTCCCTCCCATCTTTGCATTTCAGATGTTTTCCAGCATCAGGTGTGGGGCAACCTCTGGGCTATGTTACTCTGTAGGAAGACTCTTGGCCTTTCCCCTGGTGCTGCTGAGTTTATTTGTGCTGGCAGCAATGTCAGTAAGTGCAAATTCTGGATAGAAAATGTTGACGGAGGGCTGTTAAATGCGGAGAGCAAATGCTGGATTGCCAGCAGCTGGGAGGGCAAACGCAGGGGGGTGTTGCTGCAGGCTTTCTCAGAGCATCTCCTCTTTCACTCATCATCTGCCATGGGCTGATGGGGTGCTGGCTGGTGCCTCGCTTTGACCAGCTTCAGCTCCTTTGATGTCCCCAGTGATGCAGAGCTGGAGGAGCATGCGGTGGGCATCACCTCTGAGCGGGGAGCTGGGCAGTGCCGTCCCTGCCCTATTGCTGGCTGTTACTAGTGTTTCCTGCAGCAGAAAAATGCGTTACAGTCACAGAAATGATGTTGTGGCTGTCAGCTTGAGACCCTAACAGGGTTTTAGGAAAAAGGACCAAGTTTTCAAGATGACTTGTTGTAGGGGCTTCAGTTTTGCCTCTTTGTCCAGAGACAGTTTGGCCTTAACATCCAGAAGAGCAGAGCATGCACAGGTCTAACTGGGTTGTCTCACCTGCTTCAACCTCGAGGGGCTAATCCAGGGTGAGGAAGGAGAAGGCAGGTGCTCAGCCTTGGGCCAGAGTTTATCTGTTTTGCTTAAAGAACAGAGTGGAATACTCAAAGCTGTTGACTAATGATAACTAGGAGTTTTGCTGTGTTTCTGAGTTCACAAAGGAAATGGGAGTATCAGTCCGTGACCTGTGCTGACTGGTGTGTTTAGGGGCTGTCACTGAAAATCTGGTTTAGGGAGTGGAAAGTGTGAGTGCCTCTGCTGCTGGAGGTCATAAAGATACGTCTGGTTGGCTTCTCCTGCAGCAGGTGTGGTTTTAACCTGGATGTGACCTTTCTGTTTCTGGAGGAGAACGGATCAGGCAAAAAATTTGCAGCTGGAGACAGGGATGGGGTAGACATTTCCTCTTTTATCAAAAATCAGTGCAAAACTCTTTTCATTATTACAATAAAAATGCATCGTCCTGTAGCTTCATGGTGCATGAGGTGATGTCGAAATATGTAATAACCTCTGCTTTATCCTGAAATAAACTAAAACTCATGGGAAAACCTTTTTCTTTTTCCAAATTGTAGTGACGGTAAACATACTTGTGTATATATAGACTTACATAATCGCTTGCAGGCTTTTGACATGTAAACATTAATTTAAAGTTGCTGAGATTATATTGAAAGGCCTTTGGACACTTATGGTTTCTGACCTTTTGCATTAAATAAGTGTTATTTTTCTTTTGAAGGCTGGTGGTTTTTTTAACCAGGTAGATAATCACAGGCAACAACTGAGATCTCTGCTTTGATTTCTTGGCTATATAGCTTAGCATTAAAGATGCCAGTTAGGACTTGATAAATGGGAGCTATAATGGCATGATTTATCTGAGTGTGTATGCAACTGATGATCTTCAAGTCTCTGCTGTGCATAACCCACTCCCCTGAGCTCCAGAGCTAGCTAACAAACCCAAAGACTGATTTACAAAAAAGATGAAAAAAGCAAAAAAACCACCCCAAAAACCACAAAAGCAAAGGTCCAAGGAAACGGCATGCAGACAAGGCCAGTAAATGATCAGTACTATTATTGATTTAAAATCAAAGGACAAAAAAGGAAACTGGGTGATTCAATCAACTCCTGTCCTGACTGAGATCTGCCTGGTTCTGCCCAGTTCCGTCAGGGTTCAGGAGATGCTCCATCTCTGGTGGGTGCATGGCATGTTCGGCTATCTCTGGACATCTCTCTTACCTCCTCTACCTTTGATGTTTCTCGAATTTTGGGTTTGGCACTCATGCTCAAACCCTCTGAGCAGGATGCTCACAGGCACCTGTACCCAGCCAGCCCTGGACCAGAAGGTCGAGGCCCGAAGTTCACCAGCAGCACGTCTAGGGCTGGGGTGGTGGTGTCAGGGACTGGGTATTTCAGGCAGCGCCAGCCCCGGTGTCAGCAGCAGGCAGGTACGCAGGGCAGGAGCACGCAGGAGGCTTCCTACAAGGATCTTCCAGGAAGTATGAATAGAGTGGTTGGGGCTAGTCAGAGCTGTAATGGAACACACATTTTAAATTTTTTTTTTATTTTATTTTTTTTTATTAGGAAGTTTCCTGTGGGTTTTTTTTCCCTTCCATTTTGTAGGTTAATTTGACTTTAATTTACACCAAAAAGGATAGAGGATTAACAACAGCAGGGGAAAAAAAATTAGAATTCTGAGTAATGTAAAACTGTAAAAAATGTAAAAAAAACCAAACCCCAAACCCAAGAGGGTTTTTCTCAGAGTCAGCATAAATACTGTTGATTTCTGTGGGCTTTGGAACTGTCTTCCTTGTGCGTAAATCATACATGAATTTAATAAACACAGAATCACTGCTTTGGTCTTAATATTACTGAAGACATGAACATGTAGAAATACATAGAACTGGTGAACCAGTTCCTGAACTGTCACTGGCAAAAAGGTAAGCTGTAAATCTTGAAGAATTAATGCAGAAAAGCCAATGCCTTTTACATAGACAAAGACTTTTTTTAAAAAAATCTGTTCCCTATATATTTAAAAAATAATAATTGTAAAATTAAGAAACGAAAAATCAATTAGTAGCTTATGAGATGAGAAAACAGGGGGTCTTATTCCTAAAAGACCGTAGTAGCATAACTTATATGTAGTCATGGGCTTTTGCTCTCTGGATACTGCTTTTGCACGAGGTGCTTCTGTCCTGGAACCACCGCAGCAGCTGATGAGCAGCCCAAAACGCAGCCTTGGTGGCTGTTGGGTTGCTGGATGGACCGTGCTTCGGTGCCTTCAATTATTTCCTTCTCTTTTTGCCCTAGGAGTTGAAATGGCATTTCTGTTTCTGTTTTTCCTCCTTCACTGACTGAAGCAAAATAGCCTTGGAAAAGTGACTGGTTTAGGTCTATAAAACCACGACAAAAATCTGCTTTCTCAGCAAAATGAAAAGAAAAAGATAAAGGTGGGTTTTAGTTGGCTGGAAAGTTTCATTTGTTTGGAGATTAAGTATTCATTTTGAGTGTGGTTTTTTTTAATTTTGTTTTTTTAAGTCCGGACAAATTTGGCCTTAGTTTTTGGGGTTTTTTTTTGTAAAAAACAAAAACAAAACAACAAAACCCCAAAAAACCTAAAGGTATGAAAATGTTCAAGGTCAAATGTCCCAAACGCGGGGAAGAGAGTTCATTTCTCCGCCCTCTTCTGTCAAGACGATGAATAAATTCGTCCAAAATCCAGGGAATCCCTTTTGACGTCGTTCCCGTGCTATTTTGTTCCCCCTCCCAGAAGGCGCCCCCCCACCCCTCCACCCCGGTGCCGGGGCTGCGCGGCGCGGCCGCCAGGGGGCGCTGTGGCCCAGCCGCAGGCAGGGGCGGGGGGCGCCGGGCGGGCGCCGCTGCAGCGGGTGCCCCGTGAGGGTCCCCGGTGTCCCCGCGTGCCGGGGGTCCCGGCCGCCCCCCAGCCCCGCGCACGGGCAGGGCACCCCGGGGCTCCACACCGCTTTCCTTCAGCGGCAGCGTTTGCGCTGGCGGCCGGTTTTGTGCGGCTGCTCTCGGGAGGCGGAACGGCCGCAGGTCCCACGGGCGCGGTGGCGGCCGTTGGGATTTTCCCCGCTGTTCCCGGGTGTCGGGGCGCGGTTGTGCGGGGTGAGCTGCCGGGCTGAAGCGGGAGAGCTCTGCAAGTGCATCAGAGCAGCGATGCCGGCCCTCACCCTGCCGCCTTCCCAAGCGCGTCCCTCGTGCGTGTTTTCCCTCTCCAGCTCCTACAGCATTTTATCAAAATCCTGCTGGTATGTCAGCTATTTCAGTTATTTATCAGCGCCATCCATCAGCGGTTTGCTGTTGTGATTGGCACCGGTTTTACAGCGCTCTGCTTTTTCTGTTGCCGTGATAACATACATTGTGCCGTGTTTTTAGATCCTGGCCGATTTCACCATATGGTTCCCATATGGGAACATGCTGCTCTTGTTAGCCACCTTCGAAGCAGCCCGTCAGCCAGGTCCCCGCTCAGAAACAAATAAATTGTCTAGTGTCTACTGTATTTCCTTTCAGGCCGCACTCTCCACTTTAAACTTGGCAGCGTTTCAGAACAATCAAAATCCGATCAGCGGCCGTGCTAACTCCATATGTTTTATTTCCAGACTGCGCGCGGCGGAGGAAGCTGAAGCTATTTTCGGTGTAGCGGTGCGGTGGGCGCCGTGCCGCGGCCGTGCGGCCTGTTTCCCGCTGGCTGCTGCCCCAAGCCCTGTTCGGCGGCGGGAGGTGCCCAGGCTTCGTGCAGAAAGCCGTGGCCGGCCAGGTGCTGCTGATCAGTGTCGTTTTCCTGGAAAGTGGAGCACTCCTAATAGAGAGTGAAACGAATGTAAACTGCAATTAGTTCGATGTGTTGGAAATAGGCTGGAGTCCTCTGGGGCCGAGCCTTACAACATAAGCAAATTTGACAGGTTACCTTTCTTTAAATGGTGTTTTAAACGCGGTGATTACCCCTGTCAGGAGTCTGTTGGCATGTTCTGGGCTGTGTGCTGTAGTCCATCAGTCTCCTGCCTCTAAAAGTGGTGCAGCCTGCGTCTGGACATAAAATAGCACGTCAGGAGTAACACGTGTGCACGGGCAACGGTAGTTCCTCCAGCAGAGTTGCCTGGCATCCCCTGGGATCAGGCTTCTCCCCAGGAGTTTGAGCTGAGTCTTTACTTCACCCTGATCTGTGCTAGTAGTTGGCAGGTGCTGACTGCGGCGCCTGACCTGTGTCGTGGCCACCTGCGCTCGCAGCAGCTCACCCGCCCGCGCTTTACGGAGGCGGGAACTGGATGTGAAAGGGCCAGGTAGCGCCTGCAGCCTTGCGGCACCTCGCGCCAGAGGCAGGTTTGGTCCTGTGCAAGGTGCCTGACCCAGCGGCAGGCGATGAGGGATGCAGAGTTGAGGAAACCACTTGCTTCAAGGCAGGCAGGAGGTACGAGGTGGTGTTGGGACTCGTGCTTGCATCTCTGGAGCAGACACCAGGAACGAGCTCTCAGAGCTAATTGTTCCTGCTCGGAGAAGTGCTCACATGGTGTGTAGGAGGAAAAAGCCAAGCAAGCATAAGGCAGGCTCTCACCTCATACACAGGAAAACTGGTCTCGATCCTGAAGGAATCACAGTTCTCGCTTAGGGGCATGCAGGAAGAGTGAACCAAAATTAATATGAGAGGTTAGGATTTGGTTGGTAGCAACTCGAGCACACATTTTTCCCTGGGCCAGCCGTGTGAGTGAAGTTGCAGACCAATTTCACGGAGGCTGACAAGGAGCAGCAGTCTCATCTCCCAGCCTGTGGTCCTGTTGCCTTGCTCCATTCCCCTTTGGCTGCATGTTGCGAGTCTGGCATAGTGCAAGCGGAGCCTTCCATTTTGGGATTTTTCCTGAAAGAGAGCTGTGGCCCATTCCGCGAGCGTACCACGGCGTGGGGAGAGCTCGCTGCCAGAGTGCAGGAAGCACCAGCAGAGCTGTAGAATGTTAATCCAATATTTAATGTTCAGTGGGTTGCTAGCAGTTAGAAAACCGTTCATATGGTTTGATGGCTGTATACAGCTTCCCGTGGTTACTTTACATCTGGCTTCAAGAGCGATGGATTTGAGAATACCACTAGGATGTCTGTTAGGAAACACTGTGAGGCCTTAGGAAAGGCAATAAACCAAGATTTGTCATTGTCAGGGAGCTGGCTTGAAGGATGCTTTGAAAAAGCACTCTGCGTGACCTTCGAGTGCAGAACAAAGTCAAGCTCCCAGGCATCAAAGCAATGCCACATGTCAGGAAAACTCACCACGTATGGAAAGCCTAGAAGGTGATAGCCAGCATGAGGCAAATGTGCAGATCAATGCTAATTAAGTGAGTAGTAATGTTCGAGTGAAAATGGCTGTTGGACCGTTCAGCTGTGGTGTTAGATGATGCAAAACGCCAGCAAGCATGGAGGAAGCAATGCACAAGCAAAACTCCCAGACCCTGCTCCTCTTGCCCAGGCTTTCTGGAAGGAAAACATGGTGCTGCACGTGCAGCTGTCCCATCGGGAGAGGGGAGGCTGGCACAGGGGTGTGAGTTGCCGGTGACGCCTGTACGCCGCTCCTGGGGGAGTATGCACAGGGTGGGGGCTGGGCCTGCACCGGTGGAGAGCGTGGCTGTGTTCATTCCTGAGCGTGCTCATAGCTGAGAAAACTTTGGTCAGGTCAATGACAAGCGAGGCTAAAGGAGACATGGGAGGGAGTGTTTGAGTGGATAGGTTGAGGATCCACAAACTGGTGATGTTTTGGGTTCAAATCAAAAAACTGTCAGGGCTTTGGGGTGAAGAAGTAGGCAAGACTAGTGCCTGTATCTGCTTTTTCTAATTGGTTGTGGTTTTTTATCCTTTGGAAGCAGAAGCATCCTACCTAAGGCATACAGCACGCAGACAATTTTTACCAGGTAAACCTTTACCTTTTAAGTGTGAACATTTATGTGACAACTGAGGGGAAGGCAAAGCCAGATCTGCATGCCCAAAGGAGGACAGAAGTCCAGGGGAGTTTGGGACATGTGAACGTCAGGGGTTCAGGTTTGTCAGCAGTAGTACCCAGGGCCTGATCTACAGGAACTTGGAAACAGAGATTTTTTTTTTTTTTTCTCTGTAAATTCTCTTCTGTTTGTTTTGTTGCTCAGTCTTGTTCACCTCCTAGGTTCAATAAACCTTTTCAACCTTTTTTTCCTGCACCTTTTGAGTCTTCCTGATCATTTCTAAATCATGGCCCACATCCTCTCTTTGTGAAGCATTTTCTGTTCCTTCCTCATTACCGCTGTTATTTGTTTTTCACAATTGCCTTCAAGCTGTTCCTTCCTTCGCTCCAGTTTTCTTGGTTTATTTGCACATCCCAGCTTGTTTTTCTTTCTGGAAGGAAGAAATGCAGAGGCTCACGTAAAGTGTTACGCAGAATAAAAGGTATGGCTTCCATCATCTTTTTACTTTACAGTAGTTAACTTCATTGTAAGCTTAAGGTAACCCTCTGAGTTGTCCTGTTGATGTGCTCAGGCTTCACCCGTGTCCTGGAGCCACGTTAGTGGCTGTACCTGCTGCAGGGCCTGTCCTGGGACGGCTCGGGAAGCGGGACACATCCGCGCTTCGGTCTCTCGCTTTCCTCAGTAGGATATTTGCTTTGTTGACCTGTGGAGGACAGCTGTTTCGATGGGAGCAGATTGGAACAGGTCATAAGGATTCATATTTTTAATTGCATTTTAATTAATTTTAAAAATGTTGATCTGGCCAGGGTTAGAGCATTGTGTCTTTCCCTCCCTGCCATCCCCCAAACACTGAACGCAGAAAGAGCAGGATTAGTCTAATCCAATCCAGCAATCTATTTCCCCCATTTTTTTAACCTTTTCCATTGTGTTTAACCTAACGGAAAGAAGAGATATAAACTATTTTCAGTTCTAAGATGAATTAATTATAGTTTTATTGTTTGTTGTTAATTCAGTCATAAAGCATTAAGCTGATTTACAAAGCCTGAAGCTGAACCCAGAAATCGAACAGCGGATTCTGAGACTGTTCTTACAGCTGCATGTATTCCCCCTGAGAAAACTATGAAATTGACGTTTCGGGCTTTTATTATCCTCTTTTCCCCAGTGAGATTTTGCTGCTCCTCTGCTGCCTGCGCAAGGAGGTGGGAATGGGCTGAAGGAAGCGCAAAGTGAGCCCCCCGCACCCCTGCCCCAGCAGCTCTCCCCAGCTGTGCTGAACATAGGAAAGGGCAGGAGCCACCAGGAAGCAGGAGGGCAGTGTTGCCACATCGTATGAGTTTAAGTGCTGTGGCACTCGCTGCTTTGCTTTAAACCCCCACATCTCTCCAAGTGGCAATATTTAATGCGATGGAGCCCCACGTCGGGGAACCCCACTGCTAAGTGAACCCCAGCGTTTGCTCTCTGCTGTAAATTCAGTTCTGGGTCCCCGCCGGCATGTTTTCTCTGTGAAATGAAATCGTGGTTTACAACTCACATCCATGAAGTTGAAGTTTTTCTTTCTGGAAGCATGTGAAAAAGGAGCTACGTTTTGGTTTTGCCTATAATACAGAATGATGTTTTTGCCAACAGTTTTGTTCACGTTGGATTTTTGATTTTACAGATTATGCTTTTGAGCAACACTGCTGTTAGCACAAGTGTACTACTTCTAATTGTGGCCAAAATGAATCTGCAGAGCCTGCAGAAAATATTTTTAAAATAGAAAAAAAATGAAATAGGGCCTACTTCATTCATATGCTTTTGCCAGAGGTCTCATTTTTGGGGAAAAAAATAACCTGCTGTTCAATGACAGCATTTTAACTCACACTAGAAATAATGCACAAATTCAGACAGCCGGCCTCCAGCCTGCACACAAGCATACACCTAAGCATGCTTGTGCATACCTGTTATGATAAGGCATATTAGGCTGACTTATAGAATTGCTTTGTTATTTTTTCCTTGCTGCAAAGTGTCGGGTTTGCAGTGACTCACAACCTAGAGAAACAGAAAGCCAATAGTTGAAATTATCGTTGCTGTCTTCCTGCTTGAATTTCCTTCAGTATTGGTGAACTCAGTAAGAACTTTGTGTTTGACCAAATGACCTAGGACTGGGCACTCAAGGTCACGTTTACTCTAGCTATGTTTTCCTTTTTCTAATATATCTGTGATATATTTGATATTTAACTTATATTTAGATGCAGAGCAAAATGCATGTGCAAATGGCATCACAGTAGAACCTGGCAAATGGCTTACAGCTTGTTTAGTGCCTTCTGCACGTGTAAGGTGCGCTTTGAGTAGCAGTAGAAAACTAACGAGCAAACCTTCTCGGGGCCCTGCCCTGCAGCAGGATGCATCTCGGTGCTTGAGGACATAACCGCTGTCCTCGCACTACACAGGCAAATTCTGCACCTGGAAAGTGAATTTCATGGTGGGCACAAAGAATGAACTCTGAGTTGAAGTGGCAAAAGGTAATTTTCAGCACCAGCTTTTCCCCCCATGGGTGCTGTCCTTCTGGGCTTGGCGGGGGTGTTGGCACCTCCAGAGGTAGCCTGAGTTCAGGACTTCTGGTTGTTGCTTTTCCAGGTGTGGTGAGAACTTTGGAGTGACTAGCCTGGCAGCCAGGGGCTGTTGGCGGAGGCCATGCAAAGCTGTGGCAGAATGTAGCTGTCTGGGGAACAGGGAAATTTATATGCAGGATAGAGAGAGAGACCAGAAGTCCATTAAAATGACAGGGTGCAGACAGAACGGAGGAGAGAGGGGGACAGCCAGCCATAGCAGTTGGATTTTCTGGCCAGGACGTGTCAAGCCAGAAGAAGGTCTAATGGAAAGAGCAGGATCAGCAGCTCAGCGTCAGCCTTCGTTGGCCAGGCACTTGGGCTGTATGCACCACCTTTCCCTACAGTCCCTCAGATGAGATGTGTGTCTTAATTTTCCCCTGATTGTGTCCCTCTGTTTTTACACAGTCTTCACGGTTACCCCGTGGTTCATTGCTCCCCTGGGGTGTCTCTATGTCCCCACATCTCCCCTGGCTGCTGTTTGATATAAGCACAATCCAAATGCTCTGCTGAGCTGGGTCCCTGCCGTGGTGGCGATGAGGGATGGCTCCACAGAGCTGAAGGAGCAGCTCTCGCAGGAAAGGGTCTGGTCTGAGGCACAGCAGGCAGCGCTCTGCGTTTGTGTCTCCCATATTCTGCACACTGGAGTAAAGCACAATTCAGGTGTCTCCTTCCCCTGATGGCCTAACCAACAGCAATTAACATGAAGATGAACAAGGGCGTGGGAAGGAAAGTGTCTCAGGGGGCCTCTGTCCTTGGATATAAGGATGTACCAGTTGCACGTATTGTTAGTGAACCCAAACTGTGAGAAATGGGTGAGTCAGTCGCACAGTTGTTGAATTGTTCTTCCCAATATCTGCAAGTGGGTGAAGTTTTGGAAAACCAGGGAGGGCTCACTCTCACCTTTTGCGCATCTACAGAAAGCATCTCAGGGGATTGGTACACCCAGGAGAAAGTGGTCCTGGAAGCATACTCATTGTGCCGCCTTGGTGGAAGCATATGAAGGGGATCCTTAAGAACACAAGGTGTTTTCAGAAACCAGGATGAAGGCGGCTGTGGATGTCTCAGCAGAGACAAATGTGTTTTATGGCCTGTTTTGAGTGGCAAGAAGAGCTGAACTGGCTCAGAGGGGCTGGGTGTTCAGCAACTTCTTTGTTCTTGTCTCTGTGAGACAAGGACAGGAGAAATAAGGAGAAAATAGTTCCGAACCTATTTTTTCAAACTTCTATTTTTTTTTTTTTGTGGTTGTGTTTTTGTGGCTTCTGGTCACAGCACATCCTTAGACAAGTTAACATGCATGACGTAGGAGCCAGAGCTGCTTTAATAAAAGTGCTGTCAAGGATCTTTTTTTTTTTTTCCATTGTCTGAAGGTTTTTCAGCTGTTAGGACAGACAGCACTGAGGGATCCTGGCAGACTCATATCACACCAAATATCGTTGTGTACCATCTCCTGTGTGGCCGTTTATGCCACTGCCAGGTGAGCAGCAGCGGCTGGGTGTCCCTGGCACCAGTGGAAGCGAGTGGGGGATGCCTGCCTGCTTCCCTGAGCCCCCGCAGGGCTGCGGTGGGGCAGACACGGGGAGCAGCGGGTGTCCACGGAGCTGAAGGAGGCAGCCGGGGGCTCGTGGGGGCACCGGCAAAGCTGGCCGCCTCCATCACTGGGCTCACTGGGGAGGCTGCCAGTGGTGTGCTGGCAGCTGCAGTCTGACGTCGAGTGGCCCCTGGGGAGCAGTGGGGTATTTTTAAGAAGTAACTTGTGAAAAGTGAGTAAGAAAAGGAAGCCCTGTGCTCGCTGAACGAACGAATGAATGAACAAGTGAATAAACAAATGAGCGAATGAACGAAGAGGTTGCAGAGGGGTTGTAGCTGCAGGGGTCTGAGCCTGATCTATGAAAATTGATCCAGTCACTGCTACCTGGGCTGAATACTTCAGCAGTGACCTGGTGGAAAGGTATGGCCAAACTGTCTCAGAAATACTATCCCTGAATTTTTCGGGTGTTAGAGAGGCTTGCTAAGGAATTGCTTGGGCATTTGTAGTCTGCACCCATGTGGTTTAGAGAGGAGAGGGTAGACCCAAGAGGATGCACGCAGCAGAGGGATGCTTTTTCCACGCAGCTTTGTGAGCAGCTGCCAGCTTTTGAAGATGCTGCCAGGGTGAGGGATAGACATCCAAGCAAGGGTGCAGTCTCTCAGCCTCAGAAAAGGTTATACCAGCATCATCAGCCCTCCTCCTTCACCCCAGAAAGGGGGAGGCCAGCGGTGCAGGCATCAGCTTATGCCCCCGCACCTTTCTAGGATGGAGAGATGCTGGCAGGGGGAATGAGATGGCTCTTGGGGTGGGGGGGGTGCATAGCGCTGCCTGCCCTGGGGTACGGGCTTCCTCTCAGTGATGGTCCTGGTTACCTTTTTCCCCATCCTCTTCCTTGTTCTCCCATGCCATTCCCATCCTTACAGCTGCCCTTTATGTCTTGTCTTTTTTAGCCCTGTTGCTAAGCCTGGGAAATGGGGGTGCTTGCCCCATCTCATCTCCAGAGCCCAGGCTCCCCTGCAGGGCTCCTAGGGGTTCACCACCTCGCTGATGGTTTTGCTGCATTTTTGCCTGCCCCCTATTTGATGTGAGCAGCACTGGGCCCACAGGCTGTAAAAAAAAAAAAAATTAATGGAAAGAATGTGTTCCATACTGATTATTATTACTATTTTTTTAGTGCCTAACGTGCTATTTTGAAAAGCAGCAATATTTCTCTGTGTGTGTGTGTAAAGTGGGGCAGAAAGCCATCTCATTTTAGTGCTGTAAATTTGTTGTTCTGTATAGAGAGAAGAACAAACAGCAAAACCCTTCACTAGTTTAAATCTGTGCAAATTTTTGGTATCTGTGTCAACTCTACTTCCACCAGAACTTGTGCTACAACCCTAGGAGTAAATACAGCAGCAGAGGACGGGTGTAGTGTAAAGCATGTGTATTCGACACAGAGTGCTGAGGCTTAGCTGAATAGCACTCAGTGTATTGTTTGGGTGGCTTTCAGCATCCCAACCAAAAATAAACATCACTTGAGATTCTCTCTTCGCTCTGTTGAAAAGCAGCCTGTAAAAAAAAAAAAAACCAATAAACCCACAAAAACCCCAACAAACAAAACACCAAAACCCTGACATTTGCCATCCTGTATGGCTGTGGCGCATGACCTGTGAGTCAGAGACACTACCTCATGGTGCAGGGGTCAGTGACAGTAAATCTGCTGGAGATGCGATGAGTGATGGCTCCCAAGGGAGAGCAATCTGGCTGCCCCAACCCTGGTGGCTGGCAGGCTTGGCCAGCAGGGCCGTGGCCGTGCCAGCCCGCTGTAGCCAAGCACAGCCAGCCTGAGGCCAAGTCCCTGGGGCTGGTGCAGGAGGATGGTCAGGGGGATCCACCTTGCAGCTGTGGGGGATAGCAGAGGTGGCAGCCACAGGGCAGGAGGGAGATGGGATGTTCTTTGCAGTGAGTTGTGGACGGATGGCACGCGGCCAGCTGTGGGGACACAGGGAAGGAAGGGCGAGGAGCCCTGCAGCTGGGAGGGTGTGCGAGTGCTGCCGCATGGCGCGGGGGGTTTAGCTCTGGCTCGAGGACGGTGCATGGTGTTTTGCTGCCTCGGTGTTCCCCGTGAGCATGGTGGGATCGGTCATGCAGACCTCTGCTCATCTGTGATCAGCCCTTTCTGCGCTTTTGGGTACTCTCCTAGGAAATGAATGACGTGTCTAAGGGGCTTTTTGTTCAGACGAAACTCAAAAACAGAAAAAAACACGCAATAAGAAACTGAAAGAAAAAACCAGGAGCGTTATGTTGTCACATTGTTTTATGAATGAAGCATCAGCTGTAAACTCACTGAGGCTGATGGATAGTTTTTAGCTGCGCAGAATCACTGTCCAAAAATTCAGGATATGCTTTCAACAGCAAAGGAGCATTTTATCTTCACAGATAGATCTTGTCACTCAAGGAATTGAAAGGCCCTATGCTGAAGCCAGGTGAGGGTCTGAGCTATTTCTTTTCATAATTGCCACTCTGCTCAGTTATTTACTCATTTATTGGGCATTGTTAAAAGTCTGATTCTTATTCTCAGTTCTTCTAAGGCCTGACCTTATCACAAAATTGTTCCCAAGTTCGTAAAAATCAGGCTCCAAAGGAGACACCACATCTATGTGACAGGAACAAGGTTGTGCCCCCAACCCTCCTACCTTTTAATCGGTAATGGATTACTTTTTCAGAGGTTATTTTAGGAGACTCAGTATTTGTGTATACGGTGGAGGAACAAAAGTTGCAATAAGAGTGTAAGTGCTCGGGGAGAGAAAATAATGTGTTGTAGACTGGTTGGTTATTTGTCACATAAGCAATCTGTGTTTAGAGAGTTACATAAAAAATGTACATAGCAAAAAGTGAGAACACCCACCAGTGTTAGGCAGTTGGGAGCAACCAGTTTATATGCAAGCTAGAAGGAGGAGAAACATAAAGAATACCCTTCAGTTTTTCTAACCGCTGTTTTACTTGGACCGCAAGGTACACTAAATGTTGCTGAGAAAACTTAAAACTTTCTCCAACGTGCTCAAGAATTCAGATCCCCATCTTTCATTGGCACTGGCTGAGTGCACATATTTACTTGTAGGGCACTTTTATACAGTGTGATGGAGACATTAAGCTCGAGCCTGGTCTAGTATTCTGAAAATAACTCACCATTTGGGAGGAGAATAAAGGGTGTTAATCTCAGCTCCTTGGCTGAAATTCCTAGTAAAGTTTTTACTTCTCCATTCCCAAGAATAGGCACAGTGTTCCTCAAGAAATAATTCATATTCAGAGTGTTACTCTGTATATAAAATTTCAGTGCACCGGTGCACAAGTAATCCTTAGAAGGAAAAGTTGCCCTCAAAAATCTAGCCAGCTCTGCAATACTTAATGTATATGGACTTGAAAGATAGGCAGAATGTTGAAAGTTTTAATTTAAATGTATTTGAGGGGAAAAAAAACATTAGGAGAACTCCTGGGCAGATCTTTTACAGATGGTAGACAGCTTAATTGCTGCGGTAAACTTGTCTGACATTTCTGGAAAAATTTGGGTGCTGCAGTAATCCACAGAACCCAATGGACCCATGTTGTAATGGCCTGAAACAAAGACATGCAGGTCTTCATCTTACATGGGTTGCTAAAGTTTCACCCAGGGTTTGGGGGGTGAGGGTTTTTTTTTTTCCTTCCTTTATTTTTTTCCATTTAACTCCTCTTAACCAATTAAAAAGTTGTACATGTATTATTTGGATGGGAAAGCAAGAGGCCTTAAATGAAGTGAATGAGGTTACAGTATTTCTCTCTACCAAATGTCTTTTTCCTGGAAAGTTTTATGCTGTACACAGCTGGACAAACCTTTTTTTTAAAAAAAACACAAACCCTGTATATTTTTATTGTGGGGAGCATTGTGCAGGACGCAACGCTAAGTGGGGGAGCACAGCCTCTGGCTGTTGGTGGAAGTGTAAGGGCTCAGGTGTGACTTCTTGCTCTGCTCACTGGTCCAGTGACCGGGTCGGCATCTGATGCCAGCATGTAACATGGCTACTTGCTGAATGGCTCCTTCTGCAGTTCACGAGCACACAAGTCACTCACCTTTTTTTTTTTTTTTTTTTTTTTTTTCATAGATTACTGCCATATGGCTAAACTGAAGTGCCTATGTTGAGCTGAATTGTAATATCTTCTTTATTTGCCAGTGAGCAGGTATGAAGAGAGAGACCCAAAAAGGTGTGGTATCCTTTCTGCTACATCTACTTTCTTCATCGTCAAGCTACTGCTAGAAGATAGACTCCCATCTTCTTCTGCAAAACCAGTCCATGCTTCCCTTTCTTTAGTAGCTATTTATTCTAGGACTCTCCTTTTAATTACACAAATAGCAAGATTTCATGTCATTCCCATAAAGTGACTACAGAATTATTATTCAATTGTATATATTTTTTATTACTTATTTAAAGCCTGCAATAATCTTGTATCCCTTGTTTTTTGTTTCTCTCAAACATGTGTTCCTTTTAAAAGCTGATAAAGTGCCGAGTATGCTGTTCCATTACAGGTGGGTCTTGGTCTGGTCTCTCTCGCTACACACTTTTCTCCTTTAAGGACAGTCTTCCTGGCAGCGAGCAATCCTCCAAGGTTAACGTGATTTCAAGGCAAAAATAAACGTGGCAGGGAAGTCAGGACAGGATTATAGAGCAGTATCATTCCTCAAAGTTTTTTAAAAAAATAATACTCGAGTATTTCATTCACCACCTCGGTAGACCCCTACCTAGAAGTGGTATTTTCGGGGTTTTCCTCTGCAAGGTGAGGGACTGGCACTGCTTGTTTGCAGGTCAGTGCCTCCACGGGCCGTTGAGTCACGGGAGCTTTCAGCACCCGAGGCAGGCGCTGTGCCCCAGCGAGGGGGTATCGGTGCTGCGGCACCGCGGGGAAAGGTCTGTGCTACTTTGTGATTTCCTTAATGAGCCTTTGCAGGAGCCCTAGGAGGGTACAGGCACAGCCAGAGGGCTAGGTGGGCCTTGTGGCGTCACTGGGGAGGAGACCTGGATGGTGGAGAGGGGCAGCAGATCTGGCCAGAGATGTGCTGAGGGAAACCTGTTGTCTTGGGGGCAAGGCAGTGGGAAAACCCACCGTGACGTGGGTTGAGGAGCTTGGGGAGGTTGGGCTGCGGAGGGATAAGGGCTGCCTGTGGGGACCCTGCACTGGGTGTACATGCTGTGGGCTGGGGAGGGGTCAGCATGAGCGTGCTGTGTGGAGGAGGCAAAGGTGGGTCGCCTTCCACATCAGCCCGACAGATGTCCCACATGTATCACATTGCATGAGGGACCAAACTGCCGGAACGAGGCAAGTGGGCGAAGCGGGTCCCCCATCACCGGCACTGGGGAGGGGCTGTTCCCCACCAGGTTTGATGGTTGCCCCAGGGAAATCCCTCGAAGGTGCCACTGCTTTGGTTGTGGTGCAGTCCAAGCTCCACCAACATACCCACCACACCTTTCATTACAAAGCAAGGCAAACAAACAAAAAGGAGGCAGGGGGAAGAGAAGATTCAGGACAGGTTCTGCTACCAGTTGCTTCCTGGTTGAACTGGAAGCAGAATATGCGATTTCTTTTCTGTCTGTCCACTCTTTACCTGCCTCTGCACACATGCTCTGCTGCCAGAGGCACTGGTTTGGGCTTCCCCACACACTGTGATGTACTGGGAAATGTTTTGCTTTCCCTGCAGAGCGTGCCGTGGTGCACCTGGAGGAGGCAGAGGATTGTGCTTGGTGAGTTCAGTGCAGCTCATGGGCTTTGGGAGCGAAATTATTTTTTTCTTTATGAACAATCTCGAATAACCAGCACCTTTCTGGATGTGTTTTTTAAACATCTTAACAGCCTGCTGTTACATCTGCTAATGTGTTTTCAAATGCTCTTTGCAAGGCTGGCTGTTCCTGCTAACAAGTTACAGCTTCTGCGGGGAGAACAGCCCTGGAGATTTTGTGGTCCTGCGGGAAACAGGTGTTTCTGTTTGAATATGCTGCTTCCCACCCCCCTTTCTTTCTTCCCTGAATACAAAGCACAACCTTCTGCAGAGCGGCTGAGCTCAGGCACCTGGAATATCCTGCCTGTGACCCTACTCCTGCTGGAATTTTCCCAGTGCCTTACCAGAGGGAGGTGTCTGCTCTCCAGGAGAAACAGAGATTCCTGCATGGATCTTCTAATTAGCTACAAGCCTATCCCTGTGTGCCCGACAAAGGCAGCAAGTGCAGGCTGGGTGGATGGAGTAAGCACTTCTTGTAGCCCTCTTGCTTTTCTTCCATCAGCATCTCTACCCAGCAGTGGAGGAGCTCTTCTGGTTGGCATTTCTCTCTCTCTTCCCTGCATGGAGTGCTGTTGCTGAGCTCGTGGGTGGTGTGAGCACCGCGCAGCCTGCCTAGAAAGGAAGATCTGGGGAGAGTGGGATGGGGAGTGTGGTCTTTACACAGAAAAGGATGAGGAAGGTGCCTCTTTGGCCATCAGGTGACGGGGGAACTGCCCGATGAACAACTCTGACTCAGCTGGAGCCCCGCAGGAGTTCCTGCAGAAGTGTGGCCATCCAGTTCTCCTTCAGGACCGGCTGCGACATAAACCCACAGTTCCCCTGGCAACACTGAGTGAAACTCTCTAGCCCTTGCAGTAAACGGGTGGTTTGGTAGCATCTTGAGTGGGACTGTGCTGTCACAACAAAACGCTGTAGTTTGTGATGATGCCTCACATGAAACCCCCTCTCTAGTCAATGGGGAGAGCCAGGAACTTCCAGAGGGTGATTAATCTCAGCTATTTCAGACACTGACTTTAGGATGGGATGGTTCATCTGCTACAGTTTGCCTGCCTCCATTGAAGGCTCTGCTGTCAAGATCTCCAGCTTACATGAGATGAAATAGATTGGTTGCTTTATCCCACAAACGTGGGACCAGAAGGATCTCATTCCCTCAATGAGATGGTTTTAGGTCTTCCTGGTTTATATCAAGGTAGTAATTTGTTCTGTGGGATGTACAATGGAAAGATTATTGTATCCTCAAGGGAATCTGGTCCCATGTTTGTGGAGTAAGTAACAAAATCTTAATAACTGGGTTTGTTCATTGTTCTCCCTGAAAACAGAGACAGCAGGTACCTCCAGAAGGGTGCATTTGGGTTTAAAATGGGTAATGAGTCTATTACAAGAATTTGGGATTGTGCAGATAGGTACAATTTACATAGATTTTTTTTTTTAAAAGAGGTAAAGACTGTTGAAAAATTAAGATAGATGTGAAAGTAATTCTACCTGATTTTAAAAGGTTACTTGATTTGAGGGGAAGAAAAGGCAAGGCAACATCTCTTCTTTTCCCTCCTCTTCTAAACATGGGAGAAAATTGATCTAAGTGCTTGGTAAGTGTTGTTTGAGAGTTTCCGTAGCTAAGACGTCGCAGCTCTCCAGGATCACAGTATTTATCTCAGAGAAAGAGGGAAGACCTGGACTTGTAAGCCAGGTCTTCTTGCAGTGCCTTCTGATCATCTTTTCTACTTACAGACTGACTGATTTAAACAGCCCGCTTTACTGCAGTGTTTCAGTTTGCATGGGGCACACATTAAGTGCAACACGCAGCACCCAGACAGTATTTGCCTCTAAAAAATGGCAGAAACCTGATGTCTTCGAAGCCCCTTTCAGAAACGCAGCATGGGTCCTGGCACAGGGCTGGCGGTTTAATGGTGGGATGAACAAAAGTTGGAATGTGATGGGTGTGTAAGGGTGATGGAGCATCAGGCTTGGCTTGGGAATAGGGAGCCTCAGCCACTCTGTTATGGTCTGGCCACAGTGGCAGCCCTGGGGACATCAGTCCTCCCAGTGCTCGCAGGGTGACAGTAGCATCAGACAGCAGCTGCACAAGGTCGACTGTCCCGTGGTGGCGTGGCACCGTGCCCTGCTTTGTTGCATCTCTGCTAAGCCTGCTTCTGGTGTGGGTGATGGGGTTGAACCCAAGGCAGGACATCACCCGACTCAGTTTGTAGCCTTGAGCTGTCAGAGTTCGCTAACTGTGTTTGAACACGTGGTGAGCTGCGGGATTCTTCTTTGCCGCACTGACATTCAGTAAAAAGGGATTTTTATTTCTGTTTTAATGCCAGATGGCAGTAACACAGCGACAAGAGAGCCTCATAAGCAGAGGCAGATTTTTTCACCCCCCCTGTCTTCTAAAAATTGTAAGCGACATAAACTGCTGTTTAGTAAATTAATTAATTTTCTCCTCTGGTGTTGTAGATGAATAACTGCATTGAATAATATATACATTTATCTGCTTTGTTGGCTTAATCCACTGAGGAAGGTCTTTGCAGCAGGTGACATGGTATATGTCATTCCTGCTCCCTGAGCATGTTATAAAACCAGATTTGCTTGAATCTGGAAAATAGCGTCTTTCAAACCTGACTACTAAGCAGCTCCTGCTCAGGGCGACTGAAAGCATTTCTCCAACCAGAGACCTGCAAGCTCTTTGCAGAGGAAACCCATGCTCTGCTCCCTCTTTCCAGTGAGGAGGTGGGAGTGGTGGGGGATAGGTGGGCATCATTGGAGCGCAGCCTCGGAGCCCCCTCAGTGCGGAGATCCCCCCTGTGAGTCGCTCAGTGCCAGCACCCCCTGCTTTAATAGTGATGTGAAAATAATCTTGTCGTCCTAACAGTGCCATAGGCATGGTGCAGGGACGCTGGTAAGGAGAAGTAATACCTTTCATTAGGAAGAGAGATAACAGGAGAAAAGCCCAGAGGCTTTCCAGGCGTGAGATCCTTTCCCCTTGCTTATATTCTACCGCGTGCCGAACCTGTCCCATGGCATTTATGCCTGAAGCCTTTTGCAGCCTATCGCTACAGTATCTGCAGTTATGAAACAAGGCACAGGAACAGGATTGCTGTTCTGCCACCCACCCGGGCCAGGGCAGAGCAGGAGGCAGTGTCTGCGGGAAAGGGGTGCTTTTATCAGCACTTTGGAGGGAATGGGAATGCCCAACAGCGAGGAAGTTGTGAGATTAGCTGTGCTAAAACCAAAACGGACTTAACTACGTCTAACCCCTTGTGGGAGAGATTTAATTCTTTACTTTTGTATGAGAGGAGTTTGCTTTAATATTGAGTAGGTTGTGGACGGGTGGAAACCAGCACATGGTCTACTGTAATATCCAAGCATAACTAGGAGTATAGTGTGCTTACTTTACTGAGAGTGGTCAAAATAACGTTTCTCTGAATATATTTCTGTTGCAGGGGCTCTTAAAAAAAACCAAACCAAAACACCAAAGCAGAAGATCGTGGCAGAAGATTCGAGTTGTCTGTTGCTTTTTCATTTGCTGCTGTGTTCATTACAGTCTCCAGTCCACCTCACTCTGCTCTACTGGCAAGTTGCAAAGCAATAGTGTTTTATCCTGCTGTATGCCTGTCTAGTAAAAGCTCCTTTCTTTCTAAATATGCACTACCGGAGCATACTTGACTGCTGAAGTGAATAGGAGCTTTGTAAATGGAAGCACAATATGATTCAGCTCTCAAAGGTGTGGAAATTTCTTCTTTAGGTACTCAAAAGAATATGTTCTGAGTTGTTTTTTCCTGCATGTACCCCAGTTGCATTTAGTTGACAGCTAATGTTTCTAGCCAAATAATAAGTGTATTTCTCAGAAACTGTACACACAGGATTTCTTGCAGGTTTTAGTCCCTTCCTGGTTTTAGAGATGCATGTAATTCATGGTACTTCTCTCTCCATTATAGTAAGGCAGCAGGTGTTCAGTTCAATAAATAATTGTCAAATGTTGTATTCCACTTTTTTAGAGGTAGGTCTAAGAGACAATTTTCTAGGGTTGATTTAGAAAAAAAAAATCAACACAATGGAAGCTTGCTTTGAATGGGATTCGAATATTAATAGACTGAATAGAAAAAATGCTGTGTTTTCATAGAATCATGGAAAGATTTGGCTTGGAAAGGACCTCTGGAGACCCCTAGCACTGTCCCCACATCCCAGTACAGATAACTGCAAAGCCAGATGGTTCAAGTGCTTGCCCAGTTTAGTTTTGACACGGCAGTTTGGAGACTGCTGGAGGGTGCAGAGGAGTTTGTTACAACCATCCAACTAATTCAAGATGAAATATCAGGTGAGTGAATGCTGTCCCTAGGTGGGTGATTGGTATGATACAGAGCCTCCAGGCCCAAAAAGTGGCCTGCCATGGGCAGCTGGACCCTTTCATGACTTTGTTAATCTCTCTTAATGTTGGAGGGTTCCAGGAGTTCTTTCTCTGGTGACCCTGCACTTTCACATGGCTTTAGATGGGTGAAGTCATCACCCACTGATCTGTGCGTTCAGATCTAAGGTTCAGTACTCTATCGAATTGTTAAAACACTAAGAAATGGGGGCTTTCTCTTGTTATACTCCATGGAGAATAGAAAATGCTTTCAAGCAGGGTTTCAGCAACCTTCTTGCTTTGACATTGAAAACATTCTTGCGCAGAGCAACAATCACAAAGAAATTGCTGTAATAAACTGTTCCATTTATAGAAATGTGAACAATATTTATGTGCTATCAGTAGTACTTTGGACAAAATTGATGTGTGGGCTTTTGATTTAAAAAAATAACAGTGAAGGAAGAACATGACAGAGAAAGAACAAGCTGTTGACTAAAACTTTGCCTGTTGCAATGGCTTCAATAAACCCATGTACTAATACTGATTTTGAATGATCTTGTATTTGAGACTTTAAAAGAGTTCCTGATTTTTGGTGACTTCTAATCACCTTTTTACTTTCTGAGAGTGATTTTGTTAAAACATCTTATGCTGATCACCTCAACACCAGTGACTTAAAGAAATAGTCCTTATCCACCACTTTTGTCCACAAAGTGATTAAGTTACAGCCTGTTTGTATCCTGGATCAGTCTCCAACAGCTGCCTTTGCATAATGATTGATCAGAGTAAAACTATTAATTTTTTTGCAAAGGTCACTGTGTCTTATGATAGATTTATCAGTGAAAGAGCTTTTCATTTTTCTCCCCTCTTTTTCTCCTCATGACATTTTTATTAAATTCTTCCCTTCCTGGTTTCGTTCTCCTGGTTTGTGGGGGCAGTCAGCTGTAGAAAGCAATGCTTCCCTCACTGGAAAAACAGAGGTTTAATTTTGAACAGACACTTTTATTGTCTTCTTAATGAAGTGGTTGATGTTTTAACAAATCTGTGATATACTCACAGTCATTTAGACTTTTGTCTAGTTACTGGAAGACATAATTAAGCTTGAAGTTTAATTTCAAGCCATACCTCCCTTTCCCCATCTGTTCCTAGCTCTGCTCATAGAGTCATAGAACATCTCAAGCTGGAAGGGACTTATGAGGATCATTGAGTCCAACTACCTAAAACTAAACCATACGACCAAGAGCATCGTCCAGATGCTCCTTGAACTCTGACAGGCTTGGTGCCCTGACCACTTCCCTGGGGAGCCTGTTCTAGTTTTTTGAGCAAAATCCTTGTTTCTCTTGGCAAAAGGGGAATTCTGCCCTGTGAAGTCTGAACAGACCAAACAGGGCAAAAAAAGCTTATTCCTGTTGCGTTGAAGAGGGCTTGATGAGAAATTTTATGTGCAGGTATCGCTTAGAAACCTTAGGCAGAAATATCACTCGGTTTATTCTGTGAAGATCATCAGATATGTGGTCGAACTGGCAGAAGATCTATTCAGAAACTATTTTAAACTTTTGACTGTGTAAATGTGGCAGGTTTTTTGGTCTTTCTCAGGGCTGTATGTGTCTTGTTGATTCACACTATACACAAACTACAGCACAAGGTAAAATGCTGAGTAGGTCCTTACATTCAGTGGGTTATAACAGAGGATCATGTAACGATCTTCCCAAAGGAGCTGCGGTCAGGGCCAGGGAGCAGACAGCTCCTGTGATAGTGTGGTTGCCAGAGCAGATATTTAAGCAAAAGCCTGTAGTTTGGTCAAAGTGGGGTGGGAAAGAAACAACCTGTTCCTTAGTATTTCCTGAAGGTCCTGAAGAAGTAGCTGGACTGGAGGAAGGGGTAGCTCATCCTATGGATGAAAGCAGAATGTCACAGTGTGAAACTCAGACCTGAAGTTACAAGGAGGAGAGCTCTGACCAGAGGTGCGTCGAGTTGTGAAGGAATTGTAGAAGGAAATTTGTGTGTTAAGTCAATTGCAATTTGAGCAAGTGCTTGAAGAAGCAAATCAGTGAAATAAAGTGTCTTGTACATTTAGAGGAGTAATGGCCCACCCACAGTCCCACCTAGCCCCCAGGTGAAAGCTGTGACCATCCACATTAAATGTTCTAAAGACCAAGCCTGCCCTAGGGAGAGGAGAAAAATGGAAACCATGGGTGTCTGTGTTCCTTAGGAAACATGCTGCTTTGGTCTGGGTAATTACCCTGTTAGCTCTTCACTGACCCATTTTAAATTAAAATCTCATCCTCAGGAAAAGATTGACTTAATCTCTAACATTTCTGTATATCCAAAGCCATGAATGGCTTGTAGTGAGAAATCATTCTGAAGCCACCTGTGTATCAGCTAATTTTGTAGCAATTTTGAGGAAGGAAAAGTCAGGTCTTTCAGTTCTCCACAGTGATCCCCATCTGTTCTGTCCAGGCCTCCTTTTTAGACCAAACTGACATGGTCTCTCAAGGGAAGAGTCGGAGAGGCCGGGAGAGATTAGTATTGTAAATCCAAATGTGGTCAATTAAGCAAAGCTGATACTATAGTTCCAACTGGTTTTAAAAAGGAGTTCACATAAAGATCCTTGTCCCTACAACACCTAGTTGAGGATCTGACCTGAGCCTGCTTATAAACCATGACCTTTAGGATCACACATTTCAAGTAAGGGAGAGGGAGGAAGGAGATGCCACTTACCAGGCATGGAGGGAAGAGCTCTCTATGTGCATTAGAAAAGACAGCAAAGCCCCTGTGGGCAGCTAAGTACCAAACTGCAGGGCCAGTGACAGCTGTGACATGGTCCCCTGATCTTAGTGGGTCAAGCATAAGATGTTGAGCCGGTTTCTTGTGACTGGAAAGCTTACAGCATATGATCATGGTTGCTTTCAGCATTTCTTTCTTACCCAGAGGATGGTACAATCCTCTTTCATGGGCCTGAAGAGAACAGTTAGGTTTGTAACATGACAGGACAAGGTGAAGAGGCAGGGCCAACTGCATGGTTGAAATTATTTGGTAACTAGAAATGGTCAGCCATCACTCTGGATCATAAGACTACACAGAGGGCTCATTAGACAGTAGCTCACTATTTTTATATATATATATATATAAAGCTAAGTTAGGGAGTAGCTAGAATAGAGGCCATAGAAACTGTTGCTGGATTTGCACACTTACCACCTCAGCAAGCTGAATCTTTCAGGTTTCTAAGGGCTGACAAAGGTGTAGAAACAGGATTTTTTCATTTTGCAGTGAGTTCTTTGCATGTTCTGGAAGTAAAAAAAAAAAATTTTTATCCTACGCGGCATGCCTGTTGCGTGAAAAGTCTTCAGAATGATGGAGACAAATGCAGAGTTATAACTGCTGTCAAACTATGGAGATGATACAGTGCTGGGCTGTTTTTCTGAGAACCTAATGAAAATATGATGTGTCAATCTGAATTTATTTCATTTTAGGACTATGATATAACCTTAGAAATTACTTGTTTCTGGATGATAACGATGGTATTAATGAAAATTATCCAGATTTGTCCCTGAAATGCTGATATGCCACTGTCGTGGTTTAACCCTGGCTGGCAACCAAGCACCACGTAGCTTCTCGCTCACTCCCCCCACACCCAGAGGGATGGGGAGGAGAATTTGAATGTAAAACTCAGCAGCTGAGATAAGAGCAATTTAATAGGTAAAGCAAAAGCTGCGCACGCAAGCAAAGCAAAGCAAGGAATTCACTCACCGCTTCCCACGGGCAGGCAGGTGTTCGGCCATCCCCAGGGAAGCCGGGCTCCATCACATGTAATGGTTACTTGGGAAGATAAATGCCATAGTGCCAAATGTCCCCCCCTTTCCTTCTTCTTCCCCCAGCTTATATACTCAGCGTGATGCCATATGGCATGGAATGTCCCTTTGGCCAGTTGGGGTCACCTGCCCTGGCTGTGTCCCCTCCCAGTTTCCTGTGCCCCTCCAGCCCTCTGGCTGGCAGGGCCCAAGGAACCAAAAAGTCCTGGGCTTAGTGTAAACCTTACCTTGCAACAACTAAAAACATCCGTGTGTTGTCAACGTTGTTCTCACACCACAGCCAAAGCACAGCACTGCACCAGCTTCTAAGAAGAAAATTAAGTCCATCCCAGCTGAAGTTTTCTTCTTCTGCCTTTTCCCACAAGGGGCTTGGGTTCCTAGCTTGGATTAGAGCAACGACTTTTGCAGTCTCATCTCCAGGTCTTTTACCTGCAGGTTAGGATAGGAGCCTCCAGAAAGGACTGGGGGGTTGATGCAGGCAGAAAGATGTTTGCAGACTTCAGGGGCTTCAGGTGCTAACGCTCTAAGGGAGAACATGACGTGGCACCGGACCAGGACCTGCTGGGTCTGTGCATCATGGACTGACACTCCCCATCCCATGGTTGGCCCTGGGTGGTGTGTTCACAAGCATCATAGAGATAGGCTAACCAGCCTTTGCACAAAGCCTTTGCAAGAGACATCTGGGGTAGGAAACAGCCAGGCTTGGACGCCTCTAGGATGCTTTTGGGTGCTGACAGTAAAACGGGGTGAGTACCACTTTCACAGCCTGTACAGGGAGAGGAGCCTGTTATGGCCTTTGCACTGACCTGCCACATAGCATGCACCATTCTCACCCCAACTAAGGTCTGGAGACTGTAGATGTTTCCTCCATCTTTTTTCCCCACTTCTTCCTGCCTATTCGAGCAACCTGCCACTGCTCGTCAGCAGGCTCTAACATATGCCACTATGAAAATGGAGGTGACAGGCCACTGAAGTAAAGGAGATCTTTCTCTATTAAACCTTTAAGCACACAGCCCGGCTCTCCCCTGGGTTCTGACAAGGAGGAGGGTATGGACAAAGAGCTGAAAGCCAGCCAGAGCTGTGGCGGCAGGTATCAGGTGGCCGCCCCGTTGTTGCTTGCTGCGTCGGAGGCATCGGCTGCTGTTGAAGCGCTGACTCTTTGTGAGTGAATTCTGTGAAAATGTAATAGTAGGTTCTGTATGTTAACTTAAAACCTAATGTGTTATTCCTGGCTTTTATATACCTGGTTACCCATGGATAAAGCTATATGATATTTATTATAGCAGGGCAGGACTGCTTTGTAATCTGAATATGCTGCATTCACACCAGTGGCTTGAACAAAGTGTTTCTTCATTTCTCTAGCCATTAATGGTTTTCTCATAAGAAACCATGAAGTCAGTTTTGTTGTGTTTGTCAGCTGGGTTTTGACTGCATGTATTTTGTTCCACAAAGGCGTTATTCAAAACCTCCCCTTCAGTCTTAATTAATTGCAGACCCAGTGGAAGGCAAGCCCGGTGGGGCTGGAAAGGTTCCCGTCTGGTTTCCATTTCGCCTGCGGGCCGTGTGTGGAAGCACGGCTGGCTCCCGGCGCTGGGACCTCGGCCGCTCAGCACGCTCTTGCAAGCCTGCCGTGGTGAGTGGCGAGCGCCAGCACGGACGGGCATTACTTACGTACGTGTTGGCCTCCCACCTGCAGCCCAGGGTGCTTGTCGGGGGCACCTGCAGGCAGACAGTAGCTCTGTGCTGGCCAAAGAGGACGAAAACCCCAAACAACCCCACCAACTGCAACCCCACCTCCTTTGTATAAAGGCCTGCATGGCTCTTTTGGAGACAAACTGCCTATTCACGACAGCTAAATCTCATGACATTTAGCTGTGCCTTCATTCAGCTCTCGGTCTGTTCCAGGATTTCCTCTCTGTCATCTCCCAGTGCCAAGGTCTCCTACCAGGGAACCACTTAAAGTGAGGGGTTTCTCAGTGGCCCTCCTGCCTTTGAATGCCACCGTGTATTTTACCAAAACTGTGAGAGTCACATGCAAACCAGTAATGCTCCTTGTGAAAAAAACCCTATTCCTAATAAATGTATGTAGTGTAGGAGTACCCTGGCTGGCTTAAACTCTCCAGAGCCTCTACCTATCCTTTATGCATTTCATCTGCCTGCTGTAGATATACAAAGCCTGGAAAATACTTCTTTTTCCCCAGGAGAATATTTTCTATTGAGTTTGGCTGTGCAGAGCTCTTGTTTTGCAGATGAGTTATGAAGAGCAGACTAATACAAGCAGGAGGCTCCTCCTAACATTGCACAACGGCATGTCAAGATGAAAGGTGGACCTGCGGTCACGTTGCCCTCCAGGAAACTACATCTCGTTGCAAAGCACCAAAATTATAAGAAGTACTACAGAAACAAGCCCTTTCCAAAGAAGAGTTTTATGGAAATACCGTCTCCCTTTGGCAGAAAAGGGATGTCTTTCAGTGATGTTGGAGGCTCACACCTGCCTGCTGGATAGTACCTATGGGGAGAACAGGGTGTAGAGAGCCACGTGCTGCAAAAGGAGGAGGTGGGAAATCCTGCTCCCACCATGCATGGCCCCTCATGGTTGCATAAAGGCTCATGCTGCATTGGGTTAGAATGAGGAACGGGGGCAGATGTGCTTTTTGCTTCAGGCAGCTTTCAGTACAGTAAATTAAAAGTCAGACATAAAGTGGCCTCAGAAAATGCCGAGGATGGTTCTAGCAGAGCACATAACAACAGCAATTTGTTATTTGGCATTTTAGTGTCTTCTGCACAGACAGGAGGATTTCTGAGCTTTGCAGGAAAAGTGGATGCTGTAAGGATTAAACTACAAAATAGACTAGAAATTATCACAGCAGGCAAGCAGACAGCAGAGGCAGAGTGCAGAACTGAGGAAGGATTTACTGACTGCTAAGTTCAATAATGATGTTGCAATAGGGGATGTGCCCAGTCAAAACACTTATCCCAGCACCCTGCTCTGGTAAGTGATTTCAGATGCTTTAAAGGACAGTGAGAAATTCCATAGCAAAATGAAGTGAAATGGGGAGAGAGGTAAAGGTGTTGAGGAACTGGAACAGGGTAAGCAGCTTCAGGTTGGTACACAAGACATGGGAAAACTGTATGTGCTGGGCTGGGTGGGTAGGTGACACCAGAGGACGCAGGCTCTTACACCAAGAGCTACACAATTAACCAAAGCTAGTGAAAGCCTGACTGTATCACTAATATGCATACTGCAGAGGACCTAAGGACATTGGCTTTTTGTGTGTGAAAACAAGGAGGAGATTATTCCTGCCATGTGGCAAGGTTATTGAGGGAAGCTGACACTCACAGATGTTTGGAGAGCTGCGCCTATGTTCTCCCCCTATGCCTCAAGGGTACTGAGCAAGAAAAGCCTGGAAAAGGATGTTCATCTATACATTGCCATGGCAGGTGGAGTTCACCAAAATGAGCATAAAAGTGATGATGCTAAGAGAACTGTGCTGATGCCGCGTGAAAGAAGGCCTTTCTGTGACCAGGACCTGTGCGAAAGGTCAGGCTCCTTGGGCTTGATCTAAGAGTGTTTAAGGGACCAAAGCTTTGCAAATCTTTATGCAAGTCTCTCATTGATGTCCTGATGGCTCTGAATGCACTCTGTGCTGCTGAAGGAAATTGTGTCTCATCACGCTGATGCTACATGACAAACTGCTCCCTGACCTGTTGGCTTTTGAGGTTAACGGGATTTCTAAGAAAAATGGACTTTCCATATATTGTCTACTTCAGTTACTACGCAGCTCTAATTAATTATTAAGCAACATATTACACCAACTCCTATTATCACAAAGTGGCGAAAAAGAAAAGAAAATCTTTCAACTAAAATTCTTCTAAAAAATAATAAGGAACACAGTCCCTCAGTACAGGAGAGTGAGCTCCTAGAAATCATGGCACAAGCAAGATGTAGCAAAAAAGCACACAGGATCCTCTGCTTTGAAAGGGCAATAGTCAGGGTCTGACACTTGGTACAACAGACCTTGAAGGCTAGACACCTCAGAAAAGATGAACCTGCTGCTTTCCACCTTCACCTTTGCAAAAAAAAAAAAAAAAAAAGGGGGGAAAACCAAGCATGAAACATTAGTCTTCAGCAGAGGAATGCTGTTTGTCTGTTATACATGCTGCAGAAAAATATCAAGTATCTACTTGAAATTATTAACTTGAGAAGGGAAAAGAAGTCTCTGATCTGTTCCTGTTTTCCAAAGCACCCAACCCAGAAAATTCAGGCACACGAGCTGTGTTGACTCCACCAAATGATTAGGGGAGCTGAGGTGTTTGGATGTTTAATATTGTTTACAGTTGTTTTACAAATCTACAATTAAACAAAAGTATTGTTTAGAAGTAAAAGTTCTGCCAGAGTAACTACCCTGGTCAGCCCTCTGGTTGCAGGCAACGCACACAGGCAAAAATACTTTGCCAATATATATTGCAGGCATGGTGGCCAATACAAGATACACAAATGCTAATCTGTCTGCTTGAAAGGTTGATTCTATATTAAGGCTTTTGCTGTCATAAAAATGTTGTAACAACAACAGCAACAAAATCACAACAGCTATAAGTGACCACAATTATTAGGCTAAATTTTTATGTGACCATTTAGCTTAAAAAGACATGTCTCGCAGTCTCAGCATCAGCTTTTGGAATGTGTTTGCAAAAGAGTTGTGGCAGGTGAGTTGCAAGTCGGTAGAGCTCAAGGGTTTGGCATGAGAAGTGTGAAAAAGAAGAAAAGCTGGAATGATGCTTTTTAGTCAAATGAACTATACTCTCACTGTTGCAAGGCTTTTAATAGAAACCTTGCCTCCTAGCTTTTTTTTAGGAGCTCATTCCATTCATGATTTTGTATATCTTGTACTGAATCAGGAAGATGCAGGCGTGAGGGGTCTCTGCCTCTGCCTCACCCAGGCTGGAATCGTTGGGGTGTAATAATAACTTCTGAAACTGCTCTTCCCATCAGCTTTCCCCTTCACTGGTAACAGCTTTGAACAGTTGTTGATGTACTGCTACAGAAGAAGAAATGTTTTCTACCTGAGAGGCAATTTAATTAGATGTGGGGCACTGCTCTAATCAGTGTTGTTTGATCAGTGTTTGCAGAGGAAGGGAGAAGCACTGTAGCTTGTAAATTCTTTTAAAAATCAGGTGAAGTGTCTCCCAAGCAGAGCAAAGGAGTGGTTCCAGCCTCAAAGAGATCACCTGAGGAGAAGAAAAATAATTCCAGGGCTACTATGGAATACACCTGAAAATGTTGTAAAGTAGATGTCGAAGTGATAGTACTTCATAATGGATATAAAGTCCATTGCAGTCCATGGGCTGTGCTTTTACTGTGGACCATGGCACAGTAGGCAACAAGCAGCTCCTAGGAACTCTTACAAGTAAGATGAAAAACCATGAACATTAGTTTCAGGGAAGAAAATAGTCCAGCTAGAAAACTGATAAAGCCAAATAGTTAAATTTAAATAGGACACTCCAGGGTACCAAAAGCAATTAAAAAAACCCCTTCTGTAAGCTGTTTGACAAAGGTAGTAAAAGAGAGAACAGAATTATCCTTTCAGGTCTGTGTTTTAAACCACAGTGTCACTGATAATCCCAGCTGGAGGAAGAACAAAATGATGAAGCTGAGATGCTGAAGAAGAACCACAGCCTTATCCATCTGACACAGTAATCAGTGCAGGATCGGGCCTTCTCAAATGCCTGAGAAGTGTCAGCATAAGCTGAACATGAAGCCTGAGTGATTTTTTTCTTGCCAACCTGTGTTAGCATCTCCTTCTTAAGACAAGTTTAATCATGTTCCCAGGAACAGTTGGAACAGTTGTGCAGAGACAGCGCTGAAAGCCTGCAGCAGATTTCTGCAGCAAGCTACCCTTGCACTGGAACTGTCCTTGTGGTGTGGCACCAGGACTTTCTCAGATGCTGATGGAACATGGAAGACCCTCAACTGCTCTCCCAGAGACCTTCAGAAGGTCAGAGCAGTTGCAGCATTCCCCTTACGACTTTCCTGGTCATTGCTGATTTGTTGCAAGAGTGTGTGTAAATGCTTGGCTTGTCACGCTATGGCCAGCCCTCTCCTCTTACAGCAGCCTTGGTGATGATGACTCTTGAAGTCACCTGGGGAGCTGATTGTGCAGCATCTCTGATATAATCAGGCAGAGGGGTAAATCCACTCAAGAAAATAGAGAAATTTTGTTTCCACACAAATCCTTTGGCAAGCAGAGGTGATGGATGGAAAAAAACATCAGTGGGACTTTAGGAAAATATATATTTCAAAGTTTGCCAGTGTGTGGCAGTGGTCCTTTAGTAATGGCAGCCACACAAAGTGAAACACTGTTAAGTTGCACACTTTGCTGTGGAGGCCAGCTTGGAAGACAACCCAGACAGCAACTCACAGGGCACACAGAGGATTCAAAACACTCTTCAGACACCAATTATATAAAAACATGTCTAAAAAAACCCAACATTGCTGCAAGATCTACAGTAGCTTGACCTGAGGTGTGACAGAAATGAATTGCTAATAAAACCTGCCAAGGAGGAGCAATTTAAAGGATCCCTTTAACACTTTTCACAATAAAACAGTTTTCATAAACAGCTCGTATATCTCCTAGGCTTCCTTGGATGTGTTGCTGCTGAGTGATTCTGCAGTCATTAATGGATTGCAAACTCCCCCTGCTCCCTGCAAGCAACTTCAAATAATTAACAACTCCATACCTTTCCAGGACCATAGCCTTCTTTGAAATATGCTTTGAAATGCACCATGTTTGAGTAATGGGCACAGCTGAAAACCACCGAGGGTTGGATATCTCACTGCTTTTTGGACCTCTGGGAAAGTCCCTTGGAAAATCTGCCTTGTAGATTTTCTGCTTGAGATCTGCCTTGTAGAGTCAACCTCTCAGCTGCAGGGGCATTGCAGCAGCCTATAGAGCTGAGGTGCAAGCACAAGGACAACCGTAGACCTATTTAAGAACTAAGTTTGCAGCTGTGATCTTGAAAATGTCCATCAGCTTCTGCTGAGCCTGGAGGCACCTGGACCCGAGGAGTGGGGCTGTGCCCTGCACAGGAGCTGCTGCAACTTCTGTTCACGTGTGGTCTAGAGAACTCTTTGTTGACCCAAATGTTTCCTCTGGATTTTATCCACAGGCTGTTGCATGTAAAACAGAGACACTGCTGAGATCTGGGAGTAGGTATTCCTCTGTCTACATGACTGTCCTGACCATTGGGAGATGGAGAAGGAAGGAGAAGTAGTGAGGTCAAGGTTGTCGCAAAAGCGGCTGGGAATCAAGACAAAGATGTGCCAGGAGAGTGAGGCAGGGGAGTGGAGAGCTCTTCTTGGAGCAGGGGAGTGATGGACGACTGGTTCAGTTGGCCCTTCTCTTCTAAGAGGAGCCTGTGTTGGATGCCAGCTGGTGACCAGGCTGCATTGTAGCAGTAAGCACACTAAAGCCAGTTTGGTTTAGGTTTTGTTCTCTTTTTCGTCACTACTCTCAAAACCACACTGGTGCTGCTGTGGGGTGGTAAGGGGGTGCATGTAGCTTCCATGGTCATATGCAAGAGCTCTGTGTGCACTCCCGAGAGGTGCTGTCGCTGTGTGTAGGGGGGTGTGTGTACGAGGCAAAGGGGAGAGTGCTGAAGGCACAGCATCAGAGGCAAAGTAAAAGAATCACTGAATTCAGAGCCAGGTTCACACTCAGCCTGCTGATTTGAAGGCAAAATAGTAGCTAGTTGTGTGAAAGGTATTTACAAGCACTTCTGGGTGTATGCAGATCTCTTTGCTTGCCTGAGATGAGGAGCTGCTCTGCTGAGTGCAAATGCAACAACTGTATTTGCAAACAGCTTGGCATTTGGGTGATTATATGCCTCTTGAAGAGACTCTGTGCACGTTTAAAACAAGGCAGGTAGCATGACCTGAATCACATCTTTTTTAGGGTGCAAACTCCATGGAAATCTTTCCTAAGAAGGAAATGCTCGAAATGTTTCTGCTGAAACCCCTTCCCCCCTCCCCAGTTACCAGACTGGAAGGACAGTGTGTGCCTCTGGCCACAGCAGTGCTGTGGCAGTGATTCCTTTACCTTTGACGCTGCTTTACTGCAACAACAGCAGTTCAGCTGTGAGGAGGATAGCGCAGAGAGGGCAGTAAGGGAAAGAACTGGACTTCCAAAATAGGGACACCTGACTCTGCAACACCTGATGCTTTAGAAAAGGGAACATGAAACCATGATACTTTAAAAAGCAAGTGGTAAGAAGGGTAGTGTTTGAAGGGAAAAAAAAAAAGTGATTGGGTGTCTCTTGTTTCTGAGGAACGATGAGCTGATTCTCCTGCCCGCTACAGCCCAGAGCTCCCTCGGTCTTTTATTATGAGCTTTGCCTCCATTGTCCATCTCTCTTGCAGATGGTTCTGACCATGGAGCCTCAGGAACCACCCCTGATGTTGGTCCAGACATCTGAATGGAAATCGCGCCATCAGTGAGATTCACAAGTTTGCCAACCCAAACGTGAAGACAGCTGAAGTGCAAGGATGGATGTGGTTGGTGCAGGGACACCTGTGGCCAAGAACTTGAACTTTGGTGGGAAGTATCTCGCTGTGCTATTTCAGGGATGACTGAGCACATTATTAACACAAGACATGTCTAAACATAGATGGCGCAACAGTTTAACTAATCATTATACTTAATTTTAATGCTGCGGCTCTGAAGCTCTACAAGCTTCTCTCCTTAAACTTTACATCTGCATGGGCACAACAACCCTGATTTGAAAACGGTGGCAAGAAGCTGGGGAATAAGGTCACCTCTAAATCCACAGCAGCTCCAAGCAAAACAGCATGTCTGACCATGCCCTGAGGCGGGAGGCTCTGCCTGACCACAAGCCTGTTGGTCTGCCCTGCGTCTGCAGATGCAGTAGTGAAATCAGTGTTTAAAATCCAGCGAGAGGTTGCCAGAGCCCTCAAAACTTCTCATTCCTTACAGCAATTAAGGGATTTTACCTTCATAATCACCCTCTGATAGGGAAAGCATGCATTCTTTTTCTACCAACTGTAAACAGATCTACAGGATTAATTAAGAGACTGGAGTAAGGTCATGCAGGAAGCTGTGGTTGAACTGGAAATTTTGGTGCAGGACTGTGAGCCCTGGCCTGGCTCCCTGCCTGGTCATGAGCCAACTGCCTGCCTGAAGGAACGAGAGGCAAATTTGCATCTTCTAAGTTCCTGTCATATTGCTGAGGTGGGGGATTTGTATTGCTGCCTTAAGTTCCTGATTTCTATTATTAGGTCTGTTATATATTTGTGTGTGTTGAGTTTGCCATAATAAGAGATAATAGAAGATAGATATAAAGAGATAGTGTTGTATCCCCAGAGCCTATTTCAATGTGACTGTGACAGTAAGGGTATGAAAGCTGTGCTTAAACCAGACTATTATTTTAATATAGCTACCTTTACCAAGCTCTAAAATCCAGAAAGGAGCTATAAGTAGAACTGGTTACAGTATATGTATGTCTTGAGTTTCACTGTAGATGAATTGGTAGAAAATTGGGTAGGAGCATGGCTGGATGAACATGGAGATAAATACTGTTGGGCAATTTAATTTTTATTTCCTTCCATTTGGTGGACATGTGTTTCTTTAGCTGCGAGTTGACACTGAGTGTTTCACAATGCAGTTTTTTACTCGTGTGCGTGCAGATCTTTCTCCTCTGATAGCACAACACCAGAGGTTTGCTTGCCTCATAAAGTTTATTTTGAAAGTGTCTCATCTGAATGGAGAGGAGTATGCCACAAGCTCTCACTTGTTGTATGGGCAGAAAATGTAATTCTGCTGGGGTGGGGCATGCCAGGAAGAAACGGCAGTGCGTGTTGATAGCTCATCACACCGGTGTTTATCTGAAGGGCATTCATTCTGCAAGTCACACCTCTTCCCCTAAGAAAAAGACGCGTTTCCTCTATAATAAAGTTTAACTCTTAAGATTCCCCTCCACAATTTTTCTAGAAAACATTCAGGAAAAATTGCCCTGTCCCAGATATGGACACATCAGATGCCTGGCTATGAGGCACCCAGAGGAGCAATGACTGCTGCTGCTACACTGAAGGCAGATGTTGAGTCCCCTGTAAAGAGCCAGCCGAATGGTGCAGAGGTTAACCAGGCGGCAGCGCTGATCATTTGGTTACATACCAGACATCCCTTCTGCACTGCTTCCAAACCATGCAAAAGCAGAGTAGACAGTGTAACAGGTTTGCCGTATTACTTTTAGTAACGTGATTGGTTTTTTTCCTTTGCAATCTCTGATTTGGTTAATGTGGCTGCTGTCCTGTTTTAGAGAGAATTTTTGGCTGAGGTCTTTCACAACTAGCTAAAATATTTTGCTAAAACATGTGCAAAACAAATCCCAAGGGAAAAGCAAAAAACCTGTCCCAAACAAATTTTGCCGTTTCAGGAGGTCAGATTTCAGGTAATAACAGAGTTTATAATAGAGAATATTTGCTGTAAGTGTTGCCAAGGACAAGTAATTTCAGGAAGCAGAAATGCTCACTAGGTAGCAGAATGAATAGAGAAGGAGATCTTGGGAATAGGGGAAGAAAAGGAAATTACCATAAAAAGCTGAACAAAGAAACAGAACACGAATATAGGAAAACAGGCTAACAATTATGATGGAGAACTGGGTAAACTACTAAACCAAAAATCCATTCATATTTGTTTATATAATTAAGGAAATTTGCTTAACTGTTCTTGTCTTCTGTTTGCATGTGCCCGTCACGACCGTTAGGTCAACTGAACCGTGCTGCCACGGTGGTTCAAAGAACAATTATTTCAAAGCTGCAGGTACAAGTATTTGCAAAAGCAAACGGAAAATTGCACCGTGTTAATATTAGCACTGAAATTACTTGCCTTGTCCTCCAGTCAGGAAATGGAAACAATGGCACACAACTTTATGTGACCAACAAAACTTAATTGCCAATAACAAGTAGTTCCAGGGAACTGTTACAGAACAATTGATGGTTGCTAACTGGGAGATTGCATCACATTGAATCACAAGAGTGTGTACGGAAATAGACACGTTGGTTATTCCAAAGATAGAAAATCATGGTGTCACTGGATAAGCTGTTAGACATAAACATGCAAGTATGTCCAGTTAGGGGGATGTGGGCTTAACGGTGATGTGGAGGGAAGAAGAACCAGGATCTGAAGCATGGTGTGAAAGCAAAATAATTGATGTGGGAGGAAACAAGAGAATTCAGAAATCTGATGAGAAAACTGGCAGCAGAGTTCTGGCTGTGTTCTCTATAATCTTAGAATTGCTCAGAAATTGCATAGCTTGTTATTTTGCCAGTATTAGTGGTGGGATAGCTGGCCTTCCCCTCCCTCCCTGATAGATGAACTTCTTATGATGTTTATTCTTTTTCAGCTCTGCTGCATCACTGCGTCATTTTCTCTGCCTCCTCAGATGATGGGTAACTAAAGTTAGTAACTCTTTTTTATGCAGTCCCTCGACAGCTGGCAGTAAATGACCCATGTCCCTGCAGATATATTTTTGGTTGTTTCACTAATCCAAACTCTCAGGTTCCCGCTCTGTTCACCTGTGCAGTGACTGTAACTGCCCAGGGTTTCCCTATTTCCCATAATTTGCCATGACCTGAATTCTTACAGGGCTGTTGCGCTTTTTTCTCTGTCCTCACTCCGCTTCTTTCTCTTCTGTGTATTTCAAATGGACTTCTAAGGCCTTTGAAAAATTCCTCTTTGTGATCTGCCCTGCAGCACTCCTTGCCAGACCTGCTCTAGAGGCGGCAGAGAGAAATGCTGCTCTTGGGGTGTTTTTTGGCTTGGTTCTGCATGAAACTTTCAAGAACACCTGGTAAGTGTAGCCAAAATGGTGCTGTTTATTGGTGGTGAGTGCATAGCAGCAAAACATGTGATACCTCCTGCTGGTGGCAGAAAAAAGGAAAACCACTTTGATGAAGTATTTAAAGATTGTTTTACTTTTACAGATTCCACAGAAAATTCAGTACAGCCAGAAACTAAAATACCCTCTGTATACAAAGGCAGTATTGACACTGTTTTACTTCAGGCATGTAAAGTAGGCATTTTGGATCACACCCCCATCTTTCTTGGTCTCTTTCTTGACTATATAGGGAATTTGGTCAGCTAACTTTGGTCTTGAATCACACCCACAGCAGATGACTAATGCTGCCCTAAACAGAGATTTGTAGTATAAACCCTCATCATTTCCACTGAATGGATCTAGTGCTTTTCCCTCAGCAGATGTGGTGCCAGTGGTACCCAGAGGGGTAATGCAGTTGTCTTCAGCCAGGCAGGTGGCTGTCCTCTGTCCCTACCACTGCAGGAGAAACGGCCAGACAAGGAAAGCTGGAAAGCTGTCCTAGGACAGCAAGGCTGACCAGGCAGCCACAATGCCAACTGCTCCTCCCCGTGGTTTATTTACTGGTACCCTCCCTGCTCAGCGACCGCCCAGGTGGCTGGTGTTTGTGGCAGCTGGCTACAGCCTGGTTACTTCTCCCTGCCCCCATGCTTTTTTTGGGTACCGAATGGTACAGAGCAGGAGTGGGTCCTTGCTGGAGGGGCTGATGAGAGGAGGGGAAGGGATGGTGGGGCTCTCCGGGGCTCCCCCTGCGTGCTGCACACAGCTTGTGGGCAGCAGCTGCAGCAAGGCTCCTGCTGCCGGGGGAGGCTGGTACCCTCCTCCCCTCTGCCACTGTAGTTCATACTTATCCCAGGTTTTTGTAACATCCACCTCGTAGTTTCCATTGTTCTTGCATCCGGATCTTTGCTTTTTTCTTACTTTTCCAGTTTTCCATAGTAAGCTTAATGCTTTTGGAGACACATCCTTGGTGGGGGAAGGCTCCTCTCTTCAGCCTCCGCAGAATGGGTAGAACCCTGCCCAAGCACTCACTACCCTTTTCCAAGCCCCAAGCACACTTCCTGGAGAGGAACCAGGTGCAGAAGGGGTTTCTGCATGGATGGCACTGTCTATGTGCCTGCTCGGTGCTGAGGCTGCCTGGCTGCTGGCAGAACCAGTGAGGAGCTATTCGGGGGGCTGCTGGGAGGGCAGCCAAAGCAACCTGCCCATTCAGCAAAGGTCACCGAGCAGCTCTCTGCCAAGGGTGTCTCCCAGTCGCTTCTGGCCCACTTCCCCAGCAGATCGCTTTTCCAGCAGTGTTGTCACACCTTCCCGCTCGCCTTTCGCCCAGCCGGCTAGGTTTTCAATCTCTTTGTGGCAAGGATGTAATTATTTAAATTGCTCTCTGTAGTTACAAGCAGGCTATAAAACTAATAACTTGAAACAGTGCCCTAGCCTAGATAATACGCCCTGGAATCCGAAACGCTAAACTCCAGTGCAGGTAAATTTGTAGCTGGTGTAGATCTGCTCCCAAATTTTTGCTGAACCACCAAAAAAATGCCTGAAATGCTCCTGAAAAACTTTCTAATGCACTTGGGTCCATTCCTCTCTTTCTCTCATTTTGTTTTAGTGGAAAATCTGTCAATGCTGCAGCAACATGTCCAAAACTTGTGTCTGACCCAGGGGCGGGTGCTGCAGGGAGCTGATGTGAGGAAGGGTGTGACGGTTGCTCATTAAGCCCTTAAAAAAACTCCCTTGAACATACATCCAAACCAAGCATTTGAATTGAAAATGAACTCAGTGTAAGTTTGTTCACTCAAAACTCACGTGAAGAGAAACAACCCTAGAAAGTCATCGAAGCGCAGCCTATTCAGTCTTCCCAGCTGCAAACCGCTTGGAGTTCAGAGCCTCACAGGGCTCAAAAACATTTGGCGATGCTGCCGGAGGGGCCGTGGTGCTGCCGGATGGCACACCTTGTGCCAGCTGGCATCTGCTCACCTGTACCAGCCCAGTGGTAAGGATTTTTTCCAGAAATAAAAGCCTTAGTCTTTTGCTAGCTTGTATAAATCCTGATCCCAACAGGAAAAAAAAATAAAATAAAATTGTCCTTTTTCCCCCACCTGCGAGCCATTGGGGAAGCTCAGAGGCACTCCTTTTACAGCTGTTGAGGCTGTCTTTCCCTTTGATGGCCACCTCCTTACCCGTACAGCTCTGCAAAGTGCCTGGCGATACTCAGTGTTTGAGGCTCTGGTATTGAAATCACAGAGCTCAGAAATAAATGCGAGCACATAAAAATAGGTGGGACAGCAGCTGCAGCTTTCTTCTTGTTTCATTGCGTCACCTGGTACCTGATCCTTGCGGCAACGAGAATTAAAGATTCAAATGGGCAGGCAACTCAACGTGCAAAACCCCATCTATTTTGTGTAATAGCAATCAAAGACGTGGCATTTTGGATGAGATCCACCTAATGCTTTGAAGCAGGGCTGGAGGAGCAAAGGGACTGGAGGTGGGGAGGTTGCAAATCCCCTCTCCTGCCCCAGTTGCTCAGTCTCACTGTCTGCGCCTGCATGGCAGCTAAACCACCCACGAGCTCTGGAAGTGCTCTTGCATTTTTCACACTCATCTTTTTAAAAAGCTGAGCTCCAGCACTTACAGTACAGCCAGCAGAGAAGGTCGAGCTGCTCTCAAGATCTGGGTGTTTCCACATTTGTTGTGGATGTGAAAAAGCAGCCCTAACCCAAGTCCCCAGCAGGAAACTTTTCTTACTCATGCTCTACTCACATGACACTCTGCCCCGGCAGCCAAGCTCACGGAGAGCAAACACCTCTGCCAGCCATAGGGATGGGCTCCAGGTGTGAGAAAGTCCGTGGGCTGCGTGCAAACACAGCACTCTTGCAAATGGAAAGGAGGTTCAGGATCTACCTGGTATGTCTGGGGAGGCTTAGCCGTGTGGTCCGAGACAAGCTGCTTTCACTTCATTTCAGTCTTCCCACCCAAGAAAGAGAATAATATTTGCTCACCGACCTTGCTGGGGTGTTGGGAGATGGCAATGAATGTCTGCACAGTGCTGCAAACATAGAAGGTGTTATAAAAATGTGAAGCCTTTAGGTGCCAAACAGTATATTTGAACATTGCAGGAAAGGGAAATACGGTGCTCAGACAGTTGTGGGGCGAGCAAGACAGGTTTATTGCAGACAGGAATGTTTAAACTCACAAATACAAGGGGTGCCAAAATGCATTTATTAGGAGGTGATGGACTGCAGGCACTCCATAAAGTACACTCCTGCTGACCATTGTCACCAGGCGGCAGACCCGGAGAGGTGAATGTTTGACCTGTGCAGGCTGCCACGTCCATAACCTGGCCAGCACGGTGATCCGAGGCTCTGAATGTATGGGAGTGTGCATGGCAGAGGTGAAGGAGCGTGCAAAGGAGACTGATGCTCTCTACAAGTCGCCTAATAATAGAACCAGAGCTGTAAAAGTGGGAGCTGCAAGCCCTTGCCCGCAGGTACTTGTCAGCACTGTTATCAGGGATACGTGAGAAGCATTTCTGTTCCCGCCAGGGTGATGAGTGCTGGAAGTGCCACCGCTCCTCCCTGGAGGGGTGATGTGGTGTTGCCAGCGGCTTCATGGGGTGGGTGGCACTCGTTGCAGGGAGTACCCCAACAGCAGTTAGTTGATATAGAATCACAGAATCATTTAGGTTGGAAAAGTCTCTTAAGATTGTCAGTCCAGCCGTTAACCCGGGACTGCCAAGCCCACCACTAAACCATGCCCCTAAGCACTGCATCTATGCATTTTTAAAACACCTTCAGGGATGGTGATTCCACCACCTCCCTGGGCAGCCTGTTCCAATGCTTGAATACGTACACGACTACTCCCCAGCCACCACAGCTCTTTTAAAAGGGCAGAAAATACTTTGTGAGGAGGGGAGATGCAGTGATGCTTTATTGCATAGAGGTACTCTAAGTTAGATGTTCAGAGGGAGAGGGAGAAAGCCTGAGTTCATGTCGCCGAGCTGTTAGCTGTAAGGGTTGGCTCGCTGGCAGAACAGCTCTTCCCCAGCAGGGCTGGGCAGCACAGCCTCCCCATAGCAACTGACACAAACAAACCCCAGGGCTGGAGAGAAGTGGTGACTGAAAGGAAAGGGTAAGGGAACAGCCAAACTATTTTTATATTTCCGAACTATGCAGCAGCTATTTTTTACTTTTGCATGCTAAATTCTCATTGTGATGCATTTGCTTGCTGGGTGATATCCCTTCTCTTTCCTCTGCTTTTCTCTTAGCTAAAGTCCCACCTATATGACCAAAGAGCTTCATGTTTTTTTGAATGAATGCATGTCTCTGTGCACATGTAATGTTCATTTCCCTACTGTGCATTATTAATTAATAAATGTGCACTATTTGTCCCACACCCCAGCATCCACCAGGTGCCTGCCAGCAGAGCTGGGATATGCATCGGATGAGTGTGGGCACACACCCTCCCCCGCCCCCCCCCCCCCCGCCGCCCCCCCCCCTCCCGGGTTACTGTGTCTCTCCGAGGGCTGGGGACAGCTTTCCAGCCCCCAGACTGCAGGGGATTCTGTGTGACTCTGTGCCATCAGGTGCCACCTCAGACATCTCTGGTCCTTAGACCTCTTGGAGGCCTTCTCCCCCTGACCAAGCTTGGGCACAGGCGGGGGGGTGGGGTGGATGGGAGGAATGAAAGCCATCGCTCTGCCCTCCTCCGAGCTGTGTGGGCCAGAGGACACTCGGCATCTGTGCTGGCTTACCTGGAGTACAAGGGCTGCTGTTACCCCTAACAGCAGTTGCAATAGCGATTAGATGTAATAGCCCTGATCAATGAGACATTGACGCTGAAAGCTGGGAAGACCAAGCCCATGGACTCAAGTGAGGACACCGAATGGTTCGTGGCCAGTTGGAGAGGAAGGTGTGAGCTGGCAGCCACAAGCATGTGTACCCAAAATCCCAGTGGCAAGACCAGTGCTCCAGAGCCCCAGCACTTCACGCCAGCAGGCACGCACAGGAGAGCACCTCAGCAAACCCTGTGGTGAAACAGGTCTTCTTCAGGGATGAAGGACAACGATGGCCTGGGTTATGAGCAGCAAGAGCTGGGCAGGAAATGTCTCTCCTGTCCACGTGACTCCTGGAGGTGAGGGAAATGCTGTCTTAGAGAAATGAAGACGGTCTGGCTGCTTTTTATGAAATGTGAGAAGTGAAGCGATCAGCTCGGGGGCAGGAGTTGGACCAAGCATCCCAGGGTGAGGGCTCCCATGTGAGGGTGGGATTTGACTCCTCTACGTTTACATGTCTACGCTATGGCTGTCTCCATCGGCATATCACCCAAGGCTCCCTTTACTCTCAGTGGGAGAAATGGGTGTGTTTTAGGCATGAGTCAACTGGCCTGTTTTTGCTTTCTGTCTTAGGGTAAGGTGAATTGCTCTGGATTTTCCTCTTCCTTTCCTTTGACTGTAAAGGGACAATTAGCTCAGATGAATTCAATGCCTCCAGTGGGTCAGGTGAATCGCCACCCCAAGTTAGTCACTAAGCATTAGCTGCCAATGTGCCCTCCCCTAGCCTGGGCAAATGTCAGGTAATTTCAGTTATCCTTACTCATATTGCAAGAAAACACACAGATAACCTTGAGTTATGGTAACTACTTTTTTATTGTGAAGAGAAAAATTCAGCGGCTCAGAAACCAAAGGCCAGCTGTGGGGACAATAATGCTGCCATGCTTTCTCTGATTAATCTGATTTTTCTGTTAAATGATTCTTCAAGTATTTTGGTGGAAAGAGTTTTACAGTAGATCAAAAAAACACAAAGAAAAGTGAAAGAATTTACTTAGAGGTAGCTATCTTTTTTCTGCTTTCAGTTGCTTTTACTTTTCCACTAGCTTTAAATATCAGGCTGAAAGTCATAGCTCTAGTACCAAGAAATTAGGATGCTTATGTGCGCTGCAGCTGTAATTTCCCATCAGACAAGCCTGGGTTAAGACACCACTGTGTCGAACAGCATGAAGATGGTTCCTATCCTAATTCTTTACAAAAGTAGTAGCAGTTGCTTGTGACCATCATACATTTGATATTTTTCTCCTGGAAACTCCTAGAGGATCAACATATTCTTCAGTAAGCAGCCATCAGGGCCAGACCTGGAAAGGAGCCTTTGCTGGGTGGTAATTTATAGCCAAGTCTGTACAGCCATCACTAGTGTGACGGACGTCATACCAGGTCCTGCTACAATCATCATGCAGAAATCTTCCTTCTTACTGGAAATTTTTTTTTTTTTAATGGAGATGCTAATCAAACCAGTACTTCTCTCTGGGCTTCTAACATACTCAGAGGTCAAGCTTCAGCATGCAGTATTTACATGCTAACTAGGTAACTGAATGAATGAATCAACAGAAAAATTAATGAGATTTCAAACATGGAGACAAGTTAGAGCCACTGCTTTACACCTATATGCAAATTAATCTTAAAAAAAATTGTAATAAAATCCCACATACTTGCCAGGGGTTATAGCTGCTTGCTCGGTGCTTGTTAAGCAATCCAGTAAAGTATTTTGTGTTCCTGCCTGCGGTGGCAGAGACGTAACAGCTGAGACATCCACAGAGTGTCTGCAGCCTGGTGGTGTTTGGAGGAAGGGCTCGTTTCTATTTGGGTGGGTACGTGTAGGAAATGAAAGAACAATAACACCATTCTTCACATGTCTGATAAATCTGCCCTTTGTTCTGTCCTCCTTGATGAGCCGCAGGAAAGTCACTGCAAGTGCCATTGTCTCTCAGAGTGTTTTTGAAGGGCTTTGGTGTGTTTCTTTCCTCTGCTTAATTCAATGTGTTTACTTGTTTTCAGAATATTTCAGATGGAAATATTCAAGGAGAAATCTAAGATACTGATTCTGTTCTACTGCTTACATTAGGAACCACCTCTGGAAGATTTCTAGGTACATTTGTTTGCATAGGAAGACATGCCTGAAAATTATTTGTTAACGATTTCAGTCTGGCAGGTCTATAAAGAGGTTGAGGCAGTTGGGTGGGGAAAACCATCCCTTTATGCCTGTTAGCCTTTGCTCCATAGGCCAGGCTGGGGCAGACCGCCTGCTCGCTCTCCCCTTGGCACAGTTCAAATGACCAGCACCATTCAAGCAGGCTATAATTAAGCAGTTCCTAATTTCAACAGAAGGGTGCCACAGAAGTGAAAAGGGTGGTCCTGCTGGAAAGCTCGGATTCATGCTAATATTGTTGAAGTGAATTAATTTTTTTTCCCTCATGTGTGCTGTACATCCGTTACACATCCTAAAGCAATTATATAAGAAAGAAGCCATAAAAAGGGCTGTGTGCCCAAAACCTCACCTGTGTTTTCCAGCTATGTTAGGGAACCTAAGAAAAGAAATTTCCTCTTTCCACAAACCATCTTTCTTTGAAGGAAGCTATGTGTGGAATAAAAGGTGTTTTTTCATTACCACTGCATAGTATTTAAGGAAAGTATTAATAAGACGGGTCTCCTTCACAGGCCAGCTGAAGAACTGCTCAAGAAAAGCCTGCCTTCCACCCTTCCCACACCATGGTGTTTCAGGGAAAGGCGAGACGTTGTTTCCCTGGCACAAAAGCCATCTGTGCAGAGGATCACAAAGGATGAGACAACTTTACACCTCTGGCAATGTTCCTATTGGCACTGTCACTGCAGTGCACTCTTGCTTTCCTAGCTAGTCTCACCTGGGGCGAATTTCTCTTCACTGCAGTGGCAGAAACTCAGAGGCGTGTTTCAATGGGAGAGTAGGAGTAAGGACATAGTTACTACTCTATGGAGCACTGGAACAAGTAGAAAAAACTGGTTTAATACCTGAAAAGTGTTGGATCCCTCTGTCTGTCTATTCATATAAGCCCTGGCTCTCAGAATAACACAGAGATATTTTTTGTCTAAAATCAACAGGATCGGCAAAGTGGTGGTTGTGTGCAATGTTGATGGGGCAAAGCAAAAGAGGAAAAAAAAAGATCTGAACTAAATATTTTGGGAAAGCATGGCTTTGAGCTTGGAACTTGGAGTCATGAACATGTGTGGGCATGCTGGGATGTGATGTAAGGCATGATGTGAAAATACACCTAAGGTATTCCCCGGGAGTTTGTTAATTGTTTATTGTTCTCGGCTATGATCTTGAGCAACAAGATCTGTGGAGATAAGGAAGGGCTTGCTTCCAAGAGAGCTGAGTGAAAAGCATGAATAAGAATGTGTTTCAAGAAATCCTTGATGTATCCATTCAAAGGTTGCAGCTCTTGGAGTACCAAAAGTTGGCAAGCTGCTAGCCTAACAAGAGCGGGCCCGGAGGCTATTTTATGGGTGTAGGAAAGTCTTCTGAGATGACGTGTCAGAACCAGTCTCAGACAGCCCAGGGTGAAAGAGAGGATGTCTTGGGGGAGGGAAAGAAAAAGGAGACCTATGACTGAAGATGACTGGAAGGCAAAACAGCTTGCATGGGAGCAGTATGTAGGTAACAGGAGGCGTATTTCCAGAGTAGGTCTTTGAATGGGACTTAATTGGATACGAGAGTTGTGTGGCTAAGCTGGTCATGCAGAAACAGCCCTTGGCTGGGGTCAGTGCAAGACCTACCAGCTGCCCTCTTGCTGTTCAACTTTTGCAGGGCTCTGGAGGGGCTGGGGCAGGGTGTGCCATGATGCAGGAAAGCAGAACTGTAATGCAGATAATATGATAGAAAAGAGGAGCCCATGAGATGGACAGTGCTCAGATAGAAATCATCTGGCTACTTCTCATTCCTGATTTACTAGGGAAGTGGTAAAACATAAGCAGAGAGGCATTAGTCATAGTCTTCCAGGTAGTCCCCAAATACATTGGGTTACTGGAAAAATCACTAATAGAGAGGTGGTGATGACTTATAAACAAAGAGCTTTTAGGGCAGGAAGTTCCCGTTGTTAAGAGACAATAATTCATGGGGTTTGTGATTATAATGTTTTAAATAGAACACTCACAGTGAAAGAAAGACATGTGTCCTGAAAAGCTGTGCAATTCTCTCATGTTGGACGGTACTATAGGCAACAAAAAATAAATGCTACACAAGGAAAAATGTCTTCCCTGCCAAGCTTACCAGCCCAAGAACCTCAGATTTTGGGAGTCCATGTGAGGAAAAATTTCTAAAAGTCAAATGGTTTATGTATTTGTTATCACCACTGAATACCTGTAGGGCTCTGTGGAAGCACAGTGACCAGATGGGAAGCATCTTCTGAGCCTCTTGCAGGTGTCTCAACAGGGAATGGGAAACAGGAAAAATCTGTTGTGCTCAAAATTTGCTGTGGAAAAAGGCAAAAGACAGCATGCAAAACAGAAGTATTCAAAGCCTTTACTGCTTCCAGTTCTTTCAATGGGGAGTTTAAAAGACCTTGGTGTAGCCAGATGATTTATTTTCTTCAGAATAAGTGGTTTGGACATGTCTTTGAAATCCCACTTTCATATTCTGTATGCTACTTTATACTCAGAAACCTGAGTCCACACTCTCTGACTGGAATCCTTTGCAGTCAGAAAGCAGAGTCTAAGCTTGTGAATGCCCTCAATTATCTTTCAAAACTAGAGAAAAAGTTGGAGCTTCAAAGCCAGCCATATTTCTCTATGTTTTACCACTCATGTTGCTAATGGATAGCACTGAGGAAGCCTGCTAGGATAGGACAAGTGATTAGAAAGGACTTGTTGCATCACCTAGTCAAGTTATATTTTCCCTTTTCTAACTCCACATTAAAAGTAGGTAGATTATATGGCTCCATAATCCCATAGGAAGCCTTTTCCAGAATCTGGTTATCCCAGTGATTTAAACATTTACAGTCTAAATATGTTGATGTGCTAGTGTGTATCCATATGTTCTTATGATGGAATTGTCCTAGTGCTTAAACAGGTCATCTTTGCAAGTGTTTGTGCCCAGCACACTTACAGAGAGCAGCTGACCTTCTTCTGAGCTTTTGTTCTGCTAGTTTCCCAAGAAAGCTTTTAGCAAAATTATTCCGGTAATACAACCTTTTTTCTTCTCATTATCCTGATAACTCTTCTCCATCCCTATTTTGTGTCCCTTCGGAATTCATGTTGGGAACTGGAAGCAAGACTTGTACCTGCTATTGCAAGTGAGAGCTAACCAAAAGCTTGTACAGTGACATTAGTGTGACCCTTCCTGAGGTCGCCAGCAGATATACCTCTCTGGAAGCGTTTTAAGGCTAAAGTACCCTCTTCACAGCTGTATCATGTTATCCTTCATAACTGCCCTTTGCTCGGGGAAAAGGCTCTGTTGCTGCTAGCTGGTGAATTCCTTGCTTACTGCAAAAAATAAGTAGTTCCCAAATTTATGACCTTATTTTTTGTGCTACTGAATTTTCTCCCTTTTCTGTTACTTTGGTTCACAAGGTCCTCCTGTAACATGTTCTAACTCTCTGAATTGATGTTGCTTCCCTGTTTTGTGTTACCAGCAAATTTTATTAGCACATGCTGATATTCTAAGACAAGGTAATGAGAAAAAATATTGAGTAAGATCAGTCTTGGAAGCAATCCTGGGGAAGGAGCCTCTGTTGCACTGACTCTTCTCCCCACCTCCTGGGGCCCCATCCCCTAAGCCAGGGTTTTGCTTGTCTTAACCTCCTCCTTCTGCAGGTAAACACATACCTTGCCTCGCAGCCTTTCTAGAACCCAGAGAGGAAAGGTTCATCCCAGATCTGATATCTAGAAACTCACGTATCAGATTTGACAAGAATAATCTACCCTGTGGTGAACCTCTCTTGCGTCTTGCCGCACCCACCTCCGTGCCTTCAGCTGTGTGTTTGTTTTCCTCCTTTGAAACACACACAAAGGACTTGCTTGCAAGAAGAGGAGTCCAGCAAGCTCACAGCTGGACACATATATTTTTACCTGGGAGGGAGGATGAGGAACAGCCCATGCTTCAGTTTCCCACCGCCTGCGTGGCTCTGCTCTGGGTGGTGGCTGTGGTCACACAGCTGCATGGCCACTGCCTTCCCCAAGGAGGTCCACCCTGCAGCTGCACACGTCGCCTTTTACCTGTCCTTCACAAAAGACTTCAGTTGCTCCTGTTTAATCCTACGTCTCTCTATCCCTGACTAGGTGGGCATGCTGGAAATACGTACTGAAACAGAACCACAGTTTAAGCAATGCTTTTATGAAAATGCTTCGCTGGTATCTGTAACACCATAAACCACACCATTTTCCCTTCATTGCTGAGAGTCTTCTAGGAAAACTACAGGTAAGAGCTGACTTTTTGGTTTTTAAAAACAAGCAGAAATGAGACAATTGTGATGAGTAACATCCAGTTATTTCCTAGAAGACGCGGAAAACCGAGAACCACAGCTTTTTCAGGTAGCATCCAGCACAGTGATTTATTTCTGTATCAATTTTTGTCACAAGAAATCCATCAAGTGAAGAATATGAAGAAACTGACTTTTGGAATTCTTTTGATTTAAAATAATAATAAAAAAGAAGCCAAACTCAACCCCCAGCCTGTCTTCACTGTAATGTGAAATAGAGACAGACAAGCACATTGCAAGTCTCCTTGTGACAAGCGATTTTACATTGCAGCATCTTTTACCACAACAAGGGCACCAATCTCCTTCTAGCAGCAGCGCATCCATCTTCATGTTCATTCCCATTTGTTTTGTGCTGCTGCACAGACAGATTTAACCTTTCCTGGGTGTATTTTCCAGCAAGCAGACGCACACAAATGGTTTGCCATTTCCTAAATCACCGGCATCACCCTGTTGCTCACTGACAGTCTCACATTTCTTGTCTGACAGAGCAGATGCAGAACAGGGTCGGCACAGACCCCAGGGCACCCACGGCCAGCCTGGCTGCCCCAGCAAACTCCCTGGCACACAGCAGGCAGGCAAAGATCAAAGGGGTGTTTGGAGTCAGTGGGTCCTTCACTTTCCCCTCCCATCCCCATAAGCACTACCCTGGATGCAGGAGGTCCTGGTCAGACAGTGTGATTGCAGCCCTCCTTCTGAGTGAGGACATCATCTGGATGCTGGCTCTGTAAGGCTTTTTGTTGGACTATACCCAAGGAAAACAGACCATGGGCAGCCCTGGGGGGCTGGCAGGGGGATGCCAGGTCATTCTGCTGCATGAAAAGCATCCCCATTATCTGGGTGCATGCCTATCCCATCCTGTCCAGTTGGTGAAGCTGTGAATAGCTTTACCCTTTAGAAAGAAAAAATACTGTTAAGTTATGATTATTGAGTAACAGTTTCATTGGCATAGCTATCAGGAGCACGGAGAGAAATAACTCTCTTGCTTAATGAAGTGGTAGCCAAGAGAGACCAGCTGAGATGCAAATTTAGCTGTAGTAGCTATACATGGTATAACTAGCTGTCTAAGGCATGACCTACCTTGTTTGAGGACCCATACCTGACAATGCCAACAAACATTTTCTGGTGCAGACAAGCACTATCTGTATCAAGAAATCCTGTGGTGGCCCAGAGAAAACACCGGCTGAGTCCCCAGGCACACAAATCTCCTCTTCTCCCACCACCATCACCCTGAGGTGGCACCAGCCGAGCCCTTTTGTCCCAGCAAAGAGGAAATCCTGGTGTCAAAAATGCCAGGAGGACTGCATGGATGAACAAAGAGTTCCTGGGCAAAATGAAACACAAAAAGGAAGCCTACAGGAGGTGGAAGCAAGGACAGGTAGCCTGGGAAGAATATAGAGAGACTGTCCAAGCAGCCAGGGATCACGTTAGGAAAGCTAAAGCCCTGCTAGAATGAAATCTGGCCGGGGACATCAAGGACAACAATGAAAGCTTCTGTAGGTATTTCAGTAATAAAAGGAAGACTAGGGAAAATGTGGGCCCTCTCCAGAAGGAAATGGGAGACCTGGTTATCTGGGACATGGAAGTGGCTGAGGTACTCAACGACTTTTTTGGCTCAGTCTTCACTGACAACTGTTCCAGCCACATTGCCGAAGTTGCAGAAGGCAAGACAGGGAATGAGAGAGTGAAGAACTGCCCACTGTAGGAGAAGATCAGTTTCGAGACCATCTAAGGAAGCTGAAGGTGCATAAGTCCAAGGGACCTGATGAGATGCATCTGCAGGTCCTGAGGGAACTGGTGGATGAACTGGCTAAGCCACTATCCATCATATTTGAGAAGTTGTGGCAGTCTGGTGAAGTTCCTACCGACTGGAAAAGGGGAAACGTAATTCCTATTTTTATAAAGGGAGATAAGGAAGACCCAGGGAACCACAGGCCAGTCAGTCTCACCTCTGTGCCCAGCAAGATCATGGAGCAGATCCTCCTGGAAACTATACTAAGGCACATGGAAAATCAGGAGGTGATTGGTGACAGCCAACATGGCTTCACTAAGGGTAAATCATGCCTGACAAATTTGGTGGCCACCTATGACGGGGTTACTGCATTGGTGGATGAGGGAAGAGCAACTGATGTCATCTACCTGGACTTGCGCAAAGCTTTTGACACTGTCCCGCATGACATCCTTGTCTCTAAGTTGGAGAGGCATGGATTTGATGGGTGGATGACTCAGTGGTTGAGAGTCAACAGGTCAGTGTCCAAGTAGAGACCAGCGATGAGTGTCATTCCTCAGGGAACCAGAGTTCTGGGACTGCTGGTGCTGTTCATCATCTTTGTTGGCAACATGGACAGTGGGGTTGAATGCACCCTCAGTAAGTTTGCCAACAACACCAAGCTGAGTGGTGTGGCTGACACGCTGCAGGGAAGGGATGCCATCCAGAGGGACCTTGACAGGCTTAGAGAGGTGGGCCCATGCGAACCTCATGAAACTCAACAAGGCCAAGTTCAAGGTCCTACACCTGGGTCGGGGCAACCCTCAATATCAATACCATCTGGGTAGAGAATGGATTGCGAGTAGCCCTGAAGAGTAGGACTTGGGGGTGCTGGTGGACAAAAAGCTTAACGTGGCCTGACAGTGTGTGCTTGCAGCCCAGAAAACCAACTGTATCCAGGGCTGCATCAAAAGATGTGTGACCAGGAAGCTGAGGGAGGTGATTCTCCCCCTCAGCTCTTCTGAGACCCCACCTTGAGTGCTGCATTCAGCTCTGGGGCACACAGCATAAGAAAGACATGGACTTGTTGGAGCAAGTCCAGAGGAAGGACATGAAGATGATCAGGGGGCTGGAGCAGCTCTCCTGTGAAGAGAGGCTGAGGGAGTTGGGGTTGTTCAGCCTGGAGAAGCGAAGGGTCTGAAAGACCTTGTAGAGGCCTTTCAGTACTTAAAGGGGGCTTATAAGAAAGGTGGGGACACTTTTTAGTAGGGACTATAGTGATAGGACAAGGGGTAATGGCTTTACACTGAAAGAGGGTGGATTTGGATTAGATAGTAGGAAGACATGCTTTACTGTGAGAGTCGTGAGGCACTGGCACAGGCTGCCCAGAGCAGCTGTGGGTGCCCCATCCCTGGCAGTGTTCAAGGCCAGGCTGGATGGGGCTTGGAGCCACTTGGTGTAGTGGCAGCTGTCCCTGCCCATGGCAGGGGGGCTGGAACTAGATGGACTTTAATGTCCCTTCCAACCCAAACCATTCTATAGTTTCGTGATTCTATGACTGGGGGCTTGTACCCTTGGCACGGCTGCAGAGGCCCATTTCCTTCCCAGCCCCCAACCAACTCACAGGTTTGCTATTTTCCAAACAGTTGGCACCTTCTTGATGCTTAGTGGCAACAGCGTGTCACTGGTCTGCCAATCCAGGCATGGCACGCCACGCACACCACTTGGCCTGCAGTTATGTGCTCAGCACCACTGCCAGCCTTCGCCTCCCTGCTCGCAAACGGCACTGTGCTGAGCTGCAGCTTGAGCTGATCCCCACAGAGCACTTCCAGCAATGGAGCTGGCTTGGTTGGTGCTGAGTTGCGTGTGCAAGTGCTTGTGCATGTGTGCTGCTTGCTGCTCTCTGCAAGAAGAGAGGGAGCTCCCAGGCAGCCTCACAGTGCCAGGCTGGGGTGGCCAGTGCTGCAAGAGAACACAGCTTTGTGCTACTGGCTGGCTGAGAAACGGCAGGGTAACCTGCAGAACAACAGTGGTTACTTGCCCATCCTTCGCTTGCAGACCTACACCTGCACAGTACAGGGAACCCAAATTAATGCTCACCGAATCGCACCATGTCCTTTTCCTGCAACCAGCGCTCACTGAGAGATCAACACATCCCCAGTGAACTGTTTAAGCCTTCACATCAGGGTAAACAGGGGGACCTCACCTAGAGGGAGTGCTGTTTGATGCCTGGTTAAGAAAAAGCACAGAGAAGTACATATGATAAAAACATCAGGCCTAGCTGGCCATATGGTACAATTCCAAAATAATATTGAAAGACTCAGATCAGTCAGGAACCAGGAGAAGTAGGAAAAGCTGCTTTTGTCAATGAAATGGGGAGTATCAATGGTTACCTTTTTGGAGAGACATAAAATAAACACTCTGTTCCTGATACTTTTGATTTGCTGATTTTTTTTATAAACCTGTAATAAAAATATTTAGTATGTAAAAAGTCCTTTTCTTACCAGTTTTGGGCTACATAAAGTAGCATTTACCTCATGTGTAAGGATGTAGTACCCTTTCCAAAGGAGTACATCTACATCTACGCTTGGCATCTCCCTCTCCTTGAGTCTCCATTACCTAATTATTTACGAGTATGTGATGTATTATCTAATTAGGTACATGTTCTGGTAGCTGAAAGGAGTGAGAACGGCTTTATTTAGTAGTTGGTAATTAAAAGCGAGTCTTTCTTTGAGGAGAAGGAGGCTCCCCCTGGAGTACCGTTGCTTATTTTTAAAGATGCAACTAGGAAAGGTTCAATGAGATGAGGCAGCAGTTCTTGCTAACACCAGCTGTAATGTGTTTAGGGCACACTGAAAGTTAGATGTGCAAGTCAGCTAATGGAAACCACAGTGACTCCAAAAGCCAGGGTAAGCCATCTGTTATGGTGAAGCCCACCAGCCACAGCAGTGTTGGGCAGAGGTCCCTGGGAGCAGCACCAGGCACCTTTGTTCATAGGCATGGGGGATGTAACCCCCTGGGACCCCAGCCTGCACCATACATGGGCTCAGCTCTGCCAAGGCAGTGTATTGCTGTGGGTTTGAAGGATGGTATGTTGATTAAGATGATGATGATATTTGCCACGGCAACATGACCATCTGAGAGAGGTGACTTGAAAGACATAGCTCCCAAAATACAAAGTCCTGAAAACAAGCAGTCTTTATCACTGCTTTCTACAACAAGAATAACTCCCAGCTGGCTGCTGTAGCTGTGAGGCATTAACCTACTATTCCCAAATCTCTGAAATTAAATCCAGTGACAGATATCAGGAATACAGACTTTCCATGCTCCTCTTCCAGCTGGAGACCCCAGCCCCTGGAACTCCAGGTCCTTGGATGGTGCGCGAAGATGAAGTGAGATGTGCCAGGAATCATTTATTTCATCCTGTCTTAGGACTGTTAACCAAGTCAGCATCAAAGGAAGCTTATAACTATTCATTTGCAATGTGGGCAAGTTGCAAGGCTTTGATTGTACACTGAGGAACTTGTAAGAAGTTAGATATTCACAGCAACTTCTTTTAAAAGTAGCTCACTTCTCATTCCTTGTAGTATCCTAAAGCCAGGGAAAGGGGCAACAGCAGTATTTTGTGGCATCCTTTATCTGTTGATGTTCCTTAGAGCAGACTTAAATCAAGGAGCAAAGTGCAAATCTAGTCCTAAGAAATTATCTTCCATAGTATGGGAGAACATGAAGATGTAATTTGAATAGCATGCACATAGGTAGCCTGTACTTCAGTCAATGCTTAAGTTAAGCATTGAGAAACCATCGTAAAAGATGTCAAATAGCAGTTACACTAGCATGCTCACCAGTCAGACATTATATGACATAATTTGAAGACATTGCATAAAGTATAAAACAAGAGGGAGCACCTGAACAGTCATGAGAGGCATCCAAAAGTCCACAAAGAAATGATAATGCATTCAGTCTTCCAAGCTTGCTAACTCTCTGTTTAGCAATTTTACCCACACCTAGTATGAATTTAGTGTCTGTTCCTCACTCACCTGCTTCCTTGTTGAGGGAGGGGAAATTGTCTGACCGCCCTTTCTAGCTATTTGCCAGGAGCTCAGCACAGCAGTAACGAGTGGAATTGATATCTGAATTAATTTCTTATTGATGCACTGCAGGGATTACCATTCCAGTCTCAAATGAAAGGAGTTCTTGGGAGTTGGCCTTCTGGTGAAGTTAAATTAGAGCTGGTGTTTCTGAAATTCGTGTGTCCAGTTGTGGAGTGCTCTGGGCCAAGTTACATCAAACAAGTTGTTTAATGAAGGGGAGCAGGGAATGGATATGTCTGTTTCTCTTCTGACCCACTGCAGGTATTTTTGGTTTTATAATGCCCTTGTTTCAGGTCTGAGATAGGTCTTTTCACTGGGCCCACGGAACTTGAGCCTGCTGAATAGTGCTGCTCTACTCGTGTTGCTGAGAAACAAATTATTTGCTTTCTTGTTTCATGCTGCAGCTGAATCCCAGTATTTACCTTGCATTGCCGCTGAAGCAGAATATTCATGGAGCAATTTCTTCTTTGGAAAAGTTAATATATTTATATGATTGATATCTGGAAATAATAAACCGGGTATATTTAGGAATTTTCAGAGATTGGATCCTACTGTGAAGTAATGACCTTAGTACGTTTCATTATCTGGCTGAGAAGTCATAAAAAAATAAAATACTGCAGAAAACAAGTCTGACTTGAACATCTGGAGGACGAGGAGTAGGAAAACAAATGAAAGGGCCTGCTGTATTCTGTGCCAGTAGGATTTGCAATCCAGAAAGAGATGCAAATGACTAAGTCTGAGTGATCTACTTTCTGTAAGCAATCAGCGTGACAGACTTAACCCCTTTTCTTGTTTGCAAATTGTCCTGAATTAAATGCTGCTGCTTACAGATGTGTTTGCTATTTGCATACACTTTGTGAATAAACTTCTGGTTAGTCATGTGCTGTTCAGCATGACTATTGCTTGAGTGGCGTTGTTTGTAGGGTGTGATTCATCGGACCTGCAAGGACGGCTGCGTGAGCATTACTAAAAATATGTGTACGAATGCATATTCACAAATTGTAAGCATGGTTGTGATGCTTTTAATCTCTCTGCAAACAATCTTATTTCCAAAGAAAAACTTCTTGAAAACAATTATATGTCTGTATATCTCTAGTAATCTTATATTGAGCAAAGTGGCAAGTGGCCAGCCAAGGGCAGAAAGGTGTGTGTGACAGTGGGTACAATCTAGTAATATGCATATATACTTCTCTGCGTGGGCTCCCTGAGACAAGTTCTTGAGCCTCAGTCATAAGGTGCTTCCCTGTGGGATCCATTATTTTTTCTTACCGCTGCAGACATGCCTTTAGCCTGAGCAATGCATTGACCTGACATGGTCTTGGGCTCCTGAGGGAGCTCTGCCCTTGGGGATGCTACAGAGGCCTTGCTGTCCTGCCATGCTTCCCATGGGGGGAAGCAGCTGTAGCATTGCTGGGTTTGGACTGCGGGGCTGAGTGGGCATGGCGCAGGCTGCAGGAGCAGTATAGATGTGGAAAGTTTTGGGTTATATGGTATCAGGTCTGCTCGCAGGACATGGAGGTGCTTCAGTACGAGTGCACTGGATGTCCTGACTGCTACAGGTCAAGTTATCGTTTGGTTTGTGTTGGGAAGTGCATCAGTGTCCACATATTGTGTCCACTTTAAAGATCCCCTAAAATCCCCACCCCCTAAAAAACCCCATCCACAAGGTGAAATGAGAGCCGCTTGACTGTCCTAGACTGGCAAAATGGCCAAGACCAAGTTACTGGTAAGTACAAAGCTTTTGCTATTTGACTGCAAAATAGTGACAAAAATAACATTTTGCTTCCCTTCTCTTGGAGTACCCAAGGGTTGACCCCTCACTCCTGGCAGAAGACCTCTGTCCTGACGAGGCAGCAGTGGGGGAATCTGTGGGGTGCGGGTGCCCCATGTGTCAGCTTCTCCATGGGGAGGGGTAGGAATGTGTGCAGGGCTCATTTCCCCAGCATGGGGGCCAGTTTGCACAGATGGTGTCATGCAAAAGAGTTGGGCTGTCTTGGGTGAGAGATACTGGTGCCAAAGGTGATCCCTGGGCTGGAGCAGCACTCAGCAGCCACCCTGGCCAGGGCTGGGTCCCCACCGCCCCTCACAAGTGTGAAGGTGGACTCAGTTCCCAACCCCCAGAATTTTTCAGCCTAGTTGGAAACCTGATTTAACCATGGTTCCCAGGCCATTTATGAGTGTAATGCTCACTTAAAAAAATACACTTTTTGTCAAATGCAATCTATCTGTACTCCCCAGGTGCCTCAGTTCCCTTAGCCTAATTTTCCTTAAGCAAACATAAACAATTCTGCTTGAGGGTACCTTTTGGGGGCAAAGGGAGAAGGGAAAAAGAACTCGAGGAAAATCCTTTCTTCTTCAGTTTTAAAGCATGAGAAGGCAAGAAAACAAAACACATGGTAGGGGATTTGTCCTAGCCCCAGCAGTCCCCTTATCTTCCTTTTTCTGCTGACTTCCTGCTCTGAATGCTTTGGCAGCTCGTAGGACAGTGTCTAAACTTTGCAAACATGAAGGAATTCAAACAGAACCCCGAACGTCATCGCATTTTCCAAGTTGGCCATAAATCACAGTTTGTTATGGTTATTCTCTTATGAGGCAGAACATGTGCAAGGAGATAAGAGCCTAGAGGAAGGAGAGGCAGAGGGTATCTCAGAAGAAAAGAAACACTAGTAGGAAAGACCTAATAAGAAATGTTTTGACAGTCTCAATTGAGCTGAACAGCCATTGAGGAACTAGTGTAAATTCTCATTGTTGCAGTGATATCGCCCCACCTAATTTTAAGTAAGTTTGCTTTGGAACTGGAAGAGAGCTCTTTCCCTTGCCATTCAGGTTTTGTGTCACCGAAAGTGGGATTTTCCTGGTGAAGCAGTATTTTCCAACCACAGCAGTATGGTGATTCACCAGCCCTATCCTCAGGTGATATAAATAGACTTAGCCTCCACCAGCTTCAGTGGTCTTGCACTGGCTTACATCAGCATGAGAAACTTGGGATGGAAAATTCCCATCAGTCTGCCCAATCTCTATCCCAGCTGCTGCCAGCAGGTCTGTGGACATCAGTCGGTACATCAGTCCTGGCTAGAGTTAGGAAGAGTCGGAGAGCTATCTGAAGTGAGCTGGAAAACTCACTTTCTCTTAGTGAATGGAGGGCATAGGTTAGTTTCCTCTTAGGAAGCTTTCACTTATATCCATCATGTACTTCTCCTTGCTTTGCTCTTGGTTTGACCCCATTTTTGTTGGTTGCTGGTGCTGTTTGTACGTTTGGGGTGTGGGATGTTCTGCTGGTCCTCTACAACAAACCCAGGCATACAGAGTGTCTGCTGGCGAGTTCCTCCAGAGATCTGAACCCTGGATTTAGCTGTGGATTTAACACTTTTAAATATTAATAATTTTAACTGGGAAGGTGGCTGCTGGGCTGGTGGGAGGTTAACCTGAAGAACAGCTCTAGACAAGGAGGTAATTATATTTATTCCTTGGCTGCATTGTGCAGAATGCAGATGAGGGTTAAGTGGATGTAATTACCTATGCAGTGTGCAACGTGTCACTCCTATTTCACAACAAAGGGAGCAAGGTTGGCCTAGCCTGTACCTGTTGCTTTGGCTGTCCTTAGGTTTCCCAGCAGCTTCCACCCTGCCACTTTTCTCCACTTGGGCAGCGTATTTCATAAAAATAGCACCCAATCACTGTGTTAGATGGTGTTCAGAGGTGTTTTTGCTTCCCTTGGTATGCTATTAATTGCTCCGTTATGATGCCACATAATAGACAAAGGTGAACAACTGGTTAGGAGATGTTTTTTATTTTCAGATATATTAAATGAGGTGGGTTTTGCATCTCTGTTATAGTCAGGCCTCTCAGGAGAGGAGAGATCCCTATCATTTGGCCAAACTTGTTTCTTCCCAGTGGGTGATGGCTTCAATAATCTCCTTGACTTCCAGAAGTAAAATACAGTGAGACCTGTTCTCGTTATGCTGAGTTTGGAAGAAAAAACGGAAAAACAGTGAGATCCTTGGATCACTTGCACGGATTTGGGGAGATCTATAGCCAGTCTGTGATTAACATCAGGAATCCATATTGAGAATGCAGTGGTTACATTAGAAGGAGCCTTGTCAAGCAGCTCGGCACCCTTCATGTGCTCAGAGCTAGGAGCATGCAGCCTGGCTGCTCACCACCTGGACTGAGTCCGCTGACGTGCTGCCTCCTTCCTTTGGGCTTTCTGGGCTTGGCAGAGAAGCAAGTGCCAAGGATGAGGCAGTCCCAAGGCCTGGGCACGCTAGAGGAGCAATCTCAGCAGGGACCCTTGCGAGTGATGCACCAGAATCTTCAGCCCTGCATGGTTCCTGCTCTGCACTGTGGTTTCTTCTCCAGTTGAATGTGCTCCACTAAACATCTTCAGGTTGCCCCACACCAGTGGCTCTTCTCCGTTACTTTTTCTCATTCACTTTGTTAATCTTATTTCTACCTGCCAAAACCCCGCTATGAAAATCAATTCAATAGGAATGCCACTTGAAAGAGGTTCATTGCTCTGCTGTGTGTGCTTCCTTGGCCTTCGTCCTGGGTCTGCCCTGCCCAGCGAGGTTGCCTGCTCTGTGCATGGAGACAGAGCAGTGCTCTGGCTGTGCTGAGCCAAAATGAGCATGGTAGAGCTGTAAGCAGCTGGCAGCAGTGACTCCCTGCAGCGATGCAAGCCTGGAAGTTGGCTCATGAGCAGGAAGCTTTGGGAGCTGCTGCCGAAGCAGTAACAGTTGCGGGGAAATAGTATGGCTGCTGTGGGTCCCCCAGCAGCCAGGCAGGGCAGGGAGGCTTGGGGTGCTGTGAGGAGGAGGAGGAGGAGGAGGAGGAGGAAGAGTGGTTCACTAGGTGGCAGTCTGCCCTCTGAACTGCGAGTGGGAACATGGGTGAGCGGGGCTGTAAGGAGGCCCAGATGCAGCCTTGGACAAGAGTCCCACGGCCAGGGGGCTGCCCAGTGCTCATGGTCATCCTGGGAGCCATGGCATAGCTGGTCATGTCTGCCAGGAGCTCAGGCAGGTGACTGACTGCATAGGAGCCTCTGCTCTCTTCAACATGTCACAGCCTGTTTCTAGACCTTGTATTTATTGGAGAAGGCACAAACCAATGACCAGAATGTGCCTGCAGAGTTAATAAACCAAATTAAATGAACAGTATTATGTTTTAGAAAACTCAAGTTTTGCACTGTGGGTCATGACTTTTTGTTATTACTGTGTATTTTTGGAGCTGGCAGATCTGCTAGCAATAGTCCTCGCCTCAATCCAACTGGTCGTATTGTTGCTTCCAAACTTTCTGGTTGCCTAAATCCCTGTTATTTCAGTTGGGCAGCCTTCTCCTCTGTTTCTGCACTGCTGTGTGGGGCGGCTGTGCTGTTTAAAGGCTGTCAGGCCTGATTCTCATTTACACTCTGGCAGCACGAACCTTCGCACCCACTTGAGGGTCCTTTTCCTCTGCCGGAGCATTGGAAGGAAGATTTGCCTCTGCAAAGCATGGATCCAGGAGGCAGCCATCCTCATCATATGAGGCTGTGTGTTATGGAATTTCTCTGGTCTTGAGTGAGTTTGCAGATTGCTCTGTGATCCTTTTGAACGAAAAGCTAGGTACAGAATGTCAGCTGGGATTTATTTTTGCAGTTGCTAAAGCTTTGGGCTGGCTGACTGCTCCCGTCTGCTGTGGGACTCCCACTGATGCGAGAGGTGCTCCCATGCTCTGGCTGAGGGGTAGCACCTGCTTGCAGGTTTGCAGCAGATTCTGCATTCGTTAAAAAGCTACTAGAAAACTTTCCTGTGTGCTCTCTCTCTGGCTTTGAGTAACAGTTTAATAGCATGCTAAGGATCTGTCCCTGAGCGCGCCAAGGAAATGTATGATTGATTAATCAAGTTGTGTTATGTGCAACACTAGTGTTTCTAATGTTTGTCACGTGCCTGTGGTTCATGATGTATGCCTGCATCCAACATAAAATTAGTAGGTGTGGCTTATAAACAAAAAATAATAATCCTGTGAGTCAGAGTTAAAAATTTTCCCTTCTGTGTGACGTGCTCATTAATCTGGAATTTTAAGTGAGGGGAAGGGCGGGCTGGAGATGGTTTATGCTCACTTACTGCTGCTTCTGACGGCTAGTGACGTGGCTGATGATGGCACTCCCGATGCACCTTCTTCTGTGCACCTGTGTGCCAGAGGCACCGGCCAGGCTCTGTGGCTCCTTCTTGTGCCAGCTGCTCAAGGGAGCTCTGGTAGGGTCACTTGTGGTCTTATCAACAACAACAATAAAGAATAACAAATAATTTTTAGGGCTGCTGCTGTTGTCTTAAGCTGGCAATTTCACCTCCTGAATGTGAGGCTGAGGGTAAATGGTTTGTTTGGGGTTTTTTGGTTGGTTTTGTCCATCTTAGTTTTCAAGAGGATCTGGAAAAAAACCCTATAGTTTCATAGTAGATATATTTGCCCAGAGGTGTTGTCATCACATTTAGGCATAAGCCATATGGTGAGTTTCAGATACCTCGCTGCTTCTGGGGACACTCTACTCTGGAGCCCAGGCTGGCGTATGTATATTTGACCCTTAGTTCTGCAGTACCCCTGAGGGAAGGTGCCATGTTTTCATTACGCACAGATAAACAGCTACAGTAGGTCAGTATCTTAAGTCAAAGGAGAATCACTTTTATAACCCTGAAAAAGGGATGTCATGCTATCAGTTCTCCAGAAAAGGAGTTGGCAGATAAGGTGCCAGTAGCTTCCCTGTCAGATTGACCAGAGGACCTGTGGAGCTGTTTGGTAGAGTTTCTGATGTGTTAGACGTGAAATGCTGGAAACATCACCATGTGCTTTTAGATTTTTTGTCAACTGGAAGCCTCTGCCAAATCTCCAGTGTGGCAAGGAGGCTGCTTCTCATCTCCTCACATCTGCACCCCGTGAAATTATTGGCAAAAGCAACTTTTTCTTGCAACTCCATCCAAAACCTGCAAGCATTGGTTCTCCACATCTCCTAATGAGGACTGAACTGGCGGAGCATGTTTCTCTTACAGTGTCCCGTGACAAGACAGCTGTATGTCTCTTGATCCATTTAATGACACTACTCATGGAGACCTCACATAGGCAAAAGTAGAGAGATTTGAAAATAGTACTACTCTTGCTTATTTGTCTTGCAGTAAATTCGACATATTGAATCATTGCCCTGCTGAAAGCCTGTCTTTCTCCAAGATCACTTCCTATGAGGTCAACTTCAGCAATTAAAATGGCTACTAAATCTCTGGTTGTCATTACAACACTTTTATTTTTTAAATAAAAAAAACCCAAACAACAAAACATGCCAGTGTTCATTTTAGTGCCATAAACATGTTAAGTAATTGAGTATTTATCTGAACAGAATGAGAAATGTGGAATTTATTTTTAGAACTTGAGTTTTAAATAAACAGGACACTTTTAAACATAACTCCATTCTGGATAATGAGACGTTTTCATGGACATAATGGCTATTTTCAGTATGGTCTCCCAAGGCTCTTCTTTTAAAATGTAACATTTTACATCTAAATTGGAGTAGCATGGAATATTTGTGCATTGAGAGGTCAGCTCTCCCTGAGAGTAAATATTTGTATATATGTGGGTGTGTGTGATATGTCTCATGCAAGAACTGTGTGTAACAGTAGGAGTTAATTTGGTTTAATAATCAAGCTGTAAAAATCTAACAGATTGATCAAACTCATAGATTGGTTTCCTAGTATAAAAGGCATATACTTAAGTACATTTCCCTATTACTATTTGACATTCTTTCTATAAATAATTGTATACACCTAAGGAAACATTAGCTATCATGTATATGTCACCAAACTGCTGTTGTCCCCTTTCTTAGCTGTGGAAAAATTTGATGCTGTTCAATGAAAGTAATGCAACATACACAGACATCAGTATTTTCATGCCATTGTGTGGCACTTTCTGCTTAATACAGACTGCGTGACTGACCCACTGCACCAGTGGAAGGAGCAGCTTGTTACAGCAACCAGCAGAACCGCGTTATGGGCTAACGTTAAGCATGGAAAGGGAGATTTCTGTCATTTGGCTAGAAAGAGGTATACAACGTTTCTGTTTTCCATAGGCATGGTACATTTTCAGCCATGCATGTTTCTCTGCTGAATCATCCCTGACACACCTACACAGAGCTGTGATTTGCCTCAAATAAGTACTGATGCCTGAAATAGATCTGAGCAGACATGTGCAGCAGTGTTTGTCAAAAGAAAGACATTTTCTGTTTCATTTTATATATAGTGCAAGCTGCCAAGCTAGTCCATGTTGGAAAAGAGAAATTTCAGTTCTTGTTTTCCAAGAACTGATGTTTTTTTCTCCTTTTATTTGTCCCTTGCGAGTGACCTTCAGAGAGGTCATGGCAGTGCCTCACCATCCTGTATGTTCTGGTGCATGTGACTTGATGCAGTTGAATGAGAAGGAATAAAAGGGGCAGGGTGAAGATGTCTTGGGGTGGGGGAAGCACATTAAGGTATGGGATGGATGTAGAGGGGTGGCTTTATTTGCATCACACCAGACACAAAATAAAAAGCCCTGAGCCCTGGCATTTGCTACTACATGTTCCTGTTTGGCACGTGCTCCTGCTCCTTGGTATGGAAACCTGTCCTGTCTTGGAATTCCCAGGCTGCAGGATGCTCAACCAGCACCGTGCCCGAGCATCAGATCCTCAGTGGAGATCAGTGGCCTGGTCTACTTCTACTTCCCCCAGTTAAATAAATATCTGTTACGCTAGGCTTTACCTCTTGCATACTGTGAGTGACCTTGCCCAGTTACAACTGCTGGGTAAGTGAATTTTTGTTTTTGTAAGGGCCTGTCTCCTCCCCACCCTCTTGCTAACCCACTTATGGACAAAGCTTCCCACTTGGAAATCAGCCTGTCATATTAACCTTTGCAGGCGAGGTGATGATTTCAAATGGTGGAGTGTTTGGGAGCCGCTCCCAGGTGGTAGCAATGCCTGCTACTGAAGAGGACATTTCTCTCGGGATGTTTAGAGCTCAAAGCAGGCAGGGAGGAGAAAAAACAGCCTGAACACAAAGAGGGTCTAATGCCACTAGCTCTGGCCTTCTGCAGCAGTAGAAAGGTGGTTTTACTCCCAGACCCGTATCCTGGTCTCCAGCGTGGAGGACACAGTGGTGGGAACAGAGGACACTGCATTTATTCCATGCATGGCACAGGTAGCAAGCTCCTGGATTATCAACTTTGCTCACTATGCATGCTCTCTGTTTTCAGGTGATATTGCCACACATGTTCAGGTCCAACCTATGATGCAGTTGTACCAACAATTCCCTTGCAAACCTTCTCAGTTGCAAACTCACCCCCTGAAGCACGTAAGTGCCATTCGGTCACTAATGTCACTCTGTAGACTCAGTAGATTTGTGCCAAAAAACATGCCAGACCCAGATTGCTCAGGAAAATGCCCACTCAGACAGGAGCAGGGCAGGGCTAGTGGTGATGGGATCACATTAGTGCAGTGGAGATGTAGTAGGGTTGTTTTTTTCCCCCTTCTCTTTGGTTGAAGATGAAAGAGAAGCATCAGAAATTGATTGAATCCATTGCATTACTTGTAGGTGTGCGTATCTGGTGTTTCTTTATTCTGGCATCTATGTACAACTAGGCAGATAAAATGAAAGAATTTAGGATGCATTTGACTTGACCACACACTTTTAGAACACAAGAGAAACAATAGATGATTGCACGTTTAAAGCATTTTCCTTGATAACAGATTGAAAAATTTACCAGTAATGACAGGGAATGATAGAGAGGTCAACAAACTGCACTGCACTACAATGGAGCTACATTAACTGTATCCATGCTGTCTGGGCTACTTTGTTTGTTTGTTTTGGATTTTTTTTGGCAACCATCTGTTGCCTTTACAACAGAACAGATCCAGTGGAAAATGCCCCTGGGGAAATATGGAATGGAGTATGCATGTAAAAGCAGTGTGTGGGAAATGTGAGAATTTATTTCGTGCTCGCTTGAAGGAGGTGTGCTGAATTTGAGAATGTGAACAGGCACATCTGGCAGAAGCTCACCCAGGAGCAGGATTACCCTAACTGACGCCAGCAACATGTTTGTTGACCAGGAAGGAGAGGAAGAGCTCTAAACTCACTGGTTTCTTCCCTTTCAGGATCATCTAGCCTATTTTCTGCCCATCTGCTAGTTCTCCTCCTGTTGCATTCTCCTGCTACGCCTCCTTTGCTGTATTTCAGCAGCTCAGTCTTCCTCGAGACTTCATATCTGCCTTGATCCTAGTGCACAATAGTCCAAAACATAGCCATCACTTCAGTGAGATGGTAGGGAGCAAAACTTTGCTTGCAGATGCTCTTTGAGGGAAAGGCACTTTCTCCTCTGCAACCAAAAAATGTGGAAGACAGGAACACTTCTTCAGCTGCCTATATGTGTTCTCCTTGAAGTCTGGCCATGCTCAGGACTTCTGCCTTGAACATCCACCCGCTCCACCCCGGCTGGTGCTGCTGTGCTATTTCTTCAGCTTTGTTTACCATAGCTAAAACACAGGACACCATGAATTCATTGATTTGGTACTGTCAGCTTAGTTAGATGATGCCAAGCTGTGTGAGCTCATGGGTTCAACACCTTCAGCTTGCTGGAGCTGATGGAAAATCACTAGCTTCATCTAAATTACAGCTTGGCCCTCAGTTAGGTGTCAGGGAGTCAGGTCACTGTGTGGGCGCTGCTGTGTGACCCAGGTCAGTGGCTGCCTGCATGCTGCAAAGCTCGATGACGTGCTTTTGGGCTCCTTCCTTGCGGCCAGAGTCAAGGCTTGAACCTCAGTGACCCAGTTTTCGAGGGGTTTCCTCTTGATGGACACCATGTGAGCCAGCCTGGCCTCCAGATCTGACTGGGTAAAGTTCTTCAGACGTTGCAAAATACTCACCCCTCCCTGAAGAACAGTGTTTATCAGATGTGTGTAGGGCTACTTGTGTTCATGTTTGGTTTGGTTTTCCTTGACTCATAATTTGCTTATTTCTGGTTTCTCCATCTTTCAGAGCATCCCATTCCAGCTCCAAGTTGCCCCAGCAAGGAAATTTGGATTTCCCAGCTCTCCTCAGCTGTCCCAGCTGGGATTATCAAATACTGCCCAGAGGTACCTTGCCCCCATCCCTGCCTGGAAGACAGAGGCAGCAGCCCCTGAGAAGGACAGATGGGCCCCCTCTCGCCGTGGCGGGGTGCAGTGCCTTGCACAGGGCAGACGCAACACCCTTTTCCCACTCCGTGACCATGCAGGGGTCTTCCCATTGCCCACCTCGTCCCCCTTTGGTCCTGGTTGTTACCCATCACTACACATAGTAGCCTTGAGTCTCGGTGCCATGTGACAGAGCGTGGCTGAGACATCAGCTAACCCTCCTGCCACACAAGCACAGGCTGACCCCTGGCACTGTGTTTCAGCTGGTAAGTGATTTTTCAATGGGATCCTCTGGTAGGCTTTGACTGTGCCACAAACAGGTAATTTTGCTGTACACAGCCTCATACAAAACTTATTTTACCATCTGTTTACAGAGACTATGTGTGGGAGGGAGAATGTAAATGATGGGGAATTTTAAGAGGGAAGAAGTTTCTGTGGTTTTTAAAGCTGAGATCTTAAAGGTCTTTTCCAACCTAAATAATTCTATGATTCTGTGATAAAGAAGGGAAGGGCAGCCCAAGCCTGCAGAAGATGAGCAAGTGCATTGAGAAACATACGCATGTGAGAGCAGGAAAGTGCATGAACAGGTCTGAGATCTTTTATTTTCTTCTCCCTTCTGTTCATAGAGAGGAAGATGGTTTGGACTTACACCATGCCCTCGATCCATCTCACATGGGATTTCAGCGTGAGCGTGCATTTCCCTACTGGTATGCTTAAAACATGAAGGGCTCCATTCACTCTGCTGCAGTAGCCTGAGAAGTTGTTTGCTCCTTCACCAAAAGTTACTATTCCCATAGCAGAAAAGCATGTGGGCTTATGACTCATCCATTCAAGCTTATGTATTAAATAATAAGCTGGACTTTGACCTGTGGCAGCTGAGAGGCAGCATGTGTTTGCCTCTGCAGCTGGGTTACGGCGGTGCAAGCTTGGGGCGGGCAGTGGAGAGCCCAGTGTGTGCCAGTCAGAGCGCTGCACAGCAAAGCTGGCCATATACCCAGTAACTGGTGGGCTAAGGAAAAAGCCTCACCTTCTGCAGAGCCTGGGAAAAGTAGTTTAGCTTATTATGCAAAATCTTTGTGTTAGCATTAAAAAAGAACAGTCAGAAATCGGGAGATCTAAAGACATCTAACACTGTTGATGCTGACCTGTGATTCATTTTGCATGTGAGAGAGCAAGAGAAATCCATGCTGAAACACGATGGACAAAATGTCAGTTGCAGAGCAAGTGTGGAGATGACAACCACACCACTGTCCTGGTCTAGGTTAAATTAATTGACATTCCTGAAATGGAGACCTTAAACCTTGATCTTGATGCTTAGACCTTTTATGGCTTCTGTTGGCTAGATCATGGCCATGCAGGCATATTTGTTTCTGACAGATCTGTCTTCACCCCCGGCAGATTCAACTGTTTCACTGCAGCTTACAAAGCATGGGTTTTTCAAACTAGCATTTCTAAATTTTTTGTGTGGATCTTTTGTTGTGGTTTGGGTATTTCCCATAGGCACGTTGCATGCAGGTGGTATGGCAACAGTAACTTTCATTTCTGTGGACCAGTTGATGGTTTAGGGTTAATTTGTGCTGGAAAAGAGTTACAAAATCAGTCAGGGCATGAATTTATAATACAGTAGTGCTTTTGCTTCAGTGTACCACATGGGCATGCCAGACTAACATTATGCCTACGCTGCAGACAGATTCAATTTGAAGTGAAGCTAAAATGTCCATGAAGACAAAGGAGCCTGAAATTTAACAGTTTAAGATAAAGGGATTGGATGTGACTTTATTAACCAGTGTTTTTTTATCTTCCTTTCTGCTCCAATCCAAATAAATTCTGGCTATCCATCTGTGTTACAAGCATACTTACTCTCTCTGCTAGCAAACTCTGAGTCTCATCTCATTTTTCCACAAAGCACACATGCAGTGGTGGGGTTTGCTGTTGTGGTCTTGAAATTAGACTGGCAAGAAGGGGCAAAAGTTAGTGTCATAATGTTCTTGTTTTCCTACCTCTTGGCCCTTTATAAGCAAGAAAAAAATATGTGCTACAACTGCTGAAGCTGATGATGTTTGTCCCCAAAGACTTGATGCCACGTGATGCATTTTGAGCAAGTATTCACTGCTGCCTGGCAGCTGTGGCTTAATTGTTCAGAATGGTGCTTTCTTTCTCACTTGTGTCTGAGACAGATGTTGGTTAAGGATGGTTCCTTGTATGCACATCTGCTCTGCTGTGTGTCAGTCACGAGATCTGCTGGGCTTGTGTAAGCATGTGGTGAGCTCTTTGGCATTGGATTTTCTATGTACAGATCATTGCCAAGTATTTCAGAAAGAATGAGGACTCTACGCTTTGACAGACTGTTCCCCACTGCTCAGACATATGGTCCCAAAATCATCTGCACAGATTATTTTCTTCCTTTGACAAAACCAAGTGTCATTATACCATGGTACTGGTACATTTTCAGTGGAAGATTGCTTTAAAAATAAATCTCAATATTCTTTATTCACTAGTTGGTTTTGAAAGCAAACTGAAATGTCTTTCTGAGTTTTATTTAGCAAGAATTTACTCTATAGCACAGCAGCACACAGGAGAAGTATTATCATAAAAACATGTTTATTAGTAAACTTGGTGACCTGCATTGGCAAAACTCCCATGCCAAAATTCCATCCTGTTACTGGGCAGTAGGTGCAACCAATGAGTGACGTTAGTTTTGCAGTTTGAGGCTTAAAAAAACCCCAAAACAAAACCAACACGTAATAATTTGCAGATGTTGGCAACTGGCAATGATGCATGAGTTGAAGCTCTCTTTAGGTGCCAAACCACAAATATATATCATTTTTTTATAGACTACCATTCCTGGAACTGAAAGAGGCTTCAAAACAATCAATATGTAAACAGGAATACAGAGCACTCCCTTCTGAACATCACCAGGGCTGCTACTACTACGAGCTGTTTGCTAGATACATAAGGCTTGTCCTTCTTCAAAACATGTTTGCTTTTTGTCCTTTATTTAGAGGTATAGGTGTGCAGGGCTAGTGCAACTCCTACAAGAGTAGGGGAGGTATTCACACTTTCCAAAATAAAAATCGTTACTAAGAAATGCAGACTGTTTCAAGGTGAAACCAGAAAAGGGTTATATATGATATACTGCTATATTTCCCTTTGTGCTTTCTACTTGACAGTACCATGTCCAATGGCTTTGAAAAACTGAAGTTTTTTCTTTATCCCTTGAACAAGAGTGCCCATTCCCCTCCACAGATATTTTTCTTCTAAATCAAAGGGACCAGCTTAGAAAACAAGCTTTCCTTTCACTTCAGGGTCATGTAGCAAATGCCATGAAACTTGCTTTGAGAGCTACTTTCACTGTCTTTTCACAGATCTGCTCACTGGGAAATGATCTGATACCATCATCGTGCTGACCTTGGGAGTGCCCAGTTACAGTCGAATGCAAACAACTTGCAGCCAGTTGCTATCAAGGTTAATTTCTCAGTATGTTCTGCCATGACTTAGGGGTATTTGTTGTTAGATTGTGTCTAGGACACCAGTTAGAAATTGAGACACTACTTGACTAGGTCTTGTATAACTACACATTGCAGAGAGAGGCTCCATCCCAAAAAAATGTGTGGTAGAAATGTAGGGCAGCAGCCAGTGGGTGAAGGAGCAAGATGAGGGGACAATGAGGAAGCAAGAGGACACTGCCAGTCAGAAGGGTATTTGGTGTTCTCAGCACACCAATAATTTATTGTTGTATTCATTTCTGCATTTATTTATTGTAGCCTTCCTGACAAAGAAGTTTTAAGAAGAGTTTGAGGAGGGTAATGAAGTTCCTGGGAGTTTCTTTGCTGTTTCTGGAAATCTGCCCTGAAGCGCAAGGGGAACTTGGGAGAAAACCTAGAAGTGCTTGTCTGTAAAGTGGCAAGAAGATGGAAGGGACATTGCTGGCCAAACACAGTGTGGGCTGAAAGCTCAGCAGTGAATGAAGGATGATGTGTGAAGTGGCGACAAGCTGCTGATGGTTTGATATGGCAGAGAAGGTGGGGGGAACTCACCAGGGACAGCATCTACCAAGGTGAGAATGCTGGTGAGGAAAAGCATCTCTCCAGAAATATTTGGGATGTGTGAAAGTAGAAGAACTTTTGATTTATTAAGGCTAAAGAAAAAGATGATATCTGAACACAAGCATGAGGTATTCAAAGCCCACAGAGGAGATTTTTAGCTGCCTAGATGGGTGGGAGACCACATAATTTAGAGATATGAGAAAGAGAGAGAGTGTATAGACTGAATATAGCAAGAGGTCTCAGTGAGCTACAGGAGCCTGTGATCATACTGGTTAAATCCCAAATGACACAAAGCTGTGGGAGAAAGCAGATGAAAAATAGGACACTATTGAACAAAGTCTAATATGAAGTACTGGACTTAGCTGAGAATAAAGCAGCCATGCAGTTATCACTGCTTTCTGGCATTTCTTTAGAAAACAGCTCTGGAAGTTGAAGTGGAAGAAAGTGAGGCAATACCATGCTATTCTGGAAAAGGCAAGCATTGTGATGGGCTATGTGAATCAAAATAGTCTGCAGGATGCTTGAACTAACCCATTTGCTCTAGTGAGCACTAGTAAAGCTGTGTCTGAATTGTGATCCAAGAAAGATATACTGCTTGAATGGAGTCCAAAAGAGAGCAACATGGGTGAATGGGGACTGGGTGAATATAGTCATGTATGAATGGGGGTTGCTTAGTCAAGAGAAGGATGGGAGAGAAAATTGTAACAGAAAAGAACATTACAAATATGAAAAGAATAATCCATTCTCCTTGTCTGTGGTAATTAGGGCAATAAGTTTCAGGCTTAAATTGTGGCAAGAATAACTCAATTCAGACACTGGAAAAAGCTTTCTATGTCTGAATAGCAAAATCAGGCACAAATTGGCTGGAGAACCTCTGCAGTCTCTGTTGTTGGAGGTTGTTTAGACCTAGGTAGTCAAAAACCTTTCATGGATGATAGCTGGACCTTCCCTGTTCCCATGAATGGGCCAGGCATCTGCCCAAGATCTCTTCCAGTCCTTGAGGTTCTGCTTCCTGAAGATGAGGTTGCCTACAAGAACTTAGATGAAGAAGGGGTAAAGACAAGGCTGCATATGGAATGGGTCCTCCTTTCACACGCTAAAAAAAATTTAAAATCTAGGGAGAGAACCAGCAGAGAACTACAGCTCAAGATAAATGAGTGTGTCCTTGTTTCAACTGGGATAGAGTTTATTTTCTTTGTAGTAGCTGGTATAGTGCTGTGTTTTGGATTTAGGATGAGGACAATGTTGATAACACACCAATGTTTTGGTTGTTGCTAGGTAGCGTTTACACTAAGTCAAGGACTTTTCAGCTTCTCACTCCACCCCACCAGTGAGTAGGCTGGAGGGCACAAGAAGCTGGGGGGGGGGGGACGACGACGACACAGCCAGGACAGCTGATCCGAAGTGGCCAGAGGGATATTCCATACCATATGATGTCAAGCTCAGTATATAAACTAGGTGGAAAGTTGGCTGGGGGCTGCTGCTCAGGAACTGGCTGGGCATCAGTCTTGGTGGGTGGTGAGCATTTCCACTGTGCATCACTTGTTTTGTATATTCTAACTATTACATCTATTATTATTATTATTATCATCATCATCATTATTCCTTTTATGTTGCATTAAACTGTCTTTATCTCAACCCATGAATTTTACTTTTTTTCCCCCAATTCTCTCCCCTATCCCATGGTGGGGGGCAGGGTGTGAGTGAGAGGCTGTGTGGTGTTTAGCTGCCTGCCAGGTTAAACCATGACAGGGTAGTATAAGAAAAAACATTGGCTGGATGAAGACTTGGAAGAGCTCATTTAATGACCTCATTTAATGAGACTGAGAAACATATCCAGTGAGTTAGCATGGCAGGAAATTATTAGAAGAGGGTCTGGAATGAGACTAGAAGAAAGTAACCACTGAAAATGGTGAATTCAATGGACTTGGAGATGGAAGAAAAAAAAGAGGCCAGTCAACAGTTGGAGCGGGAGCTAGGTTGAAAGAAACACAGTACTATTGGAAAGACCAAAATGCATTTCTAATGTGAAAAGAAAAAAGTTGGAAGGGCATGACTGTTTTCAAAGGAAATCAGCAAGTAATTTAAGGGAGGGGTCACATGCAGATAAGCCACCAAAAAATCTCATCTTCCTTGTACTCTGTCTAATGGTGTAGTCACAAAAAAAGTAGAACCAAAAATGGCAGAAGGCTATGTGGGTTTCTTGTTTATCTTCTGTCATGGGACTCTGGTGCACTTCTTGTAGAGAGACAAGTGGAAACACATGGAAGAGTGTTGTAATGAGTCAGAGGTGATGAGAAGCAAGCTGGGCTTTCTGCTGTGGGATCTGGAGTTTTGGTATGAGATGCTGTGTTTTCCTAGGTAGGAAGCTGTTATGACAGTTGGTGGGTAGGACAGGCTAATAGCAGAGGGAAGTCAGCAGAATCATGGGATCTACCAAAGGCATCAGTACTATGAGAAAGGGAACAGAGTAAAGAGATGTGAGATGTGAGCAAGGGCTGATAGTGGGCAGGGTAGACCTTGTGTTGGGGAGGAGAACCAGCAAGGGCATGGTTTGGAGGGATGTGTGAGAGAATCATAGCTGTGCCATTGAATTAAAGGGAGGAAGGATCTCAGAGTGGGTCCCAGCAAAATAAAAGTAGTCAGTGATGACAGGTTGGAAACTGTAAAAACACATACGTACAGTGGCTGGGTGTTAAGACAGGGATTGAAAGATGATGCATAAAGAAACTAGGAAACAGATGGAAAGCTTCTGATCTTAGGAAGGAGATGGGAAAGGGCAAAGTGATGTCACCAGCCTTTGGGTGAATGGGATAGTAGAGCCAGGGGTAGTGTGTGACGGTGACAGGGTAGAGCATAATGGTAATGAGAGATGAAAGAGACGGAGGATGGGATGCAGATGGAGGGGCAGGAATTGAGCAAGGATGAGGAATGAAGGAGTGGGGATCTAGATTCTGTAATGGGGGTGAAAGTAGGTGAGAAATGGAGGGCCGGCGTGCAGAGCTGGGTACCTGCAGAGAGATAAAGGTAACCATGAAGGACCAGCAAATGAACAGGTTCTGGTCAGAGGTATGCCTGGTAAAGCCCTATAACTCTGCAATCAGTCTTCCTCGATGCATATCCCTTCCAGCTCCTTTACCTTCCTCCCCAGTTGCTAATTAGCCTCTGAAGTCCAGACTGGAAGCTTACCCAGTGGGAGCAACCAGTCCCCTGCCCATCTGGCAGCAGTGCTAGGTACTGCTGCTGGAGACTAAAAGACACTTTGCCTTTTGAATTGAAACTACAGATACGTGTCCACAGGGTGGATCAGGGGACTTCTGTATTTTAGAAACAAAAATTTGAGCCAGCTATTTAAATTATGCACATGCCTCAAGAGACCTGTATCTCTCTGTGTATTAACGTGAGCCCAAATAGCGCATATGTTTGAGCAAAAGGCCATAAAGGCTTTCTGAGTAAATACTATGTACTTTATAGTAAGTTTCAATAGCTGCTGTGTTCCCCTCCAGCTGGTGGGTGAAGGCAGCCCTCTGTACACACCAGGTTCATTGCCTGGAATCTGCTGGCACCTTGGAGCAACCTTTATTTGGCTGTTCCCAAGAGCTGAGCTCCAGCCCCTGAGGTGGAGAGAGCTGGCTGGGATGCCCAGAGGGTGACACTTCCTTGGCAGGTCTTCTGCACAGCCCGTGCCAACAGGTCTGTGGGAAGCTTGAGGAAGCTTCTGTTCCTCTCCTCCAGCTGCACCACAGTCCTGCCTCCAGGAACGCCGTACTACCTCGCTGTCAGGGGTGAACACCGGTGCCATCGCCTCTCTCCCCAGCTTACTCTGGAGAGAAGCAGCTCACCTGAACAAAACCAAGTGCCCTGTCAGAGGGATAAATCAAGGCACCCCTCTGAAAAATGGGTCCTCTAGGGATGACCCTAGAGCACCAAGGTGTAAGTAAAGTCCATGGGATTTGTATCCAATAGACACAGCCACGCTACGCTTGCCACAGATGTGTTTGAAAGAATGGGAAGTAATGCAAGCGTGAATCCCTTTCTCATGGCCCACTTCTGAGAGAGACTGTGGGATCCCAGACTTCACCAGCAGTGAGCTCTTTATAAAAATCAGGCTAATTTCTTTTTTTTTTCCTAATAAAATGAATCATTATTATTATAGCTTTGCTTCTTCCTTAGAAATGCTATAACATCACATCAGTGGTGTCTGAGCTATGCAATGATGATGCATAATCTTACACAATGATCTCTTGTTCTGGAACTAAAAGCTGTTTGTTTACATAATATAAGATGGCCTTTCAGAAATACAATGTTGGTTCAGTTTAATGATACTTCTGAATTTCATAAGACCACGATGCAAGACAGTGGTGACATTGCGCAACCAAAAGCAAAGTTTCCCTTGCCTTCTGTGACTCAGAGTTACTGGTGTCTTAGAAATAGAAATAAAAGAGCAAGGCATGAAATCCTAGTACTAAGTCAGTCAGGGTGTTGTGGGGATTATTTTTTTTTTTTAATTATCTTCTCCCACAGGGCCAACAACCTGCTAATTCTTATGCAGAACTGAAGTACTCTGTTTCCAGTGAGCAGCACCACTAGATTTATCAGGCAGGATTCCTCTGAACTAGTCACCCTTAATCCCTTTTACAGGAGAGAAACAAATGCAAATAAGATGCAATTCCCCTCTTCTGGAGCATGTGTAAGATGCTCTGCCATTAAATTCAATTACAGAGTAGAGCTCAAACCCAGCCTCTTTGCACTCCCAGCGAGACGCCGTGCTTTACAAAATAGGACACTGGAGCTCAAAGATCAGCTGCAGTTGTCTATTTGCTTCTGTGTTATACTGAAGACCAAAATTTTAGGATTGTTGGCTCCTATCTCTGAATACCTTAGCTGACCTGGAATATCGCCTGGTTCCTCCCTGTGCCTTGTGTCTGGGCATGGAGGGGTGGTGGGGCAGTTCTCCTGAGCTTTGGCTTCTTGCTCGGCAGACACAGAGGCTGCTTGAGGCCAGCTCTGAGAGCTCCCTCCCTCGCCCTCTTCAAAGGATGTGCCCCCTGGGATGGCTCTGGTGTTGGGCATGGGGATATGTGGGACTGAGGTGAAAATGTGGCTTTTCAGAAGAGGAAGGGTCGCATGTTTGTTTCTGCACTGGCCTGTGAGGGAGGGATATGCTGCTGTTTTGGCTAGTGTGTTTTCAATACAAATTGCAAGTAGCTTATTTTAAAAAGCGATGTTGCCTCATAGTGTGTTTTTGTTTATGTTATTGTTTTAATATCTAAATATCAATACAGAATGCATATGGAGTACATTTAATGAGTCACCATTAATCATAAGGATTCCATATTGTTAGTAAGTCTCTGTATTTACAGTACCTAGAATCACAAGGGCATCACATAGAGAAAGCGCTTGCAAAAGGTTGATTGCTAAAGAGACAGAAGAAATACTATTATCACCATTTTAGCAAAGTAACGCAAGCCTCTGAGATACTGGTTACTCAAAAAAGTCTGTGTCAGAGCCAGGAACTAAAAGAAAAAAACCACCCCTCTCTTCAGTTTTAGTGAAGTTCAAGCCATTCAATTAATCACATTTATGTCTTAAACACCTGTAACATTAAAATCTAATTTACTCAAAAAGACAGTCAGTTGCTTCTCAGAGCTGTGATTAATGTTTGGGTCCTAAATTTAAGTCTTTTCCTGGACTACTACAAACTTCTGAAGTCTGGAGCTGCCTCTAATTGTCACTGTTTCTTTTCAACTCCATCCACTGCAAGCAGGTATTTTCTTTCTGTGTGTCTGCAGAAGGAGGCTGGTTGCAGATGTCGAGTAATTTCTTTCTTTTCCTTTTTTTTTTCTGAATAAAATTTGATGTATTTCACCAAATAAAATTTGCTATGCATAATCATACTGAAGACCTACAAGCTGTTTGAACCAAATAATAACGTAAATGACGAAGTTAATTCTGTAGCAGCCTTCTCAGCAGGTTGGCATTGATGCTTGAAATGCATTTCCCTGTTGTTTGTTTTTCCTCATTCTTTCTTTAAAGGCTTGTTTCTTTAAAAGCTTCTCCTATACATATATTTGTGTTTTTTTCCAGAGTACAAAAGCTGGAACTCTATTACAATTTAATCTAGCTGTTCTTTTCAAGTACATGCCTTGGCCTTACAAAGCAACCGCACTCCCTGGAGATCCTTTATTGTACTTGTGTAAAACGTTATTAAGTGTGGGAAAAATCTTGATCTCTTGTTGTTGTTGCGTTGCTTTGTGGAGGGGTGTCTTTTTCTCCCAACCCCCCACCCCCTAGAGACAATTGATTTATGGGAGAGGCCTTAGCCAGCCCTTCTCATTAACTTGCTGTTCTTTCACGCTTCAATACGAAATACAATCAGCATTTAAAAATCTCTCCTTGGCTCTCCACCCACCGGTACTCCCTGTGCTGGGGAACGTTCACTCTTCCCTCCCCTTCTCTCCTTGGGATGTTTGCCCCCGGGCTCACTGCTGGCTGGGGCGCTGCTCCTCCGTGGCTTTGGATAAGGCTCACTTGGCTTCGCTCGCCCTCATACGCTGCTGTTGCTGTTCCCTCCCTCGTCTTGCTTCCTGCACTTCTAGCTCCCTGGTTGTTTGGTTTCTCACTTGATTTTCCTCCTCTCTTTTTATGCTTCTGAAAACATGTTCCTGACTATTGGAGAGACAAAAAGTGCTGTCGGACCATTTTTCTCGCACACAGTTCTTCTGTCAGAGGTCATGACTTTTTAAATCTATGAATTGAATAACAACGGGATATAAGAGATGTTAATATATTGGGCTGGGGTTAGGGAGTTGCATTTCCTCTCTTGATGGGTCGTCCTGTATGAATGCAGCTGCGAATGTAAATAGGCTGGGTACTGCTGCGTGTCCAAAGACTATAGAATTCTGTTTAGATACGTTAATGTGGACAGGAAAATTAGCGAAGGAAGTCTAACCAGCTGATTAGCACACAGTGACAGTGTTCAGTGCTCTTCTTTTCAGGAGAAGATTTTAGCACCTAAGCTTCAACTGCTCGTTTGAGAGGGCATATGTGACAACTCACCTCTCTTAAAAAAGTATAATATTGAAATCGTCATAGAATGGTATTTTAAACTTGTGATACTGGAGACTCAGTATGACCGTCTTATGTGTAAGATATAAGGCCAAAGCTGATTCTGTCATGCTACAGCATTGCAAGCTGTCAGAGCTTAAAATGAGACAGATGGGTATGAACTGTGGTATCTTAAAACCTGCGTGGATGCAAAGAGGTGGGTAAGCAGGGGAGCTCATCCACAGATTTCAGCTCTCTGAGCACTGAGTTCCTCTCCATTCCTTGGAGAGGCTGGGTAGAGAATGACTGCAACTGGCAGAGGGGCTGGTGCTGTTTTAAAGTGTGATTCCAGCTGCAAAACAGCTGTCAGCTCAGCCAGGCTGTGTCTGCCACGTGCTTACAATGCTGTTTGTGCACATGCCATCCCCTCCATGGTGTTGCTGGATGCCAGGGACACAGCTGATTTAGCTTTGTGCTGGCAGGTTTTTGCAGTGTGGGAACTACGTGTTCTTTGACTGGGTGTCTTCAGTCTTTGTCCCCACCAACACGGGGACACCCGCACCAAAGAGTGTGTAAATCTGTATGTGAGTAAAAGCCCAGTTCAACATTGCTTTTCTGATTTTCCTGATTACAAGGCTGACTGGAAGATCCTGATCGCCCTCTGAGCAGGGTTGCTGAGCACAAGGATGAGCTTGCCCACCCGGGAAATCTCATTAGCCTATCCCTTGCTTTCTCGCATGCGCTTAGTTTCTACACTGCTTATCAATCTCGGTTTTCGAATATGACCACTGAAAGCAGGACAGCCAGCTGGCTAAACGCCCCTTATCACTCACCAGTCTGGTCACTGCTGTCTTTCTGCCCTCATTGCCTGGAGCTCACCAGGTGACCCATCCTTGCAAGGCTGGATCCTTATGGTTCTGGTATTCTAGACAACTTCTGTTTGTCTTTAAAACCCAATTAGATGCCCATTTAATATTTTTTTACTTCTTCCTTGCTTTTGAATTTCCATGCGTTTTGCAAATTCTGCATTTGAGGAATAGGGAATGTCCCCAGGGAATAAACTTCATACTTCTTTGTGCTGAACCTCCAAAATCCCTTCCAGACTTTTGATACAATACTTCTGACAGATGGTCGTATGAATTCGCATCGATGCAATATATATATATATATATATATATGTGCTGCATTAAAAATATGAACTAGATGTCTAAAAGGCCTGTGAAGTTTGACTTTTCGTTCTTATAAAAGTTATTTAAGATATTTAAGGAGATGAAGTGATTCGGAGTGAAATTCAAACCCAAGTCTAAATTTTCAAGTGTGCCCACTGACTTTAGAAGCTCCACATCCATTTGTCCAAGCTCAGCACAGAAGGCCTGTTTTTTTTCTGGACTACTGATGAAAAATGGCAAGCAAACGCAATTTCTGGTTCATGGGAGATCTTGTGAAAGTTTTGATTTAATTTAATTTTATTCCTATTTCCCAGAAACTGGGAATTTACTTTTAAAAAGTACTGAAAAACAATGTTTACTAACAAAATAAATGATAGCAGCTGGGAGGCTGAGGAGAGTGCCAATTTCACAAGTAGCTGCCAGGACAATGGGGAGCTGTGGCTCCGGAGCAAACCCATTGCCAGGGCTCGCAGGGCAACGGGCTGTCAGAGCAGATGCTGGGTCCAGCTCGGCACAATGCAGTAGAGAGCTTGGGACCTCTTGATGCCTTGTATTTATCTTCAAAGTCAGAATTTCCAGGTCCTTCAGGAGAAAAGAATCAAGCCCTGGATAGATCTGGATCTCTCTAAGGCTGGAAGATTGGGGTGTGATGGCAGAAAGTGTGGGAGTCCTGGTGTCTCTCATTGCCCCTGCATATGGAAGCCTGGTCCCTGTCCCTGTGGGGCTGCCCTGGTTTAGGGAAACTGGATGAGTCACACATCTGGCTGTGGGATCACCATCTCCAGCCTTGGCCACCCCATGCTCCCAGGGTTGCATCTCTGTAAGGGGGAAGGTCCTGCTGGGACTCAGCACTGAGTGTCTTGACTCTGAGCTACATCCAGTGATCCTCTTTGGGTCCTCAAGGCCTTGAACTGTTGTTGTCTGTGGTCTGTTGTACCCAAGGCAGCTCTGTTTTTAATCATGTGGCAGGTTGTAGGAACAGTCTTTTATCAAAATCAGCATCGTTCAGCTCATGACATTGTACAAATACATCTCAGCAAAGCCTATAGCAATTTTCAAACTAATTTTTGTCTCTTACCTTGCTTTTATTTTAATTATAACATTTTGAGAGGGGAGATTTCCCCCCTAATCAGTGCATTTATTTCAGCTTTGGAAAAGCTTTTTGACATCTTAACTAGTTATGTCAATCGGTCTCTCTCTCCATGGGGACTTGGAACAATCAAGAGCAAATGCCTTTTTACAAAAATCCTGGGCCTGAGCTAAAATCTTACAGCATTTTGGCAGAATTGCATTACCCTCTGCATTCCAACACTGTTGCAAGATTTTATCCATCCAAATTCAACTTGCAGTTCTAGCTAAAGACACTTTTTCCCTTTGGTGAGCTTATTAACTTTTTATCAGGCTAACTTGCATGTTATGTCATCAAAGTTTGCCCCTGCTTCTTGGAGAGATGTTAATAAGAAAGCTAGTAGATAAAAAGCACTCCCTTGACATGGCCCATTTCTATGGAAAGGAGTGGTTTGAATAGTGTTTTGTTATGACTCCTTTCCACTTGTCTGATCGTTCAAAGTTTAGCAACAATAAGATCAACCTGTTTCAAGTCTTGCTCCTTGCTCTGGTCTCTTAGACGTAATACATGCTAATTTTTAACTGTGTGTCCCTGACTCATGCTAATGGCCCATAAAAGATGAGCCAGATCAGAGTCATGTCCCCTACAACAATTTAAGATCATTAACTGCATCCAAACAAGCCAAATATTGAAAGCTGATTCTGCAGCAATGAGATAAACTTTTTCATTTTATAGGGACACTTTCTTAAAGCATTTAAGAGGTTATGCTTTCATTTCAGAGGGCTGGAACAACAATATCTCACTTCCTGCTAAGGGCTGGTCAACACAGACTGGATTTCCATTATTTCCATGAATTTACATAATTAACAGACCAAAAATCATTTGATGCAATGATAAATGATTAAAATTAGATAGGCTGAAGCAAAATTGCCGTTCAATTCGTGGCTATTCTTGAGCAGATAAAGGCAGAATTTATTGTATTTAAATACTTGCTTCAAATTATTCCCATAGCTCTCTTCAATGTGTGCTGTGTTTCCTATCTGCCCTTGGTATCCAACACTTCCAGACAGATCCATTCCAGCGCAGAAAACAAGGTTGCTTGTGGCCCTTTTTAATTAAGTGAATGATGCGAGCATGTGTTGGTAAATTTTCGCTTTAAAGGTACCGTGGCAAGGTTTGACTTCTGGAGGTGGAATGCAGTCCTGCTTTGCTTCTGTCCCACTTGGAGCAGGTTAATGCTCCAGAGGCCTCTCTGCTTAGATCTCCCTTTGTTAGCAAAGCCCTGCCTCTGGTGTGAAGTGATGGATGCCTGGAAATGAACTGTGCGGGGATTTATTCCGGGAGAGGAGATAAAAATAATTCGGCATGTTTCTCTTTGTCATGAAACATTGAACATTTACATGAATTATGAGCAGCCAATATGTCTTGTTCTCAAGAGAGTCAGGTAAGGAAAGAGTTTATAGCTAACAAGATAAGCTGTCCCCAGAAGTTGTTGTTGACTTACGTGTCTAGAAATAACCCAGAGTTTTCAAAGGCTGGGGGGGCTGTCCAGTGATTTAGAAAAAAAAATAAAAAACTAGGATGTTAAATCCAAAGGAAAAAAAAAAAAAACACCTGGCACTTTTTCAGCATAGCTAGATTAAGAAGCAAAGAGAAAGGAACAGGAAGGGCCATTATAAAAAAGTGCCACTGGAATTAAATAAATACCTTGTGAGGCGGGGAATTTCCCCAGATAGGATTTGGCTGTGTGTCTGCTCCAGTTAAGCACTTTCTGACATTAAGGCGACAGCAGAGAGAAACTGGGACTTTCAAAGAAAGTTTATCTCTAGTTGTTCCAGTCTCATTCTCTAATTGGCCTTGACTCTGGACCATTAAAAGATCTGACAGATGCTACAGGACTAAGAGTATTAGTAACTAATGCAGTTAATGATCTTGAATAGGCTTGTTACATGAGGGATGAATTCTCCTTTATTTCATGGGAATGTAAAAGAACCTTGCCATAGGCATTAGTTGCATTTAATTCCATGTTAGGGCCCATTCATCCCAACAACATCTTGGATAACAGCCCAAAAGTAAATGTGATACTCTCTGGAAGTGTTTCTTCTGATGAAGTACTTTAGATATACAAAACTGGAAACACTTTTGTGACATTGCTTTAAGGATATTTTCTTTAAATGTAATATTAAAATAACCAACTTTCATGAGTGCAGAAATAGGCTAGAAAAAACATGTAGGAGTACAGATGGGTGCAATATTTTTATTTTGTGCTTCAGATGATACCATATGCCAAGCCTTAGGAGGTGCTCAGTTGCCAGCAAGGTACAAATAGAGATTTACAAAAGGTGAAACCTGCCATATTTTCACACAGCACGCTCCAGTGAAATTTCAGCCTGTCTTGAGAGGAATAGCAACTTCTTAGTTCAGAAATTCTAGTTCCACATTTTGTTACAGTGTTTTCTGTTGAATTACCTTTTCCACGATCGCTCAAGTTAGCTGTGAACACAGTGCTCCGTTCTAGTTGGAGGAAGTGGGTGATTTTTTGAAGGTGAGTAACGTCACTCGTCACTGGTGTTTGAGAAGAGAGGAGGAGGCTGAGGATTCAGAAGGAGTTAAGGACCTTCACTGTCTTTTCAGGGCACATCTCCTATCAGTTAGTTGTCATGGAATTAGAAGCTATGGCAAGGCATTTACCTCTGATGTCAAGCCCATCGGCAGCATATATTGTGCCATATCCTAAAGCAGTCTCCGAGCTGTTAGTATGGAAACACTGTTCAGAAGACAGAGGGGGTCAGACAATCTCTTTTGGAGCCAGCATGCTTATTCAGTTTTCCTATAAGAGATATTACAGGCAGCTGAGCTATTTCCATAGCACTTACCTCCATCTCACCAACATTCACTTACCTTGTCTTTTTTTTTGGGGGGGGGGGGGGTTGTTTGTAGCTGTTTCCCACAGCTGTGATGAGATGGCAGGTCTTGAGAAGGCAGCTAGTCTACAATTTTGTGGACGTTGACAAGCCTCATATATCCTTTAAAAAGAAAACCAAAGCTGTGTGAGGCTTCAGCCCCCTCCCTGTTTGGGGGTGTTTTTTTGCATTGATTTTGCTTGTCTCCAAGTGTGTCCTCAGCCAGTGTAAACCAGTGCGGCTCCACCAGCACCATTAGAGCTGCACCGGTTTACATGGGCTGTGGCTCTGTTGGGCTTTAACAGCGATATTGGAGCGCTGCAGATGCTGTGCACTAAACAGGGTGATTTAAAAGGCTGTTATATCCCTGACAACTTTTCCCTATTGATCCCAAACCTAATGCATGTGGATCCTAGTTTCTGCTCCTACTTGCTTCAGGATGTCACTTAAATACTGAGCCCCTTCGCCATCAGGGGTGGCTGCTGATGCCTGTCATAGGTAAGTTTCTGACATGGCAACCTACTGCTCAGTGCATAAAGCTGGCAGGGAGCAAGGCTTCCTTTTTGGGGAAAATTGTGAGGGTTTAATAAGTTTCCATATGCTTTTTGTGAAAATACAGATATGACTCACCTTCAGAAAATAAAACCTTAAAAAACTATGCTGCAAACCCCAGGTCATGGCTCCCTAAGTCAGGCAGGGAGTCAGATCTTTCCAGAGAGGATCCCCTGTGCCCCTAATGAGTGCAGCAGCTGCTGCTAGTGCAGGGCTGGAGCAGAGCTGTGCCTGGCCTGAGAAGCATTTTCTAATAGTGCTGCATTTTTGGTTAGAGGTTCCTTTGGTTTTGGGGTTTGGTTTGTTTGGTTTTTGGTTTTTTTTTTGCCAAATTAGTTAGTTTAGTTTACTTTTCTTTTTTACAGGCTTTATTAAAAAAATTAACCTAACCAAAGAAACCAACACATTCTATTTTCCAACTTCCCAGGCAGGGAAAGTGCCAAAATAGCAAAAATGCATAGCAAAGCTCGAACAAACATTAAACATGAAGCAATCTCATCCTAGCCTCTGTTTTAAAACATTAGAATTCCATGTTTCTTCTTCTAATTGACAATGCCTATTTTCAAATAGGTTTGGTCTATATTACATCTTTAATTAATAGTTTTTGTAGCAAACTGGTTTTCTCCTCCCTCCTCAATATTCATTGAGTTCACTGGAATGTCAGTATTATGCCCCTGCAATTTATTGACAGGTTATCTTTGCATAGATGCAGAATGGAAATAGAATAAAGAAATCAGAATAATAAGTTAAAGAACTTCACTCTATATTATTGCAGAAAGTATTGAGAAGCACAAAAGAAGCAGTGCTATTTGCTGAGATATGACTTAAGAAAACTTGGGAAAATGTCAGGTCGACCAGATGATTAGAGGGACCCAAGCTTTCATAACTTTCTTGGCAATATCACAGTTATTAATTAGGAAGGATATGCTATTCACAGCAATATAATTCTGCAACTGGAGATAAAATATTTCCATGGTTTGTGACTTGAAAGTGGCGTGCAGGAAACCACATTAGGTGGTTGGACTGCTGCCACGGGGACGCAGCAATGCGACATTTTAGAGCTGTCTGGTGCCAGTGACCAGAAGGACCAGAAGGATGCTGAGCGCTCCTGTATGCAGTTGGGGGGGTGGGGGGGTGGGGGGTGCTGTTGATAAATGTCAGCTGCCATGCTGAGCCCCATGGCCCAACAGGAGGGCGAACTGCATGCTGACCGTCTCCAGGTAACCCATGCCAGCTGCCAGCTGAAGCTGTAACATGCCATAGTGTCCCTGAAGCTCTGTGCTGCACCAGGCAGTCACAGTAGGTAGAGGAAAGGAATATCCCCTGTGAATTGTGGTATTTTGGTTCTACCCTCAGAACAAACTGGTTTGTAGCTGTGTGGCTTTGATGAACAATTTGTTTCCAGAAAAGATGGAAGAATAATTGCGGTCACCCACAGAACCATTACATGGTACACTTAATGCTCTTGCTGCTCGTTGTGGGTGTTTTCCTTGTTCAGCTCACCATAATTTAACAATTATTCATTCCAGCCATGTAAATGCCGCCCAGACAATGGGCTTTCTGGTGGTATGAGCAATTACTGAATCTTCCCAGGCCCCACCATGGGTGGTGACCGGGGACCTCCCCAGGGGCTTCTGGCAGGAATTGGGCTGATTTGAGGTGAAATAGCCATTCTTTGGGCTGATGTCACTGCTTAACCTCTGTGATCTGTGGTATGAGTGGTCAGCTCCTCTCCTGTTACCGATTTATAACCTGCATTACTCCCAAACTTAAAATGCAAATCCAGACAGAGAGACAAGGCTGGGACTCTGCAGCTCCCTGCCTGCAGCCAAGATGAAATGTTACAGGGAGCACAGGGAGACCGAATGGCTTGCTGCAGGGTGGCAACCTTGCCAGGACCTACAGGCAGGCTGATGACCATGCTGGAAAACACCTTTTGCCTTGAACCTGTGTGAGCACACAGCTGAAGTGTGGCTTTTGGCTGTTGGCTGGATGCATAGTCCCCTTGGCTGGGGACCTGTCCGCTCCCAGCAAAGCCAGGGAGTCCTATCCATAGTGATGGGAGCAGAAGCAGGCGTGGATGTCTTGGGTCTTCATTGCAGTCATTGGAGTTTTATGAATATGTGTGTCACGGTTTGGCCCCAGCCAGCAACTAAGTACCATGCAACCACTTGCTCACACCCCTCCCCACCCCAGCAGGATGGGGAAGAGAACTGGGAAAAGGTAAATCCTGTGGAGTGAGATAAAAACAGTTTAATAATTGAAATAAAGTAAAATACGCTACTACTACTACTACTACTAAAAAGGGAGGTGATAAGCAAAAGAGAGGGAGGAAAAAACCCCAGGAAAACCAAATGCTGCACAATACAGTTGCTCACCACCTGCTGACCAGTGCCCAGCCAGTCCCCAAGCAGCGATCAACCCCTCCTGGCCAACTCCCCCCAGTTTATATAATGAGCATGATGTTCTGGGGTATGGAATATCCCTTCGGCTAGTTCAGGTCAGCTGTCCTGGCTCTGCTTCTTCCCAGTTTCTTGTGCACCTCCTCACTGGCAGAGCACGGGACACCGAACAGTCCCAGACTTAGGGCAAGCACTACTGAGCAACAACTAAACCATCAGTGTGCTATCAACATTATCTTAGTACTAAATCCAAAACCACAGCACTGTACCAGCTACTAGGAAGAAAATTAACTCTAATCCAGCCTAAACCGGGACAACGTTATTTGTTCCTTGATGTTTCTCTCATGTTAAACTGTACCAAAATACTTCCCAGCCTCTTTTATGAAATAAAAGGAGAAAGAAAAAAAACAAACCAAAATGTCCTGCTCCTGCTTCTGTTGAGGGTGCTGGAGTTTTGGCACAGCAGCATAAGAGGAAATGTTAGTAATGCCTGAAGGTGGTACCCAAATGAGTAGCCCCGGGAGGTGCATAGGCAGAATAGATTAGACCCACAGCAAGACTTGAGCTGTCTTAAGTACTGCTGGAGGTTACATCTACCGCAGCAAACAAAACTGGACTGGTGCTTGTTTTCCAGTGCCGAGGGCAAGACTTCTGCCTGCGCAGCTTAACTCTCTTCCCTGCACTCTTGCAAAACAGGGTTGCCTTGTTTCTGCTGAGTCCTGGGAGGCTTCCTGGCCAGTGTTCTTCCCATCAGCAGGGGCTGGCCCAGGCCACAGCTGGCTGGGGCATGGGCAACCAGCAGTGAACACAAGGAGAGAGCCCCGTGGGCAGTGCCAGGGAACATGTCTTCTCAGAGAGGAGCAGCCTCTGATTCCAGAGTCACTTGTCAATGCTGATGGGGAAAAAGTGCCTGAGCAGAATGCCCTCACCAGTGGTCTCTGTGTCACCTGCATTTGATTTCAAAGTCACTGAAAATGAGAGAACAACCCTGTGGACTGGTTAAGGCTCTCACCCAGGTTTGTTGCTTGCATCCCTGACCAGGTTGCTACTTTACATTAGGTGTTTTTAGAATAAACAAAAAGATTTGGGGGTCCCTTTTGGAGGTGGTGGCCTTCACACTGGCCACAGGCTGTCATGTTTGTTCCATGCCCTCTCTTCCATCTGCCTGGCCCTCACTTTTTTGTGCAAGGTAACAGGCTTGGGGTTCAGAGGTGCCTCACAGCAGCAATATAATTCAGTTAACAGCAATGGCTGTAAAATGCACTGATAAAGCAGAACAGATGTTAAAGTGCAAACACTGTTCCTGGACATGCATGCAGGGCTTTCCCCAGAGTGGCCTTGCAGTGCAGAGTTGTTATTGATTCAGTGACATTATCCTGACTGGAGAAACTCTCCTGTAATCAAATAGCTAAGAACTGCTACTGGCATTTGTCACCTGAATGCTTTTTATCAGCATCTCCTGCTGGATATTCCCTTTCACTTGTACATAAATTACCTTAAAATATAATCTGGCATGAACACGATGCCCACTTTTTTCCAGTCTCCAAACTTCTCTTCAAGAAAAGAAACCCTATTCTGGAATACAATGATGTGTTGTGCACAAATTTTATAATGCATATTCTCAGCTTGGTGCACGGAGTGACCCTCATCCATGGGGTTAAGGCACAGCAAACAGAACATGTGATAAATGGCTGGATGATATTGCTAGCACGTGTGCCTGGCACATGGGAAAGAAAAGATGAAATATCTGACTTGTATTTTCCAGTCCTACATCAAAACAATTTTTTCCTTATGTAAATGGAGATAATTAGTTAATCCATATACTGCCAGTACCTACTTTGCTACAAAATCAAACACTGTCCTGCATTCAGGATATTTTTCCTGTGACAGAAGCAACAACAGAAGTGATATATTCAAGTCTTGTGAAATGGACCGTAACATTTGGCGATGCGTGCAGGTCTTGGAATATGTGTTTTACTAAGACTAAGCTGTGCTGAATATAATCCTTTGAGTTCCCAATCTCACACACATTCAAAAAAAATAAACAGCAGAGTGTTTATTGAGCAACTGTCTTTGCCCCTCAAATCAAAGGAGGCATTGTGCTGTCCACCTGCAGATCTTAACTTTCCTCCTGCTTTCTCCTCTTTTGTAATGATGAAAGCTTTCCCACTTGAAAGGACAAAAAGGTATTTATTGTTTTTACATTGAATTGCAGACCTTCATATGTGGAATTTCCAGGCAATATAGTTAAGGTACAGAAGGCCTTCAATTTTAAAAATAAATAGCAGCCCCCGTTCTTTAATACAACAGAGTAACCTCAGAAAAGCTGAAGGAGGAAATCACTCAGTGCCTCTACCCTTTGGTGTCTAGTTCCTATGCAAATACATGATGCTGCATGGTAACACCATGGTGTAACACTTAACTGGCTACACTACATGGTTGTGTGCACCTCCTGCCATTGTAATGTGTTGCTGACACACAAACCTTATTATCCATATGCTCATCAAGTCTGAGATGCAGCAACGGTGTATGGTGCTCATATGGTTCTTGCTGCTTTGATAAAGTAACTGGGGAATTACCCAGCTGTACTTGAGTAGCTGTGATGGTTTAATGTAGCTCTTTCATTTAAACTCTCCCTCTTTTGTTGCTTGGTTTGTAGCAGAAACAGTGACTACTTTGAAAGGCTTAGAATAAGTCTGTTAAAGGAATTTTTTGCAGAAATGCAGGGCCCAAGTGAGCTCATTGCTGTTCCTGCTTGATCTTGGGTTGCCACCGGCGCTGGGGGATGCTGAGGGTTTGCCACTGGCCCGTGGGCGGTATGTATGTTTAGCCAGGCAGTCGCTGGGGTAATGCAAAATTCAGTGAGTCATATAAGCTACTTCTTAAGAAGATCTGAAGTTTCTCAAGCATCTCTGGCTCATTAAAATCCAAACTGAATGGGAAGAACCCAGACCCGACAGCTCAATGTATGAACTCACAACATTTATTTTGATACCATAAAAACTATGTCCAAAAAGTGTCTCTGAATCTCAGTCTAGAGCTATTTGGAGCTATTTGTCCTAATTTCATCTCAGTAACCACTAAAGAAAAATATAAATGAAACTTGTCCTCCTGCCGTAGTACCACCTGCACGTCCTTCTCTTGGCCAGGAGTCTGGACACAAACCACAGATGTTAACTTAAGTCTTATCTACAGGATTAAAAAGTCTGCTGCTCCTATATATATATTTTTTTTATAGGTGTTAATGTTTCTGGATACACTTTAAAGGATACTTTACAGATGTGTATGGATAGTACTCACCAGTAATGTATTGTAAACCAGGCATGCACCGCAAATTGCACAATACATCACTGCTATTACTAAGCCCTGATAAAATGACTACTTCTGTGATAAATGTGTTCTAGCCCTTTCATATGTTACTTGAGTAAATGATAAAAGCTGCAGTTAAATTTTAATAGGGTATGTTTACAAAGGCATTTTTTAACTAATGCCAAAATATACAATCTGTAGTCTGTATTTTTATACACCCCAGGGTGGAGTCTAGGTTATTTTTATGGTAAACATATGGAAACTTGTTTTACTTACTATTTTTTTCCAAATAAAGTTTTTTCATTAGACTGGGCCTTTTTGTTGATGTATTCAGGCTGTTGGAAGAATTGGGAGTGATGGATGTATTATGACTGAGTTTCTCCCCTTTTTGGGGGAGGATAAAGGGCTGGCATGCATTCACGGCTCTGCTTCAGTTAAAACCACACAAAGTGTACAAGAACAAAAAGAAAATTTGGGCATATGGCTAAAGATCTGAATCTGATGAGCTTTTTTTGTGGAAAAGCCATTGTTACCTGCTGGAAAACTTCTGAATCTTTGTCCCAAAATAAAAATGTCCTTTTCTAGGATCATTGCAATGGGATAATATTGTGCTATTCCTGTAGCTCTTTTTTTTTTTTTTTTTTTTAATCCTTGTACAAAAGGATCCACAAAGACAGTTCACAAAAATACCTTCTCCTGGGGCTTGATCCAGTGGTTATTTCAGCCAAGGGAGTTCTTTCTTTGACTTTGTCAGACTGGATCAGGACTGAACTCCCACAAAAGCAAAAACCTTTGAAAGTCTTTGTAACTGTAGAAATGGGAACAACTGTTCTATGGAAATGGGGAAAAGTGTTCTGTGAGAAGTGAATTGAGAAGAGAGTTTGTATTGAATGCTTTGGCTCTCACTTAAATCTTGCTCAGCTGCCTGAGACCTCAGTGAGGCAGCAGCACCTGAAGTAGACACCTATATTAAGCAGTTTCTAACCCTGTCTCAGTATCTTGACAGTCCTTACAGAGTGTGTGTAAAACTTTTGTTCCATGCTTGGTATTTAAACCCACTATATGCACAGTTTCTCGTAATAGTAATAGTTCTCAGCTGAATGAATTAGTTCCAGGACCGTTAAGTCAGAAGAAAGTGTTGTATGTCCTAAATGCCATAAAATGTTACAACTCAGCCCTGGCTAATAACTGTGGTGATGAATGAATGTTACTATGCAGGTACAAGCACTGGTATTTATTTGTACCTTGATCTGATGCCTTGTGCAGACCACTTCTTTTGCACCAGGATGAGACCAGGAGACACCTGGCTGCTGGGTTTTACAGCTGTGCTCTCCGTTCCTTTCTCACTTTGAGGGACAGTCCCCTAAGCCAGCCCTGTACTGAGGCTTTGGAGCCACAGGACCCTACTTATATTCCTGTTTTTCCTGTTTGTGACAACAGAGACCACTGTGGGATGTATCAGACCTCCAGACACAGCCACAGTTGAAAGGACTCTGACCAGTCCCTTCCCTCCCTGTGGCCATGAGCCTCTGTGCTTGTGGGCACGTGCTTTCCTTCACACATGGGCATAGTCCCAGTGCAGGTAGCACCACAACTCAGGCATGCAGTTAAACAAGTATGTGCATGCTTGTAGGGTTGAGGCCAAAAATCAGATCATACTGGCTTAGCAAGGGGCAAATTTGACCAGCGGTTTTACCAACCCTGTGACATCACATTTGCTTGACCTACCGTGAGTAATGTAATTACAACCTGGGGTGAGCAAGACATGAAAAATAGTATATGAGAAGAAAGAAATTACAAGGTAGTGATGAGACAGAAGAGTTAACTCTGGAGGCAGGTCCAGCAGAAGTGAAGTGCAGAGATCTGGGGAGATGGATGCAAGCGGTGATTTTTGAGGAGAGCAGCGACCCACATGTGTTTAATTTCCCTTAACACCACCTGTCACTGACTGAGCTGCCCACACAAAGCTCCTCCTACCAAGCATGGGGAGAAATGGGTACCTCTGAGGTCTTGGGCATCCTACTAGTACTAGGTGACTAGTTGATTTTAGGGAGAGTCTGGGGGGCTGAGATAAGACTAGAGCCTTCTTAGATGATTAAATGATTTAGGTGAGATAAATTCCATATAAAATCACATAACACAGGAGGGAGGCAGCAGCTGGGACTAAGACCTGAATCTAAAGTTACTGGAGCTCCATAGGTCCCTTGAACCAAAGGCACTTGGGACTGACCTCCGGAGGTGCAGAGGGACGACAAGTGAAGGGGGAATGAAAAAGACCATATTAGACAGATAGACACCAGTTAGTTATGCCATGCCCTGGATTGCTCTGAAGGAAGGATAGTGGTCACCTGCCTGTCTAGGAGCTGGTCTCCTGGAGAAGGAGGTTGCAACAGCAGTGAGGAGAAGTGGTGGCCTGGAAGAAGGAGGTTCTTGGATCAAGAGAGGTGGAATGGAGATAGCATCTTGACTGGTTAAACTGTAGGGATGAATGGGGAGGCAGATGTGTATCTCTGGGGAAGGAGAATCCAACCTCAAGGCTCAGGGGTCAGTAGTAGTGATGTGGAGGCACCAGCCACAGAGAATATTGGAGAAACTGAGTGAGAGGAAGGATGGAACAAAGTACCAGCTGTGTGCTGGGGTGAGACGAGATGTTCAGCTGGAGGGAGACTGCTGGGCAGGGCTTATTTCTTCCCTAGGCAGGACAAGGGTGCCTACAGGTGTCCCATAATAAAGGTCCTCTTCAGGAGCTGGTAGTCTGGCAGCTCACACTCACTGACTACATCCCAGAAACCACCTGGCTCCTGAGCATGCATGAGGGGACTCTGTCGAGAGGATTCACAAAGATTTCCAAGAGGTTGAAAATATATCACTTTGGGACCAAGAGTCTGGAATTATTTGTTCTGCTCATAAATGAAACCAAACTGACCAAATCCCCTCCTCCTCATCACTGAGGAAAGTGAGCTAATGCACATGTTGAATCCTTCTTTCATCTGTGCCACCACCACACCAGCTAATTTCATACTCGCTAGGATAGGACTCCCCAGAGGTCCCTTTTGGGATGGGTATCAGGCGTGGAAGGGGGATGACTGGAGCCATTAACAAGAAGGTAAGTCCCAAAAGGCAAGGGAAGCCCCCAGGATACTCTCCCTTGCCCCACCGTCAGAAGATACTTCTAAGAATAACAGGCATAGGAATACCAACAAATTAATTTATGTGTGGATGGGATGGACCAGGCCAGAGGAGTTCAGCAGTTGTGAGGACACTGGGCAAAGTATGTAGAAGATGAGGATTCAGGCACAAACCACTGTTATTATTGCATCTGTTGAATATGTGGGAATATTTCAGAATATTTATTACATGGACAAAATACCAGGGGTTTGTTATATATACTTGTGAATTAACCTTTTCTCATTAATGTGTAAATAATGCTCTGGTAAGCAGGGATAGGTCTCATGTTGTGGAACCCATAACTGAATCCATGGAAGTACTACAGCTTCAGAGGACCATATTCCTAGGACTGTCACTTCACTTACCTTGACAAACCATAGGATCACGCCCTGGAAGAACTGAACTGAGGAGTTACTAGTCCTGGTATCTTGGTCAATGTATAAGCAAAGCAAGCTGTCCCACAGAGCTGAAAGCCACAGGCTGAGAGTCACTGTGAGTGAGCTTGGTGTAATTTTGGGATGCCTCCCTTTTGCAAAGATGCTATCATGCAAGTGGGATGGTTTAGTGCAACTCCCACTGGTTAGTTCTTCATTAGCAATCATTACACACCTGATAAAAACATCTTATACTGCCTGTAGCAGGATGTAGCCTTAAGTGTCACTGAATGAGGCAGGTTATATGGACATCTCGTGTAGTGGAAGTTTTTTAGGCACATGCTCTGGAAAAATGTTGCAATCTCTGTCCACCTATTATTCATAAGCAGCACTGATTGGATGTCAAATGTGATGAAGCCACAGCACTGGTCAATATATTGAAGGGATGTTGTGATGAGCAGTGTGGTCTTTAGTTTGCTATGTAAATGTAAGCATAGTTGTTAGATCTGGGGAGGGGCATCTGGCCAAACAAAAGTGGTGTGTATAGTCTCAGGAAGGTGCTTACCCTTGAAATAAAAGTAATGTGGAATTCAAACTGCTGTAGGGAAGGCCCCTTCCTGGCATTGTGGCATCCTCACCGGGCCCAAGTGAAGGCTTGGGACATCATTGTTCTAGTGGCAAGGAAAGCATGGATGAGGATGGGATAGCCGGTGTAAGTTTTCCCAGCTAGTGTGAAAGGTGTTTGTACCTCAACTCAGGTGACCTGGCCAGAAAGGAAAGACTTAAAGCAAAAGAACCTTTGCTAAATATTTTATATACTTTTGTTTCTGAGTTAGCAAATGGGCTTTGTGTTGTTTTGAAGATTACTGTAGTGACACTGAATGAGGAAGATCCACCACTGTAACTTGTAAAATGTACCTGTAGTACACTGGGCTCTTAACTACTGATTAAGTCCCCAAAATGCAGGTTTTGTATTATATAGGCAATATAGGCAGAACTCCTAACAGGTGTCAGTCTTTCAGTGCACAGATGATGCATTGGATCAATACAATTAAACAATATTCCCTGAAAATAAACTGTGCAGTGAAGATACCAAATCAAGCCACTGCTCTTCAGTATGGTAGTTCCAGGACTAGATGCTACTGTTTGTTCAAGCAGCAGTGCCAGAGATGGGACTTTCTGAAATTACAGAGTGTCCGTTGACTTAGTCAAGCTTGGGACTGGACTTCGCATATTCCTGCATTCCCATGGGCTGTGGTAGATGTGTGGCAGCTCCAGTTAAAAACTGTTTCCACAAGTGCCAGCCACTCCTGCTTTTTGCTCTTGGAGGGTCTTAGGTTAGTCTTTGGCATGTTGGCTGAGATGCCAGGTACAACATAAACTCTTGCAACTTCTCTTGGATCTTGCAAAAGGGTATTTCTTTTTCTTTGTCTCCCCCACCCCCCATCCCCCTCACCCCCCAGTTATAGGAAGAAATTTCATGTGTGTATGTGTCTGTGTGGGGTGGGTTATATGTACAGTAAAGTTTCTGGTCTTCATGAGATCAGAGAAAAATGGGGGGAAGTACACAGCCAGAAAAGGCCAGAAAAACAGAAGGCAAATAAAAGGAACATTATGTTAACATGAAAATTAAAAGGTTCTTGAAAGAAAAAAATATTTTATTTTGGAGCTTTCTAGTACATGAAGTTTTTTTTGTAAGCTTGCAATTGACCATAATGGTCTTGTCTAATGTAAAATTGAGTGATATGGGCCTTTTCCATTTGTTTTTCCTTCTAAGTGATGAGAAACAGTTTCCAGTAAATGAACAGCAATCAACTGCTGAATCATCGCTGTTGAGCAGAGGTTTCAGAACCTGAGCCAGATAATTGTGTGAGTGCTGTTGGCACAGTGTTCCTTCCCTCTGATTGACGGAGCCAACCTTGGGCTCACCTTACCTGGGCACGTGGTTTCCTTGGCTTCAGAATTGCTCTGGCGAGTGAAGGCTGCCAGAGCTGGCCCCAGGAGGTGAGGAATGAGGGACCTGTAGGTATTTGTCAGCCCATTCTGTGAGGCAGTTCTTCTAATGTTCCCCTCACTTGGCAGCCTTTCCTTCCATATGCCGAAAATATTTACTCTAAAAAGAGAAGAACTTCAGGCTGGGTTTGGTGCCTGCTGGCTCTGCAGTCAAAAAAAACAGACCTCAGTTTTAGTCGTGCATTCCTAAAATGTGCAAATATGTGACTAACAGAGAAATAATATTACCCAACACAAAAATGTGCATTCAAGCCTTTCCCTTCGGGCTCACCTGTTTTTGGAGAAAAGGGAAGATTCATCCTACCTGACCTTAGACATTTATGCCATTAAGTGTTTCCAGGTCAACTACTCACCCAGGCTCACTTCACAGGCAATGGAAGGAGACAATGTCCTCCTAGACCAAGATTCACCCCATCCTATTGCAAGCACCCAAACCAGAACAGAGGACCTGGCTGCAGAGGGCATTTATCTCCACACTGACTCACACCTGGTGGGCATCTGAAGTCTGGTGAGAGGAATCCCACCATCAGCCACTGAGAAACAACCTGGAGACATCCTCCCACCTGCCTTGCCTGGGTGGGAGCTGTGGAAGCCACAAGCTGGTGTGCCCTGGCCCTCTGAAGACCAAGGCAATGACAGCAGAGGCTCCTAAGTTATGTTCAGAGGACCTGTGCATGCCCTGCCTTGCCTTTGTCACCTGTGTGCTGCCTGGCATGGTCTGTTTGTCAGCACTGTCACTGTGCTGTGCAGACTGCTTGCTCAGCAGCTGCTCAGTCATGGCTGCGGGCTTTTCCAACAGGTGTGAAATGGCCTTGTGCTGCCAGCACGTTGCTCATTCTGGCCTGCAACGAGCAGGGCTGGTGCCCTGTGCTTGGTTTGAGGGATTGGTCACACCATTTGTACCAGCAGCAATTAGAAATGCCTGGGAAATGGCATCAAAAAGCATCTACTAATGCTCCCTTGTCAGGCTTAGCTGGGATAATGTTTTGCTGAACCCAGGACCTACCTCTTTCTGTTAGTTTTACTATAGCAATGCTGAAATGCATATTTATGGGAGTCCCTTTTCCAGCATTCAGCAGGGGGGAAACTGTACTTGCTGTCAGAAAGACCAGATTTCCTGGTTTTTATTTGTCTTCAAGGACTGAAATAAGGAGGTTAGAAATGTGACTCAGTAAAGGAATTTTCTCTTAGAAAGTCTCCTTAAGTGGATTACCAAGGTGTATTTGTTTATTCATTATGATGATTTGGTACCTTTAATCCACCTCCTTTAAAAGTTAGTTTTTGTAAGTTATGCAACCACAGGACCAGCATGATTGGTTTAGATTAAAATTGTAGCATAATGTACACACCTGTGACTAAGCAGCAGCTGGTTTTCATAACTAATTTTTCTGTGCATCTCCTCTAGAAGACCAAATGAAAAGGAAAAGCACTGATAAAAATGAGACAGGCACTTTGCTACTTCCAATAGTTCGGATTCCTTGAGATTTTTGCCAGAAGCAGTCTCAGAACATAAAAAATAAAGAAGCAAGTTGCAATAACCCAAGTTTAAAATGGTAAGAAAGAATAGGGATTTCCAGTTGTGGTAGCAAGTAAGAAATAATAATAGTTCCAACATAACACCATGGAAGGATAGACCTAAAAAGCCAGGGAAAGTAGAAAGAAAACTGATGTGAGTAAGGGTGACTTCAAAACTTATGACCTAAGCAGAAATGCTAGGGAGAGAAACACTGACGATACAAGAAGTATGAGAGAAGTGCAATAAAGTGGCTTTGGCTACAGGGCAATGGGTTGGTTAGTACAAGGGTTGTGCAAGATGCAAAATGTCTAAGAGATGGCAGTGATAGGAGAAACACACCAGTAGCAGAACTTGCTGCTCTGAGTGATGGAGGGAGGAGCTCAGCTGAGCATGTCCTCTCCTGTCAGAACCTGAGATTTTTGATAACTTTTCCCTGGAAATTTTTTTTTATGCTGTGAATTGGGGTGTTTTTCAAGCCTAACTGTTCGACATACAGGAGAACTGGCCAAACTTCATACCACCAAACTAGAAACTCCATTTGCTCTCCACTGCTTCATTGGGTAGGGGTGAGGCATAGATTAATGAACAAAGATTTTTTTCAGGCTGGCAAAAATTTTGTGAAAAGTGTCAGAACAACATATCTTAACATATCTAGACTTTTTACTTATTTCAGATAGTTTGAACTCATTTACTATGAAAAACAACAGCAATACCCCCAAAAAACAACATAAAAACTCCAAGGGTTGGCAATATTGTGGTAGAAGTTAGAGTTAATGAGATCACAGCTGTACTGGTGTTGGTGTCTTTTGTACATGTGAGGTGATGTCAATAGGAAAAGGAGGTGAAGCTATTAGACTAAAGGAAGAATAGGTGATGGAGATAAGTGAGGAATTAAAAAATGCGCTGGAGATGACCTCTGCTTTCAGTAATGACTCATGAACCAAACATATGTTTACACAGATGTGACACCATGTACATTGAGAAGGAGAAATACATATCTGTGAGGGGTGTTGTATGCAATTTCCATGAACTGCAGTAGCAGCCTTACTCATGAACATCACTGACAGGGATGAATAAAATAATCTTAATGAGCTAAAAAGCCAGCAGGCAGTTCACCGCGCCCTTGGAGGCATGTGGCTGCCTTGCTTCACAGGGGAGGAGTGTCCCGGGATTGCAGTTTCCATTTCAGTGGCATGAGATCCATACTAAGTGGGAAAGGGTTGTGGGTTTGGCATGAAAGAGCATGTGCTAATGTGACAAGGAAGGCAGCTGAGTGTCTCTGGGTGTGGGTGTGTGGACCTCTCCCTCAATGCAGAGAGGCGGTGAGAGCTGGGAGGTCTGGCATGTGGCAGTGTGAGGTCATGTAGGCTGGAAGGGACCTTTGGGGTCCTCTGGTCACCCTCCCCCCTGCTACCTGGAGCAGGGCCTTTTGGTGTGATAATGTTCAGATACTCCTTGTAGCAGAATTAGGGATAAACCCTATGATGCTGACCGAATTCAGCTGACCCTTTGGCACCGGCGTTTAAGAAACCTGAAATCCAGGTGGGGACTCATCAGTAGTACCTGTGGGACATGGGACATCCCCTCCTGAAATGTCCCACCCAGTCCCCAGCCAACAGTGCTGGTTACCCACCTCCTGCCACTGTCACAGGGGATTTGAAACTAGCACCTGCCTCTGGCTAGTTCACCCAGGACTGTCCCTGGCAATCACCCTGCTGGCTTCCCTCCTCCCTCTGTCCCTTTTGTGGCTGTTGGACTGTGGGAAGGGGCTGGGGTCATTCTACCCATCATCTCAGCCCTCCCTAAGGAGCAGGCTGCGAGGGACAGGGTCTTTATGTGCTGTCTGGTTTCTTTATATTATGCTGGTCTCCCCGTGTGAGGTCCTCAGCACCCACCACAGGGGCTGGTGCACATCATCCTTGTATGTCACCATCAGCCAGCCCCAGAAAGCTGTGACAGCTCCAAACCGGGGAGAGCTGCAGTTTTGTTTGTACATTTTTGTTCTCTGAGTCTTTGGATGAGCCCAAGCCACATCATTTCTGCAGCCACTGGAGAAACAGAACTATTTTACTTTTCCCTATGCTCTTTTTTTGTTTTCAACAAAATGCGGCATTCTTCTACTTCCCCTAATTCTAGGACCGGGGGCTTTATGGTAGGTATCTTGTGTCTGGGAACTCATGATAAGATCAAGCTGTAAAAAATAAAGCCATTTCCAGATAATTTTCCACTCTGAGCACTGCAGGGCCCTTTCTAAGTGGTGTTTGTTAAAACATGGTTTCCCTTGTCACCACAAAAATTCAGATATATTTCTCCACTCATCTGGCAAACACTGTTTACATCTTCCAACGTTTCGAAAGGAATGACAATTAACAAAGCTATTTATGTTCCTAAGTTAATTTTAAAAAGCTGTGTCATAACTTATTTGATGTATCAGCATCATCTGCTTAGCCCAGATTTTTGGACAGCATTTGCTGGGAGTTTATTTTGAAAGATGTCCAAAAGATGAGGCGGTGCTGTCCAGTGGCGCAGAAGACCTTTCTTCCCGGTGCCATGGCAATGGACTGAGGCAATTTTTCTGCCCTTTTCTCTGTTAAATCACCTTTATCTGATCTAGCCACACTTGCAAATGGCTCAAGTGCCTTTTGAGCCCTATCTGGATGGAGATAAACTGCTCCTGGGTGGAGCACTGGTAGGAAGAGCGAATTTCCTCCCCTCTGTAGCCTGCTGAAATATATAATCTTTGAAAATTAAAGCCTCTAATTACCTCACAGGGAGCTGCGTACACAGGAGCACTCCCCACTGCAGCACAGGGGTGGAGGAGAGCCAGCAGCACCTCGGCAGGGACATATTCTCCCTGGGTTCTGGTGTGGGTGCCCGCACATGGGGCAGGGCTTAGGGAAAAGGAGAGAACCACCGGGTTTTATAGGAAACCAGTGGAAATCACCTGGAAAAGGCAATGCAGTTTCCCTTTGTAATTTTTTTCCCCATGTCCCCTTCCTAGAAGGCCATAGGGATGTGGTGGTTGCAGTACTAATGCTGCACCACCCAAGCCAATGGGAAAGGTACAAGCCTGGTTTTCACCATTTGTTCACCTGAGCTGTGAACACAAGGGTGGCACCCAAAACCTTCAGCACCAAATACTGATCTCCGTCTGGGCAAGCCAGCTGGAGAGCTGACATCCCACACTTGTTTCCATCTCTGCAGTTTCCTTGATGCCCTACAGGGCAAGGCAGCAGTGGGGCCCCATGCCACCAAGAGGGTCTTGTAGAGGCTTTTACTTTCAGGTCCCCTCTCAGGTGCATGTACCTGGGAGGCAATCGAGGTTGTTGTTGGCTTATTTTTGATAGAAAGTCTCATTTGTCATCATTTAGGATGTGTTACTAAAGGTGAATGGTGCTTGCAAGCTGCTGCTCAAGGTGGGCAAATTGTGGTGAGCTTCATGGGATCCTTAGCAGCCTTTGGATCTCATTGAACCTGAAGTGCAAACCCACAGTTTGGGAAGGTGGACCTGTGCAGGCTGAGGATGGATACACAAAACAAACAAACAGAGTCCCGACAAACTGCAGCAGTGCCCATGCAACATTAATCCTAGTGTGGCTTTTATGCAAAAAAAAAAAAAAAAAAAAAAAAAAAAAAGACAGAAAACCCCCACCTCACAGAAGGTATAGCACAATCATGTGTCTGAGGCTTTGGCCAGGACCGCGGGCATGTTGGTAGTTGGTATTCATTGAGCGGCTATTCCTCAACAGTCATCTTCCAGCTGACTCCAGCCCACCCACTTCCCCTGCTCTGGACCAGCTCCCAGCAGCCCAGCAATCTTCTGATCCAACTTTTTATGATCTAAAAAGCACCACCACCGGCAACCTGAAGCTGGGGGTTTGCTTTGAGTTCAGCACTCCAGGTGCACATGCCTGAGGACAAGAAAGGTATTTGGATCTTGAAAAAATCAACAAGGGGGAAAAAAACTTCACACTGCAAAGCAAGGCTGAAAGGAAACCCATGCCATGCTGTGGGTTATAACTCACCCGGGCTTCCTGAACGAGCAGGAGCAGCCAGACCCGGGGTGCCTGTGCATAGGTGCTGGGCACCTGCACACACTGTTCCCAGTAAAGGGAAGTCTCCCAGTGCCTCCTGGAAGCACGAGCATTTCTCCCCAGTTCAGGTGGTGAGTTTGGAACTGTGCTGGCTGCCTGGGTCTAGTGCAGGCACTGGCCAGTCAGCACTGCTTAGGTGAAAGCTGTTTTGCAGGAATCTGTTATATAGTGTGAATAGCAGTGTTTGGGTAAAGCTTTGTATTTACTCACAGATTCTGTAGGTGTTTTTAAAGACTCGAGGAGATATGTATGGTCATTTTTACTTTAAAGACAAGCTTACACCAGTCAGGATAGGAATGACCATAAGAAGACCACGGTTTGTGTTGTGCTGGACACGTATTTTGCTCCTTCCATCTTTAGCTGAGTTTGTGAACAACATAAACAAGCACCCAAAACATGAAATTCTTTGTGTAAGGGTATTTTCAACGCCCATACTCACTCCTCTCTTCCTCCCAAGTCTCTCTTTAACTCTTCTGACATGTTTTTTCTTATTTCACCCAAGCTTATTTAAGGATGGGCTATTTTTTTCCCCGGAGTAGCTGAAGTACAAGGCCACTTGGCATTTTTTTCTTTTAAAGGGATACAGTGCCTGTTCTTAGAATGCCAAGAGTACTCATTAAGGCGCTTGCTGGTTATGGCTTTCCAAGAAAAAAAAAAAAAATCACTTACATGCTAAAATTAATCCTGGGAAATTTCAAACCAACAGGAACATCCTTGAGAAAGCCGAAGAATAAACAGGGGGTGAGAAAACAAACATTGCTTTGAACGCTGCTGCTTGTGATGTTGCTCCGACAGAAGGAAACGGGCTCAGACTTTAATGGATCAAAGGAAACAAAGGACTGGCTTGGCTTCACTCACTGTACCCAGCAAGCTGTATATACTCAGTAACAGCTCGAAATAGACTATTTTTTTTCTCCTACAACTAAAAAGAATATCTCAACCAACAATCATACATAAACCATGGTATGTAATAGTTTCTGAATTAGGGGACAGGTTCTTTGTTGCAGATTAGGGTCAGCAGGTGGTTTCATTGCATGGCAGGTTTAGTGAATTACTGTGGGACAGTGGGCTGAAACTAATGTCACTTCAAACATACATTTTATCAGGGTGCTAGGAGCATGGCAAGTGCATTTAAGGTTGTGCACAATGAAGGGACTGTGTTTGCCTAAAAGGATATCAGACTAAGTTTTGTGGACCGTAATGCCAGCATGTTTTTTCAGATTTTTTATTTAAATACAAAGACATAAATATATGGTAATAGTATAGCAAGTATTTAATACAAGAGAAACATATATATCACCTAGGAAAAAAATGGTAGTTTAAAAATCTTACAGGTCCAAGTGCAGCATAAGTGTGAACAACTTTTGTTCTATAATTAAAGAGCATCACCATAAATACGTTGTATTTTTCCATATGTCTTGGTCTAATTCAGTGCACAGCATGGCTCGTGACCTTAAAAGATTCAAAGCTGATCTTTAAGAGTCAAGTCCAATTGTAATATTAATTTTACAGCTAACGCAGTCAAAACACCAACTGCTGCTAAACATGGTTGCACAAGCTCAAGTTAAAGCACACTCTAATTTACCCAGAGCTATGCTATATATCATGTTTTATTCTGGTTATCATCAACTACCCAGTTTGTCCAACACTTTAGATGTTATTACTTCAAGGAGGGGTTGCAGCTGCTCTGTGCCAAAATTGCCAGTTGTACTGGGTTGAGACAACCATTAAACTCCTGCAGACTGAAGCCAATTTCATTATGAATCATGGATTTTGTGGATTACCACATGCTTACTTAAAAGGACAAATAGCTTTGCTACTACAGGAATAACAGTCTCGGTGAGATCAAAAGCAAGAACGAAAAAAAATGCCTCCAGTCATGAAGAACGCTCAAAGCAAGTGGTGGCACAAGGATTATATATTACCCAGGCATGTAGAGCAAAGCAAACTGTCATTAAATGTTCCCAGGAAGGCAGCTGAAGAGTGTTGGCAAACTCTTTTAGGCAGTGGAGGTTTGAAGGCCAGCATTTTTATTTTTACTTTTTAAATGTCTGCTTTTTGTTAAGCTCCTTACAGCAGCTAAAAGAAGATGTCAGGCTTGTCTTGGACTTTTATGAACACATTTGAAAATCAGGGCCAGGACTGATGATCTGGAGCTTAAGGACTTAGGAACTCACCACTGGATAGGAGCAGAAGGAGATGGTTGAGTTTTTTCTCTGGTTGACATTTCTGAAAATGTAGGTACTTATTGGTACTTACTTACCCTAACTTAAAGATACAAGTCCTGTTTAGAACTGCAGATACTGAAATCCTGCATATAGCCTACCCCTGTGTACGTAGGATAAGAAACTGAAGAAACAGCTATTTTGACCTAGTGGCAATACATCCTGAGTGAAGAGCTATCTGATATGTTTTACGGACAGCCAGTTTCCTTAAAAAAACACCAGTATCTGTAAACGACAGTGTCCCTTATGTGCTACAACCTGGCTGCAGGGATAACTCTTCCTGTCCGCACAATCTTCAGGAGCAAAGCAGGAGTCTCAGGCAGCAGCTATTTTTCTTTCCAGGGCCTGTTTTTAAAAGATTTAAAAAATAGTAAAAAAACCAAGACCAAAATAACAAGCATGACAATTCAGTCACAGGTTACTTGAAAGCATCTCTCAACTGCAGTAGGCTTCTCTCCAGCCTCACAAACCTCCCCGTGCCAGAGCTCGTGGGCTCATGCCAGCTTCAGCCACAGCCCTTGTGCTGCGAGGACTCAGGGACACGGCCAGCATGGCCCCGCTTGAGCCCGTGTAGCCACCACTCTGTCATCACCACCACTTTCCCCAAGACCTCTCATCATGTTCATCAGGGAACAGCATTGCACAGAGACCAAAAGCTACCACTTTGATCAAGGATTTTTTCCTTCTGTGCTGTGGCACACTTCCTAAGTATTTAAGAATAGTACAGGACAGAATAAGAAATTGTCAACTTCTCTTTTATTTCTTTCCCAGCTTGAAGGAAGAAGGGTTTGAGATGCCTTTGATGGCCCCTCCTCAAATCCAAGTTTGACTGTGGCTTCAGGGAGGTGCATGACTACATGTGCTGAAGGAGAACAAACCCCGGTGAGATGTGATTTCAGCCCAGAGAGTGCCAGCTCTTTCATGTTTTTGGACTGTATGTGTAAGCTGTCTCCATGGGCTTTGCCTAGCTCCTTTGAGAGCCTTTTTCCCCGCTTTCATGAGCTGCCAGGCATGTAGCTGGCCATTGCTGTTCATGTACGTGGAGAGAGTGAGACAATCTTTCAGAAGTTTTGGGTGGTGGGCTGAGGGGGAGAAGCAGGATGATGCTTGGTGCAGCACACATAGGCTGCAGGCTAAGTGTGTAGCATAAACAGTTGGGTTTTTTTCTTTCTAGCTTTGTTTCATGGCAGATATGTTTGTTTTCATTGACCCTGCCCATTATAAATGTGTGAGCAGCAAATGAAAAGTCTGGGGTGTTTAAAGCATTTCTCATTTTCAGAATGAAGCAAAGAGAAAAATTTACATTTTTTTTTTTACATGGGGGCTGGAGGTCCCCTCTGCCAAAGACATGGAGAAGGAAACATAGCATGTTGTTGTCCAGAGTCACGGGGAGAGAGAACCAAACCATCTCCATGGCCATGGCATGGACTGGAAGGCCCCACACATGGCCGAATCATTGGTGCACTAGTCCCGGGGATGTGGCTGTGTCTGAGATATGTATCTAGTAGGAGCCTCATGAGAAAAAGCTGCCTAGGTAACTGGGGAGTACTAGTGTGTGGTGCAGAGCCAGGCCACACTTGGCCACCCCACATCTCTGAGGTGAGTGACCTTAGCCAGCTGCGGGGAGATTTAACTCCTTCCCATTCCACTGCCTTCCTACCCATGGATAAGGGCTTTGATGATCCTGTTACATCTGCTTTGCATAGCCTGCTCTTGGATTTTACAGACGTAGATTGCTTGGTCAGCAAAAAATACTGTGTGGCATCTCATGGAGAACACTTTCCTTCGGCAACGTGTAAAGAACAGTGAGCATTTACGTAGGCCTCCTTAGGAGTGAATGAATCACAGGAGATAAGTGAGTGAAATGACAGCCTGTATGGCTTGGTGCAGCCCCATGACATGTGCAGAGCGTGTTAGGTCACAGTTTTGCCTCCTTCAGATCCAGAAAACACATAGGTGGTACTTCTGTACACCTAGGCACAGCCAGCAGGACCATAGTTCAGTTTGCTTTGCAACAGGTGTGACAGGGCATTTCCTCCTCAGACAACCCCTGCTACGTGCAGCACTGGGATGGGGCAACATAACACTTTGTGATCTGTCAGCGTTGCGGCACAGTACGAAATGCACCAAACAGAAACTCTGAGGCCTCGCTAACAAGCTCGTAGCTTGTCCTGCTTTGCTGCAGCAGCCCAAGCGCAGAGCAGCCACCCCCACTCGGGCTGCAGCACTGCCTCAAGCCAAGTAAGCCCAGACGGAGAGCTGGGGGGGCGGGTATGTGACTCTGAGCAGCTGGACAGACAAACAGGGCTTGGTGTTGTGCTGGCTTATGTCCCACCAGCTCAGGGCACGGCTATGATTACTTGTGTCTGGCCTTTGTGTGTATGGTACTGGGGCGTCGTGCTGCTATGCCGGATGCAAACCCCTCTGGGCCTTGCTCGCAAAGTGACTGTTCCCCATCTGCCCACTTCGACAGTCACTTTCTGTTGCCTCTGGCCACCCCTGAGCCTGCCCCAGCCCTCCTGTGTGCCCTGGGGCACCTCTGTTCTCCTTCCCGAGTGGAGATTCACATCACTCGCTGTCAGGGCGAGCTGCTCGGGCAGCTTCCTGGTTTTTGCTTTATAAGGGCTCAGCTGGGACACCCCTGCCTGCTCAAGAGAGGCGAGTGGTTTGCGGCTGAAAGGACAAAGTTCCCTCTGTAGGTGATACGGCTCATCTGGCAGCCCTGAACTCTTGTACAGAGCACACCACCTACGCTGCCAGGCAGCCTGCCAGGAGCTGCGCCCACAAGAAGCCAGCCCCACCAGGATGAAAGAAATCAGCTTTCTGCTGGCATAGGGCTTCTCTTGGGTTGTGGGGTGTTTTTTTCCTTCCCCCCCCCCCCCCCCTTTCTCTTTCTCTTGAAAGCAGTTCAGTTTTGCCACCAGATCTCACTCTTATTCTTTCTCTCTCTGCCAGAAACCTGTCCGCATCCTTCCCAACTGCATTTAAAACCTTCTTCTACCTGTAAATAAACATCGAGAGAAGCCGAAACTCTAATGATAGCTGTTAATGCTTGATTATAAAGCATCCACCAGGCAATACACAGGTGCTGACAGCAACTAAATGCTGGCTTAGGTGGCCTTTGTGCCACTTTCCGCAGTGCTCTCAACACCTTATCAGTACTAAGGTGTTGCTACACCGCTGTTTGACCTGCAGGTCCCAGGATGTACAGCAGAAGGGGACTGTGCAGCTCAGGGAACCCACTTCCCCTGCTCAGCCCCACTCTTTGCACAGCTCCTGCCTCAGAGGGGACAGGGCAGGGCTGCAGGCAGGGTGGCTATCCCTGGCATCTCTCTACATCTGCTCTCAGCTAGGGCTTGGACCTCCCATGTGTGTCCAGATGGACGGTAAGGAAGAAAGGAAGGTGAGGTAAGGTAAGGAAGAGGCAGCAAGCGGACTGTACACAACTGGTTGGAGATAAGAGCCCAGACGGTGATAGTGTTATGATTCAGGCCATGAATGAGAGCTGCTCGCTATCAGACTGCTAAAACCTTTGCTCCTTCGTAGAGAGAAATGGAAAGCCGGCACAGTTTGTGCTCCCAATCACCCTCGGCCGCTTTGAGGACATCGCTACTCCCTGGCCTGAATTTATTCACAGGTCAGGACCTCTGGTGTTAAGCCTCACTTCTGAGGCAAGTCATAAAACAGATTTATGAAAGCCAGGGAGCATTGTTAAAGTTGACACGCCCTTCCCTATACGTTATGCATCTACAAGTAGGTGCTCCTTCACTAATACCTGCCTTGCAAAGGGATCTGGCCCCAGCTGCCATCCTTTGCATGTCCCTCGTTACCCGTGGCAGGGGTGCTGCTGGCGTGAGCTCCTTAGTCGCTCACCCTGTGAGCCTTGCTGGCCGTGCCCTCTTTCACCACCTGTGCCTGTGTTGCACGGGTGGGAGAGGGTTAGTCCTGGCTGAGGGGAGCACAAATAGGCTCAACTGGGGTTTAATATGAAGCTGCATTTGAGCAGGCTGCAGAGTCCTGCAGCAAGGCCAACGAAAGGCAAACAGCTCTATGATGGACAGACAGTATTAACTGTACTCCTCAAACAAAACCAGGCTTAGACACCTTCTCTCGGTTGTTTTGGAAAATGTGCTGCGAGGGGGCAGCTCAGCCGGAGTGACCTTGCAGTGTGAAACCTCCCCACAAACCTTGGCCAGTCCCAGCCATCAGCCAGGAGGCATCAGCCAGCTGGAACAGGTTCCCTAGAGAGGTGGTTGTGGTGACCAGTGTGAGGTCAGCCTCAAAAACTGGAGGCAAAGGCCGGGTGTATTAGGCTGCCCAGGTACCTTCATTCCTGCTGATGTCTTTTCTGTGCATGATCTGTGGGTGTTATCAAGGGAGATGCTAAAAGGGCAGAAATCCCAGTCTGGGAACTGGACTGGCAAAGAGGGCTTCCAGCAGGCAACTGAAGTCTTCTACAGCTTTGTACTTCTCCATCCCATTTGCTGGCACCGGCAAGGTGGGAGGAGAATAACTGCAGAGCTGAGCAGCTGGAGCCCAGTGTGCCAGACCAGCCCCCCGGGCACGGGCGCAGCAGGAGGGGGAACCCCCCTGGTGCCTGGGGGGGGGCTGCTCTTTGGCCAGGCCAGATCTCAGCAGTGGGTCACTGCAGGAGGTTAGCGCCGGGCACTTTCCTTGCAGGCCTCCTGCCTCCCTTCCCCCACCGCAAGTTAAAAAATACTTCTGGACATTATAAACAGCTTGTAACAAGTTTTGTCAGGTTTTAACGATCTTCCGGAGCTTAGCTGAGCAGATAGGCTGGCAAAGATGCAGCGTCTCTCCTTACACACACGTACACACACACACACGCCGCTCCTGCAGGTCTCTCGGTTATGTTTCCAGTCTCTAGGGAAGGCTGACTGGGAGGGATGCTATTCTTAGAGGGCAAGAAACAGGCTCTGCACACTCCAGAAAGACTTTAGCTTGCAAAGGCTTGTTCCTTCATCACCACTTTCAAGTAAGTTAAGGGCTGATTTAACTGTCAAAGATAATCACTGGATTGAGCTTGCTTTTTGAGGGAAGATTATATTCACTCAAAATCAGCTTTTTCTGAAAACACTTTGCAGACAATATAAGGTTATTGGTAGCTATTAAGTCCTAAATATTGTCGATCTGCTGCAGTGCAGGGACACAGGAGCAACAAAGGTTCAAACTCCATGAAGGGGTGTGGGCTGCACCTCTCATGCATCCCCTGGGCTCGCACGACACCTTTGGCCATGGGGACTCTCACCTGGCCCAAACCCTGCTCAAAGCAAGGCTGGCTCCAGCCTTGGGCCAGGCTGCCCTCTGCTCCCCCCGGCACAGTAGCTGCTAGATCCTGCGGTGCCCTCCTGTGCAACCAATTTCCAAAGGAGCCTGCCTGGCCCCATTGTTTCCTCCATGTCTTTTTTTGAAGAATAGGAACAAAATCATCAAATTACCACACAATGGATAATTTTCAGGAAAAAATTTTAAGATCTTGAGGCTTTGCTTGTAATTAGGATGAAATCATCATTCCTAAGGCTGCCATCACAGACAGTATGAGATAACCTTTTCTTAGCTCTAAGCTTACCTACTGTTGTAGAGGTGTTCACGTTGTACTGACATTTTAGGTCCAACTAGACTAGACTAGACCAGACTAGACTAGGCTAGGCTAGTTTACTGGAAGCGACCTACAATGACCATTTTGTCTGACTGCCTGACCAACCCAGGGCTGACCAAAGGTTAAAATATGTTATTACCAGTATTGTCCAAATGCCTTTTAAACACTGATGGGCCTGGGGCATCGACCACCTCTCTAGGGAGCCTGTTCCAGTGTTTGACCACCCTCTCAGTAAAGAATGTTTCCTACATGTGAAGTCTGAACCTTGCCTGATGCAGCTTTGAATAGGAGACATTCGCAGGTGGGTTTACATCTCTTCCATCAAGACCTCAGCAGATTTCTTCTCCCAAGTTACTTCAGGCTGATCTATTTCATATACATTTTTTTGTGTGTATGTATATACATGCTATGTATCTTTTTTTTTTAATCAAGGCTATTAGGCATGCTTATTATTTTTGTTAAGGATTCAGTCCTTGTGTTTAGTCACTCCTACACCCATCTGCAATGGCTAAATGAAAAAAAGTCTGATTTCAATTTAAAAAAAAAAAACAACAAGGGAAGAAGTTTTCCCATTTACTTTAGGCTGGTTAGATTTCAGTGCCAAATTACATTTTTTTAGCTATCACAGAAACTTTTTTTTTTTGGCAGTGAGTTGACTGAGACTTTGGCTTTGTTTGAGGGATTAAGTGTGCAAACTCAGTTGCCATAAACATTTATCTCAGCTGCTCCTCTCCCTAAAAGACAGCAAGGTACTACTTGTTTGACACTAGCACCACATGGATGGAAGAACTGAACTTGCTTCTAAACCTTTTTTAACAAAGGAGCAACATAGACTGAATCTATGCTGGTAAATTAAATGTGACCAGGAATATTGCCAAGCACTGACACCAGAAGACACAGACCGACACATCTGTGCTGGTAAACTGGATTACCATCCCAAATAAGGTGGCTCTGTGCAAGCCATCTTTTGGGAATGGTCCCTGAAATGCTCTACCTATCAAATCATGCCCCCAAGTTATTCAGGGATAGCGCTAGCAGCAGCACCACATTTAAATCGGGAAGTATCCCTATAGTTTACCAAGCTAAATTATTGCAATACAGAGCCTGATAATGTTTAAGGGCATTGATTTTGTCATAATGTTGTATCTTCTGACCCAGTATACAGCTTGAATCTTCAACTGATGGGCAGCATATGGAGAATTTAAGTCAATTTTCCAAAGCCAGACTTCTTTCAGTGCATTGCATAACTGCAAAGAATCAGTGCTGCCTTGGACTGCTGCCAACATGGGAATGCCACCACATCACAAAATCTATTCATGGTTAGATGGTGCATTTCACTCATCCATCTGAAAAGCTGAAACATCCAGAGTTCACAAAGTTTGTGTGAAAGACAAATTGTTGCTAATGCGCCTCTTCATGAGCTGCGTTGAGGGTGATGTCACTTGCTGTGCTCTTGCTGCAGTATGAATACTTGGCATTACCGGAGTCCCCTTAAATATTTTCCCTGGGCTCCACAAAAAATTGCTGTTCTGTGTTAGCCACTTCCCTACAGCCAGTATATCACCAGAAGTTTATCTCCGTGATATATTTATTGAATGAGTGCAAAAAAAGGCTCTAAAAATTAAAGGAATGTGCTTCTGATTCACTCCTGTCATACTGCTGCACAGTCATAGACCCAGAGGTCAAAAAAAGGAATTATTTGGCTCTACATATGTCTAATAAAGAAGAATTTAGTGCAGATGGCTGCATGTACTCTCTTCATTGCCGTAGGGAATAAGCTACTGAAGGGAAGTTAGTGTGGGTACAGAACGAATGCATGCAAACTTGCCTTTATTGAATTTAGGCAGGAAACAATGTACTACTGTTGCATCAAAACAGTGAGGGCCAAAGACAGTTTTCAGCAGGAGTACTGGAACAACTTCTTTCCAACCCCAAATAGTTTCTAAGTAATGTTTATTATTATTTCTAAATAATATTATTTGAAATAGTAGCAATAGAGCATATACTAAGCTGTCCATGGACCTCCAGTCATATGTTCCTACTGGCAATCCAGAGATGAAAGGCTTGGAAGTCTGTCCTTGAACTGTTTTCTAGATTGCTTGGCTCCAGTATAATGCAACTGGGTAAGTCAAGAGTTTTACTAAATAGCCTTATGGCAAGCTGCTGGAAGGACTCAGCAGATGAAAACTCTGCTTCAGTCAGCAAACCATACGGTTTAATGGGCATCACTTGAAAAGCAAAACAGAAGTTAACCAAAAGTGAAATAGGACGCCCTGACCGAGAATTCAACTCTGTCCCATAATAGTTTGGTATCATATCTACAGCTAACTTCTGCAGCTAAACTGTACGCCACATTTTAACTCTAACTCTAACTCTAATGGAATATTTCTCTTCACTTCTGCATGAATCTGTGAAAGCAGAATGAAGTGACATTTGTGAAAGAAGGAAGTCTGCCTCTTGTTCTCTAGACGTCATTATTTTTATGTAATTTTTTGGAGCTGTGTAAGATTCTTTTACTTCTAAAGTAACCACTTGGGAAAAAAAAAAAAAACAAACAAAAAACTACTACCATTTGCTTTCTAAAATCATACATTTCTAACTGTAAGGCCACATCACACTATATGGAAGCAACCCCTAGTAACATCAACGCAAATTGTGTGCAAAAAAAATATAAAAAGCTATAGCTCTTATTGTTGCTCTGTCCCGTTGCCTGCACTCCCCACAGCTTGACATTTGTTAATGATTTTTCTTGACTGAGTAGTTCTTCTCTTAGGCAGTTTTGGAAGAATTTCAGCTTTGTCCTCCACTGTGCCCACGCAACGCCTCTTGGAGGTGCTTGGAGTAGAGTGGAAGGAACTCTTCCAGGGGCAGAAAGTCTGATCCAGCTGGGCTGGGCTTTGTAGCCTGACACTAGCTAAAGCAGGATTTGTTTGTTCCAGGGACCTTTTTGGTAAGCAGCCTCACAGGTAGTTGTTTCTGAAAGGTTTGGGAGACTTTTAGTTTCATTTCAATGACAAAAGTGTTTGTGGTATTTTTATGGCCTTGGTTTCTGATCACTGGTTGACACCTCAGATGTTCTTGGCTTCCACCTAAGCTGGCTACCTGAGTGGTGAGTCACAGCCTAGTTTCACCTGAGGGCAGCTTTCAAAAAAAAAGTCCCTTTGTGGGTTTTGGTTTTCTTTTTTCATTCTCAGATATCACGGTCAGAAAGGAGTTCTCGCTGTGTTATGCCAAAGAAAGCCATCGTAATCCTCCACAAGCTGAATGGTGTACCTTGTGGGTGTAAAAGAAGATTAGTGCTCTCTATGAGGGACATGGAGACAGGAAAGAGGTTTATTTCCTAAACACTTTTTGTATGGTTTTGGGTTTTTCCCTCTTGACACACTTGAAGTTAGTTCAAACCATTTATGAGAGGTAACTTTCCCTGAGACATCACATTTATGGCCCGGCTCCTAGGCAACTAGTTGCCTGCTATTTCATTGTGAAATGCTCCTGTTTCACAATGTTTTAATGCACAGAGCTTGAAGTGACCTGTTACTTGTCTTCGATAGTATTTCAGTCAAGTTCCTCGCCCTGGAAAATTCAGATCTGCAGCCAAGAGAAAAGCACAAAAGTGCCCCCCTCAAATAGCAGCAGCAATTTTCAGCAATGAAGCTCTGAAATGAGGTTCAGTGCACTGGCAAATCTGTCTTTGCTTTGCTTTACAGGAAGTGTTTGTGACTTGGTAATCCATTTGATTTGTGATCCTTAACTGAAATGAAACAGACCATGCAATCCACAAGCTGCTTTTTTTATTTCCTTGTCCTCTAAATTTTGCGTTGAGAGAACACGACTTTGCCACTAGAAGAGCTCATGATGTGTGTCGTGTGCTGCCCCAACAGATACATCTGTAATAAATGTGTGTCTAATCTTCAGAACAACAGCTGATTACAATTTATTCCCTTTTGAATCCCTGGCTGACAGAATGTCCATGAATGATGAATCACAGTGGCTGTCTATGCCTGATTCAAAGACAGAGACATTGACACACACGCTTGTTTTCTGAGAAAAGTAGATTTTTACGGGACACAGAATCCTATTACATTGCTGTATCCTTCAGTCTTGTAACAGAAATGATCCAGCACCCTTTTGACATACAGATCAAATTCAAAGTGCAGCACAGATAATCCTGCTGTGTGTTTTGCTCCCCCAGGCTTGGAACACTGGTGCAAGAATGAAACCAGAGCACTGCTGCATGTGTGCTGTGGCTTCTGCTTGATGCTCAGCCCTACCCAGATGGACCCGAGCAGAAACCGTGCTCACCTGGGGGTGCCACCGTTGCTGGTATTTCTACTTTTCTCCCCATTATCAGAAAAAAAGAGGGCTTGATCTGTGATTTGATATCTTAAATGTCTTCCTATTGTCTGTCCAGGTGAGGCTGGTCTTGAATTGGACAATGGTGTAGATACCCAAGCGTCTAGACCAGGTGAGCTGCCTGCTCCTTACAGCACCTGCAGTCCAAATCCCGTAAGGGTCTAGTAAGTGAGGAGCTCACAGGGGTGATATGGAGATGGGGAACTGGAGAAGGGTGTTTCTGTACATCAGCATCCTCTGGTGCAGCTTTGAGCCCCTTGGCAGCTCCACTGCTCTGCAGCACACAGCAACTGCATCCAGCCTTGAGGTTACAGGGATACCTGCTTGATAGGCTAGAGCCTGGTGCATTAACGCCAGTTGCTTATTTACATCTTTGCCTTTAAAAGGTATGGGAGGCCTGATTTTGTTTTTATAACCAGTGGCTTTCATCATCCCACTTGCAATTTTGTCTACATTATATTAGTGACTGTAACAAGTGTAAGCCATGCAGTTTGTTTCTAAGCTGATCATGCAGCAGGCTTCTGGTCTCTAGCTGTTCCTCTCCACTGTGGCCGGGCTGCGGAAGATGAGCTAATGCACCCGTGGTCTCACACTGGCATAGTGTCAGGAGCACTCCCATGTCCAGTGGTTCTGCTGTAGTTACAATTGTGTGATACACACCCAAAACACATAGAAATACAATGCTGCAGGCACAGTTATGCAGTCTCAAAACTATACCTGTTAAAGGTGAGAGTGTCATGAAACTCAACAGGAAACCGAAGAGCACAGCCACTTCCAGAAACAAAACCCGCCCCTTTTCTTGAAATGTCATTATTTTCAAAGCATGGAAAGAATGAGGATTAAACAATGAAGTTTCTTTAATGGCACGTCAAATGATCTTGAGCAACACTGAGAGGCTGCCTGCATGTTTGGGCATTACTTTGAATGTTTGGTAAGAACAGTTTATAGAAGCTCTTTCCAGGCATTTGCACAAACAAAGCTCCATTAAATTGCATACCAAACTGAAGCCTCCGTTTGGTGAGCAAAACAAGGAGAATTTAGAGGGATCAGAGAATCTGTGATGGCTGGGGGCAGAGAACAACAACAACAACAACAACAAGAATGAGGAGATATTTCTTCCTCGCTTTCTATTACACTGCTCCCTAAGTACGAGTTCCTGTTGAAGGGTTGTAGCTTGTGTCACTGTCACCCCATAAAAGGCTAAAGCTCAGAGACAGTCACAGTGCTGCCTGGGGATTGGGAGGTTTCCTGCTGAAAGAGATCATGGGGCCACATCTGATCACAGAGTCTGATCTCAGACATCACGTCTTCTCTTTAATTTCCTTGAACTGAGGTTTCCTTGAATTGATTCTCATCTGAACCTGAGCACATCAGCTGAAAAAACCCCTTCTTGTCTTGATGATGGCATTTCTAGCGATGGAGAACCCAGTACACATGAAATACTGTTTCCATTGGTTAATTCCCTTCACTATGAAGAACATGTTTATTTTCTGTAGACCACTCATATCTGACTTCAATTTTGAGACACTGAATTTTGTTGTATCTTCATCAGCTGTGCTATCATCAAATTTGCATTTCCCAGGGATACATTTTTTAGCCTGTGGTTCTGCCTTGTTTTGTTTGGTTGGTTTTTTGGTTTTTTTTGTTTTTTTTTTTTTTTTTTTTTTTTTTTTTGTTTTTTGTTTTTTAAAGAAAGCTAGACTGAGTTCTTGAACTTCTTCAAAGGGAACACCTGTTTCAGTTTAAAAGTTTTGGGAAATATTTTCCTATCTGTAATCACAGTTCTTCTGTAAAATCTCTCCTAGAAAGCTGGACAGAACTGATACACTTTTCTGCCATTACTGTACTTATTCACTGTACCAGAAGCTGTACCTAGATGGTTCTGACAGGGCTGTACATGCCAGTGTAACAGTATCTCACTGGTCCCAGCTGAGAACTTAGCCATGATCTGTACCTGTGGGGGTCCACATGGTACAAAAGGGTAGCTAGGTAGCTAGCACCCATCATCATCTCTTCACTGCATTTGGTCAAGGGTAACGTTGATGTCAGGATCTACAAGCTCAGAAGTATTCCTCCTACCAGCTCACCTGTAGACATAGCTACTGTACTTAGGGAACCTAGGGGAACCATGCTAACCATGGCCAGGGATAAACCAAGGAGACAAGAGATGGCAGCATTGCTAGCATGGCGGGGGATGGTGTTGCTGCAGCATCCGGGACATGACAGGAGCTGGACCTTTCCCCAGCTGTGTGGCAGATGACACAGTGGAGTAAAGCCTTATGGTGTGACATGGGGTGAGGTAGGAAAGAAGATGTGTGAACATTTATGGAGAGTTCATCACACAAGAAGTGAGGTATGAAAGAAAGTGTGTCTTCGAGCTTTAGTGTTATGTGTTAATGGGGACAGGTACAGAGAGGCAGCCACAGACAGGGGTTGTGTTCTCAAGGTGGAATGAGAAAAAGGCTGGGCTGGAGACAGGCTGCAGAGGACTAAGAGATGTAACTTGACTCTTTGACAGTAAGACATCTGACTTGAAAATACCAGTGAAATATATAGAGGTATGAGAAAGCTGGTGCTTTTGAAACCTGAAGTATTAAGGGTCAAACCACCTTTCCATTTTCATTTTTCGTGTTCTACTAGCTACACATCCAAAGATTATATTAGCTGTATTGTCAAATGTCATACCATGACTTTATGCACAGCTATGTCTGCTAGAAAGAAACATAGCCATTATAAAAGTTTCTTCTTCCTTAGCCTATATTTCCCCCAACCCCCACCCCAAGCTTTATGGGTTTTATGCATACTTGTCACAAAATGTATAGTTTATAGTATCCAACTTACAGCTGGCTCTGCATCAGTAATCTGCCTTCTCTGTTATCCTCCTTAATGATTATCTGCTTTCAGAAATGTTCTGCAAGGCTGTTTTCTGCATCAGACTTGTTCCCCTCCTCACAGAGAAATGCAGGAAGTACTGCAAGGTGGCAGCCACAAGCACTGTGAGCAGTCTGTTGCCTAACCCTGGCTTCAGGGGCCTGGTGGCAGAAACGTTGGTGTTGGACCATACCTGCTGCCATTTGCCAGATGCCTCTGTGGCACAACTTCAGGGGTCTGTCGCATTCTGGGATCCTCTCTAAGCCTTATGTGGCCTATGGGACTTTCTCCTGAGGCTGTTGTTTGGGGTGGTTCATCAGAGTTACTAGATGGAGCAGGCATGAAACCCAAATTAGAGATACTGAGGAGACTACTGTCTTCATTAGTGGGCTCCCAGCATGGTATGAAGATCAAAGAAGACCTGTTGCTTTTAGCATTCATCTCGAGAACAAGTTTTTGTGTAAGAAAAGAGAGAGAGGTTTCAGAGGAGAACCCGGAAAGGGACGACAGCTCTGTGTTTCTACATTAGCCAAAGCAGATCTCACAGGTTATGTCCACACTGCTGTGCAGCAGTTGGTGTAGGGTGAACTCAGGACCAAATTAGCTGACCATCCACAAGGCCTTCCTTAGGGACAAGCATGGGACAGCCATGTGGCTATTCCCTGGGGGAAAGCTCGCGTCTCCTCTCTGAGCTTTGAACACTCCCTGAGATGGCCTCTCCTGGCTTCTCCTGCCTGATGTAGAGGTCTGGTAGGGTCTGTGGCTCCCCAGCTGCCACATCAGCCCCCCCAACAGTGACAGGCAGGATGGCCAGGAAGGGTGCCCGAAGGCAGAGCTGCCTGTTGCGAAGGTGGTTTAAAGGTAGCCTGCACTCAGGCCACATGGAGGCTGCTTGCAGTGGAGGACACAAAAATAAAGGGTTTTGGAACTTGGCACAGCCCACAGAGCACTTGTGGGGCTGCCATTTCACCTTCACCTTCTGACGGAGGTAGGGCTGCTTGGCCAGATGGGCACCTGGGGATAAGCAGGACCTGTACGTGAGCGTGTTCCCAGCCCTTGGACCCTGGGGGCTGCTGTACCACAGCTCTAGCAGGTGCCCTGATTACTCCCTCTGGACAGACATGTGTCATCAGCTCTGGAGGTCTCTCCTTAGCCCCAGGTAAGATGGTTGCCATGCCTGTGATACATCTTCATTCTTGGCTTCCAACATCTTCCAGAACAGGGAGGAGCAAGTTTCACAAGTATTTCCAAGTAGTAGTTGTGTTTGGTCACAGTGTGTTTCATTTCAGTAATGGGATATGTTTTTCAAGCAGATAAATGTTCAAAACCTGGAAAACACTTCAGATGTTCACAGCTGTGAATCTACCCTTGTCTTTGCATCTAAATCCAGGTAATTTTTCTGTTGGTAATGCTTTGTGTGTTGTGGTTGAAGTAATGGATAATGATTGGATTTCTTTATGATTCCACCTGAAGTTTCAAATATGATAACTACAATAATAAAATAATCACAGACCTCATTCACAAAACTAAAAAGCAGATTTAGTGCTCTCCAGATCCTTCTGCTGGTTATCTGTTGAGGATTTCTTGTAAATTGCTACACATTTGCTTGTTTTCTTTTAAATAAGAAAGCAACCAAGGAACAGACTACTTCCCTAAATTTGGTTTATCAGTGTTTGTCTTTCTCCATAGAAATTCAGACCTTGTCTAGACTTGGAGCCTGCAAAATGATGTGTAGATGTGGCATTTAGGGACATGGTTTAGTGGTGGACTTGGCAGTGATAGGTTTATGGTTGGACTCAATGATCTTAAGGATCTTTTCCAATCTAAATGATTCTATCATTCTATGAGAGTTAAGAAAAATTAACATAGCTGAGGAATAGATATACTGTCAGGACTTTCATGGGTTGAGCTGCACTGCCTTGGTTTTGTTTGTCTTTTCTATCAATATGAAAACCAGCCTGCCTTAGAACTGAAGACATGATGATGCAAGTAGGTATTTTTCCATAAATATGTCATACTAAAATGTAATGCTTAAACTACTTTGTACATTGCATGCATAAACACCCTGTCTCCAGCAAAGGAAATATCTAAAACACCTTATCTTGTTTTTTATGCACTCTGAAGTAATTCAGATGAAAGGATGATAAAGATCAAACATTCTTTGTTTAAAACACTAGAATTAAAACTATTTTTTTGTTTTGATGGTTTTCCTCCCACCCCCAAATACACAATTTACTTTTGATCAGATAAAACTTTTCATTCATAAAGTATGTGATGTTCTATTTTCAGTTCTTGTTTTAGGCAAAATTGGGGAGGGACAGAAACACTGAAATGAAAATGCAGATCTTTCAGTAGAACATTTTGAAATATAAGACTTAGGTTTTGTCCCCTACATACTTCCCACCCCTGCCCCAACTGAAACAGTGATAAATCTGGCACAAACCCAAATCATCTCAACTGGCTTACACATGCATTTTTTGGCAGATGTAAATATTTAACTGAAAAAGGTCTCCAGCCCACAAAGCATCTTCCTTGACAGTGCTAGCCAGGAGTAGCTGCATTTAAAACCACCTAAACTTCAAAGCCTGATTCTACAGGTAAGAAGCTAGAGAAAATATCCTCAAAACAAGTAAAAAAATAAAATGTTTTAAGTGACTTCTGCTTGTGACACTGTTGAATCTCTAGCAATGTTTTCTGTATGCTGACACACATGGTTACTCAAGAGCTCACACTTGTTCCTGACATGCAGGCCTGCCAGAGCCAAAATAGTAGGGACGTTTACAATACAATGATGTAACCTTCTCCCGCATTTTGTAAACCTGGTTATATGTTGCAACCTTCCTTGGTTTTTAATAGTAAAGTAGCAATGTTTAGGACACAGTCGATGCTGCAATGTTAAAACTGTTTCCTAGCAGCTCAGCTGGTGTTTCGTAACTTGGTGGAGAACTCTGTGTTCACGTAGTTATCATCCATGACTTAATCTGGGTACAACTTTCTGTTCCTCTATTTATTTTTGCAGAGTTGACCAGCATTGCTCTTCTTCTGTAATGGATGATGGCTTCATGGCCAGTCCTGAAAGCAAAGGGAAACATCGCTTCCCTGGTGCACCAAGGGTTGTCCTACTCACTTCATGAGTCCCACAGAGACAGAACAGGGCAAAGTATCCACAAGGACACCTTATGTGCATCTTCATGCTGCCTCTGCACTCCTATTCCAGAGCCAAGAGGAAAGCTGAAGCTATTTTAACTTCGGACTTGTCGACATGGGAAAATTAATCAGAAGAGCAACAGTGCAATAGTCAGTCCTCTGTGCCTTCCCCTGTCTTCCTTGTGCCTGGGAGCAGAGTTACTCCAGAATGCAAACCCCACTGGACATTCAAGCCCTGTTTTATGAGATAATCGTTCCCCCTGCTGCAGACAGCCCCATCCACGCTGCTCTGCACAGCCCTTTGAGAGCTCTGGGAGCACAGAGCTGCTGAAGACAATGTCTCTCCCTCTCCTTCCTTCAAGCCCACTGCGCTGGCTTGCAGGGATGGGCAGGAGCGAGCTGGGGTGGGTGGGCAGAGAGCTCAGAGTGGGGCAGGGAGAGGAGGGGACAGCCATCAGGGAACAATAATGTGCTCTGGGTATTTCCTGGATCGCGCTGCTGGAGCTGCTCTGATTTATAGCTGGGCTAAAGAGGCCAGCTAAGAAGCAGCTCTCCTGTTTCTCTGGCCGCCCACACACAGGAACAAGGAACAATAAGGATCTTGACCCGCTCTTCACTCACATGCCCAGCCCCTTCCATGTTGTCCAGAAATGGAGAAAAAAGCATTGTGGGAAGAAAGAAGTCAAGTGGTGATGGCCAGGGCAGGGAAATTCTTTGCCATGTTCCCCCTTTTCCCTGCCTTGTTTTAGCGTTTGCAGATCTCCAGCTGGCTGGGTGGGTGGAAGTGTCTGGGCTAGCCTGGTGACTTAAAACCAAAGCAAAACAAGGGCTTCTATGAGCAGTCTGAGAACCGGCTGTCTGCACAGACCTCTTATGCTGACATTATTGCTAGAATTCTCCTGCCTTGCAGACACAGCTCCTGACCAGGAGCCCCACAGCTGAAGCTGCACCTCTATATCTGGCACAGCCCTGCACCTCCATGCCAGGTCTTAGGCCTCAGATTAGGGCAGGACCTTTATAAAATGTCTGGCTTAGCATTTCCAACCTGCTGGGGAGGTGTTGAGGCACTAATTTTACAGACTCCTTGTCTCAGCATGGCAAAATTTCCTTGCACAGTGGGGTGAAGGCAATGTCAGAAGATGGGCGGACACTGTCAGCATCCGTTCTTATTGCTGTGCCATGACCCTGGGATGTCAGAGTGAAGGATGAGTTTGGCCTTTATGAACAAAAGACCAAGACATACCATAACTGGAGATGACTGGGACCTCTGGTGCAACCCCCCATTCAAAGCAGGTCCAGCTTAGAGGTGACATTAGATCAATAAGGAGGCAAGCCTGCTGACAGCAATGAAGCATTGCTATAGCAAGTTACACACTGTAGACACTTTATGATACCACAGGGTAAAAGAAGAGGTGGAACCAAAACTGGACAAACCCTAGAGGATTTGGGTGGTGTGGCTGTTGTAAATGGCTCCTGCCAGTCCCCCGCAGCTCCATTTGTGAGAAGTCAATCCCTACAGTGAAGAAGCTGCAGAGATGCAGCTGCAGTGGCCAGTTCCTTGTCTGACCCACGTTTAAACTTTATTTTTGGAGAGTGCCTTTACAGGAAGAGCTGGGAGGGCTTCCATCCAACACCACCTCTGCTGCTGAAGCACAGACTTGCAAGAGTAGCAGAATCTCACTAAAATCTCATTTTAGCTGGTTCCTTTGCAAATCCTGCTCAAGTGGAGGGACATGCAGGGACAGTAATTGGCATGGAGCAGCAGCTCAGCTGTGCTAATGACTGAGAATACTGTGGGAGATATTAAGGGGCTGCTGTTAAAGTACTACTAATAATTTTCAGAATCATTTCCATTCCTATTCTTCCCTTGACACTCTGAAACTGCTGTGGGTCCTTTTAAAGCCATTCTGCTTGCTAATAGTTTATTCTTTATTTGATAGGTTGCTTAGGGATAGCTAGGCACCTCATGTGTTTTATTTCCCTCTCCCTTCAAACAGTGAGAGCATTTTAATATTTCTTGGAGAAAAATGGATGTAATAAAATAGGAACATCTCAGGCCCAATTACGCTGTAGTGGAAGCTCTTGCCTTGCGAGGCTGTTTTGTGCTGGTTTTCCTAGTTGCTGCATTCTGCAGAGAGCTGGCAGCACCATCAGTGCTCCAGCTTCTGGTAAACATCTTCTTGCCTTAACTAGTGGAAAGGTTTGTTCGTTTGGGAAGGGAAGATGGAGCATATTTGGACCTCTGTGGTCTCCACTGATGTTTTTTTTTAATAAGTCATTGCACATGGCTGAGCTGGGTAAAGTCACACAACAATGGTCAAAATTGCCCAAGCACTGGGGTTACCACTAACAGGTGTCATTTTGGACTGTGGTCTTCAAGGTTTGGTAAACACACAGGCGATAGCAGCACCACCACTGAGAACTAGCCATACTGACCCTCCAGAGAAGTGTGGTGCTTGGGACTTAGCCGCAGGTTCATGAATCCAAACAGCATTTGTCTGAGTACAGGTAAGGTCTGCACAAGTCTCTTCCAAGGGAACTGGCAAATCCCCCATTTATGAGCTGCTTAAGGCTGGAACGGGCAGAGAAATGGGGAGCGCTGCATAGGGACAGGCCTCACTGGTGGCTGTCACTACTCCTCACTAATAGGAATCTTCTTCCCTCTGAAAACATAAGTCATGGGATGGGGACACAGTCACGATGCTGGGCTCTAGCTGGGGATTTTAGAGATTGCTAAATGTGTAATGAAAAGTGTTCATGCATATGAAAGCAAGAAGGAGGGATCTGTGAATTCTGGAAGGCACTGCCTGTGGAAAGTACACATCCTGAGCTTTCAGATCCTGGCGAAGCGTCTTTAGGAGAAAGTGGAATTTTCCCTGAATAAAGAACAATGCCTGTATTTGTTTAAAAGGAAAAAAAATGTTGGGAAGCCAGCAGATGTAGAGTCCTGATGAGGAAGAAAGGGAGCGTTGTGCCCAGGACATTGGGGAAACTGTTCAAAACCAGTTCATCCTTACGACGAGCTGTCCCATTGGCTCGCCAGTGGTCGCTCAAGCTAGGGCTGGCTGCGGGGTGGGCAGCATGCGAGGCTGAGACCAGGGGGTTTGGGACCCGGTCCTGACTTCAGCAAGAGACATGCATTCTTGGCATCTCCCAGGGGCTGGCACTGGAGATGGGGAAAAACAAACAAACAGGTTTGTTCAGAGGCATGTAGGAGGAATGATATTTCTTTTGGAAGAACTTCTCTTCCTCCGCAGGGCAAAAAGCACCCTGTAAGAGAATGAGAAGTCCCTGCGAATGGGAGGGAGATAAATGGAAGAACTGCATCTGCTAGAATGCTCTTTGCCTTCTGTCAGTAGGGGGAAAAAAAGTAAGGAAGAAAAAAAAAGGATTGATTAAAGATTCATCAGACAAAAGAGAGGCAGCACAAATGGGAACAGGTCTCTTTAGCCTAATAATCAGGCATCCAGCTGAAGGAGAGGGGGAATTCTGGTCTCTGCATCTGAGACTGAGTTTTAACCTGCAATCATTTAATGGAAAACACTTTCCTCCTTTTCTGCACTTCACTCAGATGGCCAAGGTGGGAGATGGGTTCTGGAAACCTTCCTGTGGCTGTGATCCCAACCCAGACCTCATAAAGCAGGCAAGTGAGTTGTACATGAAGCCGAGTAGGAGCCATCGCTCCACTACCATCCCTCTTGGCCATGCTTCAGGAGGGCAAGCCCAGCCCCTCTTCTTCTGGAAAGAAAGGGTATGACCACCAGTTCTCCAGAGGGATTGCAGGTTTTAGCCCCTGTCCGTGTTGCCTTTGGCCTCATGCTTGAGTACCTGGGATGGGGCTAGGAGAGCGGGGTTAGCCAGCCCCAATACACAGCAGTGGTGGCCTGGGAGAGAGGGATCCACCACTTGGTGTGATGGCTCCCTCCGTTTCCAAACAACATGCTTTCAGCTCAGCTTGCCCACCTCCCTCTGGGCTTTGGATTTTCCTCCTCAGTCTAAGCACTGAAGGTTAAATAACACATAGACAAACCTGTTTTCTTTTGTAGTTTTGCCCACAGTGAAAGAAAATAATCACCAGGTTTTGGATATGCAGGCTTCAGAGGAATTGTATCAGGACTTTGGCATTTTCTCTCTCATGTTAGGTCATGATGCAGAAAATCATGGCAAACCTTCTATATGGGAGTTTGGGCCATTTTGCTAGCTATCTAGAGAGAATCTGAGAAAAATATCTTCCAAAGAACGTACCCTTTTGCATGTGCAGAGATTTCATTATACTTGTTATAATTGATACTCACTGTATTTTGTTAAGCTCACCATTTACCTCTTTGTAAACGCCAAGAGAGACAGACGCAGAAGGAAGATGGTGAAATCTGATGCTTCTTCCCGAAACCACAGAATTATCTTAAAACTCTCCTATTCATAAATGAGACATCACTTGAAAATCTCAATTTGCACAGGCCAAATTATGCTGTCACTGGCCAAACTATTTTACTTATTTTTAATAATATCCCGTTTTATGTGGTTCCAGACTATACATCACATGGCATACATTGCAAATGAGATACTAGACATCTTTATCAAAGATTGTGTACCCTGAGCTGAATTTTTCATTCTTCTTGCTTACAGGGATGCTTTTTATTCCCTCTAGCTTTTTGAGCATTCACGTGTCTAGCATGTGAAGCAGTGCTGCAGTCACATGGCTGTGTGAACACAGTTCAACTAGTGCTCTGCTTCACGCAGAGGAAAATATAAACAAGAGACACAAGAGAAACTGCAACGGCTGAGATCTGGCAATTCTCTGTCAAAATTCGGACCATCCTTGGAGAGGGCATCAAAAAGGTTCTCCACTAATGCTGTGAACATGTAAATTAGGTTTTAGTTCTTGCTTCCTTTTCAATTCCAGGAGGCTTTTTTAGCAAAAATGCACGAAGTTCCAGTGTCTGGTTGACATTTAAAGAGTACCATGGTTTCAGAGCACTTTACTGAACTCTCTTGAGGGCCAGATGCTGTGTTTCTATATTGTATAAGCTGCTGCTGATCTTGTTCATTGCCAAATGTGGTCCTGCATCACAAGAGTGTTGGCCCACAGTCTACTCATGGAGAGGGAAAGCCCAAAAGACATTTGACAGAACACCACCTTGCTGCTGCTGTTTGCATGCATGAGGGTGAGTGAATGACTTTTACACTAGAATAGCAGCAGCCCAAGGACCAGTCTTGAAATGTTTTACCTGAGGCCACCCAGTAAACCTGTGGAAGAGCTGGGAACTGAAAAGAGAAGAAAGGCTGAATCCTGTCCCTTAGCATAATAACAGCCACCTTGGCTCTGACCAGGGCCATAAATCCCAGGTTGATGACAAGACAGTGAAACGTCCAGGTTTGTAGATGCTACTAAGTAGTTTGAATGGTCAAATGCCACGCTGCTGGTGAGGAGCTCCAGGAGGACATCACAACATGGCATGAGTTGGCAAAAAGTTGACAGATGAGTATCAGTATAGGGTAATTTAAAGTAATACACTGAAGGAAAAATAACCCGAACAGAGTGTATGTGATGCTAAACTCAGAAATGGTACTTACCAGGAAATGGATCTCAGAGTCATCACTGGCAGCTCTCTGAAATCATCATCTCAACATGCAATGACTGCCAAAAAGCCCAAAAAGTGTAAGGTACCATGAGAAAGGGTATTGAGATGAGAGCTTTGTCTTGCTGCTGAGCAAAACCTTGGTGTACCCTTACTTCAGACCGTGGGTGAGGTGCTGTTCTCCAATGCTTGAGGACAAGTCAGTAAAGACTGACCAAGGGATCTCCTTATAGGTTGAACAACGTAAGAAGTCCTTAATGCAGCAGTAAAAGAAATGGGCAGGGTAACCCCTCCAACAGGGTGAATACTGTGGGGGTGCTGGGGGATCACATGGGGAATGGACCAGCAGAAAGTGGACAGGTTTACTCAGTCCTTCTCCCACTGGTGAAGACACAGTACTGGGATAACTGATCCATCACCTGCCCCATTTCTCAAGCTTCTAACCTGTACCTGACGGTGACTGGCAGCTAGGACCTAAGGCAAGAGTAAGAATAGGGAGCACCAGGCTGACGTTTCCCAGAATAGCCTGCTGGATATCAAGTATTTGTGGCTCACAGCTCTCCCAACTTAGAACGGGTTTCTACCTTTTTTTCTAAATTTAAAAAGAAATTAAAAAAAAAAAAAAGAGCAAGAAAGGCTTTGAAGTCGAACTTTGTTATTGGAGGTGACATGCCAACCATGGATAGGTGCCAACTGCAAGACTCTATTTTGACTGCTGTCTCATGAGGAAAGCTGGCAGCTGAAAGGGCAGGAAGGCACGTCTTGAAGAAGGTGAAGAATTTAGCCAGACTGCTTTCAACAGCCTCTTTGATGCTGGGTGGCTGAGGAAACAGTGGTGTTTTCTGTGTGTGCTGTGACAAAATATCCTTTAATAATTGTCTCCTGGGTCGCATTGGGTTACAGCTTGGGCTGCTACATTGATCCGATGCACTGCAGGATACCAGGTTTTGCTTCTGGGAGACACACTAGTGTGGGTTGCCTGTATCGGGATACTTTGTTGGTTTTGCTATCATGAGATTTCTTTTCTGCTGAGGGAGGAAAACAAACAACTTCCTTTTAGTCTCTAGGCTGAAGCTAACACTGACCACGCACACGAGAGGCAACTGAACTTTCAGTCTACGTGACATAACAGTTCTGTGTTCAGGGAAAACAGATTGAGAGGACAGTTGGGGTTCTGCAGCCATGGTGTGAGAAAGTCACCTAAGGGAAAAAAACACATTTGTCGTGACAGACTTTCCTGCATAATAAGGTATCTCCCCTCCTTAGGATCACAGCTCCAAGACAGGTAATATATAGCACTACCTTTTCTTAAGGGTGTCATCCAAAGCCCAGGATGGCTTGTTGGTTTAAGGGTTTGTTGGGGTTTTTTTCCCATCTTTGTGCCAAATTCTGTCTCAGCTCGGGGGATCGCAGCCCTCCATGCCCTCACATCCTTTCCATTGTCAGTGTGAGATCCGTCTGTGGGCCAGCACCCCCTGAGATGCATCCAGGCCTGCAGCAGTAGCTGACGTGAAGGAAGGATGTGGGAGGCTTCTTTTCCTTTGCAGACAATGAAAATTAAGGCTGAAGGACAGTGTAGCAACTGTTCAGCAAGGCCATGCTGCAAGATGCATTGCCTACACGCTCAGCTCCATCCATTTAGAAAGAAAAATTCTCAGAAAAAAGCCCATCCTTTCTCTCCAAAATTTTAATCATGCTGCCAAACCAGGGTAACTACAATGAAACCAACATCAAGAGATAGCTGCCATTTTGTAGAGAGATCAAGAAGTCTAGGAGAAGCATCATGTTTGGGGTTTTTTGTTTTTAATAACTACATTTTCTACTTTTAAAATGTGCTTAAGAGCAAATGTTTCTGTATTTCCTGGAGAAGAGTAAGAGCTAAAGATAGTTCAAACTATAGGATTCCTTTGTGGAGGATATGCTCAGGAACAGTTTAGGTGTAAGTAGCCTTAATATGCTTCTGTTCTTCCATGTATTCCTAATTCAGTTTACAAAACACAGTTTAGAAAAGCTGATTTTCTTCTCAAGAGGCACAGCACGAAGTCATTAACTTGAATTTATATCTAAGCAAAGTGGTTGCATAGGTTTAGCTTGGTTCAAGACTACAAGCCTATACACTCCAACAGAATTTTTCCTCCAACAAACTTCCTACTCCCATAAGTCTCACTGGTTGGTTTTGTGTTTTTTTTTTAATGTGTTTGTTTGTTTCTTATCCTGCATAGGTTTAGAGGGGTAGTATGGACATGGGTTGAACCAACAAATAAAAAAGGAGCTCCTCTAAAACTTTCCATATTAAAAAGCACACACACTTTTTCTTGTCCAAGAGGTTTTTATGAAGGCTCATTTTTAAACCTCTTACACCATACAACACATTTAAATGTACATCAAGCTCAGATAAAAAATAAAGCTTTCTTAAAGTACATTTTTCCAGTGATTTTTTTTCTTTTTTTTGCAGTAAAAATAGCTGCTACATAAATCCCTCCTGATCTTTGAAAAGGAGTCACAGTTATTTCCAAAAATAGAATTCATATTTTAATCATACAGGATAAACTGCAGGAAGAAGAGACAAGTCAACTGAAAAAATAAGGCTTGTATATAAATTTTCTTAAAAGGACATGCATAGAAGTTGAAAAACATATGCCATTTATAAAGGAAAAAAGGTAATTTTATCCGTATTAATATTTTCATTTTCAGTTACAGAAGAAACCACAAACAGGCCCTTTATGTCCCAGAATATAACATCAGTTTCTTGTAAAAATGCCAAAAATGCACAAAGAATGGCCAGCTTCAGTCTTGGCAAAATACTGAGCCAGCCCTGCCCCCCCCCCCCCCCATTTCATACCATAGGCATACCATATGCATGCATACTGAGTACTTATGTTGTGTCTCAGGCCAATTAAATATTTGCAGAAAGTTGTATATCCTAGACAAACATGAAAAAAACATTTGATAAGTTTACATTCATCCTATCTCAAAACACACATACAATTAATTTACACTATACAGTATCTGTTAAATAGGAACATTACAGAGTTTCAAAAAGAATCACAGAATATATACAAAGTGAATATTGAAATGGTATGATTTTTTCCTTCCCTTCTTTGAAAGGGTTTTGGGGTTGTTTTTCTTGTGTTTTGTGTTTGTTTGTTGGTTGGTTGGTTGTGGTTGGTTGGTTTTTTTTTGCCAACAGTTGCTACATCTGGTTTTGGACATAGAGTGTTTATGTACCTAGGCAGCACATTTCTGGAGTACAACTAATAAAACGTGCTTTAAAACAAAACTAAAATTTATTCTCCTTGCTGCTAATTTTAAATAAATTAGTTTTTTTAAATAAATTGCATGATACAAGACAGAAGCAAGGACGATGGTATTTTAAAAACATCTGCATAACTGGTTTCTCATCCAACCTTTGGTTTTAAAGCCAACCCATTATTACATGGCAGTGTAAGTAGCCAAAACACTTTATACGACAGTACAGGTAGTCGAAATGCTTAAACCAAGAGCATTTCCATGTCTTCATGACAGAGCTAGGGTCTGTGCTGACTTCCATGCTGCTCAAGTGCCTGACATGGCAACACCCAAAGCCACTGATGAAATAAGGCCACTTCCTTCCAGCTCTCCCTGTTACAAAATCGGTGAAGGTCCTTATTTCCCAACAGTTGCACGCATCTGAACAGCCAGAACTGACTGCAGATGGTTCCTAGACACAGTCCCAACACATGATCTTTGCCCCTGCAGCATCACATCATCAGGCTCAGTCCTCCGTGTCAGGCTGCACCCCCAGCATTGCATGCAGCTCTTCTGCTGTGTACCCCAGCAGGTTCTGCAGGTCACACACGAAGCGATACACGTAGCGTTTCCCTGAAGTCTTGTGGATGATGTTCTTGTCATAATAGTAGCGTAGGCCTCGGCTGAGCTTCTCATAGTTCATTTTTGGCTTGTTTTTTCTCCTTCCCCACCTCCGTGCCACCTGTCAGTCCAAAAAGAAAGCAAGATGCAAATGGTTTATTCAAGTCATGTTCTTCTAGTTGGTGGCTGATAAACACAGTTATTAAAACCCTTGCTCAGTTAGAGCATTTTATTTGTTTTGGAGGTCCCAGACTTAGATAAAAGAAGAGCTGGTGACTGATGCCACAACTGAACATGATCTGAGACCATTAACAGTAGCAGCTTCAGCAGAAAGTGGCTGACAGCAAATATCAGTGAAAAGGATATCTACAGTGGATAGGCCAAAACATGTTTAAGGAGATCAAGTTTATGGGAAATACAGTCTCCTCTCTTTCAAGAAGACACCATTTAACCATTAATTTGCTTTGGAGCAGCATGGGACAGCTCTTTAACCGGAAGTTGAATGATATGAAGTTCCTTGGAGTTAATGATTTCCCTCCCTCTTTTTTTTTTTTTTTTTAAACTAAAGGCTTCAGTAGACTTTATATCACATCTTAGTAACTTTCCTACTGATGACAGTATCAAAAAATGAAAAAGCATTATATTTATTTTTAATGACTACAGCTATTAAGTTGCCAAAATATTTCAAAAGCAGCAATACCGTATTTGTTGTGTATCTAGAAGAATGGCAATACCTTTTCCCCCCAAGCCTTCATGCAATCCCAGACACTGTTGATCAAACTACATCCAGTAAGCTAGTCTACAGTATTACACTCTGTCAAAAGAACTAATTTTGTATACTACCTTTAAGTTTCAAGCTATACAACGTGTTCTCCTAGCTACAAGCATATGCTGATATCCCTGGGTGGGAGGAGAGGGGAGAACAACCCACAGTAATCCTGACTGTACAATAAAGCCAGATGAGATTTCAGCAAGTATCTGATTGTGTAAATGTTTTATATTCAACGCTGGGACCACAAATGGCAGATTAGACCCGAAATCTTTCTGCTCGTTACAATTAGCCACATACCTCATCTGGGTCAGCAAGTTTAAATTCCCAACCATCTCCTGTCCAACTAATGAATGACTGACAGGACTTGTCAGTCAGTAACTCCAGAAGAAACTGCCATAGCTGTATAGGTCCACTGCCTGTTGAGAGAGGGGGGCAGGGAGAAACCACAATTAATATTTCTGCAAGCTTTTACCACAACCAATGTACGTGACCATACTCATATCACAGAATAGATCTGTAATTACTCTTGATTTGCCTTGGTTTTAGTATCAAAATTAAAATCTTAGGTTTCTTTCTAACATGTTTAAAAGCAGATTTGTGTTATAAACAAGTCAGCTTTTTCATGGTAACACAAGATTTGACATAAGCTATGTCTTTCGCTTCGACATGGATCCCCGCCACCCTTCCACTTCCCATGAGCTGCATTTCAAGCTCCAGGACTTGTCCTGCGGTCCTTGGCTCGGCAGACATTGTAGAGGAAAAAAACAATTTCAGTAAGGACTATAGAAACAATGCCTTAACAAGCAGTGTCAACACCTGCAGAAACTCTCAAGTGTGCAAGATTTTGTCCAAGCTTCCCTCTTTTTTTTCAAAGAGATCAAAGGGCATTTAATTTTCACATGTTCTGACATACCAGCCTAGATGGTTTAGATGCTTTAGATGGATAGTCCTGTAAGACTTTCTTTGTTAACACTTCAAATTGTAAGTCTTCATGAATAGTGGTCTCTGACTAAGTTGTAAGGCATACCTTACAACTACACAACTATCACCATGGTACACTTTTATAGAGAATATTGACGTTATGTAAGAAGAGGAGTGACCATTTTGCTTCACTACTTACCGGTAAAGCCAGCTAGAATCGCTGCTGGTATAACTGGTTTCCCTTGCTCTACAGGATCACTTCGTTCTTGAATATAGTCTTTGAAAGACATTGTAGGTTTGCTCAGGCACAATGATTGGCTACAGTCATCTTCAAAACTCTCATAGGATGGCACACGCTGTAAATCCACTAATGACGACTGGCTGTTCCAGGACTGTAGCATCGAATCTGAGCTTTCATAACTTTCTGCACCACTGTCACTAGATTCATGTTCTCTAAGCTTACCTTTATAAAACAAAACACACACAAAAAAAGTGTTCGTTTTTTTCTCCTCCTCAATCTAGCTTGTACATATAAATTATGCAAAGCAGGAAAAGACATATAGAATATGGACTTGGACCCATGGTTATCATGCAGATTATGACTCACCAGAATTATCTATAAGCAAGTTCAGATTGCTTCTTGGGAAATCTTGATTTACTGCACAGTAGTTCACACCAACAGTATCTGCCTGGGTTTTAGGGAACAATGAAAACTCTTGTTCTGGACTGAGGAGATTCGGTCCTGTGGAAGTCTGACAGACATCAGTCAGGAGACTGGGTTTGGGATAACCAAGGGCTTTAGCGTATCCAGGCATTTGCACACCATAGGAGTTCTGATCTACATTAACAGCTGAAGAAAGAAATAAAAGAATTGATTATTTTCCCTGCAGACCCTTACATAGACTAATACACCTCCAGCACCTCACCACAGTGGTGCCACCAAGAAGTAATTCGCCCATGAAAACCTGACTAAGCGATAGATGCTACAGGCCTACTGGAAAGGCTACTGAAGTCAGTGATAGGAACTTCATCTAATGGGTTCCAAACAAGATTCTGTCAATCTCCTTCTATAACTTGCTGACCACAAATATGTCTATTGTTGGTTCTTCTAGGAAACTACAGTGTTACAGAAAAAGCTGGACAAGCTTCAGTGGTTTTGAGTAAGGCCTCACCATTAAGTGGTATAACAAGGTTGAGCTGGAGATTGACTGTGGTAGAATGTAATACAACACCAACCAACCTGAGGGAGCTAGCACCATGTCCTACACACTTGCAAAAGCTCTATTACACTTCCATGTTCTTCAAGAATGCATAAACATAACTCTTGCTGCTCCCCAGCAATACTAGGTTTTGACTGTGTAAAAGGTGGGAGCAGTCATTCTGCTCCACAGATGTGGGCTTTGGCATACCAAGAGGAAATTTGACTTTCTCAAAGCCTTTGCTCCTCAAAAGGTTTCCAATATGAATTGGATGATGCTTAAACAATACTAGGAAAGAAGGCTGCAGCAATTCAAGTCAAGTGTACTCCTCAAACACAGTAATTATTCTGGTGCTTTTTTTTTGTTTTTAAAATGGCATCTGTGACATGCTTACAATAAACCAAGGGATGTAAAACATCACATTTCTTAAAATACTTACTTAAGGAATTATTATTGACCCAGTGAGGAACTGAGGTGAGATGAGAGTTCTCCACATATTGGTCCTGTGTTTTCTCTTGGCTGTCTGGGGAGAGGAGGGGAAAAAAAAAAAATTGTTCTTTTTATTTTGAAGATATGACCTGTATGCCATGAAAAGCTTCTGACTCTCTTTAGGATTGAGAGGTCATCACTAACGTAAATTTTCCTAGTGTACTGCATTGCACTCTAAAAAAAAAACCCCAAACAAAAACCAACAAAAACAAACCAAAAAAACCCTAGCACCCAAAAAACCTAACCAACATCCAACAGGCTTGAAAACCATCATACCAACTGAGTAATAAAATGAAAAAAAACAGAAACAACAATAATTGTACTGTGTTTCAAGGTCCAAGTCCTTAATGTATGCAACTATTGAATGCTACAGTTCAAACCCAATGGAACTCACAAGGCACTGCATGTAGGGTTTTAGCAATTCCATCAGTGGTCACTTAAGACACCTCTAGGTGTCTTTGACTTCTTTGCATTCATTCACTGAATTATCTCAAAACACTACATTAAAGCAACTAAACTGAAAACTTGTAATAAGTGAAGAAGTTTGCCCAACTCTTGGTTATTTTTTTTAAGGGGTATTACAGTAGCCTTGCTCTAATCTCATTTGTTTCAATGATTATTCCAAATAAAACCTGACCGCAATAAGTACTCAACTTGAACACGGTATGGTTTCTGCAGATACTTGCATGTGTGCTTTGTGTACCAAGGATGTCAGGTTCATAAAAGGTTAGGATAATAGGTTAATAAAAGCATTAATCAGAAGAAGTTTTGAAGTTAATTTTGAGTTTTCATATGTAATAAAAGTCCTTTATAGTGAAACAAGCGTTGAGAGTCCTACTTTATTAGAAAAGCCTTAAAACAGAAGCTCTTTCTGTAACTACCTTTTATCATCTGTTCCAGGTGTTCCCACAGAATATCACCCACATAGTCAGGTGCCAGTTCCAGGAAGCGCTCCTTGCCCAGGTTGCACAAGTCTTGGCCACTCATAAGAAACTGATGGAAGTTCACATTTGCCAAGCTAAACTCATTGGTAGCCCATGAAAGCCATTGGCACACTTGCTGTTCAGTCCACAGCCAGGGATCTGCATGACAAAATATCCAGAATTTAGAGATAACTCCTGACCTTTGTCAAATAATCTTCATTAGAAGGCAGTGAATGAAAAAAATTGTTTACCCAAGTTACTTCATTCTGAATAAATTCAGAATGAATGTATTCTTGAATTTAAAACACTCCCCCCCCCCAAAAAAAACCGCTAACAACCAAAAACCACCAAAACAGTCCTCTATTTTCCATCTGCATTCACTTTTAAGCAGAGACATTCTCAGCTTATTTGATTCTCTTCTGCTGCCAAAGCATGAGCTCTCCATGCACCCATTTTTAATACCAGCAAGTCTGGTCTTTCCAAGTCAAGCTGCGCCAGATTCACATAGGATCCATTCTTGTATTTCCTACTGACATCATTCTTTCTCTTTTGAAAGAGCCGCTATTCAGCCTCCTCCATAGCATTAAAAAAAGGAGCTTATAAATAGAAAACACTTACTATTTGGGATACCCAGCCGACACTGTTCCTTTGTGAAACCACTGAAAGTATCTTTCAAGGCTTGACTCATCACAGCCTTACTGCATGGGGTTAACAGAGGCAATTCACAGTTGTTCGACTCTACAAGAAAGAAAAGGGGTGGAGGGGAAAAAGAAGATACATTAACTTTTAGGCCAGTGAAAGGAGTGACAGGTTTTTGCTGCACTACTTGAAGAATAAGAGAAGGATGTTAGAAACTAAGTATTTAAAAAACCAGCTGATCTGTTTTCTGATACATTATCTCTGACTTGATATATCAACACTAAAAATCTCTGTGCTACCTGTTTGATAAAATTGCATCACACTAAAAGGTTTGCAGCTTTCCATGAGATAGACCCTCATTTACTCTTAGTAGTCACATGAAGTGCTTCTGTTGCAGGGAAATTTTACTATTACTTTTTCTTTTAAAGGAAATAAGAGACTGCTCATCCTTTTTAGCCACCTATAGTTTGACGTCAGCCTTCCTTATATCCCCAGACAGTCTTCATTTAGTTTGAGAGCAAAGTGAGTGATAGTAGGGTTGTGAAGAACCAGCTTGCGCTATTTAACACTGCTTTCCAATGGACTGTATTTCAAAACTTCCCATGCAACTCTCCAACACCCTAGTACATGGTGCATTTATTCTGTCATCAGAACTAAAGAAGCATGACTGGTAACAAGCTGGTACCCAGTAACAAAATAATGCCACAAAATTCAAAGTCAGAACAATCATATGCCAGTATAAAATACTAATTGCTTAACTGATCTTTAAATTTGCAAGTAGATTCTATTTTAAGAACAAATTCCGCTTCCACTCAGTCTTTTTAATAGGGCAATTTTCACCAGAACATGCCGCTTTTTACTCTGAAGGAACTGAAGAAAGCCAACCACGCTACCTAGATGTTTTGACTAAGGAAACCTTCTACTGATATTTTGTTTGTGATTAGTGTCATTAAGCTACGGGTAATTTGAAGACAATTTCATCAACTCGCTACTGCATCCCTGAATATTTGAGAGCCTCTGAGAGCTCACACACAGGCTGCATTTGAAGGAGCTCTGCTGTGGTAGAGGCATATAATGGTGGCAGGGTATATAAAGGTGATGCACTTGATAGACTCCAAGTCAGTTCATAAAGCTGAGCGGCTCTTCTTGTTCTCCTAGACTACCTACAGGCTCCACTTGACCCAGCAAGTAGAGCTCATTACCAGCCCCTGCTTAACTTCTGTTTTTACCACACCCATCCTCAATATCTGCTAGAACTTGCTTTGCTGACCAAAGCAGGTGACTGATTAGAATCACATTAGAACAAAGGACTGGTGGTTTCCAGAGGTTTGAGGGTGTTCTTTTTTCCTTCCCTAAGGGTAGATAAAGGCAGAATCAGGTAAAATATCTACGTTTTGGACAAAACTCCCCGTTTTGTCGGGGACTTTAGGCAAAGACTTGTAAAGAGTTCTCAGTAGGTACTGCCCTACATACAACAAACAAACAACAAGATTCCCATCCCTGTTTTGTAAGGTATGGATTAAAACATACTGGGATTTAATACAAAAGGGTCAAGAATGGAGCTTGCAGAACACTTGCATTTTAATTATGGTTGAGATGTTCAAGTCTAAATACACATAAAACTTTATTTTTATACTGTCTTAGCTCTGTTTTACTATCTACTAAGGCTTCATCCATGGACAGTCTGTCTATCAGGCCACTGAATCCCAGTTGCTGTTCCTTTTCAGTACAGCAAACAGCAACTGTCCATGGAGCAACTCACATGGATAAAATCAAGCGTGTACACAGAGTACTAAACCACTTTTTAGGGAAATCCATGGTGCACTTGTAAAAGTATAGCCATGAAATTTAGTTAGACCCCTCAAATTTCTGATCTGTTGAATGGACTATGGAACAGAGTGAAGAGTTACCATATGAAGTTGAATCAAATCCTGTTGGCACTTCCTGAAGGGTTTGATCTTCATTTAGTGAGAAAAAATATCCAGCAAAGAGAGAGTTTGAGCTATCAAAGGTGTCAAACGCTGGCTGACGCTGCAAAGCAACAGAATAGATAAGAAAAAACAATGTAAACATATTGCTAGAGCACTGTCAACTTCATTGCTAGGAAGTAACTGGGTTAAGTTTCCTAGATTTGGAGATCATACACAACCACTATCTTGAATCAGCTAATGTGCACCTTTGAAATAGAAACACAGTAATAGTATAGCTTCTTGTCCACCAATACAAAACAACTAACATTCAGACCACAGTGCTAAGTGGGTGGCATGCTCTGCAGGTTACAGAAAAGCCAAGTAAGGATATTCTTAGCTTTCCTGTCATTGAGGCTTTAAACAATAGAGAATGCACATGTGTGCATAGATATTTACACATCTTTATTTCCAGGTATATTTTAAAGAAATCCTTATTTCCTTAACCCTTCAAATTGACTATCTGCTTGATTACTTGACAGAGAGGCAGGATCTGTAAATTATGGAAAAACAACTGCCAGTGCAAGCACTACAGCAGATTTATGCAGTTGATTTTTGTGTGTGTGTGTGTTGTGGTTTTTTTTTAAAGGAAAAGTTTAATTTGAACCACATCATTTGAAGCCATACAGCCAGCTTTACAGGACTTGAGGAAAGATGTTACTTCTTTGCTGCGACTTTTATACTTTTGAGTTCCTGGATTTACCAGCTACACATTTTGCAGCCTTTCAAATCCTCAGATGCTCAGTGAAACACTGCTAGTTTTATTACACAGAAAGTGATAAACAGGACTGACAAAAATGTTCCAGATGAAAGAGGATTCTACTGATATGCTGGCAACATTCAATAACTATTATTATGGTTTTCAAAACCTAACTTCTTTCAAACTTGTGTATGCTAGAAACATTAGTATATTTACTAGATCCCCCTCAGCTACATTAGTTTTCAGGGGTGGGGGTGGGAGGTAGGGGCAGAGGGTATGTTAACAGAAGAGGAAATAACTTTAAAAACAACTTATGCAACTTGTCTGCTAGTCACAAGGAAATCATATATTTAATATCTAGAGGCACAGATAGATAGAAGTTGCCACTGAGATTTTTCAAAGTGCTTGAGTTTAGAACACTGTTCTGGAAAGCTACACTTTGCTCGTGGCAGCTACTGCAGTTCAGGGAGCTGGAGATAAAGGCAACTTGTTTGTTTTAGGCATCCACTGGTTTGCCAGCTTATGCCAAGATAGAGGATTTAGCCGAGAACAAGGCAAAGATTTTTCAGGGCGGTATTCACGTACAACGTGAAGGCAACCTGAACTGTGTTTCTGGAATAGCATATGAGAAGTAGTATTTCCTCACATTTCCTAACGTTCCTTTTTGTGTCACCACAAAGTTTCAAGTGGCATGGAGTCTTTTTGCACCAGGTGCCTTATGTGCCATTTGTCACATCTTACATGCCCCTCCCCAATCTCCCCAAATTACATTAAATCTAGTAATAAACAAGAAACCATAATTTTTTAGTCGTATTTTATAACAAGCTGCAATGCGTCCTAGTACATATATTATGAAAGCATACGCTCCACAGAAGAAAAAGCTGGTAAACAGTATCATGCTTCAGTTAACTGAGTTCAAAAATCGCCCTCGAGCACTGGCCAGTGGAGACAAATTGTGTAGAGTTGGTTCAGGTACCCCCCACAACTAGAGTCAAAGCCAGCCTGTGAAAAGCCTTACATCTGAATGAAACAAGTTAATAACAATTGCCAAATCTGCTAGTAAAAGATTCTTTATACATTACTAGATAAAAGCATTGACTCATCACTACTACCTAAAAGAAAGGGCAAGTTCTTTCAACACAATCTGGAAACTCCTGCGTTTTGTGTAAATAGCTGACCCTTATCCTGAGTCACTGGAAAAAATGCTGTGGCATGTGAATGAGTAAAATCCATACTGTGCTAGTTTCATACTTCAAAAAGGAGAAAATTAATGTTTAAGCAGGTTCTTGATTTAACAGCAATAAAAGGGGGAAAACCCAATGTAGAATGAATTCTGCTTTGCCCTATCAGTTATGCAACCATTTTGTTTGGCTTTTCAACATACATAAGAGTAATTGTTACTGAACAAAACAAAAAGAAATGTTAACAGCTACAAAAGCAGTAGAATATAGGTCTCTATTTTGACCTAATTATATGACAACTGAATACTGAGTAACTGCTTAGAACAACCACTGTGTTACAGAGCACACAGCTGTAAATTTGGGGGATCTCTCATGGATTTTGTTATTGTGAGCATGACAGAAAGTTAAGAGGGAACATAAAACATCAGAGAAGTTAGCACACCGGAGTCTCACTGATTCTGGTGAGACCTGGACATTACTCAAAGTTAATGAGAGCAGAAAGTGCCTTCCTAACCTTTACTTGGCTTACATAAATCAGTATTGTGTAAAAAATTGATACCAGGACTAAAAAGCAACTTGTATGAATGGGGAGGAGGGAAGCCCTTAAAGACTGAGTATTTATAGTCTGCTTCTCATTTATCCTTCGTTTTTAAGTTCCTTTCAAAACAAGTTAACAGACACAGTCCATCTAAAGATAAAATATATTTAGTAACTACCCTTGATTTCTTACAACGCATTTGATTTATATTTCACATAATTATATGTAGTAAGTGAATAACCATTATTTTTTTTTTTTTTCATACAATGCTCTTCATTCCATGAGACCTAACCCATTGTATCAGAACGTCCCTCCGTCAGTCCCACGAAATTGAGGATACAAAGACCACCCCTACTGCCAGTTCTGGAACCTTTATTTAGGCAAAAGTTCCACCAGCTCCAACAAATCTGAGCTCAGTCCCTGTCTGCCTCTTATTTTCAGCTTCTTAGGATCTGAGGGAAGGAGGGAGGGAGCCTCTTTGGGGGAGAGGGTTGGGGGTGCAAGATTTACATGTTCCTATTACAGTTCAGCTCTTCACATCTCTACTGGACTCAGTAGAAATACTCTAGAAGAAGATTAGGCATTACAAGCAAGCAATTAAAACCTGAGTATCTGTGTTCACCTTGCCATGGTTACACAATTCCTGTTCTAGCATTAAGAAGAACATAATAAATGCATTAGCTGGGAGATGCCCCAGTTGGGTTTATGAGGTTACAAGAGTACTCACCTTGAGCATTCCTCTGTACATGTTAGACACAGGAGCTACTTGATCCATGTTCCTGATCCCAAAATCACTCATCTGAAAAATGAGAGGGATCACATGAAAAACGTTGCCACCGACAAAGCAAGCATGTTAACAGATATATCTCACCACTTCAGTACAGATTACAGAACAGCTCTTGGAATGAGACACAGGCAAAGCTTTCCTTCTCACTGCTCACATGCCGACCACACAGGGCACAACTGTCTTGCTTAAGCAGCTTTTTAACTGGAAGACCTTTCACAGGCATCGCTGGTGTTTTATGAAATGAGCAAACAGGAGGCTGCTTAGCTTCTGATATCCAGTGTGAGGACTTTTAGTATCTGACTCTGTGAGCCTGGAAAGCCTACAGAAGTCCTTTGTCCACCAAGTATCTATCGCCTTGAGATACTTTCCAACCTTCACCCATTTTCTTAAACATTGTTTTGTGTTATTTTTGCTTTCTATATTCCTGCTGACACGCCACGATTCACTTTGGACTTTGGCTTTCAAAGGAAGGAAAATGAGTGACAGAGCACTCCCCGTGATACACCTTCACGTATAAGGTTCACCCCTTTATGACCAACCACTGAAAGCCAATACTCAGTATTAGCAACCTGCTTCCTTTACTAGGCAAAGCATGTCCAAACCATGTTATCTTGCACATTTTGTAAACACAGGATTAGCATATTTGTAAAGCTCTAGAGGGCCCTAAATTTTAATTGAAAATGGTTTATGCAGTAAAATACCCTTTTTATAGGTTTGGTAATGGGACCACCATCAATACGTTCGTGCTACTGAAGTCAAAGGTATATCGTGTTGCCTGTATTACCAGGAACAGGGTTGTGTGAGGCCTGTATAACTTGTTCTCCTGTATAGCACTTAAGAAGAGTGATAAGATGCATATCCTTTTACTGGCTTACGGGAGAGATCAAACATAAGAAATAAAGCCGGTTTTATGGCCATTGTTCAGGTTTATCACAATGCTGTAATTCAGGTGTTGGTGAACTATACCTTATCAGACTACTCCGTGGCAAGCTGTCTCTCAACAATTTTTGTTCTGCTTTTTCACAGCATTGGGCTAAATTCTCTTGCTCCACAGAAACTGTCTAATCAAGCATTTGTATTTAAATAGTCACACAGGACACTATTCATATTTCCACAAAACTGATCACTTATTACAAGCAAGCTCTCTTGTTAGCCATGTTAACACAAGAAGAAATCAAAATACAATCTTAAACTCAGAAAAAGATGGCAAATTAGGAGCTTAACAAAATAAGCCCAGCTTGTTAAAATGACATGTTCAAATGCCATCCGTATAAGCAAAAAGGAAAATAAAAACATCCAACAGCCAAAGACAAGGAACCCTTTCACCCTCCTATATAGTCGAACACTTAAAAAAAGAAAAAAAATAATCAAGAGTCCTTAACCCAAAAGGCCCGTTTCAACTTCACTGTTATCAGATGTATGGGGCTGATCTTTGAAATAAAATAGATCAACTGACTATGAAAGGCGTATTTGGCTTACACTTCATTAATGTTACCCAAAAGCGCAATCTACTGAATGATGGTTTTTACCTCAAATAGCATGTACAAATATTTGATCTGAATTACACATCTCATTGAGCAACAAAGAATTTTACACAGCATGAGTCTCACTCAGCAAGCATCCTAATCTTTTCATTAAATTTGCCACAGTTTAAACAACTGTTTATCCTTGCATTCAGCTGGGCTTTAAAAAAAAAAAAGTATAGGCCAATTTCTAATACCCTTTGTTTTGCCTTTGAAATCTGCTCTAGTGTCTAGGTATAACTAGCTGTAAGCCTTACCAATCTGAAAGTACTTGTGGAAACATTATACGTATTTTCAGTTGTTTAGTTCTGATCCCCAGTTAGGGCTACAAATAAGACTTTGACACTTTCAGGTGTAATCTTGGCCTCTACATGAAACCTGTCAGGAACTTCCCATTGACTAGAAGGACTGAGATTCTCTCCGTCCTGGCTTTTTGTTTTGTTTGTTTCTTTAGAAATGTTTAGGGTCCCAAGACAAAAGGTTGATTCGAAGTATTCGTTACATGGTATTGCTCATTAACCCAAGTCACTGTTTCTCTGTGCTAGGCTGCCAGTTCGTTCTGTGGCCTTGCCTGTGCACCACGCAACTTACGAAAAACCAGGTATCAAGCTCTAAGAACAAATGAAGACCTTCAGCATGTTTTGTAACACTCCAGTTTTCCTCTTCCAACAAAATCTCTCATCTTGTTATGAATTTCAATACCCTTTGCTCATCACGCATCAGCTTTCTCCCCATCTGCAGCACACCTTTCCAGCCCTGTGATGCCAAACCCTTACAGAGTTAACACCAGGCAAGCAGAGCTGAAGAGGCAACACGGCTTTTCGTGACACAAAGGGTTAAAGGTGGCTTTCTGCTGGACTTGGAAAGCTGCTGCTTACGTTCAGAAAAGACACCAGGGCACAGCACTGGCGAGACTGGGCCTCACATCCAACTCCTCCACTAACGCTGATGACTGCTACTTGCCAGCTATAATTGGTTTAACTGGCAGGACACCTTCTTCAACACCCCCGCATAGCTGAGTGGGTGAACCAGAACAGGGTCAACAGGATCAGGCACTTATTAACTAATACTCCTGAATTCTGATCACCTTCTTTTCAGCAATAGCCAGGTGCTTGCCCACAGCTGGATTCGGCTGGGAATCATCCACATGGAGAACTAAACCATGCTAGTGTCCACAGCACACCTCCACTGGTTGCGTTTGGGTGTTTTGTTTTTTGGTTTTTTTTTTTTGTTTCGGGGTTGTCTGTTTGTTGTTTGAGTTTTTTTTGGGGGGGAGGGGGGAGTGCCTGGTTGTTGCTTTGCTTTTAAATGGCAATTTTTTCAGATTAAAAAAAAAATAAATAAATCGTGCCACTCAGTGAAGAGACAAGCGCCTGCCTCCGGCGCGCCGCTCCCCCGCGCAGCCGGCCAAGTACCGAGGGGCGAGCCAGCCGAGACCGGGGTGGCTCCGGCACATACGACACACTCGCCCACATGAAATTCAGATGGGGAGATCACACAGCCCAACAATTTTGAAGTCCCTTTAAAGTACTAACCAAACCCAGAGCGCGCGCTGCCCATTAACCCCTTCCTCCCGGGCGCGCAGCCGCCTGCCGAGCCATCCCCGTCCGCCGCCGCGGCGAGCGCGGCCCTCCCGCCCCCGGCTCGGCCCCGCGGGCTCCGCTCCGCCGCCCCCTGCGCCCGCGCCCCGGCCATCGCCCCCGGCGGGGGTCGCTCAGGGGGCCCGGCCGCGTCCCCGCCCGCGGGGGGCTGAGGGTCACGCTCGGCTTCCCCGGGCCGCCCCGGAGACCCCCGCCGGCAGCGCGGGTCGGTGCGCAGCGGCCAGCCGGCCCCCTCGCCGCCTCCGCCCCCGCCTCACCTGGCTCCCGAGCCCGGTGCTCGCCCGCTCCTCCGCGTCCCTCCCCGGCGGCGGCGGCACCGGCACCACACGCAGAGTCCAAAAAAAGAGGCGCCGCTGCCTCTCCGGGAGCCAAGATATCCTCGATGTGGCAGCACCGGCCAACAACAACAGCGGCGACGGGCTGATCCCAGCGGAGAGTCCCGGAGGAAGAGGAAGGGGGGCGGGGGGCGGGAGGGAAGGCTGCTGCCCGGCGGCGGGTACGTGGGCGCTGCCGACCGAGCCGCTGCCGCCGCCAGCCCGCGCCGCGCCGAGCCGAGCCGCGCTGTGCCGCGCCGCCCGCCCTCGCAAGCGCTCTTCAGCGGGGGGGGGAGGCGGCGGGTCCCGCCTCCCCGCAAGCCCGGCCCCTCTCGCCGCCACGGGCCCGGTTGTTTTCGTCGTCGTCGCCGTCGCCACGGCGGCGGTGGCCACGCTGCCGGCTGCGCCGATACCGACCGAGGCTCCCTCGGCCCGCGGGGGCTGCCCCACGGCCGGGCCGACCCCCCGGCCACGACGCCGGCTCCCGGCCCGGTGCTGCCGGGCGTGGGGAGAGGGAAAGCCTGAAACTGCTCGTCCAGAGACAGATACATTTTTTTTTTTCCTCTGGCTATGCAGGAGCTAATTCAGGCTGGATGTTCTCCATGCTTATTTTTAATTAATACCTGTCCTCGAGGTAGATAAGATTAAGAGTATTAACCCATAAGATCCAGGTATCTGTGTAAACAGTCTGTTTTCGTAAGTTGCATATGACACTTGCTGCAGTGGAAATTCAGCAATTATGTCATGTTGCATCTTCTGTGGATGTTTTGAGGAGTTCTTCACTTGAGCTAGGTGCAACGTGAAAGCTGTACCAACTGTCTCATCCCATGAATTGCAGATCCAAGCCCCGCAGCCAGTAAAGCAAGAATTGGCTTGCTCTGACCTTGAAAAAACTCTGGTAGCCCTTGGAAGGTTGCAAGGAGCTCGACTCTACCAAACTATAAAGTAAACTCACTGTTAAATTTATTTTGTCAAAGTGAGCTCCCCCTGAGGGCTTGGAGAGCCTCAGTGGGCCGGCAGACAGGAGGCACGGGTTGCTTTTCTTCCTCTGCTCCGCACTCCTTGGGGCCACCTAACTTTCCCCTGTTGCCACATTACCTACAACTGGCTGATTTTATGTGGTGTTACAACACATTGGGTGCGCTTCACCGGTGGGATCTGTGGGGGCTTCCCAGCTCCCCGGCCTGGCTGTGCGTTGGAGGGGTGTCCTGGCGGTGTCTTGGTGTGAGACCCGTCTGTGTACCTTGCATGCCCTGGCTGGGAAGAAGCCACAGCGTGTCCATCCGGCAGCCATCCTGCTGTGGGCACCCAGGGGACCTGACAGCAGGCTGTGTCCCGCAGCACCCACTGCACAGCTGGCAGATGCAGTCCTTGGTAGCGGTGAATCGCCCAGCCATAAGCAGAAAGCAAGCTGGAGCCACAGTTTCTTGCTGCTTCCACTCTTGACTTCTCTAGATTTTCAGTGAACACCAGAGACCTAAACTGCACTTAAAAAGTTGTTCTTTAGGCTTGCTGTTACACCTTGCTTTATTTAAACTAACTCCCATTTCAAATTAACACTTGTGTCATGTGGTTGTAACTTTTGTTATAATAGGAGCCCAATAACTGCTACCTCTCAGTTCCTCACCAGATTTCAGCTGACACTTTACCATGTGCCTAAGCTGTGATCATTTTTGCCATTAAAGAGCCATAGTTTCTTTGGCTGTTCGTGATGCAGTTGTCAGGGCTCCCTCCTATATTTTCCAGCTATTTCTGGCCATAGCAAAAGCTGGACCACGTTACACCAGAGTAAGATGCTCTAGTATTTCTTTCCAACTCTTCAGAAAACTTTCTCCTTAGAAACGTGGGATATATTTCATTCCTTAGGGTCAAATGTTACCAGGCAAATTGTGACAGTCTACTTTGAGAGACTGGAAGAAGTGTCTTCATTATGCCAATGACATTTCTTACTTTAGGAGACTCCTGATCTAATAAGACAACATCTGTTATAATCCTAAGGGAAACCATTAAAAACTGTATGTCAGCTGCACAGCAATTTTAATTATAACACTCACAAAAACAATTCTGCCACCCTTTATATAGGGGAAACATCTGTCAAAAAGATAAGATGAAAGGCTGGGAGTTATTTATTTCTTGCGAAACTAATGGTCTGGGATCCAGAGCAAAATTATTAAGCTGGCCATATTTTGCTCTATTAAAATTTCTTATTTTTAGAGTAATTCTTTTAACATAAGATTATTTAATTTCATTAAATAATACTTATTGTTAGTATAAAAATACACTATTGCTCCATTAGAAGCGGTACATGCTTAGTGGGCTGGAGCACATGATGCATGAGGAGGGGCTGAGGGAGCTGGGTTTCATTAGTTTGGAGAAGCGCAGGCTAATGGGGAATCTTGTTGCTATTTTCAAGTGTTTAATGGGAGCTTACAGCAAAGAAAGAGCCACACTCCTCTGGAGGTGCACAGTGGCAGCAGGGGAAATGCCAACAGGTTATTTGGAAATAAATGTTCCCAGTGTGAGTGAAAGCTTCCTCCGTGGAGAGTCTCTGATCTTGACTGGCCAAAGCCCCAAGCAGCCCCTGCAGAAGGTCAGAACAGAGACCTGCAGCACCCCTCTCCAGCCCAAGTTTATCATTCTGTGATCCCTCTGCACTGCTCATTTTCAAATGGTAACATCTTTAAGCTAGAGTCAAAGAAAAAGTAGATTTGGTTTTGTTTTGCTTCTGTAGTGTATCTGTGTGTTTTGTTCTATTCTGGGAATTGTCCATCCTCGCAATTTCTTCAGCATACAATTCCTTTAGCTTCTTACCTGTGCTTTTATGCATGTGTGTGTTGGTGTGCATAGAGGCAAAAGGGGGAGTTCTGTATAAACTGAAGAATAATCACAGTACCAGCACCATGGTGCAAACTTTTGAGATTTTGTTGTTCTTGTTGCAGACCTACTGGTACTTCTTTTTTTTCTTTTTTTTTTTTTTTTTCAGAAGTGAGGGACAACCAGCTGTAGTACTCAAGAGTGAAGTGACTAGAAAGGGAAAAGAAAAGGGATAAAGACTGTAGAACAAATCGCTGCAAAGTTCTTGTACTGGGATTCTGTGACAGTCCAGATAGATAAGAATTTTTTTCAATCCTTGCTCATAACTTTCTTGTTTGAAAGAGGGCCCATGCTGCAAGTGAGTGTTGAGGGGTTGTTTCTGTTTTTTTTAAATTGCCTTTCCTTGCAATGGTGTCTCAGAAATATGCTGGAGAGTTACCTTCTTGTAGTGAATTAAGGAACTTGTTAGATATTTTTTTTAAGTATGTAAGTACATGACATTTTGCTCTGAAAGCAATGGATGGTTGTCTGAGGGGATAATCTGATCTGAGCAGCTGCAATGCTGATTTGTGAGTTCATTGGCAAAGACGCGGAGAAGAGCAGCATGATGGTCAGGGCATCCCAGGGAAGGGCTTCACTCAGCATCTGCACACCATATTCTCACTGGGGCTGACAAAGAGAGGGAATAAGATCCTAAAAATGTAGAGGTTTAAAGCATAGAGAGGGAATGCGAGGTGGCGGGTATGTGGAAGAGCTGCATTGCAGCCAGTGCTCCAGAGCAGCTGTGACTTAGCCCTCCAGAATTTCTCTTGCGCCATGGGAGAGGACACACAGGAGTGGAAACCCTGTCGTGCTGTCAAAGTATGCATTGTGAAATCATCTGCATGGTGGCTCAGCTACTCTCCCTGAGTATGTTTGGGGTGCATGTGTCGTTCCTCCTCCTCCTTCTGCTCTTCCTGCTGCTGCTGTGGGGAGCAGCTTGGCTGTGCTGGGCTGGAGCAGCTCTTGCTGTGGGAGCCCCACGGGTGTCTGGTGGGCACTCAGGGGTGCTGTATGGCTCATAGGCCCGCACCCCCTCCCGCTCCCCCTCGCATCCCTGCAGTACTGGGGATACCTCGCTGTTCATTTGCCTTCAGTAACATAAACAGAGTCATCCTGGATTTGAAAGAAAAGGCTGTATATTTTTGCCCCTAAAAGACAATTAACAATGAAGCTCCAGTAGTGACCATCTATAAGTTCACAGTGTAAAGGGTCTCAGGAAATAACATCTTTGAAGAATAAAGTCCCAGCTTTCTCAGTTTGAAATAGCAACTTCAAACCAGACGCTATTATAATTGAAACAAAGGATGAAACCCGTTGACTCCACCATTCAAACACAACTAAACCAAAATATTTATACAGGGTTGGGAAAAGTGGGGTATCAAATGACCTTTCACTCAGACATATATTCTTTTCTATTAAAATATAACACTGCTGACTGTGCCCACCAAAAAGTTCTCCCCATGGTGTTTGGTGCACAAAGTGTGACCAAGATCATTTCTGTGAAGGCATCTCGGTGAGTCACAAAGTATGGCAAGTTATTCATGTGCGTGTCATTATTCTGAGCACATGCAAACCAACATGAATAATTACTGTGGAGAAAAAAATACTATGTCAAAGTTCTGTTGGCATGTTTGAGCAGTAACAGAAATTGCTACATTTTGCCCATAAAGCGCTACATTTCACCTTCATAAAACTGAAGGAAATCAAGTAAACCAAAAGCTCTGTAATGTATAAAGATTTGAAATCCTTATGCTTCTGATTTTTTAATTAAGTGAAAATATTACAGGCATGCCTCAAATAATGTTGCCAGCAGACAGGAGAGATGCCTAACACATGAACTGTAGGATGGTGTCTCACATGATTGGAAAGCCTAAGCCTTTACCTTTCATACTAAAGCAGAAGATTAGTCGTTAAACTAGCTAGTGCTTAAGGACTTGTTCATACAATTTTGGGCATATTTAATTCATTTCAGGCAGTCTGAGGCATAAAATAAAAAGCACATGTTAATATTTTAAGGCCAAGTGTATTCAGAAACAGCAGAGTTTAATAACAGCTTTTGGATGACTGTGTTCAAAAAACCTACACTTGAGCTTCCTTTAGCAGCAGAGCTTTTTCTTTTGTTCTCTGCATTTCATGCACTGGTTTCATTTAAGAATTAGCTTGCTTGTGTACAGGCTTATGATTCTCCTGTTCAAGTCACTAATCACTGTGCTATGCCCTTCATCACCACATTTGCTCTCCCACCTGTGTGGGCAGCGGCATGCTTCTCCTACCAGTAAGAGCAGTACTTTATCTTGCAATGGACTCTTCCCCTCTTCTCCCCCATCACCAAAAAATATGGGAATTTTGCATCATTCTTTTGTGGCTGTAAAAGTTGTATGATGACACTTGGTAAGTTGTCACGACTATTTAAAATTTTACATTAGCCCTAGGTATATTGATAATTATGTTTACACCGCAGAATGGGAGAGCCCATTGCTAGGAAGCCTTGCTTGATGCTGCTGCTCTTGTACTTCTGTATGTGGGAACTGCCTGTGTGAGCACTGGGTATATTTTTGGAACAATGACAAGATAATTTTTTTCATACTCATACTCCTGTGTGTGAGTGCTCAAGCCCTGGCATAATAGAGTTTGTTAATCTTTTGTGTTTTCTATTACCGTCTCAACCTCCTTCATTCTCATCCCTTACCTTTCAGAGAAAATTCCCAGTTTGCTTTTTAATCCCACTGACTTACATTTGTGTAGCGGGCAGTACAAACCAATCGCTGGGTGGTGGCAGAACTTGTGGCACAGAAAGTGAGCACAGAGTCATAACTAATTGCTTGTTTCTTTCCGGCAAGAAAATACTATGATTTCATCCATGTAGCCCTCTGACCGTGTGTTTAGTGAATATACAGAACCTTACGTAAAGAGCAGCGGTGAGTCTCATTGTGGTCAGTGAATAAGAAGAATATCTTTGTTTACACAATATTTTGAAATTAATGCGCAGCCTGGCAGGTGCTACATGTTGGAACCTATGGAACATGCATTTTTCAGTACTAAGAGTGAGGTTGCTGGCCTCTTCCTGACTTAATGAAAAATTCAGGTGTAGACTGCAGTACTCAGGATCATTCATCCCACTGTGTTGAGGCTCTCAGCCTGAAGCATCCAGAGCAAAAAATCATCTGTTGAGTGATGTTGACTCAAATAATGTCTATGCAAGACCTATATCCCATTTCATTGGCCTGCTCTTCTGTTGGAAGACTGTTGAGGCCTTCCTACCTCAAGGAATTTAACTGCAATCTCACAGAAGTAGGAAAAGGAAAGGCGATGCCAGCTTCAGCTGTAAATGGATGTATACAGTGCTGTGTCCACTGGTGCATACATCGGTAAAGTTGGCAAACTATCTTTGATTCATAGACATCTTCTCTGTGAAGTACTGCTCCATCTTAGCCAAGTTGGCCGTCTTTTTGCTTTTACTTCCCCAGGGGCATAATGTCAAATTAGTCATTTTTACAAGAGAGGGAAACTTTATAACAGCCACAACATACGTTCATTGGAATACTGACAAGATAAATTTGCTTTATACAAATACATGCGGCAGTTGCTTTATCTGTCCTGGTTTCTTTTCTTTCTTTCTTTTATTTTCCTTTCTTTTTTTTTTTTTTTTTTCTCCCCACAATGAAGCAGGTGCAATGCCTATATCTGTTATCAGTATCTAATATGGTTTAAGCAAACACTGAATTGCTCATGTTGTCTAGGTGTTGCATGTAGTCTATTAGTCATCCTGTCTAGTGCTTATCAGAATGCAAAAAAAAAACATTTGAGATGAGTCATTAAGATTCATTAAAGAATATCTTTGTCATAACAGCAAATGAGGGAGAAATATGGAAGGGATAGGTGGGGGTATGTCTAATACTTCTGGAGAACATGTGACATATGCCATATACCAGGGATCTTGAAAATAATACTGTTTGTAAGAATATTATTAGCAAAGCAAGAAGTGAGCTTAGTTGTGTTGATCAACCCTGGTAAGCAGATTCTACATCTGGAGTTTGAAATACTTAGCTTTTCGGGGGAACTGGATTATAGGATATCAGGAAAGCTGATATCCCAGACCAGTGTCAAACTGGGGCCAAACCATAAGTCTTGCTTCACCCCATATGAAGCTTTGTTAGTGGCAGAAACCCTGGGGCACTGTGGTCCCCTTGCACTGCTAGCAATGTCCCCAGCAAAACAGACATTCCTGTGGGATGTGACATGGCCACTGGTGTGGCCACATGACCCTGTCCTGTGCAACTGTGGCCCTCTGGCCTTGCACGAAGCTCAGATGCTGCAAGCATTCTGCAACGCTTGGTGACACTGAAACCACCACCTCTGTGTTGTCACTGGCTGGCGAACCCTCTGAGGGGGATAGCCTGTGCTGGGCTGACATAAAACAAGGGGGGAAATAATTTTCTTAGCCCATGACAATCTTCTGGAGCTTAGGCACTGGGTTTTTTCCCCCCACAGGAACATCAGTCACAAAAAAACCTTTGTGAATTGTATTTTGGAAAAAAAACAACAACTCAAAACAAAGCAAAAACTAGCCATGATTGATCAAACCCTTGAGTTCTTTTTGCTCGTGGCTTTTTTTTTTTTTTTTTAAACATGTTTTTATTTTAAATTGTCTTTTTAACAAACAGTGGGTTTTGGTGGAGCTCTGGACACATCAAGCAAAGGCTTCATCTTGTGGGAGAGCACTGTAGGCAGTTCATTTCCACACAAATCTCCATGTAGCTTTTTCCCCAGCAGCATGAATTCCCCTCTGTCAGCCAGATGTGCCTCTTTTATTCATACAGATGAGTGTTTCCATAGCTGAGGAGCTGGTGCTGCTAACAGCATTGAGATTTCTGGAGTCACTACTTGCTCGCAGGTGTGAAGTGGATTGCTCTCTGGTCTTGGGCAGATAAGCAGCCATAGGAATTTGTTGCTTTTGTGCCTTTTCCCAGCATTAAAAAACTTTTAATTAGGGGAGAAAAAAATTGTCCACATGATTTCTTTTTATTTCCCAGTGCAATCTCTTTCCTTTGTCTCAGTACAAACTGTTTTTCTTAACATGTCTGATTTATAAAAATGCCTGATACTTGCCCACACGTCTTCAAATGAGCAGATATATTCTGCTGTGACCTTTACGGTAATCATTCATTCGCTTTTTTATCAATGTCATTCAGTGATTGCTACCCACATCACAGCTTTAACTCTGCCCACATGCAGAGACTGAACTTTGGAAGCAATATGCTCTCAGGTGCTGCTTGGCCGAGCTCTGCTGATTTCCATTGGGTTCCTTTGAGCAGAACCTGTATTGCTTTTAATGTTCCTAAATAAACCCAGGACAAACTGTTGTGTGGAGTGCTTATCTCAAGAGAACATGTGCTTTGGCCATGCAGGAAACAAATTGAACAGATTTTAAAAGATAGGGATTTTGATCTCACCTTCTTTAAATTCCTTCTGTGCTCTCACAGCAACTTGGCGTTTCTGGGAACACACACCCAGAGTGTGCTGGAGTTTTAAGTTTGGCAATGATCTTTAAACACCCTTTCCCTGCACTTGGACCTTCTGTCCCTTCCCAGTGTTTTTGCAGCTTGCAGCCCTGCTCAGGCTGGTTGAGCTTTTGCTGCTTGTTGCCGGCAGCTCCCGAACACCAAACACGTTTGGGGCAGTGCTGTGGAGATGCTTCCCAAAAGGGATTTGGTGGACTCTGACTCACAAGGGCCAGCATTTAAGTATTAGCAGTGTCTCCTATTGTGAAAAAAGAAGGTTAAGGATTGTGTATAAAATGTCCCATAATTTATAAATAATGCATCTGCTTCCCACATCAGACATTTTGACAATAAAAGCTTCCCTTATTTCTTTAAGTCTTTGTATCCTGTGTTGTTACACGGTCCAATGGAGAGTTTAGCTACAGAGGAAGAGGTGAAGAGCTTTTAAATGAGCACACTTCACTCCTTTTTGCTGTTTTCACAGATATTGAAAACACCTAAAGGGGTTTGGTTTTTCTGGGATATTTCCTTCTCCCACCTCTGCATGTATGCCCTCCTCTTCCCTTGAAAGGAACATGTCCCTAAAGAAAATGTTTGTTTATCGAGTATTTGTTATGCAGGTTCATGCTTTCTCTGCAAGGATGTGTTTTAGCTTGGATTTAGCTTAAGGAAATGAGAGTCACGGAGTCACTTCAGCCATTTTTTTCTTCTGGCTTCCTGTTTCCCCCAAACAACTTTCAAACCCTTTGGTCAACTTTAACCAAAGCTAGGAAGGATCTCATGGTCTGAGGGAAATAAAGTTCTTAGGCATCTTAGAAATAAGAGGCAGTAGAGTAGATAAGACACCAGAGCTAGTGCCCCCGTGGAGATAAAGGCAGAAACATGAGCTCATATATATTTGTTTTCAGAGAACCACACAAGAAATAAATGCTATTAACAAGAACCTTTGATCAGAGCTCACACCTTACTAGGCTTGAGATAAGAGTTTGTATCTTATTAGGGATGTGATAAGGCACCCTTTGACACAAGTCATGGGAGCCAGGCATCATTTGTTCTCCTGCTCACAGTACTACTTGTTGCTTTGGTAAAGTGCAATATTTACTTCTACTGGGTGGTTTCTCAGCACTATTTAGGCTCTGTTTGAGCCAGCTGTCTTGCGGGGATATTTGGTGAGATGGGAGAGCAACCTGTGTTGCTGTTTCAGTGTTGCCTGAAGAGCAGAATTGCTAGGATCAGCCTTACATCTGCTGCCAAGCCTACAAGTGGTGAGGCTAGGTGACTCCAAGGCTTCTCAGGGAGATGCCAAATGGACCCATTCCTGTCCAAATGAGATCAATAGTGACTGAAAGTCATGACTGTCTGAAGGCTATTCAAACTCTATTTAGTGAGTAGGCAGTTTCATTTGGGAACCTATTTGGCAAATGGCCACTGCTATTGATACTTACTTAGGTTTGCCAAATCTTACCAGGAACGAGTGAGCAGGCATGGAAAATGTGCATCTATCTATCCCTAGAAATTGAATCATATATCTTATTTCAGGAAGATCATGTATGTCTCCTTTTCCTTTTTTTTTTTTTTTTTCCTAATGTGCCAAGCCTGTAAGTGACTTGGAGACCTCACGCTAAAAGCCCCAGTGGGAAGAGTGGCAGAGTACCTTCCACACTCCTCTCCCTGCTGTGGCAGTCTTCTGGATTTCAGTGTTCCCTAACTAAATGTCACTGGCTTCCCGTGTTTCCAGTATTTCAATATGGACAGTATATTACATATGTTCATTATGAATAATACTCTCCATACCCAGTAGTGGTGGAATAGGAGATATATTCTGTTTTCTGATATCTGGGATACTAATCATGCAGGTGATGATCTTAAGTGATTTAAGTATGTGTGCCTAGCAGTGTGGAACTTGGGACCTGCACATATTTTGTCTTTGGTAAATCTTTCCCCATTATCTTTTTGACATCTTTTCTAAACAGTAAATTCAAAAACAAACTTTGTTAAGCTCTTAACACTAATCTTCCTTATAAATTGCAAAGGTCAAATTACCAATTACGATCTGTGTTTGTTTTCATGCTCTGGGTCTCAATCTTCATGCTTGCTTTTGCTCCCAGGGACTCTGTGAGGCTCTTAGTTAAGGTCAGGTATTGTAGAAGCAAAGCCATTCGTTCCTTTTCCAAAGACCTGCCATCTAGTTTAAAGAAGGCAAGGGAGTGCGAGAATATCTTGTACTTTGTAATGCCTAAGTGGCAGGTTTTGAGTCAAGGTTTACAGAAGGAGAAGTGAATTAATTTGTACAGGGTACCAGCTTGCTCTCTAACTCCATTATTTAAAACATGTTTTCTGTGCCCTCCAGAAGAAACCCAGTGGATAACCAGCTGCTTTGCATTTTTCAGGTGGAAGAAGCAGCAGAGTCATGCTGGTCTGAAGTGCAGTGGGGGTTGTGGGACCATTGAGAAGGTACAAAAGAAGGTATGTAGGAAGGACCAAGTGTCATGAATCATGTCTCTGGTAAGGGCTGAAAGCCTGCGGCAAATGTGATGTAAAGCCTTGGGGGAAAAGGTGTTGAAGTGACAAACCACAGGGATGACTTTAGTGGCAGCATTTTCAGTACAGCTTGCATGGGGAAGGATTGAAGACGGAGGAGACAGAGAAAAGATTGCAGCCATTCACAGGGAAGAGAAATGTCCATTCAAAGAATTATGTCTCCTATTGCTTCTCTGTGGAATACTGGTTTAAAGCCTAGCAATACTTAAATGAAGCCTGTTTTCCTGTGTCTCTCCCTGGTGAATTCCGGATTAATTCAAGCTTCACAAGGTTTCTCTTTCACTGAGGATACTGACATGGGCCCTCTCCTCTACCCAGTTGCTTGTTTTCAGTAGCAATGTAATTCATTTGAGACCTCCTGTCTTCTGCCAAACATGACTGCAATTGGCTAGGGGGTCAAAATTTATTAAAGGAAAACAGACAGTCACCTCAAACATAACATGATCACTTATTTCCTTATAAAAACATGATCAAAATAGCAAAACATTTGAATTAGTTCACCAGATTTTAAATATCAGTTCAATGCACCTTAATGAATTATGGACTGTATGTTTCACGTAAAAATAGAGCATATGTAACTACTTTCTCAAGTTAAAATATGCCAGAAGTGGCTTTTGGTGAACCAATAATTAAGAGAAGAGCTCTGAGAAATGTTGTTGATGTATTGTGCTGTTGGCTGATGTTTTGGTTCTCTTATTGGGGCAACAAACTGCTTCAGCCCTGGAAATGACGTCTCTGAGAGATGGTGGTACTTCTGAGGAGCAGATATTTGATCAGACAGTTTGAATATTTGAAAGCATACTCTGAGGTGTTTGGATTTGGTCATTTAAAAACAAAATCAATAGGCATGCATCTCTAGAGAATAGTAAACAAAGCTGGAGTCATTCCTAATTATTGGGATACAGCTCTGTCATCAGCTCCTTCTCTAGATACTATTATTTATAGAAATAATTATTATGCAGCATTTAAATTTGGGATGCACACGGTTCTTTAATTGGGGGATGAACTTGTATTTGGTGATCTGGATTCCTATCCTTACTCATCTGTCTATCATTTATAAAGATTATATATCTGGAACGTGACCTGTACATAATTACAATTATTTAAGTCACCAGCAGTATGCTGAAAAACTCGCATTTAAATCAGGGGTTGAATAATTAAAGCAATTAGTTAGAACTGACTATTTGTAATACGGCTTCTTGAAAATGTGGAATAATTGCTAATCTTCTAGGCAGAGATGGACAGAACATCAGCCTGGTATTTAATTTTGTAAATATGAATTAGGTGAGGTGGTGCAGGTATGAAATCCATTTTTTTCCCCCAAATTTTCAGAGATCATATGAACTGGTAAATGATGTGCAACCCAATGGATTGGTTTAGACCATGGTAAATTTAGGATGTCCACATGAATCCTGAACCTATTAAAACATTTCCCTCTCTTGGCTTTCATAATTTTTATTGATAATCCTTAATTTGTGTGGTTGGGACACTGCCACTCAGAGAGTAACAGTCTTTCTTTCACACCCTGCTCTTCCACGCGCTGCTGCCGGTGCTTGTCCGTATGGCTGCATACAAGCTGCAGCACGGCAGGCTACCCACGGGCTCCACGCCTCCCTTAGCAAGCTCCCTGTTGATAATATTATTTCAGGAAGGTGTGAGGGAATATAACACCCACGCTCGGAAAACTCACCTCCCCGTCACCGCGCACTCGTTTGCAGGCTGCGGCTGGAGCAAGCACGCCACGTGTGGGAGAAATCAAGAGGAGATCAGCTAGCGTGGAGAAAACAGACCCAGCCTCCCCTCCCTTCTCCCCAGCTTTGTCTGGGGCTGGTGAAGGGGCTCACTTGTCCCCAGCCCAGCCTGCTGGCTCTTTGCTTCCAGGTAGATGGCCCAGATAGGGCAGCCCTCCAGCCTGGTGTGAGCACCCTGCCTCTACTAGGGGTAAGGCGGGTGACTCAGAGAGGGATGTAAATGAGAAGGTGTCCAAGCAAGCCAGCCCTGATGGAGGAGAGGCTGCTTTCAGCCTTGCAGGGCAGTGGCTGGGTCTCTTACTCAGAGTTATCATCAGGTGGTGATGGGTGATACTATCAGCATCTTTCCCAATTCGGTTGCTGAAAAAATGTGTCATGATACCAACAAATATCAATCGGGCACCCTTCAGGGAAAGGGCTGGGGGCTTCTGAGGGCTGTGGTGGCACCAACCCCTCCTCTTGCAGTCCCAGCCTGGGGATGGAGGGGGTCTCCACAGGCTGAGGTTTTGGGGGTGACCTGAAAGTCTTCATGGAGGATGGGTAGCTGTGGTACACATGCTGCCTAATGTCTTTTGTGCTTCTAGCTTTTAATTTCTTGCTGCAGCTGACCCAACAGGCTGCAACATGGACTGGTGAATTTGTTCTGTATGGTCAGGCGTAGAGGCTAGGATGTGTACTCGCTGCGCTGTGTGGAAGGTGAGCGTGCTGTATAACAGTCATAATTTTACACAGATTTTTGCTTTCTTTTTAAAAAATGTTGTGTTTCTGGAACTAGATATCATTATACAAGATAGGTCGGTTCAATTATTAATTGAAAGCTCGGTTAAGTAATTTATTACTAGAGCTTAGCTTTTGTGCTTATATCCCAGGAAAGTTAAGAGGATACTGCCAAATTTTGTTCCCAGGAGCACACATGCATTTTCCAGAACTTGGATAATTGCTTTCTGTGTTTTTCCTATGTCTCTGTTCTGTTGAGGTTTTTTCCTCAAATCCCATTTCGATGACGCAGTCTACAACTGTAACTTGCATGGAAGTTTCACATGCTTAATGTTGGCCATATGAACAAAGCAGCATTGGTGGGACCTTAACAGGACACCCAGCCCATCTCCCTGCCCCATGGCTTTGCCAAAGCAGGCTCTGTGCTTTCAAAGCCATCAGAACAATTCAGTGTCCTGTATGTGGGGGACAGTTCCTAACCAGTTTGGAGGTATTTTTAGAAGCTGATAAAATGATGTGTCATAAAACACCAATTGGACAGCTCAAAAGAGGAAATAAGAGTGGAAAGCACTTGAGAAACATTACTGTATTTTTAATTATCAGGCCTTTTGATGTTGGCAGCCCATACTTTGAGCAACGGGAATAATGGTTTAACTTCCTTTCTATTTAATGTGGTCATTTTATGGCTTACAGAAATGGCTTTTGCTGGTAACACCGTTTACGGCCGTGGCTCTGAGACACATGGGGCTGGCCCGGGGGGAGGGTGTTTCGGGCCACACAGCTGCCCCGGCAGCATGCAGAAGCATCCTTCCCGCAGTGGGCAGTGGGTTGCCTCCCTGCCCGCTGGCCGCCATGGGCAGCTGCCCTCCTCCTCCTCCTCCTGGCCTCGCTCCCTGCAAAGTGGCCTCTTGGTTCCCCTCCTGAATGTACGTGGGAGGCTGACGGTAGGCTTCTCCTGGCCTCAGTTCCAGCAAGGCTTTTCCCAGCTCCCCACAGAAGTGGGGGCTGTGGGATGGCAGGGAGAGGGGAGGGTGTCTCGCCTCTGCTTTTATGGGGCCGTGCATCTCTGAAACCTGTCTCCTCACACTGTTGTGCAGTGTTTCTTGCAAGCACTGCTCACTTGTGCCTCTCTGCTGCTCTCCTGTTCATTTTAAAGGAGAAGTTGGCACTCATTAGTAATTATTGCTGTAGCAAAGATGCACTCCGTGAATCTGGGTTCAACTTTCTCCATTATTAGAGGAGAACAAGAACGGTGCTGGTGAGCAGCTATGCCTGCACTCGCTGGTTTGACAGACTGCAACTCTGTCTGGGCTGTAAAGCATATTGATTTTCACAGGAAGCATGCGTTCACCCCACAGAGTCCACCGAAATTTCTGCTTGCTGGGGCTGAAATGTTCCCACATATGGTATTGGCACATAAATAGCCATCTGCTGAGCCAGCAAGGGAGTCTGAGACCTCTGCCCCTCTGCTGACTCCTGAGTGAGTGGGAGGTTCTCTTTGGGACAGAGCAGGGGATTGCAGGTGCACCCTAGATCTTGCTAGCTGAGCTGGGAGAGGACCACCTTTCCCCCAAAAAAAGAAAAGAAGGAAGCAAGTCCAAGTTTGTGGAAATAAATTATTTCATTACAAATGGGAGTAGGGTCTCAGGGGTGCAGAGGTACCAAAATATACAGAAATGCAGAGGTCTAAAATTAAAGCAAGGTTTTATCATCTTCTACATTATGTACTCAAGATGGATGAGTCAACCTATTCTCACTGAATTTGGCCAGTCCATGCCTATTGAAGGTCTGGCCCTGTGGATGAAGTCTAAATGTATTGCTAATTTTTATTTTTCTCCATTACAGTCTTGATGGCCTCGGGCAGGACATGCTCAGCTCTTCAGATAAAGGAATCTTCACTCAGTTTTACTTCAGATTTTTTTCACATCACTTACACAACAAAGAAAAGAAAGAGTTAATATTTTTTCAGTTGAAGTTCTTGCCTCTTCATGAGTTAAACCTGCTAAGAAACAAAGTATGATGCTGTCCACAGTATGCTCCCTGTTCAGTATGACAGCTCACGAGTCAGCACAGGGAAAGACCATGATACTCAGTAGACTCCCAGCATGCCATGGACCATGGAGGTCGTCCTTAGGATGTAGATTTCTCCATCACAGTGTGGAAAGAAGCTTGGATAAAACAAGCAGTTCGGTTTCCCTTGCCACTGACAGCAGAAAGGGTGCTCTGAGGTGCTGACAGTCAAGGAGATTCACATTCATCCCCAGAGCTCCATGGAGCCTCAGCAGGAAGGATAATAGTGAAAGGATGATATTCCTGTGTATGCAACTTGCCCAGAGAGGGAATTCAACTCCTGGAAGAAAGCTGGGGAACAGTGGTCTGCAAAAAGGCTCTGAGAAGTTGCCTAGATACAGGTTCCCTTGTCCATACATCTTTTCCTGAGAAAATAGGGATATTCTGCAATTGCAAAAACAATGGCACAGATATGCTACGTGTGTTTAGCACTGTGCTAGATACCCTATATGGCAGAATAATTTCCAGGTAGCAAAGCAGTCAGCTTTACAGACCCTTTATGTTCTTCCAGAAGTACAAAGGGGCTGCAGCTGTGGTAGAAGATGGACTCTGTCTTAATCCGAAGGAATCATCCTTAAACTAGGAAGTGCCATCACTCCAGCAGAGCAATATGACTGCTTCACTGCCTCTTCATTATTAAAAGTACAGCCCTGGGGATGACAGGCCAACATAGACTGGGAGTGATACATAATGGAGAAAATTACCTGTTTCAAGAGAGTCTTTCCCCGGTGATGCAGTGAAGGACATCTGCCATGGCAAAACTGTAACCTCTGGAGAATTCCTCCGTGTGCCACTAAATACAAATAATGCTCCACCCTGAGCATTCACATCTCTGTATTTGTAAACATTCTTAGCATATCTCCTCGTTGGGATACATACAAGCTGTACTGTACTAAAATGCTGTTATATTACTGCTGGATGATGCAGTTCATCATATTTTTTGTTGTGTTTCACTTGTTTTGATTGTCACCAAATAACTTTCAATGAGACAATCTTTTTTATTATGATAGCTGGTGAATATTGTGTTGGGGGGAAATAAAATTTTAAGTGGGAATTTTCTAATCAACACCACAGTCCTTTGTTGTTTGTAATCTGGAAGAAGACAACACACAAATGAAAAAGGACGGGTAGATGGATGAGTCAGTGTAAGTAGTATGTGATGCTTTTGAAAGAAATACTTCTTATGTAAACACCTGGGTGATGTGATGAAATTTACTACATGTACTTGTGATAAATGAATTTCTTAAATACTGTTTGAGTCTGAGAAAAAAATGGAGACCCTCTTCTAGTGCTATAGTATTAGTGGAACACATCTTTCAGATCTTCCATACAAGCCGAGACAGAGATTTTAGCATGGTTTGGTGTTTTGTTTTTTTTTCTGAAATGGAAACAATTTTTAAAACTGTGTAAGTGCTCATTCATGCTTAGCTATGTGTAACTGGATATAGAACAGTAATCCTGGCAATGTTTTTTCTTTCCCTCTAAAATGCATATTTTCCATTAAGTAGTGTAGCTAATGAATGTTGCTACTTGCATGAAGCCTTTTTTCCAGGTTACCAATGAATCACTTCAGGCTGTGACCTTATCTGATCTTGCATGCTCAACAGGGCTGAGACTAATCAATAATTGGTGAGATTTCATCACAGAGACCAGGGGTGCTGCAGGAAGCAGTTTGGTGATTAAGTCGTTGACACTCTTTCTCTCAACCATTAATGAAACCCTGTCCCATCAAAGCCCTAATAGGACTCCGCAGCCTTTCAGATGGGATGGAAAATTGAGATCTTCACTGCTCATCATTCATAACTATCTCAAGGCATTTTTTTATGTGTGAGTGTGAGAGGAGGACTATTCATCCAGGCAGTCCTGGCCAAATTCCAGTTTTGATAATTGTTTTCTGCCTAGCTTCCTTCGGTTTCAATTTAGACTGTTATTCTTCTTTGTTTCCTAACCCAAGGTGTTAAGCTGCTGGTATGAGTGCTTCCCCGGCCAGAGCTGGGAATGCTGCCTGGCGTGGGGGTGTGTGTGGTTGTGGTGCGATTCTGCTGCCTCTAAACTTTATTGAGTATTTTGACATCTTCTCAAGGGACTAGCTCTGTGAACGACTGATAGCGTCATGTGGAAACATCTGGACAGGGCGAGCTTTTCAGCCTCCTGGGCCGGAAAGACTTTAGCTATTGAGGTGCACAGATGTAGCCTGATCTGCAGTTTGATGTTTAGATCATAGGCAAAACTCATGCTTTTTTTTTCCCTGTGAAAACCTCTGGGAATTATTAGTGTTGGTGTTAAAGTCCTCTGTAAAACATGGAGGGAATGTCTGAATGCCTTTCTTGTTTGTTTGTCTGTCATATGTGTAAAGACAGCTTGGAAAGCTCCTGGTGTTTGTTGTCAGTGGCATTCTCTGAATGCCTCCATCTCTCTTCTCCTGGAGAAACACAGGAGATTTAGCAGCTGATCTCCTGCCCCACCTCCCCACTTCTGCTGCAGCGCTGCGCCTCCAGGGACAGGGAAAGTATCTGGGACATTGCTCTGGGTTAACAGGGAATTGGGGCTCTGGGGAGGGCAAAGACTTGATACTCCTGGAATCTCTGAGAATCACAGACTCTGTTCACAACCAGTAATATGTGCTGCTGAAGTGAGCACTAGGTTTTAGAAAATCAGTGTTCCCCCTCCCATCAGGTAAACCAGTCAGGTTATTAAAGTAATTCACATGGTTTCTGTGCATCACAGGAGAAACCAGTTCCAGTTCCCCACTCCTCCTTTCCCAGTCCAGCTGCTGTTTTTGCCTGGGTTGCTTCTTTACAGCAAGAAAATTCAAAGGGGTAGGAGGAGAAACTGACTTTCTCGAGCTGGGGCTAGAGCTGCTCAGACAAAGCCAGATGAAGTCAGAGCAAAATAAACCTATCAGAATCAGATTGGCTCAAACTGGTGTGAAAGGTTATAATTTCTGCAGAGAAAATGAAAATCCTACACCTCTGGCTGAAGCCTGTGATATGGATGCATGCCTTCTCTGGGCTGCATCTTTGCCAAATGGAGCTCATCACTGCTTTCCCCATTCAAAATTATCCCTTGTCATATCTCCTGGTGGACCTGTTCCTTGGGCAGGGGTGGGAGGACTAAAACGTGTTTTCGTCAAAATGAGCAGGTTGCCTTGCGCAACAGACAGAAGGTCTTTGCTAACTGGATTCACGTAGTCCTCAAGGAAGATCTGCCTCGCTGTCTAGTAGCTTCAACACACTTCATCTTGAGCTGTGACCTGACACTTCTATGTCTTAACTTTCCTTAGGATGCCTCACAGATAAACTCTGAAAGGCAGATTCCGGGGTTTTTTTTTTCAGCTGAAGTAACTCCCTGGTGTGGCGGAGGGCTGGTCCCTCCTGCGTCAGGCAGCATCGGGCAGCGTCCATAGTGCGGGAGCACTGCTGTGGCCAGCCTCTCGCCAGCTGTGCTGGGTGGATAAAACACTGGGCATCCCTGTCCCTCAGCCTCCGAATACCTCCCTACAGGGTCATCCTGTTGGGCCTGTTTGGGCACACATTGTTCTGCAGGGTATTGTTAACTGGAGAGTCCCAATGGAAATTTTTGTTGCCATGTCCTACATGCTGCATAAACATATGAGGAGAAATAGACCCAGAAGAGCTGTAAACAATGAAGCCTAAGAAAGGTCACAGCTCCCCAGCTATGCCACAGTGACATGACTGCACAGGCTGCGGGCAGCACTGAGCTCCAGCAGAGCAGGCTTACATCTGCCTTTACATGGCCACGTAAAGGCTGGAGCTGTGAGAGGCAGAAAGCAGTGTGCTGTGTCTAGATGGGAAACTGAGGCAAGGAGGTTAAGCAACTTGGCTGTCTGCCTGACAGAGCTGAGAAATGAGTCTGGACTTCCTTCCAGTATCCCTACAGCAAGCCCTCCATTGTAGCTACTAGGGTCTGAAAATGATCAGCTGCCTGAACTGGTCCCAGGTGCTCAGGACCAGTTATTTCCTGGTATGAAATCTCCTGTAGTTTTAAGTCACAGCTTTATTTTTAGATCAGCTCTACCTCAGCCATAATTACATTTGTACCAATCAAGTATGTGGTAATGCTCATAGGTCTCTGACTAGTTCTTTAGTGTAAGAATTAATTTGTGGGTTTGGAAAAGGCAGAATGGCAGGTGTTTCATGGTAGCATGTCACTGAGGTTTCACGTGCCCCATAAGGCTACTAAGAGGTGATGTCTCAAGAGAAGATAGCAGCAACAGTGGGCGCTTCATTGAAGAAGCGGTGGTTCAGGGTCTTTCTGTACCCTCTCGTTTCAGAAGGGGTCCTCTGGTGCTGACCAGATCTTAGCCCTAGCTCTTGACAGGGAACACATTTTTAATGCTGCTTTATTAGAGAGTCAGAAGCATTTGTGGGATTGGTGTGGGAGTACAAAATTGTTTTCTGATGAGGAATTGAGTCAAAGTTTGTTGGCATCTCATGTAGTGGCTGTTTATATGTAAACTTGAAACCAAACCAAGCAAAAGGAGTGAAACCATCCAAGGCCTAAAATGTCATCTGGCGGTGAGGAGCACTGCAAATACCAGATTAGGAGAGCCCAGAACCAGCTGGCTGCTGTTCGCGCTGAAGTGAGTGCTCACCAGACTTTCAAAAGCTGACCACAAAGCCTTTCTAAGCTCACTTGCCTAAGCTCCTATGGTCACTGCTACTCACTTTAAGATCACAAGCAAGCATGAAAGGTGCTTCTGTTCAGCTGTGGGAAAGAAGGCAGGGAAAACAGCACAAAGTCAATAGTTTTAGATTCCTTTCTCCTGCGGTCCACAGTGAAGACCTGACTTTTGCTCCCTCTGGAGTCAGCTGCAAAGATTTTGCTGGTTTTCAGCAGGTCTAGAGTGAAACCAAAGTATAATGACAAGACACGAAGGCTATATTAAAGACTGACGCATGCTCCCCGAGAAAACAGCTGTGGTGGTTTAAGAGGTTCTTGCCTCTTCTGGTTGTTTTGCTGCTACTCCTCTGACAGAGGTTACTGCTCTCAAAATGGTGCCAGCAGAAGGGAATGTCAGACCATGCTTTGCTTCACAGCCTTCGTATAACCCCACTTTCCTGGGAAACCAGCCTGTTTGCAGTTGCAGGCTGTGAACTGGAGCAGGCAAGCTACTGAGACACACAGAGGCATGGCTTCTGGCACCTCCACGCTGGGGGGCAATCTCCAGCAGAAGGGTGGGCCAACCAGATGGGGGTGATAAGAAACCCGCAGCAGAAAGGTTTGTCAGGGTCATTGTCAGAGCTTGTCATTATCCATTGTTCCCTTTATTGAATGCAGTTGTGCCTACTGCATGTCTCCATATTCATTATGACTTAAAAATTAGACCCGAAACACAATGGGTAGAGCTTGTTGATCAGGAAGTGTTTCTTTTTATACATTAAAACACATGAACCTTTGTTGTTGTTGTAGCAGCAATATCCTGATGCACTTGCTGTGATGATGGGTAAAGGAAGTTTCATTCTTAATATAGCTAGTCTCACACTAGAAACTTAACACTTTGAGGTCTGGATGTAACCATCACATCTGAAATCTCAGCTATCATCAGGAAGGATGAGTTTTAAAAGCCAACTTTGAAAGATTGTCATTAAACCAAATCTTATGCAACTTTGGACTCAGAGAAATCAGTATTTGCACATATGTGATTCCAGTGACTTTGATGGAGCTGTTTCCCAGTATAAGTAAAACCAGAAGTGGAAACAGCAACTACAAGCAAATATGTCTTTGCACTGTACTTCAGACAGATGAGTAATGTAACAGCTCCTGTATAGTGTAGCTCTGTCTCCTTTAATGTTTTTGGGGTTTTGGGTTGTTTTTTTTTATTTTTTTTTTTTTCCTTGATGTTACTGTAACTTAGTTTCTTCAGCTAAAAATCTCACAGCTCTTGGCATCCTGCCCCGTGACATTTACCTGGAGCTCTTGCAACCTTCTGTGACATTAGTTTTACTGTTGAGCATGTAATTGATCTTACCCCGTCTCAAATGTGTGTATTATATATTTCATTATGGTTCTTTCTAAACACTGTTATTTGCCCATCTCAGGAGGGCTCTGCAATATATATCTCCATAAAGTTTCTTTAGTCGTATACAAATGACTAGGGGCTATATGGTTTTGATCCTCACAAAGTGTGGATCAGAACATCCAGGACAAAGAGAGTGGGAAAAGTATGGAGAAAAGTATTAAAGACAATTGCAGGCTGCGTTGTCTTTGTGAACTTAGTAGACTGCATGGGTTTTTATGTATTTCTTTTCTTGTAGTGATGCTTTTGCCAGCTGGTTAATTTACAGTCAAAAACTTAAAGCGTCCAGTAGTTCAGCCTCTCACTTCAAGAAGCCTTCATGAATCATACTAATATGGTCAGTGAAAATTCACTTTAGATGAGAGACTATGGGGTAGAGGGACTGGGAGATCTGTCTTGGTACTCATTTATTAGTTGTTGGTCCCATCCCAGTGGCAGGGACTCCACCATAATAAAGTTGAAGACCTTAATTCACATGAGGTGGATGGAATGTATAGCAGACTACCTACAGAAAAATACAATCAACATTGTATATGGTTTAGGGTGGGTGCATTTATAGGAAGAGGAATTTTCTCCACTTGTCTCCAGGAATCTGAGACATGGTTTCATTTTTCTAATAATCAAGCATGTTCAGTGAAGTAATACCTCATCACATACCATGAAAAGGATGAATATATTTAGATGACACATAAATACAATAAGTTTTCATCCACAGTATACAGTGAGCTATTTTCAATGGAAAATCAAGGCTTTCAATGCAATTCATTTAGCACTTGCCTTTTAACACTTCCTCAAAGTCAATTACAGCAGAAGACATGAAGCTCACTGTGTTCCTTCAAACTGAGACACAAAATACCCAAGAACTTCTGCTATGAAGCAATAAAACCCCTCCAGGACAAAAAATGCAACCATTTTGTACTAAGACATGGCTTAAGGGCTTTTCCAGTCTGCTGTCAAATAAAGGGTACGTCTTCACTGCTGATTTAAATGCAGTGTAATTAAGTAAAGTTTTGTTTGTTTTGATGTTTTTCCCTCCCAAGTCACTTTAGTGGGGGTAAAAGCATACCCTCCATGAAATGAAATGTGGGCGGTTGGGTACACGCTGGTCCTGCACTCAAACATATATTGTGCTAAGGTTGCTGAGGGGTTTATCCTGGGGGTCTCTGCAGGAATTTAACTCATTTTATGAATTTTTACAGGGGTATTATCTCAGCACACAGGGTAGCTGGGGGAAGTCATTAATGACTAGTACCCAGAAAGAACAAGGTTGCCAAAAATGTCCTGTTAGCAATTGAAACTGTGTGCTAGCTAAAGCTTTAGCCTGTGCTTCCTGCAAGGAAGCTAAGATTGGTTTAAGAGGTACTAAATGCAAGTAAAGATCTTTATATCTAAGTGGGCCTCAACAGAAAGGCAACACTCGGGCTATATGTTTTGCAGAGAGGACAATCCCTGAGTATTTCTTTCCAAAGTACTTACTTTTGTTTCATTTGTTAATGGCTTCACTGGAATTCCCTTTATAATCAGATTTTGGGGGAATAATAATACCAAGGAAAAGCCAACATAAGCAACCTCCCATCCTGTCCTTTACAAATAAAAATTAAAAATAAAGTCCACCAATAACAGTTTGTTCTTTGGTAAGGGGCTAATGGGATACAGAACTTGGCATGCTGAAACAGCAACTGGAATGAAGATATTATCATAAAAATCACTTAAATCTTGACTTCATTAAAACCTATTTAATAGGATCAACATTTTTTTCCTGGCCAAAATTTCTTAAGTTATGTAATAAACTCTGTGTGCCTTCTCCTCCAGGGTTATTTCCACACTCCATTAACAGGCTATAGCAGGTTTTTAAAATATGCAGCATGGTATGGTGTGTACCTGGGAACAAGGAACAGAAAGTTCTTTTAAAGATTGTATGTACATATGTCTGTAGGCTGCATGAGCTTGCCTAAACAATTCACACCATTATCAAGAAGATCTTGGCAAAAACAAGAGAAAAAGAGATTCAGTAAGTTACATAACAAGCACATATCTCTTTCCTTTTTAAGCAATGGCTGCTTGCACTTAACAAGTTATATTTCAAGCATTTCATAAAAATTGCTAACAAAATCAATTCCTATAGCCTCTTCAGGAATGGAATTGATTACATGTAGGACAGCAAAACATTGGTTTCAGTTGCCTAATCTTCTGGGTAATTCCAGATATTTATATTCCTGGAGATTTCAAAATTTGTATTTGTAAATATCTGATCGTAAGAGGTAGATACAGAAAGCATTAAGTTAGGAAGAAAAGTGGAAGGGCAAATAGTATCTTTTTTCCTAGGCAGAGACAGACTTGACTGCACCGTAACTTTAAGGAGCAATCGACCTGGAAATCTCCCCAAACAGCTACTGAACATGCACAGATCCTGTATTTCTGGAAGTATGTGGTTATTTCAGAATACGGTCAGATGATCAGATGTGTTCACAGGGTGGGTGGGTGGAGGTGGGGGTGTCAAGAGTTCCAGCCTGGCCACCTTCCCCAGAAAACTGTACTCACTTTAGGAAGCTTTTGCCACTTATTTCTTCACCTTCAGATGCAGCAAACCCAAGATTTCTATTAAAAGTTACAGAAATGGTAAGAAATCGCCTAAATGCTTACAGAAATTTTCCACTTAGAGGACCGACAGGTGTTGAATATGACTCAAATTCCCAGGTCAGTGAAGGTTTTGACCTAAGCGTTTGTTCCCTTGTAGAAGCAAAGCCCCACTGCAGGGGGCCAAAAGGCCAGCCAGGTGACAGTGGAGACCCAGAGCTGGGTGCAAGACGGGGGCAAGCACACACTCCGATTTCCTCCAGCGCATCCTCCCTGCTCCTGGCAGTCGCTGCACAGGGACTTCCTGGCCCAGGGGCCGTATTGGTGATTTTGTGTTTAATAGCTCATGGTGGACTTCTCTTCCATGAATTGCACTAATCTCTCCAGTTATACTTTTGGCTTCCGTAACATGGTAGTGAATACCACAGTGTAGCTATGCGCTTCAGGAAAAAGTGTGTGTGTCTACGCACTCATGTGTGCATGTGTTTTAAACTATTTCTTCTTCTCTCCCCATCTTGCAGTGTGAGAAACAAAGGAGGAATGTCCCATGTTTGCCTCCTCACAATCACTCAGGCTGTCATGCTCTCTCACTCGAACGAGCTGTGTCATCTCTTGTGCAAGCCACAGGCTTCTCAGCTACTGATAGCTATTTTTACCCAATTTGCATAGAAGCTGAACTTCTCTAATTCTCTTTGATGCTGATACAAAAAAAATCAGAGATGTGGGTGCATTTATGTTAACATACCTTGTTTTTTATTACTTTGGCTGATATGTCTGTCTTGTGCTTACTCCTCAGCAGTGCTGTACTTTGGTTCTATCAATGCCATTATTTTCCTCTGATAATGTAAATTGCCTCTGCTCCTTTAAGCACCATCTTAGAATAACATCTTCGAAAAATGCAAGGCAGGATTGATGGGAGTCTATCTTTTATGTGCTGAGTTAGCAACTCTGCTAGCCAAGACAAGAAAGCTCTGGAAACAAAGTACTTTGTCCAGAGGGGAAGTCTTTTCTATCCCTCTCCTGCAGTTAAGAAATGGTTTTTGTGGAGTTACAAGGAAAGTCACTTATACAACCTATGGTCAGAAAGCTGGGCTGGCATGCTTTTGGATGACTGGAAGTAGAAAAAAAGTGGTGGTGGTGGTGAAACTGAAATTTCCCAGCTGACCCCAAAATGAAAACCTCCCATTACATTGGCACTTACTGCATGGCTACTGTGTAATTTGGTTTTGTACTGACTCTTTAAATTGCGATTATCTTTATGTCACTGTAATTTATTTGTATATGTGTTTTCTTGTGGAAAATGCATCAACGTCACCGCTCTCATATGCCTGGAAATACATCCCCCAACACCTTTCCACAGCTCTCCATGGAGACCTGTTCTGCTTCACTCCATGACACTGCTCTCTACTCTGCCCGTATTTAGGGGATCAAGTGGTGCATCCACCTTGCTCTGCGGAGAGTGGCTTTCCATCCTCTGGCTGTTGGGCCTAGGTGGGAGAGAGTGCCAGAGGCAGCTCAGTCAGACAGGCTTGTGTGGGTGGCAGGCAGCTCCCAGCTTGGACAGGTCTCCCTACAGGTTCCTGGCGTTTTGTTGTCTTGGCAGTAGGACTGGAAACCCCATTGATACCAGCCAAATACAGTTCCTTCTTCTGCCTTGATAACAAACATACTGTCTCGCTGTGAAAAACAGAAAGAAGTGATGCTCTAGGGATGATGGACTCCATCTAGCCCAGACCTGCTGATGTTGGCAGCTTCAAAAATGGGGGGAAGCCTGACAGGCAGACTTGTTCTGCATGTGTGCAGTGACTGTCTGGAGGGATTTCCAGGTCAGCAAAGCACTGTGTTGTCTTTGCTGGGTATGAACTAGTGGGTTTTAATTTTTATTTTTACTTCATGCCTGACAATCTTGAGGAACTTTCCAGAATACATGTTGTATACCATAGTCTTGATCTGGATGGTCAGTTGCCTGTGAACCAGCATCTCCATGATCTTCTGATCATTCCTGTAAACGATCTGTGAGTCAGTGAGTGTGTCTGTGTGTCTATGTGGGACATGCAGGACAAACTGCATTCTGCAGAAATTCTGTAAAGATTACCCAACTGATCTCCTGCAGTCTCTTCAGAAGGGATGGGATCCAGGAATCGCCTGCCTACTCATGAGCTGTCCTTAACAGAACCTCAGTGAGCTCCCCCAAAAGTCCACCAAAGTCTAGCACTATGAGTTCTTTTGTACAAACACACTTAAATATGTGGTTTGGTTTGTGTAAGTGAAGACTTATTTCACAACTGCAAGAAAAAACCTGATATGACAGAAGACTGGAGAGCAATTTCTTTGATTGTTTTGGACGCTTTTGTGGGACTGTTCCCAGGCTGTAAAGCATAGTGGTTACCTGCTACTTTGGAATACTGGCTTTGATAAAGGCTTCCGATGCAAGTTCTACACTGTGTTTTTACGCATTCCAGCACAACAATGGCATGATTGTGTGTCCAGGATATTCACCTAATGAAAAGGTGTAAATCTCATTTCCTTATTGATCAGAATTTGGTAGTCAGTAAGCTATTTTAATGATGCCTTATTATCTTTACTTACATGTAAACAATAAATAAATGAGTACATGTAACACAAAAATGGAATAAAGTGTTTAGCATGCATAACTTTGCGTTAGTATAAATGCAAGGAATAGTATAAATGCAATAAGAGTATATAAAAGTACATATGTGCTTATATGCATATGCTTATATACATGTAAGTCTAAATGCATTAGATATATTTACATAAAAGAACATTTGATATATAAAAATATTAGACATATTTACACTCAGAAAATGCTTAATTCATCTGAAGACTTAAATAAATCCCTACATAGCACTTTTATTGACAATAAAGGTTGATTTCTGCTTCTGCTGTGAAAGTGTGAGAGGACCAGAGGAGTCGTCTTAGATTGCATCTAGATTCTGCTGTTGTAGAAGGGAAAGAAACTGTCCTTAGTGTGTGCAGCAGAACATGTAATTCATTCCCAAATTCTCTACTTTGTGAGTGTGGGTTGCTTATGTAAACTCCCTGTGCGCTTGCGTGCAGCACTTGCTCCCCAGCTTCCACTCTCATCACACCACAAGTACCTTGCAGTGGAAGCGCAATGCCCTGCTCCCCTAGCCCTCATCGGCACTTTGACCAAAGGATGTCCTCATGACATTGCTATGTCAGGCAGTCTTCATGGGGATGCCAACAGAACTGCTGCCTTGTCCTGCTCCCTGCGCAGGACGAACGCTTGCTTGACCATCCCCAGTGTGCATCCTGCCTTGCAGCATCTGTGCTGTGCAGCGCTGAGCACTCCCGTGAGCCTGCAAAGAGAAGGATCCCTGCCTGGGAGGTTCTTGATCACATGTCAGCTTACCAAAGTGCTCTTTCAACTTCTTCAGTGAAAATGAATGGCCCGTTGTCTGACACATTCTGGAGAAGCAAGAGTTTTGTTCCTCCTGCCCTCAGCTGTGTTTTGGAGCATTGCCTGATCTGGTATGTTAACGTCCACAAACTCATCATGAATCTTTGCCATCATTCTTTCTCTCCTCCTATCCTTCCTCCTTCCCGCCCCCATCCCCAAACTCCCTTATTTGCAATTAGTGAGGAGCAATGGCTTTTTAATTTTCCACCAGAAAGGGAAGTGTACAATTATTATGCAAAACAGCTTTCTTTTAATTCCCCAAAATTTCCGGTGTACACTGTAATCAGTCATTTTCTACTGTACGTTTTACTGCCTGAAATGGTAAGCCTAGACCATTAGAAAACCATAATAAATAATTCAGCGGTTTCCTTTCAGCTTCATATTCTATTTTGCTGAATATGTTTGGAGGTGTAAATATCTGTCTGGAGGGGGATAATTTTAAGTTTAGTTTTCTAATTTGATTAAGGAAGTGGCGCCTGCCTGTTTCATCTACAGGCAGGAATTTGAGTGCACCAGGGAGATGCTTAGATATCTGTGTAGGTGTGTTTAATATGTTCTGCCTAATTGTATTTCCTTTTCACTAAATAAGAAAAGTTGTAATGCAATGGGATTAATCTTCCCATTTCCCCCCACCTCCTTCTTCCCGGTTTTAATTGTCTTGCTCCTCACAGCCACAGCGGCATGCCCTGGTAATGGATTTTGGTGAATCAAGACACATCCTGGCATGGATGACTGTGGCCAGCACAGGACTGCAGCCCAATGGCTTCATCCAAGTGGCACCTGGTGGGTAGTCCAGGGGTGGAACCACAGAGCCGGATTCAACCCCAAAGCTGCACATGAGTTACTCATCAAACGTGATGCTTTGCAAGGGACACACTTGAAAACTTTTGCACTGGTTTGACTGCCTCTGAGAAAGAAAGAAGAGATACCTGCATCAAAGTGTACAGTGTGCTCTCTCCATCTCATGAGTAAAGGAGGGACCACATTACATGAACAAGTCTTTAATGAAAGCAACTTTCTTCTGTTTCCATATGGAGTTGTGGCTAGCAATTCACTGTAACAAAAGAACAGATTTCACTTAGCAGCTTTTTGGAAATGTTTTAACATATCTTGAAGAGGTGAATGTGGTAATTCATTAGAAAAAAAAGGCCATGTGATATGTTAAAAAAAGAGAGAAAACACAGTGCATAGCTACATAGAAGTACAGGTGGGCTTAAAATTGTGATTTTTTTTTTCTTACATAAGCTAAGGATTCTTGAGTTTGTTTTCAGAGCCTGTGAGATGAATTTGCTTTATCTTTTCAAGGTATTCTTTGAAACCATGGCAGCTCTAAACCCCAGGTCTTCAAAACAAAATATGAAAATTAAAATCCTCATGCGATCTCTTGGTTTCTGTAACTGGAACTTGAAGGGGAGTGGGTAAGACAGCAAACATTGGCAATGAGGTTGCAAATGTTGGCAGTGCTCTTCTGTGCATGGTAGGAGGGGCTATTGGTGTGGGCAGGCACCTTCCACAAACTAATCCTTGTTCACCTTCTTTTTGCTTCTGCAGAAATTGAAAGGGCAGGTGTGCCTAGCCCTAGTTTCTGATTTTGCAATTCATATTTAGCTATGTGGTCCTCATTCTGCTGCCATCAAAGTATGCAAGGTTTATTGGATTATATGTGTTTTCTAATGTTCACTCTCTCTGCTTGTGTAGACATCATGACCCCAAGTAATTATTTCAGGTTTTGAAACATAAAGGTGAAAAACAAAGTTTGTAGTGACGTTACTGATACCTGAGCCTACAGATTACTCATACATACAAAACAGTTTTGACCAATTCTTATTTTAAATTCTGTAGCCTTATGAAGCAAAATCCTATTAATGCACACTCAGGCTTCTCCCCAAACCATCTTGAGCTTTTCTGAGACAAAGTAGTGCATTAATTTGCAACGGGTGAAGTGGTGAGGCCATCACAGACAGCATCCAATTTGCATCCCATCTACTCTGCCACTCCTGCTCATGGGAGAGACTATGTAGGGCTGCCTTGTGGCTGAATAATCCAATTTTACTTACATGGCTGAACCTGTGCTGTGCCCAGTTTAGCAAGTTCCATCCACACTGCCGCTTGATGCTCTTGCCGATTGAACAGGAGAAAGACTATTGCCTTCTCCCTCCATTTTCTGTCTTCAGTGCCTGTACTGCTAACAAGCTAGTCGCTACTAACCCTGGGTAAGTTGCTTTTTGAAGAGTAATTAAAACATGCCCAAAATGTAAAGGAAGTCTAAATCAGAGCATTTTGGAAAATGCCCAGTAATACTGCAGGAAGAATATTTTCTTTCTTACTCATCACCAGGTTATTGGAGGGCCTGGAGGCTCAGAGAGTTTGTGACCCTGAGCCCCCACTTCCTTCTGTCCCCAAGTACTGCACTATTTTTTGCTCCCATGTTTCAACACTGATGATGGCTCCTACCTTCTTGAGTTCACAGGGACAAAATGTTAACAGGAAAGCATGGCATTCCTCACCCAGGATAACCTATCCTGCAGATTAATGTGCTTTTTTTGGAAAGTGTGCTTGACTCCCTACAGCCTATGGTGTGTTGTTTCCAGCCCTTTCATTTCCTTAGCAAGTATGGCCAAAAGCTAATTAGCTGGGCACCTCCACCTGCTATAGCCTTATTTAAAATAAATCCTTCTGAGCACCTTTTGTAAGGAGCCTGGGCCCGTTTGAGGTCTGCTCCAAACACCCTTGGCAGGTGCAGTGCTCCAGGGGATTTAAGCTCAGTGTCTGGAAACCAGTGGAGTTTAAGTGGAAGCTAAAGGCACCAGAGTGAGGCAGCACTTGGAGTGGGGGACACCTAGAAAGTTCTGACCAATTTGAAGGACAGGCATCCTATCTGGGGAAGGGAGGCGAAGTGCGGAGGAAAGTTCGATTGGGCCATAAGCTATAGCTGGGCTTAAATTCTTTTTGAAGTCAGTCCTTTGTCAAGGGATGGTTCACCCTACAGCTTTTGGCAGGCTCTTGAAAACACCCTGTTTTCTGAGGAAGAGAACTTCCTTTAAGGACTCACCCATTCCCTTTCATAAACCTTTGTATTTCTTGGTTCTGCATAAGGATCGAAACGAGACATGCAGAAGCACCACAAAAAAATGCAACTGGAGCATTCTTGGCAAGACTTGGCAAGTGGAAACAGAGACAAGGAACCTGATAGGCTTCCAGACGTGTTCTGCAGACTCAAGAAGTGCAAGTGGTTGGATAAGCATCTGAACTTTTGTATGTTTATCTGCACTGAAGTCGAACTCCAAGCCATTTCAGAGTTTACCTAGCAGTGGCTAATAATTACTAGAACACTTGTTAAAATTGGAAAGTAATCTCAACAATGAATTAATTCACAAAAAGACATAGACAACCCCCCTTATATAAATTGTGCTGGCCCAGCAATTTGAAGCAGACATTCCTGTCAGCAGACAATCTAGAAAAACCTTTGAAGGAAAAGAAAAAAAATATTACTAATTCTCCTCTGCTCTAAAAACTGTTGGGGAGCTATGACGCTGAAAAAAAAGGGTATTTGATAAATAAAAAAACAGTAGACCTGATTCTAGTTCTTGTATATCTTTGTATGTCAACAGCAATACTATGAAGTTACCTGCTGTAGTGATGTGAAGCTGGTATAAGACCAGATTTTGCCTGACATTTCCAAAGATGGAGTTATATTATCAAAAAAAGGGCAGTAAATAGAGGCTCATTACTGTGAAAAATGTGTTTAGGATCCTGCCTAGGAACAACATGGTCAGCTTTCTCAGGAAGATGCATTATTTAATTAAATAAATAAAGCTTTTTTTGGTTATGTAGGCTCAGTTGTCATTTACTACCTCTTTAGTGACGTTAAACTTTAACGCGGTAACAGTGTGGTGAGCAGAGAGAACAGTTTCCACCCACATGGATAAATATTGATCTCGGCGATAAAGAAGAACAAACATTCTGATGGAGTGGTAGGAAAGAAATTGAACCTGATACAGGAGGGTTATTTTTACTGCACGGTAAAAGAAAGTTAGCCTTTCAACTAAGAACAGGGAAGGGCAAGGGGATGGCTTATCAGAGTGATATTACAGGGTAATAAATTCTCTGACTTCAAACTGTAATATTTGCCAGTAAGTTGTGCACAGAAACAAAGAGATGACCAGGGTGAAGTTCTGGTCACAGTCAAGTAAGTGGCAGCTTTGTTGCTGACTTCAGTAGGGGCAAGTATTTGTAGCTGGAGTGCTGCGCAGAGGCTCTGATGCCCTGTGGAAGTCTCCTGTGAGCAAATTGTTCCTTTAAGTCACTCTTTCCTTAGCCAAAATCTGCTTGAAACTAAGCATGCACTTCTCTGCTCTGCTGAACCTGGCTCTGAGGTTGATGGCTAGTCTAATATTTCAGAAAAGTTTGAGTCAGTAAGATACAGCAGCTTCAGTGATCTGTGTGAGAGAGTGTGTCTGGGGTTCAGCAGTGATGCTAGGAGCAGGGAGGGTGACGTGACCTACGTGATGGAGTGATGTCCCCTTGTCACAGGGCAAGACTAGGCAGCACTAACCTCTGGAAGGTGAAGCAAATGAAAGCCTTGATGTCTTTAGAGCCCCAAAAGTCCTTCTAGGTAAGTCTGTGGATCAAACTACAGGGTCAGAATGAGCAAGCGTGATTTGTACTCTTGAAAAGAGTTGAAGTACTAACCATACCTTCAGTACTGGGGCATGTGGGTGCTTGCAAGGTGGGTAGTTGGGGGGGGGGGGATAGGAAGGGGTTAATCTGACCAAAAGTAGGTGTCTTCAATATCTGTGTCAGAGTTAGTCATCTAGGCTCCACCTGCAGTCAGTGGGGAGGTTCAGACACCTGTAGGGCATGATTCCTTTCTTTCCACTGCACCTATGGATCAGGTCAGATGAACTGCCTCCTGCTAGCTGCTCTCCATTGGCTGTGAAAGGAGCCCCCCTGTGACTCACTATCTGTGCAGCTATCTTACCTGTTGGCATGTAAAGGTAGGTCACATGAAAGCCCTGCCTTTGTTTTGGCAGCTAGCCATTTAGGAAATGTATAACACACTAGCAGGACCAAATAAACAAAGTTCTGATGTGGTATTTTCAAAGTGTAAATTCTCTGCTTTTTTCATGTCTTACTATGTCATCTTCTAGACAAACCATATCCATCACTTTTCCTAATCATTCTCTCTCATCAAATCTAGCTTTCTACACAGGGTTTCTACTGCTCAATACAGTGTGTGTGACAGGATATACCGCTACACACAATGTTGTGGTGCAGACATCTTTTTTTGTACAGATCCCCTAAGAAGCGGTTACATGGTCCCATTCCCATAATGTCTTAGAACCTCATATGCCTTAATACATTTTCCTTTAATGTACAGATGCTGATTCTGTTTCCTCTACCTCCTGTCTAACTGTTCCTCTTGGCTTTGGAAGGACCTAGGGAGAATTATACTTAGGGAAGAGTTCCCTTGGCTTTGAGCTCTTCCCAGCAGCTCCATTCGACTGTCTTCCTCTCTCTTTATATGAGCAGTTACGAGTCTGTGGGGGAGGCAAGCAAACTCCAGCTACCTCTGACCTTTGCCTGTTACCTTGTGCCTCCTTTACATGACGCAGAGAGGTTTTCCAACTCAATCACTCTCAGCTACCAAGAGCTTTCTGACAGTCAGTAAATCATGCTACAGCCTCTGATCTTGATGGGAGCTTCTGCTGGCTACTGTCAGATACTTACTGCAAATATTTGATGTTACTGTTACATTAAATGAAGTTTTAATCACAGCCATAGCTAATTGTAGGGCAAGGGTTGATGGACTTGTATGCCTTAGAACAGGATTTGTGCGGGGATAATAATACATGTTCATTCCAGACCAATATTTCCTTCCTGAAGGTGATGAATTGAACAGGGAAATGGTTTGGAGTCAGTGTGTCTTTGTATAGCAAACAAGGTAAACAGTATTTGGCTTTGATGGAATTACCTGGAAGAGCTTATCTGTGGTGGAAGGTGTAGCTCCTGCCTTGGGAAGTTTTGAAATGAAGATTTTTTTCATAGCTGTTTGAAAGTCAGGCAGAAAGGTGCACAATAAAATAATCACTTCTCATTCCAGTTATTCCTAGCTAGCTAAGTCACATTCTTTCTCATGGGAGGGTCCATGATGATTAAAGAGCCTTTTGGCCTTGGGAGCCATGGTGGTCTGTAATGGCTGCAGTGGAGGCAGGACTATTGGTCCCCAGGCTGTGTGGACCCACTCGGTGCTGCGAGGGTTCAGCTTGGTTCAGCGCTACACATGTTGCCAAAGCGTGAACGGCAGAGACCCTTGAGTAGCTGCTGGACTTAGCCACCAGGTATCAAGCACATCCATTCACACTGGGATTGCATCCCCTACTGTCTGATGTCTGTCTGGGGGCTGTCAGTTCCTGAGTCTTCGTTTGGCATGAGGTTGCCCATCTAGCAAAATATTTGCTGTCTTCCCTGCTTTCCAGGACCACATACAGCTTTCCCACACACAAACTTTTAATTAAAGGTCTGTCATTTCCCCAGACATCTTGAAGAAATGATTTTGTCTTGGCCTCCTTCGTAGTTTCAGCACTGAGCCAGAAAGCAGCTCTTTGGAGCAGTCTGCTCCCTCACTGCAGTCTCATTCTTGTTCACCTTCAGCATCATAGTGGGCTTTATCTTTCCGTTTTTGCTTCTAATTTATCAACACTGAGAGCTTGTCTGGGTTTTGCAGGCTTTCCTGTAATGAGGCAGCTGGTTTGTGAAAGGCTGTGTCACAACCTGGCTTGTTCATGTCAGCAGCTTTTATCTTCCCTCTGCAGTCACTTCTGTACCACTCCTTTTGATTTTTGTTTTAGTTATTCTAGCTGGTTTTAGCTGAGGTTGCTTCCTCTGTCTGTAGAAAGACTATTTAGTTCTGCTGAAGCCTGGCAATGATAGTACATAATAGCAGTATGTATTTTTAATCTAGATTCAGTTTCTGTGTTTTACAGCACCAGGGAGAGTCTGGTTTTGTGTCTGAGGTGCCACTAAAAGATGTGTATGATTTCCTGAGTGTTGATGATTGCAGTGAATTATCCCAGATCTCTTTTAGAGCTGTTGCTTAGAGAGTTTTTTGTATTTATGTGCAAAGCTAGCCAAAAACCCAGTTGTCTTTCCCAATTCACAAAAAAGATCATCCTGAAGTTAGGTTTGCATCTAGAGTGTGCAGAATCAATTCTTCACCCTCTCTGAAATCTCTGATAGATTTGTGAAATAGGTGCCACATGGAGTTGCATGGGTGTTACCCAGCGCAATTTGACAAGCATGTCACTTTAGCAAAATTGCCTGTCATTGCCAGAGCTTCAGGGAGCCACCAGCCACCAAAGAGTCCTTGTTCCCCAGTAGCCAGGGAGCCCTGCAATTTAAAGGGGCCCAAGGGGGACAGACCAAGTGTCCTAATGCTGCTGAAAGCAGTTTGAACCAGAGGTTGAACGAACAGTTTCAGGCTGAGCAAAGCAGCATTTTTCTGAGAGTCTCTCTGCACTGTAGTACTTCTCTGAAGAGCCATAGGGGTAAATTTGGCCAGTTTAGTTATATAATTTAGTGCTAAGACTGCACTCCAGACAGATGTGGTGACATAAAGCCTGAAGAAATCCACGTCTTGAGCTTCTCACATCGTCAGCTTCTGGAACCCCCAGATTGCCTGATCTGGAGGTAGTTTACTGCTGGGTGTGTTCTACACTGCTCTGGAATGAAGCGCTAGGGATTTGGGGGCTGTCTCTGGGCATTTTTGAGGCTTTGCAGACACTCTGTTTTACAAGTGGGCTCATGAAGCTTGTGCATTAGAATGGTTTTCTAACAGATAGATGACTCTCACATGCTTGTTTTGGCTCCAGGCAGGGTTACTCTGCTGTCCTCCTGAGCTCACCCAGCATCTCCCCAGCGCTCTGTGCAGAAGGAGCAGTGCTCCCTGCCCAGCAGAGCGTGTGTTGGAGAAGGGTCCCTTTATACAAACTTTCTGTTTGTCAGGATCGTGTATTATCACGTAGATGGCCAGACAGTGTTTTCTTCATCTACTCTGGTCCAAGCTCTGCAGAAGAAGGGAGCTTGGCCTGACAAGAGCTTAAAACTTGAGTCAGAGGAAACAGCACTGAAGCATTTTAAGTGGAAACTCTGTTGAGTTTGTTATTCCATTTTATATCACAATATGTGGATTACCCTGAACTATAAAATGCAGTAAAAGGAGGAAGGTAATGAGCAAATTCGGGAAAAGAAATTGTTTTTCTGTATCACTGATAAGGCAAAATTAACTGGTGAAGTGAGTCTAAAAGAGTGATTCCATGTTCTTCCTGGCAGCGCTCCCTTATCAAACAGCCTCTCACTGTCAATCTGGTGATCTCACCTGGGGCCAGATCCTGCTCCTGCTTTCAGCATTGGTGGTCCTGCTCCTGACCAGCAGTGAGAACATGGTGAGCCCTCAGGAAAGCATACACACATGAGCAGGCTAGACTCCCAGAGCAAACCACTTTGCTTGTCACATTTTGCTGCTGAGTGATCCTCATTGCAATACTAGCAAGTGGGCCAGAGCCTGTGTGATTCTTCCTTATGGGCTTCCTTTTTCACCTGATCACTGCTGGGGAAGATAAAAGATCTAGCAGAGAAGCTAAGGAGTGGGAGAAATGAGTCTGACATGAAAAAGGCTGCTTAAAGTGTACGTTGAATCAAAGCTCTTTCGTGTGATGCATTTCTGCACAAAGAACTTTGCAGGCATTGGCTGGTAGGTTGTCACTGAGTTTGAGTTTGGAGCTGTTTGTTAATTCATCACAACTTTGCCCCCAGTGTGGTGATTGAGGATCTCCTGTAAGACTGCTGATGAGTTTCTGTTGAATGTCTTGGCTTCAACAAGTAGAGCAGTACAATATCCGAGGGAAATGTAAGCTGCTCTGCCAGCCTGATAAAGTCCCATTGAACTTATTTTCTGTAAGTTGAGCAAGGATAACTTATTGAACAAGAGGAACCAAGTGGCATTGACTAACATGGGAGAGTGTGCAGAAATGAGCTCATGCTCTCATGAGGATATCTTTTTTTTTTTTTTTTTCTCACTGGGAAACCAGAAGTAAAGCCATTTTTTTTCTGAGCAAAGCAAGAAGCAAATCATGGTGACATTTCCTCATTTTCTGTTTCCTCAAGGACACACTTAGTCAGTCTGATTACTCACTCTGAGACATGTCCTGAGCTTTCTTTGCATTCTAGGAAGAAAAAAAAAAAAAAAGAAAGAGTGTACGTATACACCCACCCACCCCCAACCCATCATATATATCGTTTAACTTTGTAGATTGATATCCATTCTTCCCTCACCTCTATTCAGAGCATTTTCATTTCAGTGAGAGAACTGATCACAGTAATAGTTAACCTCTTGTAAATCTAAGGCAAGATAACTCCCCATGTTTTCGTAAGTCCAGGCCTGAACAAAAGAAAGGTGTATATTTTGTAGTTATGTAGAGGAAGAAGAACTTTATGTAGAAGGTTATGCCCTCTGGAAGTGATTTAGGCTTTATGGAGAAAATTTGCTCTAATTTCAGAATGACTCTGTCCAGCCTCTTTAATGATATGAATGTATGCTTCAGGTTCTCCAGTAATTTTCCTTCTGTAGAAGTCTACAGAGCTCTGTTTCATCTGCTGTTACCTCTTATTTGACCTAGTGTGGGAAAATCAGGCAAGGTAGGACAGACTGGATGGCTGATCACAACCGTGGAAGATCCCTCCTAAAAGCAGGACTTAGTCCAGTGGGTATGCATAGTAATGTTATCAGTTTTAAGGAATGTCTCTTCTGAGGTGGCACTGCTTATTTTCCATGGTGGTTGGGAAGGGTCATCTGCTATGCTATTCACAGCAGCTGTGAGTCTCAGAAGGTCTGGAGCAATACACCTGGCTGGAGGAGTCCAGTGAGAGAAACATTATTCACATCAGAAAATTGTTGCCTTCCCCATGTTTGTCATCTGCCTTTTTATCATATATGTAAAGGTTGGTAAAAATCTTCCTTCAGGAGAACTGGAATAAGAAGCCAGATGTTCAGCCCTTTTGTATGTGTGCTGTGTATCTGTAAAATACGGTTCTTGCTTTGGCCGTATGGCCGTTGGCCGTCTACAGTTTTGTTATATAGTTTTTCTCATTTGCAATGCAATGAATAATAGTGATTTTGCTATGAACAAAGTATCTTTATATAATTGTGGCAAATCCCTGATATTAGCCATATCTCTCAGCAGCGGAAATGTCATGTTTTGAAACCTCCTGTATAACCTCAGCTATTGCTGCTACCAAAGTTGAGAAGGTTTTGGCAACAGCATTCTTGACTTTTCACCATGAAAAAGACCAGGGAAATTTTTATTGTGTGTTTTTTTATGGTTAAAGAAAAAAAGTAAAATCCTTTATTTATTTTTAATCTGGACTGTTTTGTAATTCAGAATTATGGTTTTTACCACAACTTTGGATTTTACTACTTTCCTCCTCTTTCCTATTCTGAGGAGCTACTGCTAAAAGCAATATTTTGCTTGAAAATTAAAAACTTTTTTCAAGGTAGTTGAGGAAGAAGAAGAGAAGCTGTTAGTGGATAAGGTCTTGGTCCTCAAACACTTTTGCACACAAGTAACTTGGTGTATCTAAGTAGCAACATCAAATGCTCTCATAAAGTTTTTCAGATGAACAAGTGTTTGCAGGATCAGTATCTAAATCATTTTTCTAGTTCTGAGTTCTCTCATATTTCCCCATCTGTAAACCAGCGATGTTGCAGGCTTCATTTGGCAAAAGCTTTAAAATCAATTAGTTTAAAGCAGTATATATGAATGTGTCATTTATTCACGTCAGAGAAGAAAAACAATACTGACCAACCAAATGGGTATTTTCCACTTACCACAAGAAAGAATGACAAAGTATAACAGTTAGGAGACTATCCTGGGAATAAATAGTTCTTAAAAAGGAATAATCCCACAAAAGTGATGCATGAAGGAAGGCAAATAAGCCCCTAGAGAAACAGTGGCAAATGCAATTAAAGCAGGAGAAAAATGTTAAGTAACTTTGTTGTTAGCAGGAGAACTTGGTTAGTATGATGTCCAGAGGGCTGCATGCTTATTTTCTTTCCTTCCAATAGGCAGAGCAACCGTTGTGTATGGATAGGTACTTTCAGACATATTTTCTGGTTGATTCTCCTGCCACTCTTCCTCCTGTAAACCAGAAATGGTTCTGTTGATGCACGTGGTTTCACACTTCTATGAAAAAGTCAGGCCCTGTATATTTTGATGCAACCCTTGGCCACGCAGAAGTCAATGGCAAAAGTGCCACTGCCACAAGAGGAGCTTTCCTCCTAGGTTTTTTATCTTCCTAACATTTCTACTTTATACCCCATAGCAAACACGCAATCTGTATGTTCCACAAATTGCTGCTGCTGATCTATTGAATATCCTATACATAGATATAGATTGTTGTCCTATACACCCTGTCACTTAACCTGCTCAAGAAGCAGTTTTGAGTTCAGTGCCCTGTACTTTCTGTGTTTGATATATTTTGATATCCACGTGCTGATGTTAGTGGTGTGGTGAGAGAGGTCATCTAGCAGCCCACTGGGATTCCCCCTGATATTTGAGAACGGTTTGGAAAACTTGGACCAGAAGGGTAATGGGGAAAGAAAGGGTTTTGGTTTGCTTTTGAAAATATTTTTTAAAATATGAGACAGTCTTAACGTCTTTTCAGCATGCTGTTCATTAAGCTAATGGTTTGGGATCAGTAACAGGCAATTCACCTATGTTTAGCCATCTGTGAAGGTCTCTCATAAATTAAAAGATGCAGTGCTGTAAAATGATACTGCAGTTGTTACCCTGGTTTATTTTGTGTTTTTTTTCCTCTTTATAATGCCCTTATGATAGCAAGTGCTCATAGTGCCACCGTCTGGTGAGACAGCCACTGTCTTCAAGTTCAGATTTTATCTTCAAATGAACGTTTTGCTATTACTAAATGAAAATACAGACCACTTTTTTGAGATCGCTAACACCCCCTTCTCTTGATTTTTAGTTGTTGATAATTTGAAGACAGTGTGTAAAATGATTGGCACTTGAGAGGTACTTGTGTCGTCTATAAGGGGTATGAATAACTTAATTGATCCACTTTGTAAACTGTGAATATTAATCTATGTTAATATTTTAAAGCTGTCATTTTAGCTAGAGTTTTGAAATTTGGCATGTGTCTTTATGTTCATTTAACTTAAAATTCTTCTGTACATATTTAATCATTCCAAAAAGTGTCTATTTTTCTCATTGCTTCACTAATCCAGTCAAGCTGGGCAGTGAAGTTACTTAGTACAGCTAATTTTTCCTTTTTGATCTTTGGTTTTCTACAGTCTTATCCTGCAGCTGTCAATGCCATATGAACAACGATTATAGGATCAAGCATGCAAAATAAGCATATAGTGTTTGTGACACCCTCCCCACTTCAGTCAGATGGATCTGGCTAAACATGGGAGCCCTGCAACAAGCGTCTGTGAGGCAGGTAGCCCTCCTGGCGAATAAGTGTCCTAACAGGCTGGGCTGTTTCATAATTCTACCTATTTCTTCTGCATGTTTGCCATCCCATGGGTACTACAACTCCGCCTACGCATGATGCCCAGCAATTGATAAAAACTGGGTCTGTGCTTGCTGCGCTGCCCTGTACTTCAATCTGCCTGCTGCCAGCGTAGTCTTTCCAGTGCACTAGCCTCAGGTCTTGGTCTCAGCACCGGATCTGAGGACTTCTTGACTGCTTCTTCCCTGGCTGACAACTGGTATTACCTCCATCTGCCTTAGATGCCTGAAGCTGCCTAGAACACCTCCAGCAGCTGGGGTGGTTGCTCCATAGCTCTCAGGGGAGTCACGGGGGTACAGAAGTGACATAAGCCCACCTTTGCCTTTGTGGCCAAGTGGAAAATCACTGCCCTCTGCTTTCTTGGGCTGTGCCTTTACCATTGGAGACCCTCAAGGAGGAGGTAAATCCAGCAGCAGATCTGTGCTTGCTCAACAGATGGACCCCATGCAGTCTGTTTCTTTGACTGCCTTTCCTCTGTGGCCAATTCCCTGGCAGGGTCCTGCTGGAGAATTTGGGCCCTCCTATTGGCTACATCGTGCTGCCTCTCCCAAAGCTGGGAAGACCATTTTGGTACTGTTTGCTGCTACTTGAATCTTCTGTCCTTTCCGTCAAGCACAGGCACATGTGACGGTCACTGGAGGACACAAAGGTAAACGTGTACGTAACCTCGGTTCTTTTATGGGTTTCTTCTCAACAGCTACGTTGTGCAGGTGCCATAAGCAATTACCAATTTTATAGGATACTTGAACGAAACATTTTCAGAGAGGGAGATGTGGGTAATCTCCGGCCCCAAGGAGTTGTCTCATTTTTAACTGTGCATTTTAGGGTCTATGGGGCTCTGATATTTCAAGTTCTGTGCAAACAGCGAGCACACTGCTATCATTGTGTTCCCCTGCTCGGGGCTTGAGGCTGAATTACCTCATGACAGGCTTTTTAAGTCTTTTGGCCTCCTTCTTGGCCTCATATTTCAACACAGCATGTGAAAGAGATGAAGAACGAGCTAAAACTCCCTTCCAACTGTTGCAGAGTTATGGGCTATTTTATTTTTCATTCCATGTGTTTTTTAGCAACCTCTGACTTTGCTAAAGCAATGCAGGCTGGGTGAAGACGGCACAGAGGGAGGGAGTTTCCTCTCTGATATCAGCAGTTTGACATATTTACCTTCATCTAAAGAGGTGGAGTTTTGCTTCTGTTTGCTGCAAACAAAGTGAAGGTCCCTTCCCCAGCATCCTTCTCCCTCTGCAAGCATCCATTTGTAAAGCATGGCCCACATGTTTCCTTGAAAGGAAAATGCATCATGACATTTCCCTAGCTGTGCAAAAGGCTTTGCGTTACTAAATGTCAGTCAGTTATTCGTTACAGTAATATTTTCCCGAGGCCTGCCCAGGCCCCTGGCAAAGCTGGCTGTGCCTTGTGCAGGCGTCCCCTGCCTCAGCTGAGAGCTGCTGAGGGCTGCGGCTGCAGGTGCACCACACACAGCACTCAAAACTTGCCGGAGCTGGTGCCACCAGTCTTGATCTGCCATGGCCTTTTCAGCTTTCAAGGAGGTTTTGGGCTGCCATGCCTGGGATTCCTGACATGATTCTTCAGGAAATAAAAGGGAAATGGAGTTCTAGGGCAAGATGGAGACCTCTCCCCCTCCAGACACAGTCCTGTCCCAGGGAGTGTTTAAGAATTGTGCCAGTCTAACTGGAGGGGAGCAGTCGTGCCCCAGCAGAAGGTGGGCAGCTCCTGGGCTTCCCACCGCATGGCCACAGGCAGGAGAGGTGCTGGTGCTGGCGGTGGTGCAGAGGGGTGGCAGGGCAGCGTGCCACCGTGGCAGCAACTGCTGCAGGTGAGGACAGAAGGCAGCAGAGTGGTCAAGCACTCCCATCCGCTTACTCTCCAGTGCCAGTGGAGCCCCTGCGATGGTTGCAGCCTGGGAATCACAGAAGTCCTTGAAAGTAAACTTTGTTGTCACTCTGCATTTGGGCAAACCCAGGTGTTCATCTGCTGGCGACCCAGCTCTGACCTTTCTGTTGTTATTTCGTGACTGTATGCATCCACTGGCACAACTGCTCCTTGCCAGAAACCTTTGTCCTTCCAAAATATTAATATTAAATTTCAGTCTTGAATAGAGAACGGCAATTCCCATGGAAACAGTGATAAACATCAGAAAATGGGGCATGAGGGGGAGGGAAAAGAAATGGCTGAATTTGTCTCTCGACCATTTAATCGAAGTGTATTCCTGTGGCAAGCTGCCAGGCTGTTTGAGTTACAAGGCACATGCTTGTGGACACCGCGGCACAGAACCAAGGGAGGCAAAGGCAGAGGATGGAGCTGGGAGCGCTCAGCAAGCCAGAGTGCTGCGGGGCTAAAGGACGGAGGAGTCGGCTGATACATGCTGCAGCACATGCAAGGAAATTTGCGGATGAGCAGATGAGATCTGAGAGAATGAGACCTCACTCCACAGCTAAGGTCCGGAAGGGCTGGGATCTTCACCAGTCTGTGAGGAAGAGCCAATTTAATATGGGGAAAAGGAATATTATTGCAAGAAGTGCTTACAGCAGAAGACATTTTTACTGGGTGGTCAGTACAAACTTTGTGGCCTGTTCTCCGTGGTGCAAGTCAGCCCAAATATATAAAAGAAGGTGGCTGTATTGAGCTGGAAAACTTTCTTCCATGCTATCATCTGGAACCGGTTGAAAGCAAAGTACATAAAGATGAGGAAAGGATGAGAGACTTTGCTTCTGTTGGGTAATTAAAGGTGAAAAAAGCTTCACAACCATAAAAAGGAATGAGATAAATCATGTCACAAAGACATTTGTTGCTGTGGTCATAAAAGTCTTCCCCTTTCATAAAAAAGAAGCTAATATGGCTAGGATCAAGCATGATTAGAGCTTAACTCCACTAAGAAAATAAAAATACATAAACCCTAGCAATCATAGAGGAAGAGTGGAGAAAGAGATAAAGGAGAACACAGGAACAAGATGTGGGTAATTTGTAACTTGGTATCGTATTCAAAAAAGATTTAGAGAGCCTGGATCCTCCCAAAGGAGCTTTGGAATATCATTAAAACCTTTAATGTTGTCTTGACAACTCTTCTATTTCTTGTATGTAGCTGACTGATAAGGCAATATTCTTAACTTTAGCATTGCTGCCTCTTTTGTTCCAAAAGAAAACTGGAGTTGATCTTGCACTAAGAAAAGAAGAAGCAGGGTAAAAAAAAAATTCTGGGTCCCTTGAGACACTTATTTTTTTAAGATTGGAGCCAGGAAGCCTAACAAAGCATTAGAAGAGCCTACAGTTTCTTTCCCTGCCCCTCCTCCCCTTCCCCACTTTGCTGCTGGAAAACATTTCTTCAAGATTTGTTATGTACCTTTGCTGCAAAACCTGACTGCATGTCTGGGGATCCATAGGTTATCTGCCCAGGGACAGAGTCGAGCTAGACGGTGAACCCCTTGCTCGTGACTTCAGGTCTTGCAGCCTGCTGACTTCAGTGGGGCTGCTGCTGTTATATGCTGGTTTTCAGCGTTGAGTAATGCTCTTACAATCTGGCCCATAAATTCTGGGTAATTTGTAAAGTGCCTGTCACAATGTTATCTAAATAGCAATGGCACATTGGAAACCGTTCTGGGCTGTTGCAGAGAGGAGGCTTCTCAATTTGCCTCTCTGCTGCCGCTCTGTTCTTATATATTGTAGTATGCTCCTTTCCAACTTCATATAAAGATCATCTGAATGCTGTTCATATTATGGTAAACCATGATTCCTGGAGGCTTTGTGATACTTAATGTTGGCAATAGACATAACTGAATAAAGTAATAAATGTTGGAATAGGTGTTATAGAAAGCAGCAGTTACTGCCTGTGTTCTTCTGCAGTTTCCAAATGGATTAATTTTATCTTTCTGTATGCCTTTCCTTTTTCTGCTTTTTCTTGAGAGTTTTGAGTGACTGATTTTCACTGGCATAATTCCACGGAAATCAGATTTCTAAGCTGCATCTGTCGTTGTTGTTCCTGGTTGTGCCCATGGTGTCCATCGTTACACAAACTCGACAGAAAATGCTTCATTCATCACTTCCCGGTTTTCCATTCAAGTGAAAGCATTCATGCCAGAAAATTTCGTGTGCTCCCCCAGCCTGGTAAGCACATGTGAATTACCTGAGCAATTAAATGAAGACACTTGTGTGAACAGTGCACATGGAATATTCTTTGAAGACGTTCTGTGATCAAAGCAGAGAAAGGAAATAAAAATGAGTATGTTTGCTAAATATTGAATAAATTAAATGTGAGGGGACTGCAACAAAAAGGCAGAACATGTGTTCGTGGAAAGAGGCTGTATCCACTTCACATTCATGACAAAATATTTTCTGTTGTCCTGTTAACATTTCTTCCAGTCGTTCCTGGCAGAGGAACTAGAAGATAAAAGAGCCTGAGACATAAGGGGGTTTGTGGGCATCTCTTTATAATTGATTGTGTAATTGCTGGGCCGATGTCAAATTTCTTTTATCTTCAGGAGAAGAAACAGAACTAAGAGGGCTACCAAGGCATACAATTGTACAGTGATACCGGCACCAAGGTTCTGGATAGGTAGCAAGAACCATTAAGCATATACCACTTCTCCTTATGTTACCAGAGTAGCAGTAAAAGGGAGAAGTAAAAATCAAGCTAGGCTAGGTTAGAAATTGTTGATGGTTTAACCTTTCTCCACTGAGTCACCACCAGTTTGCAACCCCTTATAATTTACTTAATAAGCTTTCCGTGGATTGGAAACTGAACTTTTGTCTTTTACATCAGTTGCAGATTTAGCAATAGCTTAGTTCTTACTGGTCAGTAGGTGTTTACATGTAGAATGAAATGCACAGTGGAATACAAACACATAGCCCTCAGATCACAATTTCCACCTATTTTAAGAAAGTCCTTATAGATGAGGGCAAACAATTTCACCAGGTTATAATTGCGAATACAGTGGCACAAAACCCAGTGAACTGCAGATCGTATATTCAGTGTCAGAAAGGGAAAAAAATCCTTGGGTCTATTGACTCACTCCAGTATTCTGTTTAACAATCATAAGGTGCTAGTCTTGTTTTAACTACTACTGGGCAGGCAGCAGTTCTTCAAAGGAAGTACAATATTATTCAGCATTTCTTAAAATATCCAGTGGCAAGTTTAGTGAAGAATATGATGATGTACACAGATATGAAGTTGTGCTGTTGCTCAAATATGTGATTCTTCAAAGTCACAGTGAATCTGAGTGTGTGTGTCTGTATGTGTAAGAGAAACTCATTAATTAATTTTCCAAAGAAATCTCTCTGGTTTCTTTTTATTAATCAAAATTCACTTTCAGATGTCACCGTGCAAAATTCTGAATTAGGCTGTCAACCTATTAGGCTGCTATAAATGAGTTCAAAAAGGCTGAACTTGCAAGTACATTTTATTATTATTATACATTATCATTGTAATAGTAACTACCTAATTTCTGTGGTTGCTAGTCATGAAGTTATAAAGGTATTCTTGTACTCATCAGAAATAAGCTGGTGATTATATTGATCAGACTTTCAGTCATGTAAAATACAGCAAAAGAAAAAACTTCTCTTTTTTCATAAACTGTTTTCTGAATAGGACGGGCTTCCCGCCTGGTAACATAACCCTGCTCGGTTTCACTTCATCAGATTTCTCAGTAGAGGATAGAGCCCCGCAGCACAGACAGAAGGTGCTCAGGATTCTTCTGAACATTAATTTCTGTTACTTCTGACTAATCAGGGAGTTTTCAGATTTTCTACTCATTTCTCTTTTAGGTTAACCCATTGATTTCAACTAAGTTTCCCTTAAAGGCGTAGACTTGGAAATCCTTAATTCACAAGAACAGCACCTTTTTCTGCCCTTTGTATGCTATATACATGAAATACAATACTTTGCATGGAGCTGTGCTGTACCTTTCTTAGAGAGCAGTATAGTACTATGGGATCATCATCTATGGGATTGTCAGACCTTGTGATGAAAGCGCAGGTATTTGGCAGCAAAGCACTCCTGAGGCAGAGCGATCGACATACTGCAATGTGGTGTTTCTTGAGTGCGGAAATAAGCAAAGCAAGTAAGATAAGGGAGAGCACCAAGGCCAGATGGGATGATTTCATACAGGATTCCCCATCAGGAAGAAATATGTAAGCTTCCACGCTAGTACTGTTGATCTCAATGTGAATCTGAATGCCAGGATCCCCTGTGCTAGTTCCTCTGAGCTCCTCGGGACCTCCATGAGGGCTGCTGGTGACACAGGCACTGGCTGCCTGCAAGGGGGTCCAGCTGGCAGGGGACCACTGGGTGAGATCTGCTGCTGCATTCATGTTCCACTCCCACCAGAAACGAGCTCATGAGCTCCCCTCTCCTGAACCCTCCAAAAGCTGCACCCTGGCTTGCAGTGAGAGGGTTTCATTTTTGTAGTCTCATCAATATGAAGTAAGGTCTTTGGACAAACTTTACAAAGTAAAGTTTCCAGGACTCAATTGTTTATGCTGGAGCACTCAGATGTGGGATCCTAGCCCATGAGAGACGGATGGTGAGGAGCTTGAGAGAAACACTGGGTGTTCAGCCAGTCTTTGCTTCCATTTATGCTACCACAGCAGCACTGACTAAAGCCACCTTAATTAAATATGAAGTTATTAAGCTACAATCTCACTAAATACAAGGTGATGTTTCAAATCATGCCATCTAAGGCTTGTTATCCAGAATCAATGTGATTTACAACACACCTTCTTCTTCTAAACTAACTAACCTTTGATTGCTGTGGTTAGACTTCATGAGAAATCCATCAGCTGTTCTTAATAGGTGCTTAGCGTGCCTCAAAATCTGGTAATTTTCCTTTCTCAAAAACATTGCACTTTGTTGTATACTAATTTCCTTATACATTTGCAAAACTACATAGGAAATGTAAAGAATGCAAACTTTGCCTCCCTTAATGTGCATTCCCAGAAACCGTCATATGTCCCATTCACCAATATGTCAGCATACTTCCTTCTAAAAATATTGCAGATTATCTGCAAATTCTGTGATGCCTGCACACGTGCTCTTAACCCTGTTCAAGTAACTTCAAAAAATGAAAGCAATGCTTCTTTATAGTCTACGTTTAGGAGAGATTTATTAACATGTCTCAATTGTAGACCCTGTTTTTCTTAGAAGTGGCCATTACACTAGATCATGAAGTTGCAACTTGCTCTGGAAAACAATGGTTTGAAACTCATGTTCCTTTTTGTTTTGCATCACTCAAATGTCTATAAGAACATATATTTCTTCAATGACAAGTTAACACTCAGGAAGTATTTAATCATAAATGCATGCTGTCTCTTCAAAGTACAAAACTTCTTTGTAATCTCTAATAATACAATGGAAAGTGAATAAGAAGACACACCATCATCTAGTTTAAATTAAGAGTGGCAAATAATGTTATACCTACCATCCCATTTTAACAGCTGTGCTAAATGGATGAACAAACCTGTTCTTTATGGCCACTGAGCCATGTTAAGGGTTAAGGGCATGGAACATCTCATATGCAAAGAGAGGCTGAGAAAGCTGGGCTGTTCAGACTGGAGAAGGGATCTCCCCAAGGTGATCTTACCGATGTGTATAAATACCTGGTGGAGGGCGGGTAAAGAGGATGGAGTCCAAGTCTTCTCAGTGATATCCAATGAAAGGACAAGAGGCAATGGGCACAATCTGAAATAAAGAGAATTCAGTTGAAACATAAGGAAAGCCTTTTACAAAAGGTAAGGTGTTAGGGTGAAGAAACACTGGGAACAGATTGCAGAGAGACTGGACTCTCTCTCCATGGAGATGCTTAAAATCAAACTGGATCTGTTGTGGCTGACCCTGCTTTGAGGACAGATTTGGGCTGGACAATCTCCAGAAATGCTTTCCAACTTCAGCTGTCTTGTGGTTCTGTGTTTCACATATTTAATAGAGAGGACTGTGCCTCGAGGTCACAGGTTAAATTTGCGAGGATTTCAGAGGATGAACATATGCAATGTCCTCTCTGAACATGCAGTATAGCTGGTTTGGTCTTGCTGAGGGCTGCATGAGTGAGAGGAGGACCGTGCTGTGGGAAGCTTCCACTGAGGCAGTGGACACTGCACTAAAGAAATGTTTGGCTTCAGGGGGAGCAGAGAGGCTGGGCAAGGTACTCACTCTTTCCCCTGCCCTATTCCTGTGGAGAACAGAGATTCTCCCAAGTGGTTTCTGGATGTACGTGCACCACCATTAACCTCGCTCAGACTCCAGGACTACCTCGTCCGCCTTTGCAAGGAACTTCTTCCTCCACAAGGCCCACTTAACAGAAGGGAAGGGCTTTTTGGGTTTTGAGTCCTGTTTTTCTTATTCTGTCCCTGTAAGTAGATTCCTGGCACACAGCTGGGAACCTGTGCACTGTACTGGGACATGTTCTACCTTTATGTGCTTTGGTCAGACATCAGGCAAATATTCACCAGCAAAACCTCAGTAATCCTTATTACCTGTCACAGTGAACATACCTGCAGGAAACCATGACTGACAGGGATCATCACTCTTACTGTACACACAGATGTAGTCTGGTTTTTAATGCTCTTTCCCTGAGGCTTTAGTTCATGCAATACCTTGGATGCCACAGTTCTATATATTAGGGGCTTGGTGACCTTGCTTCCTCCCCTTCCCCTGCAGTCTAGTCTTCAGCCACTTGAGATCCCAGCATTTTCTTGTATGCTAAGTGACTGTACATTTCTGTGTGCTTGGTATTTACTGGCCCAGAATTTCCAGTCTCAAGCAGCTACATTAAGCAGCTAATTCTCCTTTTCTTATTACATCCATCTATTAATAATTGCAGTCTTCAAGAATGGGAACATTCAGTATTTTCCCTAATGCAACACTCTCATTCAATCCTGATTAAATTCCACCCCCACATTATTTATTTTAAGGTGCAGTAGAGAAAAAAAACCATGTAGAAAATAAGAGACTGTTTGTTTAAGCGTGCAGCATATTCTGTGCAGAAATCTTAATTCATGCAGGAGAATTCTTAAAGACTTCTTTGTTATTAAGTTAGAGCCTGAACAGTTGCCATGTCCTAATCAGTCTTGTTCCCTGAGCCTGTCTCCTCTCTACAGTTACTTACTGGTGATACAAGATCTTTTCACTGCAGAAAATAGAAATCTTTCTTCCCATCCCACTTGTCAGTAGCAGCCTTAGCCCACTTCACAATGTCTTGCTTTTTTTGGTGCTGTCTTTTGACTTCTGTAAAATACCTGCCCAAAATGTTTTGGGGTCTCCAGTTTGCCTTGCAACTTTTTTTCTCCTTCTATTTACCTGGTTCAGGGCTGTAGGAGGCAGGGCCCAAAGGGACTGCTTGAAACATGAGGTTTTGCCTGATGTTGCAGGCAGCCGTTTTCCTAGACAGGTTGTGACTTCAGTTTCCAGGTCAACTACTTGCTTTGCTTCTACCTGAAAGCTGCTTAAGAACTTCACTCTTCTGATGGTCAGCGATCTCATCCCCTGTTTAAGCTTACTTGTGGCCAGTTTATATTTATTTTCTCTTTTGTCAAGGCTATCCTTTGCTTCAGTAGCTCAAATACCTCCCTAATTTACTTGTAGAAGGCACTTATGCCTTTTCCCCCTTAGCTCTAACTTTGTTGGACTAAACAAACCAAACTCTTCTAGCTTCCTTGGGTGAAAAGCCTCTCTGCTTGCCATCCTAGTAGCCATTCTTCACATCTGCTCTCATTTGGATGTTACTTTTATAGACACAGTTGTACAGCAAAGTTTGTGATATGGAAGATGAGGTCTTAATACAAATATGGCAGCAGTAACACTTCACTCTATACTGGCAGGACCTTCTGTTTGAATTTGTCTGTTTCTGAGCTGTACCACAATGTTGTTTTTTGTGAACATAATACACGTAGGTCTTTTTTCTTTCTTCCCTCTCATTTTCAGCTAAGAGCTGCTCAGAATGCATGCTATTTTTGCAGATATTTCTTAAATATTTGAGGGGACTCGGAAAATGTGGGACTTCTGGTTTCCTACATTGTGACCTTTTTTGGAGCCAAGATGAGATTGGAGATACCCTTACGCTTAACAGAAGAAGAGTCAAGTGGGATCAAGTTTGAAGCCAGCTTGTGAATCCTTTTGCTCTTCATAATCCTCTGCAAACATGGATTCCATTAGATACTTCAAAACATCTCAGCAATTTTGGACATCTTTTCTAGGAAGTGTCTTAGCATTCAAACACAGTTGTTCAAGTGACACAGTTCAGCACTGTTATTTTAAAAGGCCTCTTACATATTCTTGGCCACTTTATTTGTCATGACTGTTTTTGCAATGCTTATCCTCAACAGTTCAGTGCTTTGGCCTTTAACTAATACTTAAATACTCATAGTTCAGCCCTAAAAAGAGCTGCTCTGATCTCAGCACAGACCCAAAAGGTCCCGTTTTTTCTGAAGGCTGACATAAATCAGGTGGAGTCTAGACTGGGTGTGACACAGGACTGGAGAGTGTAGGAGCAACTGTGGAAAAAGAAAAGCTTACCTATCCCCATCATAAACCGAGAAGAAAATTTATCAGAAAGAAACATAAGCAAAATAAATCATAGCTTCAGTATAAAAAATGCATATAATTAAGTGCTTAATCTCTTTGCAAATGTCATAGAGCACTTCAGACAGAGTTAGTGCTGATGTCCTGCATGCTGTAGCAAGAGCTCAGTAAATGATGGAAGATGAAATAATCCAATAGATAAGGAATTTCTTAGCAGTCTAATGGTGTAAGAAGTAGTAAAGAAAAAAAATGAACTGAAAAAAGAAACAGCATGAGGTAGATGTCTAACTTTGGAAGCACTAGAAGTCTTCTACAGTTGCCAAGATTTCTAGTTAGCCAAGATAGCTGTAAACTAGATGTCACACAACCCAAGTGAGTGTGGCTATATAAATGACTGTGCAGTGACTGTGTAAAGTAGCACACAAAGGGCAGATGCTGTATAACAGCACAGCTAGTTTTCATGAATTTCTCCTCAATCTACTGGCTACATCTTCTCTGTAGCAGCTCTGGAAGAATCATTTGGGGATTCCCAAGACATCTAGAATGGCAGTTCTTCTGAGAAGCAGGCAGTGATGAGTTATGCAGCATTCTCTAATAGCCCAGAACAGGGCAAAAATTCTTTCTGGTAGGGCACAGATGGAGAATAGGTAGTTTCTCCAGATTTATTCTAAGTTGCATTCTCTCCCTTCCCTGGAAGCTTGTGATCTGATGGATTTGCAGAATGGGAACTGGAGATTTGCCCTCCTTGGTTTCTTCAGTGTGCTGGATATTTTCTGCAACAGAGTACTCTCACAGCAGCTGGTCTGGTGTGCAGGACTGTAGGTGTTGAATTATTTTGTAAGGGCTCTAATTAAGGAATAATACTGAACTTTTCATTTTGTCTTTATGTTTTTATATAAAAGGTTGCTACAGACTGAATATCACTTCTATTTTAATATCTATCAAATAATTTTATGGGAGTAGTCTGCAGTGGGATAGTGTTTTGCCACTCAAAATTTAGGAATACAGTAAAGGATCCATTCTTCTTCTCAGCAGTCATCAGCTCCAGCTACAGAAGATAATCCTGCATAAGATGTCTGTAGGATTTATTTTCATTTGTGGACCCATTAAAACAGTTACTCTCAGTTCAGCTTCATGAATTTGAACACCGTAACTTAAAGAAATTAGAAACCATCTTCCCTCTGTGCAAATCTGGGCAGTCCACACAGTTGATAGGTTTGTTTTTAATTATTTTTTTTTAAGTATCGTTATAGTAGTATGTGTTTAGAATACTGAAAATGAAATTCAGAAATGAAAAATGAAGAGTATTCGCTGGGTTTGACAGGCAGATTCAACCTGAGGAGCTGTCAATCTGATAAATGTGTTCTGCATATAATGAAATGGAAGCACAATGGAGTAAATTATATGGTTCTCAGATACTTCACAACATCTTTGTAAAATGTTTTAATGAGTCAGTTAGTTAAAAGAAAAAAATATAATAAGCAAACAAAAAGCTATAATGAATATGGAAGGAAAATACTTAATCCTGAACAATATTTGTCTGCAAAGAAACAGAAAAGAATCAATTATGAGTGTTTATATTTGAGCATGACTAAAATATCAAATATGGAGATGTTATGCCTGATAAAGCTATTTACATGAATAGCTGAAGATTTTGTACTTATACAGTTTCTTATACAGAGTATAGGAAACTAAACTAAACCATGGCAATATATTATAAAAAACGTCAATTAAGCGTTCTTCCCAATGTGCCTGTTCTGCCTAATGGTTTTAAAAAAATTGAATAATTTAACACATCTTGCTAAAATCTGAAAGGAGAAGTTGCATGGACTTTTAATCTGAATTCAAAGCTTGATAGACCTCAATGGACTTGCGTATTTGTCTTTGGCATTTTGCCTTTTAGTTCTTGTGTTCATTAATTTTTGAACTTACTGTACATTTTCAGTGAGATTTGACACTACATAGCAGGCTCAAAAAGTTTTGTTAAAGTTTGTTACAGGTTTTGTTAAAATAAGTGCCTAGAGAAGGGAGACCCTGTTGACACTGCTGCTGAAGGAAAGGCTTAAATATTGGCTTATTGCATGTTAGACATCAGAGAATTGGCATGGGAAAACAAGCTTATGAAGGACCCAGAAACAGAAAACCCCTCAGCCAGACACACATGTGGTGAGGCAGCCGAGGACAGGAAGAGGATAGAGGACAGAAGTCCAGATGTCATTAGTTGCTGCTCACAGACCTCCTCAAAAGGACTGCCTGGAGGAGGGTCAACACTTTACACTGCTGCAGTAGGGACAGATACACACTGGTGGCCAACCACAGGCTAGAATAAAAACTGTGGTGTGACACATAATATGCTAAACCCTATGATAAAAGGACCTTTCAAGACCAAAAACTGAGGCACAGGAAGACCTGTGTTAGCTATGCAGAGTAAAGTTTTAACTCAGCATCACCCTGTGGTACTAGCTTTTGGTGCTGCAGTCAAATGAGCCCAGAGCTAAGTGACTTTCCTATGTTAGGGCACAATGGTGGAGTTCATTACTGTGCAGATAGCCCATCAGCCAGCCACCAGGGTCATCTGAACCCAGGGTACTTGGTCACAGCATTATTTTACTTATTATATAGATTAGCAGATGGTGTCTGGACTCACCTGTGAAATAAATGTTGCCTATTTACTAGGGGTTACCATAAACTTTGATAGAGAGAATTTCATTGACTCTCGTTCCACTTAGACTTCAGTCCTTGCCAAATGGTTAGCAGGAGGGTTCTCACAAGTGTGAAAAGTGCAGGAAAAGTGGAGTTAAAGCTCAGCTTTCATTTCACTAATTAGTTTCTTGCCCCTGGTCTACCTTGCATTTTATGAACATGAACCAGTATAAAATCTACGTGACCTATGATCAAATAAGCCAGAGAAAGTGGATGTATCTGGGTAGGACAAGGTGGAGGTTTCAGTAGTTCTCACCATCCTCTAGCCTATAAATGCTTCTCATGTATATGGACTGTTTGTTCAAGACATGACCTGAAACTTCTCTCACCATCCTGTTGCATTACATGTACTGTCCCTGTGGCTGAATAGCATAGCAGCGTGATACAGGTATGCTGGTGTTTGGCACATGAGGCAGACAAGTGCCACATTAGTGACTTAATCAAGCTCCTGGAATGGTGCTAAGGTGCATCTGTCCCTTTGCTAGTCAGGGAACTTGAAAATGCCAGGAATTCTTCAAGGAATTACAACTTTTAAAAGCTGCGTTCCACTTGGTTTGCCTTTAAAATGCCTATTCCAACTTCCCTGTCTTGAAGGTGTCATGGAAGGATCTTTCCAAGCCAACAATATTCCCCTGTTAAAAAAAAAAATGCAACAAAACACCAACAACTTTACCGTGGATGACTTACCATTCTGTTCTGTAAGACTCTTCTCAGCAAAGCCCTCTGGTACATGCTTAACTGTACGTGCTGGTACATCCATCCCTGCTGGCTCAGAGCACGTGCTTTAAGGCTGTCCTGTATCCAAGCCAGGGACTGGTGCTGTCCTTTCGGCACACTCGGACACCCCCGCCACAAAACGAGGGGAGAGGGTGCAGTCAGAGGGACAGGGCTGATGTGTCAGAGGGGACTTAACCTCAGCAACCCCCCTGTCAGTCCTGCCCCTTGGTTTTGTTCTTAAAGCCTGTAAACACTTAAAGAAAAAGGAGAAGCTAGAGGCCATGCAGGAAGACGCAGCTGCCAGCCAGAGCCGCGGGAGCACATGAGTTACTGGTGGGGCCACGAGATCCAAGATGGGAGACGTGTCACGCTGCAGATCGGTGTGACTTGGCAGGCACCCACTTGACAGGAGCTGTGGGGCCTGCAGGGTTTTCCACCACTCTTCAGATCCCTGTCTGTCACATTAATCCCCTTTTAAATCCAACCTTCCTTCTCCAGCAATTGACTCTGACATCTTTATTTCATCTCTTGGAGCAGCCAGACAACATCCTGCACAGCTGAAAGCTATTCAGCTCCAGGACCAAGCAGACCCTGCAAGGGAAGCTCGTGGCCTTTCTTGGTGGTGATGGCCAAATATGTGTATAATGCACTTAGTCTTCACTAGGCCACACAGCGAGAGACCCTGCTCCTCTCTTGAACTTGGGTGTAATGCGTTCCCTCCGCCATCGGGCAGGCCAGCTCTAGACTAATATTTTCTGTACAGTTAATTATGGCAGGACAAGTGCTGTACCCCAGTGGAAATTTGCCACTTGAAAAATTGCCTAAAAATATATCCTACAGTAAATGTTTCTCTGCATGATTAAGTGTGCATGTGGACTGCACTGCACAGAGGGTTTCCCCAATACAAATGTCTCGGCTAAGTCTCTTGGCAAGGCCTCCTTGTTTTTTTAACAGTTTATCAGCTTTTGTGTTATTTACTAATGGCAGGAGTTACTTTGTAAATCCTTTCTAAACTAAAAATTCCAAAAGCCTGCAAAGATGAGGGACTGTAAAGGTAAAAAGAGGAGGATGGGGTAAGACAAAGATTTTTGTTCTCCAGAAGAAAAATGCTTCAAGGGTTAAGATATGTTCTTTGGACTATGAAAATTGGGGTCAGCCGTTTGTTTTGCCTCAGCCTTCACACACTCTCTTGGTACCTCGCTGCTGGATTGTGACCACCTCTGTGCCAGGGGACTCGACACATACATCATGGGAAATAAGAGAAATCTGGAGCTAAAGGTGATGTGACCAGCTCAGGCTGTCACCACCAAGCAGCAGGCCAACCACTGCACGCATGCTCCACCAAAACCCGCCTGTCCTGCTTTTAAGACTAAAAGAAGGGTGCGTCCCAAGATGGTGTTGAGGCTCCAGTCCAGAGCAGGTCTGGGAATAGGATCACTACTTTTGACAGCCTTGAACTACTGGATTAGTCCAAGCGTTGTGCTAACCTGCCCGGCAAGGCACAAGAGGAGCAGCAGTTTTCTGCATGTCTGGCACTGAAATGGGATCACACTCCCAGTTGGGAAGTGGGCTCCCGCTGAACAGCTTCTAGCAAACGCAGCCTGGGCTCTGATGCACTTGATGGCTTGCAGATTCCTCTGAAAGAATATTGCATAGCTGGCAAAAAAACCCCAAACACCCAAAACACAAGAAAGGAAGGAAGCAGCACTGATTGTTTTTCAGCCCTTTTCTGTTTGCCTTGTCTCTTCCCAAACAAGCAAAGACGTCTTGCAATGCCAAAGACCCAAGGCGACACAGGGATGAAACATTGCTTGGACCCACAGAGCAAATTTGAGTGTAGACTTCGCCTTTCCTTCCTCAGACAGACTGGTGCAATCTGAAGGGCATAAAACAAGCTGTGTGCGCGAGAGAGCACCCCCCTGCAAAAGCATGTTCCCGTAAAATGTCTCCCAGCGTGCGCTGTCTCAGTGCTCCAAGCTGGATGTCTCTGAAGACGAGAAAGGACTATTGCAATTGCATCCTCTGAGACAAATTAACACAGTTCCACTCTGTGCTCATACAAGACTTACAATTCTGTGATCTGCCAGGGCTGTAGCATAGTTAATCTCAGAAGCAGAGTTTTATAAAGGTGCTAACTGGTGTTTCACGGTGCCCCTGTGGTGTTTTGTTTCATACAAGGCCGTATTTGGAGAAATGCTGCGTGAGCATTTAAAGCAGTTACAAGGGCTGTTTGATCAGCCAGAATGGTTCCTTTGGGCAGTATTTTGGAAAAATAATATTTTAAAATTGCACTTTATAAAAATTCCAAGGACATATACTCTGAATTGTTGAATGTCAGCATAATACTGGTTTGAGAAACATTCTTTTCCTTACTTTACATTGTGACAAAAGAACACAGAAGTCAGAAGGAAACCAACCCGCACAACTTAATACAGTGACATTTTTTAACAGCATTTCCACAGTTTTCTATATATCACAGAACCATGATTTTGAGGTGGGGTGCTTTTTTTTTATTTTATTGAACCCCAGGACACCTCCTTCCAGAATTAAATGTATTAGGCTTTCATAAGTAGCTACTGCCAGCGGGAAATTGTATGTTCCTTCAGGGTCTATTCATTTGGAGCTTTTGGAAAGGATGCTCAGAGAAAGACCCTGTTTGTGTTCAGCCCCCAGCCTGCCTTACTGTCTTACCCTTCAGTGCTGTCACCTTTCACAATGGATGCACAAAATGTCATCCTGCCGGCATCTATGTATTTTAGGAAGTGTGTCACAGCGATTCAGAGGTCCACACTCTTTCTATTCTCTGGCTGCAGAGGTGCCATAGGTTGTGCAGAAAGGTACCCAGAAGGACAGGCTGAAAACAGAAGACAAGCGAGGACACAGGGATACGGAGTGTGTTGATAGCTCCTGGCTGTAATCAGTAAAGCTCCTATAGCTGTTCCCCACCAAACTCCCCTACCCCTCCAAATTTTAAAGGACTACCTTTGGTGTCCTGGCTGTATTCCAGATTGTGTGATCTTTCCTCCTGGCCCACAGTTCTTCTTCTGTTTCAGCTAAATAAGCTATTCCTCATTTTTCTGTCTGTTTACCTTTGCTGTATCCTGTTAGGGCTCCATCTGTGAGGTGTGGAGCCCTCCTGTGATATCCCAAACAGAAAGAGGTAGCAAAAGCCCTCCAGTTCCAGTAAATGTTATCAAAAGATTTTCCCCATTCTGAAGCTGGAAGAATGGTGGGGCAGCAATTTGATCAGGGGTGTCCCCTGCCCACCTGGGCAACCAGGCACTGTGCAACCAGTACTCCTCTGGGCTGGGTGGGAAATTGCAGAGCAAGGGCAAGAAATTGCACAATGCAGTGGCATTAGTGAAAAAAGGATTTTCTTACGAGAAATTTTGGTGTCAATGGCTTGCAAATATTTAAGTGAGGTTTTCTGTCATGCAAAAATGCCAATCACCTCAAGCACTGAACTTTCTTTTAACTTCACTAGCAGCAGGCAGCTTTCCCAGCCAAATGGGTTGCTGCTGCTCTTCCTTTGACGGATGATACTCTCACTGGCTTCAGAGGGCTGTGTGCCACGTGCAGTACAGCTCTCTGAGCTGTCCGTACGTACATATGCTCTAACTCTTTGTGCTTTGCAAAGGTAGTGTTCACTTCTTAATCGGCAGGTCTCCTTAATTAACAGTTGGAGATTAAACCAGTTTTTCTGTCAAAAGACTTGCCACCTTTCCTTTCTGCTTCTTTCTTGAATCTCCATATGGCGTTATTTCTTCTGTAGGATTTTTTCTTTTTTTTAGGTCTGCAGTTAGGTCAGTGTCAGGACCCTATTAGCAAAGAGACCTTGATTGCCCAAACCACTCTCAGTCCATCACTGGAACTGATGCACCCTCTGCCCATTGGCCAGGAGCTCCATTTAAGCTCAGCCTGGGCACTTTCTCCTTGCCTGATCTACTGCGCAGGTATAGCCTGGCCTCCAGCCCCATCTCCTGCTGCTCTTGATTTATTTCTTGGGTGAACCCTGAACCTTGTTTGTTACTCGCTTTCTTGGGGTTTGTTGGCCCTGTTATAAGGCTCTGCCTGCCATGTTCAGATGACACGGGACAGCACTCCACTGGTGAGTTTGCAGCTGCTACTTGGGTCGCCCTCAGCTCCTGTGTCATTCCCTCTGCATGGAGCAGGCTCACTCTTGCTGCTCCCTGGCAGTCATTCCTCCTTGCTACCTCCTGATCTTTCAAAACAGAGTTCTATTGCTATTATTAAGCTAGAAAGAGAAAACTGGAATAAAACTCTGAACCGAATATGACCTTGGGATCATCTGGATTCAAGTACTTCCTTATTTTTTGGATGGGTCTCTCCAAGCAGATGTTGGGCCCCTTACCATTAATGCCTAACTGCATCTCATATTTCAGGGAAGTCTTCCTACAGGAGCTTTTTATTTCAAGACCTACAGGATTTCCTTCAAGATTAATCCATGGTGCTTACCTCAGATCCAGGATCTTATAGTGTGTAGGCACTGCTTCAGGGAACCAGTGATCACCAGTGCAGGATCCCTGTTTACAGATCCAAATCACAGAAAGAACTGGGATTTTGAGGGGGAAGAGCCCTTACCAAGTGACACTGACATCTTTACAGTATCCTCAGAGCTACAATGGTTTGTTAATGAAACTGGAGCATGCTGCTGCGCCTGGATTGTAGCACAGCCTGGCAGTTCTTGCCTATAGCTTGACACCCATAGCTCAGTGGTACTTGCCTCTAGGGAAACTCCCTTATTACATGGTCACTGGGCCCATGGAGTTGTGTGTTAATGATATCTGCAGCATCTGATGTGCCAGGTCCAGAGCACCTGTCTGCTTAGCTATTCTCACAAATGTTGGACCAACCATGAGTTGGTCCATGGAAGGAGTAACCCTCCGAGAATGTGACCTGAAAGCAACAAGGATGATAATGAAAGCTTAATGTGCTAATAAACCAAGCCTTGTTTTTTCTTGAAGTCACTGTAAATTGCAAGAAGCTCTGAAGGGGGAAGAACCTGATTCACATTCAGATACAGATCTCCTGGAGTGATCTATGGCAGTCTGTAGGAAAGAGGAGCAATGAAACAGCATTCTGGACAAAATACATGGTGGGGTATCTAAGCTGCCTCCATCCTCTGATCCTGTAAAAAAGAAGTAATGAGTCCTAACCAGTAAAAGCCACAAGACACATGATTCTCCCAGGGAGAGAAATATGGGATAGCTTCTACCTGACATTTGTTACCCATGGCTGAAAGACATTCAGGTATCATGGTGAGATTTCTGGGGTACCTCTTCAGAGACATGTGAGAGTAAGTTGTTCTAAGTGTTTTTGTTATCAGGAAATCTATATCTCTGAAGTAATTCTATTATCAGTGATATTTGTCTAAAATCTCACAATTTTTTAAAAAATACCTGTCTTAAGGCATTAGGAATGTAACAGGTTGTAGATTTAGTAGAACCAGCGTCAACTTCCAGACAGGATTTGGCCATTTTTAGGTCTTCTTTGCTGGTGTTTGTTTCAGTGGCTTTGCTTCAGCTACAAAGCTAGATGCCAACTGCAATGCACAGGCTGAGTGCCGGGTCTAGACTCTTCCCCAGCTGAACACTTGCCAGGCTTCAGAGGATATTGGGGCATGGTCGGCATCTTTAATAACTATTGCAATGACTTTTAAAAATGTCATTGATGTCACTGTGGTACATTAAGACCTATGCTGGTGGATCTCAAGGAATATAGAGTCCTTTGCTTCTAAATTATGTCTGATCCAGACCAACAGCAGATAAACTTGTTGACAGATGACTTTTTTGAAGCCTAAACAAGATGAGTAGGGCAAGTGCCTTTTAGTACTTAAGCCACCATCATAATGAATATTTTCACCCTTATTGGTAGTGATGGCATACATAAAATTCCCTGCCCTTTTCCCCAAACCTATAACAAGATTCTTCCAAACTAAACTCCCATGTTGAAACTCCCCTTGCTCTTCTGTGGAGGAGTGCCTGAGTCCATTCTCCTGAGATGTTCCCCTTGTACATCTTAGGAGAGGTAGATCCACTGAAGTGTGCTTTTGCAAACAGAGAGAAAAATTTTGTGGATGGGGAGAGCAACAGTCCAAAGGACATCTTCTTTCTTGGGGCAAAGATATTTGTTCATGGTAAACAGTAATACTTTGCCTATTATAAAGCTACCTTGTAGTCTCACTTCTGATGCAGAAGAGCTCCATTGAGGTCTTTAGGCACCTAATCCCCATTGAAATAATTTTGAGTTAGGCGTGTAAATCTTTTGAATGGTCAGGGCCCAAATTTATGTTTGTTTGCAATTCTGATCTCATCTCCATTTATACATAATCTGTCAGTATAAAATTCATTCTTTGTATGTGTGGGGCCGTATGTTGGCCCTAATGAAGTCAGTAGTGGCTGATAACGAATGGTGCTAACGCAGTGATGGTGAAAGACATCTGAGTGTACAGAAAGCTTACAGTCATATTAAGACCATCTAATCATCAGCCTCACCTATTGCCACCGGAACAGAAACAGCTGCAATATGTTTGTTTGTTGCAAGCTGCAAGAGAGATTTTTCACACTTGCTTATAAGATTTCCAAATGCATTAATTATTTCTAGATGGTGAGTAAGGTGGTAAACAATTGCAAGAGATCTGGAACCTTGAAAAATATTTGTGGAAAGAATTTCCCTCTGTCAAATTCTTGTCCCAGCTGACCCTGTCAGGAAGGGCCCTGATGTGCCCAAATCTGATGGGTCGGTTTTAGCCCTTTCTGCTAAACACACAACCATGGGTTTGACAACATTTTGAAAAGGCGCTGTTTAAAGTTGGCTGCAGCAAGAAATTAAACAAATAACACTGATAATGGGAATAACCTCAGCGACAGTGTATTTTTGGTGACCAAAGCACTTGGAATAATTTACTATTGTATGAAGTGATGCAGCTGGTTAACTTGAAATATTCCTCTCTTCCACACGGAGAGATGGCTGCAGGAAGCACTTCTAGAAAGCCATTTGCATTCCCCTGTGGCTTGTTTTGCTAAATCAGCTGCAACAAAAAGAGCTACTCCAAATGGTGCGTTTTTCCTGTCTTGGTTTATTTTGTACTTGTTCAATAAAACATATTCCAGAAAAGACAAGGTTGTATAATTTTTAATAAGATCTGTTAAAAATAGCATGACTGTGGTGAGAGGAATGACCAAAGGAAGTGATTTGTTTCCTGCGATCATTCCTCCTCCTTTACCAGTAACCTTTCCGAATGCGAGCAGAAGAGAAAATACTTTATTTAAAATTCACCACAAACAGCGAGAGGGTAGCAGGGCTACCACAACTCTCGTAAATTACACGCAAGCCTGACCCTTCTGGAAGATGAGGCCTTACTTTGCTGAAGGACTTTCAGAGTTTGTTGCTGCTGCCTCCGACCACAGTGGCACACAAAATACCCAGTGGAGAGATACGTGGTGGAGCGGGGGCCGAGCCGCTTGCTCAGCACCCAAGCCCGGGTCTGTCCGCCTGCTCTAGACCGCTGCAGAGGCTAAGCCGGGAAGGAAGCCCATGCCCACAATGGTTCGTTCCTGCCTGTTCAAAAGGGGAATAGCACGTGCCTTAATGTGGTTGTGGCCCCTGTTGTCCCAGGCAGCCCCAGCTCGCTCCCCAGGGAGGGTTTCCTGCCCTGCCCACCCCAGGTGGGTGCTGCAGAGCCCCTGTCCTTCCCTCCCACCAGGCAAAGCAGGATAGGTCCCCCTGGCAAGAGCAGAGCGGTCTCAAAATCATATTCTGTCCACAGTGTTTGGGCATCTTTTTAATTCTTGTGTGACCGGTATTTCTCATGCAGGATTCCAGCAGGCACAGGCTACGCAAGCAGCAAAGCACCTTTTTTTTTTTGCAGCCATGCCATAAAAGGCAAAAGCTGAGGAAGGTCCTGTGGAGTATGGTGGTAAAATAATCAGCACAACGAGCCGTTTTCTGACTGAAACCAGCCAGTTTAGTGCAGTTCATCCGCCTAAACTGGGGAAGCTTCCTCCCATATCCAGATAGGATCATTTTTGTTCTAAAAGACTGTTCTGCAGGTCACTTTTGCCAGATAGCTTGGCCAGTTGCTCCGTGCTTAGTCCGTTTTAATAACAACAGCAGCAACAAAACTTTACAAGATGTTCTTTCCTCTTTGTCTGGCAGGATTAGCAGTTCAGCCAAGGTCTGACTGGCCGCTGGCTCCAGAAATGAAGGATTCAGCGGCACTTGGAGGGAGCAGTCACGTGGACAGCCTTGTTACCAGAGTGGGCTTTGGGGGTTGCTTTTCCCTCTGTGCTCACCCAGGGTGGCACCAACCACTGCCCAGAGTGCAGAATTGGGCTCTTTTGCTGTTGGAGGAACTCACTCTGAGGAGTCTTCTAGGAAAAGCAAAGTCTGGGAGGCAGACAGACATACCAACAACATTTTTCCCTGCAAATCCCCTTCTATACGTCTCGTTAGCACCAAAGCTGAAATAGCAAATCTTTGGAAATATCTTGGAAAACTGTTTTTTTTCCCTTGGAGCTGTCATCTTCGAACATTTGTGTTTAAGCTGGAAAGAAGAGCAGATGTCATTCAAGCTGACTGAAAAAAAAGAATAACACTGTCAAACTTATCTCTGAACTGTTTCAGCTCACCGCTGACGGTGGCGAGTGCATCGCAGGAGTGAGGCAGAAAAGGACCCATTAATGGAGCCTGGGGAGAGGAGGTCAGGAGGAGGTGATGACGATGACAGGAGAGCTTCATGCTCAAACAATGCAGTAAATGAGGTTGAGGGGTTTTTTACCTCCTTGTCCATGCGAACTGAGAAACTTCTCTTCTAAACATTTCATAGGCATGAGAATATAAACACACAATCCCAGGGCCATAGGTACTGCAAACACTCAGGCCTTTGCTTATCTTTACTCCCATGGGCAGCTCCCACTGAAGACACAAATCGCACCATTTGCTTACAGCAAACATGTAAACAATTGGGGCCGCGTAAGTAAAGTCAAGCAGGTGAGCCTGCAGGCCAAACCGCGCTCCCAAGGAAGCCTGGTTAAATTTGCCTTTTGGCTCACGAGGAGTCAGGATTAGGCCCTCGTTCTTCTTACTTACATGCTGGATTTTCACCTTCCACGCTCCTGCAGTGCAACCGCCTGCTAAATTTAGAATACCTTTTTTAGGAGTTGTTTTATGAACACACACACACACAAAATAATTACATTGTAAAAAAAATGCAGGCTTTTGAAATGCCATTTGTGAAGCGTTCCAACTATGTACAACTGGCTCAGTTACTAGTTTGCAATTGCCATCTGAACATCTATTTTTCCAAGCATTTAAGAAAAGTGATGTGTACATTTTTCATGTGTAATTAGGCAGCGTAATGTGATCTCTTGCTGCAGTCAAGCTGCCATGTGCCGTAGCCTCACTGAATAGCTTCCAGATTTCAACCCAATCTCTTCTGTCTAGACTCTACGTTGCTATTTTTTTCTTTTTTTTTCCTTTTTTTTTTTTTTTTTTTTTTTGCCTAGCTTAAAGCAGACTCCAATATAAAATGCCAAAACCAGAAGGTTTTGTCCCTCTTTCTCATAAAGACGTGGGACAGATCTGGGAGGCCCTGCCGAGAGCTGGGTCCCAGACTTTCATAAGACATGTGTCGTCTGAATCTGACATTAAAGATTGTGCAGGCATTTCAACAGGTCATGCACACGCGGGGGGAAAAAATGCCCAAAAATATGGTTTTCATTAAGAAAGTGAGTATTTTTAGAGAGGTGTGGTTCAGTTCAGATGAAAAGGAAAGAAAGAAAAATGAAAGCGGCGCAAGAGATCCCCAACTGCAACATTATTTATATTGCTGTTGAAATGCAGTGTGTTCTCTTTATAAAGCTGCTTTTGGGAGTGAAATAATATAGACCCTGCCAGAACCAGGTGCGTATCATGTAGATTGTTTATAATCCAAGTTAAAGGATAGCAGATTTATACCAGAAAGAACTCTCCAAGGGGACTTTGGAGTTTAAGTGTACTGTCTTAATCTATACATTACCTCCTCAACAAAGCGGTTGTCTTGAACAAAAAAAATAAAATACAGTTTCAATGAATTCACAGATAATTCCAGGGAATTTTATCTGGTGTGATATAGTTTTAGATTGCTTATTCTGTTCCCAGCTTTTTATTTGACTCTAAGCTATTTTATTTCTGTGTCAAGAAAATGAAAAAGATCAGAGAGGGATCATTCCCACAGAAAGATGGTTTTGTGCGATATAAGCGAAAAAGCTAGGCTTTCTCTGCCTGGCATTTCTACCACCTTGTCCTGGGATTTGCTGCAGTTTGCATACACTGCAATGTCTATTTCTACTCAAAGCAGAAAAGTCTCTTGTTTTAGTCAAGAAACAGAGTTGTGCAAATTTTCCCCCGCTATTTTTTTAAGTTTTGCATTCTTTTTTTTTTTTTAAAAAAAACAACTTATCTTCTCATCTATACTGTTGTAACACCACACCTTAAGGTTTCCTTTTGCTTTCAAGAAAATGGCTATTGTCCCATTGAAAACATGTCCTTCTGCCTGCTTTTCATATAAATGGCAGATTGGTTGGAAAAACAGGAACATTTTCACTCCTTTCTGAAGGGAAGCATGCAGTGCTTGCTAAAAATTCCCATGCTTCTGCAGAACCAACTGTTCTTTTCATTAAAAAAACCATCCTCCTACTTTAGCAAACTTTTCAATACATTGGCCCATTTTTTCATTACGGTAAAATATGAAATGCTTGAAATGTTTGAAATAATTGTACAAATACTTTCTCATATGTGCAAAGGGAAACTAAACCAAAAAGCTACCTGTTCAAAATGAAGCTTCTTGTGACAATTTAAATGATGACAGCAGTCAGTGCAATAATTTGATCACTGTCAAACTTTGTTAATTACATTTTAAGTCAAATAAAAATATTTTTTCTCATGTGTCTGATATTTAAAATGACCATGGGAAGTGGTTTCCATCCTTCTGTTTCAAAGAGCTTTGCAGAAATAAAGTGAAGTGGTAGTACCATGTTTGGGGAAAGGGAATAAAGAAGCTCAGCAGTGAACTTCCGTAAGGATGCAGGATGGGGCAATGGGTACCTCCTGATCCCCACAGTATGGTTGTACAGTGAAACAGACTGATGTGCAAAGGCAGCTGCTATGGCAGAGACACCCCAGGCAGCTATAAACTGCTGCTGCTGCTGAATCTGACTGCCTGACTCCCTGTTAGCAATCTTCCCTCAGTTTTTCCTTTTAATTTCAAGACGGTAGTGGTGTGATGTTTGCTGCTGCTCACATGGTAAGGACTCATTTCACTAAAATAGGGATTTTCTGAGTTGTAAATCAGGTTAGAATTTTGACACAGGGGCTAAGGTGAGTGTTTGCAAGCCTCACATCCATAACAGCTTTTTTACAGAGTGTCTATCCTTGACTGTATCAATTTCATAAATCTTAAAGCCAGATGGGACCAATTACGATAATCTATTCTGATGAATGGTAGTAAAGACCATAGAATTTCTTACAGTTGTTTTGTGTTGCTGTCTTGCTATCATCTGTTGCACATTTCTGGACATTCCTCTTAGTATTTTCAAGAATGTGGAGGGCCTTGTCCTGATCTTCGTTCGGCTCATGAGTGTCACCAAATACGTATGTGTAAGGTGAGCAGCAAAGGCTTTCTTCAGCCTTCATGCAAAACCATCATTGCCCTGGGAAACCGTCATCTTTCAGGAGACACATTATGACAGATCATTATGTCCAGTACACCTATGCTACGTGTGTAGTTTGACAAAATAAATCAGTTCTTGGTCTGAAGAACCTATCCTCATATTTTGCTCTAAAACCACAGTGTCAGAAGCATGAGTTAGAAATGCTTTTAAATAGTTTGCTTTTTTGCAATGAACAGTGCATATGAGCCTGATCCTCTCTTGACCTACAAGCATCTTTCAGTGTTCTCCAGTTAATTCAAGGGCTCAGATACAAAATCAAGGAAAGCCTGTCCCTTTGTGGGATAATCCAAAGTTTTCTGAGGCCGTAAGTCAAAAAATGAAGGGGCTCGGGCGTGTCATTTTTTTCATCTGTGACAGCACAAATAGACTTCACTTAATCCAGTCCAAATGGCTGTCCTGAATTAAACATGGTCTTCCTTTTTCATTACTTCAGAAGATCACGTCTCAAAAAAATGTGAAACATAAATTGTTCGTGCTGAACATGACTGAGAAATTTAGTGGTGGGACATACAGGGCATGTGCCACCAACCAGCCAGTAACGGGGGCCTCAATCACGATGCTCTCTGAGAAGCACCTGCCATGGCATCCCCGTCCCCACCCGCCACAGGTCACCTACATCACCGAGTGCTACAGCTACAGCAGTTGCCACCGTCTACTTTAGTAGCTGGAAGTTGGGGGTGGGTCTCTCCCTTCACTGCGGCTCATCCAGAGGGTGATTCAGTGTCACATCCAGAGCTGAGTCACCTTCTGCAGCAGCCTCTCCCTTCCTCTCCAGCCAGCAGAGAGGGAGCCTTTTGCGAGGCACCTGCGTCGTCGGTGCCCAGCAATTCAGCAGTGAGCCCTGACCTGCCTGCAGCCTACATATATGCCATTTCTAGGGCATATATGTAACTTGTTTGCACCACTGCCACAAGGTAAGTGTGAAAAGAAATGTGTGTGTGTCCATGCATGCATATGTGTGCATAGAATTGTAGCTGTGGAAAATCAAGTATCTCCTATTTGCGTATCACTGATTGTTTTAGCTTCACGTTCTGGGGGAGGCTGTTCTTCTGCCTCTGACTTTAATTTCAGATATTACAGTGTTTTATGAGACAACCAATGAAGACATGCTGCCAAAAACTCGTGCTGAATTACCTAAAAAAAAGAGGGGTGTGTAAGATGACATTATTATATATGGAGTTAGCTGTAAAGAGATAGGTATAGAGGAAGACCTAAACCTGTATGCTAAAATCACATTTCTTAGAGACATGTATGTATGCAGGTCTGCTAGCCAAAGCCATAGGTAACGCTGTATAGGCACTTGTATAAGAACATAGGACTGATTCCATAGACCTGCAGGCAAAATTTAGTTTTCCCCTGGTACCATGACAAATGCAGAAAATAGATGAGCAGAATAATATAAAGAAGAGAGACAAGATAGTTTACAAATTTAAATCCTACAAAAATTCTACTTCTCTGGATATTGATTCTCTATTTAGTTACATTTGTGTTAGGCTATGGCCACCTCAGAGATCACTATACACCAAGTAAATGCAAAAATTTAAGGACATTAGTAAATAATAAGCAAGTAACTTCATGGTATTTGAATTTATTAATTGTTCTCTGTTGAACAGTGTAAGCATTTTGCTTTTTGTTGGACTTGTCTTCATGTGTTTTTTATCTGCAACCTTTTATATTAAAGCACCCATTCTGACCCAAGTCATTTCTATATGCTGGCTGAATTCTTCACTGGTAAATAAATGCATACTTCAGAAATTATGACATTTTGTCACCTACCCTAACTTTGTCTTTCTGTTTTTGAAAATGCTTCAACTTCTAGCTTTCTTATTTTTAATTTTCACCATGTGGTTGAAGAATTTCACAGTTCTTGCAAAGATGCACTGCTCAGCATTTCTGTGTTGATTCACTGGATGAGTTATTATTCCTTGAATCTAAGCAGTGATGCAGAAAAATGCCTGTTTGGAGAGGGGAGGGCAAACACTTTGGATAAAATAAGAAAAGGCACAAATTTTGCCCCCCACCCCAAACTGAGAATGAGTCAGAAGTTCCATTCTGCCAGTGGAAAATTGCACAGAAGAGTATATTTTATCATTATTCCAGTTTGCCTTGTGGACTGATCTGCAGCTTTATCTAGTTCAGGACTTAACTGCCAAAATACAAGCAAAAGAGCTGACAGGTTTGCCTTATTCTGGACGGTCAGAATGTTTAGAAGGGATTCAGGCAAGTATCCCAGCTTTCCCATCACTCAGATCAGACCTTTGACATTTTTTAATTTCTTCCATCATTACTTGTGGCCTCATAAAACCCCTGCTTAAATTCATAAGTGTCTCAATTGTTCCCTTGACCATTCCTGCAAACCTATTGTCTGTTTTTTTAATCCCAGCTATCTGCTTAAGCAGATAGAAATACTAAAAATTAAAAACCCAAACAAGCAACAATTTCCCTTCCCTTTTAGCCAGTTGTTTGGGAAACAGTGTGAATTGTTTTAAATTGATATAGCAGTCCTGAATATCCATTGGCGTTGATTAGTCCATTTATCCAAATGCCTTACCTAACCGCATATCTAATCAGGTAAGTTCCTTTGTCTTTCCAAATGAAATCCTTTATTTTGCTGCCTTAGAGCTTTTAAGAAGAAATGATCTTTTCTTCCCTAAATAAAAGTGATTCTCACATAGGAGGAACTCCAGCGGTCTTCTCAGAGACTGCCAAAATGCTGTCGGTGTCCAGTCTGTGACTAAAAAAAACCCATGAATGCTACAAAAACGTCATCCATTCTGGTTCTTGAAAACTAGTTGTATGTTCATATCTAGGCAATAGGATGTGTCTATATAACTGCCTATCTCTCTTGGTTTGAATATAATTTTTACATAAAAGAACCTTTATTAATGAATGTCATCCACACCTGTGAGAGGTAATATTTATAAAGGTGTCCCCTTTTAGTTGCCAGACTGGTTCATTTTAAATGGTATTTTCATAGGTGCAATGTTAATCCTTTCCGATTTTACTGAGAAAATCAGATGCTGGAATTGCATTTTGCCAGGCAAAAATGTTACATAGTGGAAAAGATAAAATAACGTCCCCTTTACTCATTTTTTTTTAGTATCAAAAGAAATAAATATCATTCATATATTCTATTGCATTGGTAGTAACTATGATAATTAATGTGAGGAACTTTTCACTAATACCCTTCTTTCTTCAGTTCTGTTTAATGAACTGGAGTTAAAACACCTCTAAGATAAATGAGTGCTAGAGCTGTAGTCCACAGAGGGCAACTGGCTTGCCTGAACGCATGTGAGTTTGTGATCTGCCTGGAGCACAGTTTCTATGCTTCACATTTTCAGTTCTGCAGCTCACAACCCATCCTGATGGCTTTTAAGCACAACAAACACCTCTCATCTGTTGGTGTACAGGCAACCCAGACGTTAGAGGCTGAAAGCACTGCTGAACAAAGCACTTTTGATATATATGCAGGAGGTCAAAGATAATTCCTCCTGTTGTCTTCTTTTTTTTTTTTTTTTCAAAACAGAAACTTCAAACTTCTATGAATCTCAAAGCACTACATGATATTTGCCCAACAGTAATGGAAACAGAGGCATGTTGGTGAAAAATGAAGGCTAGGTGGATCCCTTGTCCAATTTTGAAATCCCACGGCACTTGCCATTGCCTTCCCAGGAGCCTGCAGCAGCCAGGTTAAAACTGTGGTAAGCTTTGCACCCTTGAAGTTCTCCAGTCCCCAGTGAGGAAGCATATGTTCTCCCAGTAAGGGACTTCAAGGTTGTGCTACATGTTAGATGATAAATATATTTTCATACATTTGCCCACTGATCTGAAAGAAAAATGGGAATAGAGCTGGTTGTGTTTGGGTTTTTTTTAATTATTATTATTTTTCCAGATGTGAAGATTCAGTATTTTTGATTACAGAATCATAGAATCCTTTAGGTTGGAAAAGACCTTTAAGATCATCAAGTTCAACCATTAATGTAGAGCTGCCAAGTTCACCACTATTGTTTGTTTCAAACTTGTATTTTGAAAACTGTTTAAAGAGATGGAAAATGATGTGAACGCTTTTTTCTTTCCACATGACACTCCTGAACAAGAGGCAGCACTCGAAGGCCCACTCTTCATCTGCTACTATCTGCAAGTTTCCTCCTTCCTCTTGAAAGGAAGCTCCAGGAATGAGTCTGCAGCGAGGATCCTGTCCCCACACAGGGCACCTGGGCCAGCTTTGAGGACATGTGCTGTGACAGAGCAACTGGCTGCCAGAGAACAGCTGCAGGGCAATGTGAGCTGGGGCTGGCTGCAAGAGGGGCCTTCTCAATGCCACCTTAGCCATGCAGGTTGGTGGCACAGCAAAGGATGCTCCAGGCTCTCACCTGGCTGACCCCTTCCTCTGTCCCTTTCCTACCTTGTGCTCCCATCGCAAAAGTAACAACTTACCTTCTGCAGAAACACCAGCTGAAGACTTGAGGTTATACATGTAGGATTTAAAGGATCAGCAGAAGACTGGTTTATCGGGCAGTGCTTTAAACCTCGGTCCCCTACTGCAGCTTGAAATGACAACGCAGAGCGGCTTTGCACGAGGAAGTCCACCAGCTCACCTCCTGTCCTCTGTGGTAGTGGCTTGATTGCAGCGGGGCTGCCTGCACCCTCAGCCTGAGAGTGACTGCACAGGACTCTGCATCTGAAGGTGATGCAGGAAAGACACGGCTGTGTGGGCACACTGACAGCCAGGCATGACCCCTGTTGCCTCTGCTGCATCTCCTCAAGGAAAATAGAGGATTTGAGGGCCCTGCCATGGGTACTGTTCCTGCATTCACATCCTCCAGGGTGCAGCAAGAAGCTGGCAGCGTGCTCAGTGTCCCTCTCTCTGCTGCCTCATTCAAGTTAATAAGAAATACGGATCACTTGGTTGCACAGAGCAGTTTGTGGCCATCACGTGTTACTGAGAGCCGCTGCATGTACCGTGTGGCAAAGCGATGCATGATAGGGGGTCCTGCAGCCCTCCTGCCCTGTCTGCTCCCATCCTACCAGACATTTTCTGGCCCCAGGCAAGGGGCAGCTCAGCCCCTGCCTGCCTTTGGGGGTATCCTGCTGCCCCGCTCCTCCCAGCCAGGGGCTATCTAACCACAGCACCGTCCGGCAAATCTGGTGCCACTGGCACATGATAAGGATGAAACCACTGCTGGCCTCAGTGTGTTTTGGGGAGCAACTGGTTTTGGGGCCGTCTCTCAGCTAGATTTATGCTCTCTAAAGAGTTAAGTACATTAGTGTGGGTAATCTCACTCCATTACCTTCTATAAAACCGAATCTGTGATTTCCTCCCTGGTGAGCTTTTACCATAGTGAAATAAGCTACTATTTTCATATTTAACTCATTGGTAAGTCATAAAACCAGCTCAAGCTGTCTGCCCCAAAGAGCAGAAGCTGCAGGACGGGAAGGTGGGTTGGAGCTTTTATGAGGCCTGGCAGTGTCGGTGCAGCGTGCTCGGCATTGCCTCTCGCTTGCCCTCGCATCCCTATCGCATCCCCCTGCTTCTGCTTTGAAATCGACAAAATTCAGAAATTTACAAGGCTTTTTAAAATCTGAGATGAAGCAATTAAATCTCCAGACTGGAGGATGTGAACCTTTAAAGGCCCTTTGCAGAATATCAAAAGAAAGAGAGGATTATATTTAGCAGGTGTGACAGCCCACGCAGGACATTTCATTGCAAAAGGGGCTGACATGAACCAGGAACCGATACTTAAATTAATATAAAACATCTTGGGGGGAAGGTGTTTTCTTTTCTTTTTTAAGCATTAGGAAATCATAATGCTTTCTGGCTTCTTCAAAAGCAAAAGGTCCAAATATACAGGAGTCATCTGGCATGTAAAATAAAAAGAAGGGGTGGGTGGGGGTGAGGGACACCTAAGAATGCTTGTGTGGAGGTTGGGAGGTGAATGTTGGGGGGCAGAAAGGCTCTGACCAAATGCCTGGCCAGGAAACCCAGCTGAAGTTTTTCCTCCCCCCACTCACTTCAGGCTTTGCATTGCTGCTTGCAGACCCCTGGGTTCCCCTGCCCCAGGGCAGGTTGCTGAGGGCAGCGGTGGGGGCTTGGGACACGGGATCCAGCCCAGCCGAGCGCCCCAGCCATATCCGCGCCTGCTCGGTGGCTCTCGGCCCTGCAGCAGCATCCTCTCTCCTGCCACCTCTCCTTGTCATTTCTCTAACTCCCCAGAGACAGCCCTTCACTACAGGGGCGCTCTATTCTGATCGCTCTGTTTATTCATATCATAACCTACCAAGCCTTGGAGTGGAAAACTCCAGTTGGTGGCTTTGTGGGGAGTTGTCCGCTAACTTCTTGCTTCATTCACTAGTGCGTGTTCCTAATTTTAACCAAACTGCTCCATTTTGATTTTCCTAAGCTGTGGATTTCATGCCCAAAAAGCTCGAGTTGTTTTCACGCCCACTCAATGAGAGCCACACAAGCACTGCTGCTGCCTCGCCATAGCAGGGGAGGCAGCGGCTGCGGGGAAGGTGGGGCGAGCAGCTGGGGTCCCCAGCCCCGCACCCCCGCCTGCGGGGAGGGACTGCAGGGGCCTGCCAGGAGATCTCCATAGGTGGGTGTTGCTGCGGCAGGTCTGCAGCAGAGGGTACTCAGTCCCACTTACGGGGTGTTTTGTCTCTTCATTCTGTTAATCTGTGGTGGACGTGCACCAGGTCGTTGCTCAGGACGTTCAGGTTCCTAGTCACCCAAAAATGCACGGGAGGGTAAAAAGCCATCTTGCTGCCATGGCTGTTCCCTGAGCCGGGGAGGCCTGGGGCTGCCTGGAACGGTGCATTATTGGGTACCCTTTGGCATCGAGAGAGTTAAAGGTCCTCAGCACCCACCAGCCCCGGTCTAGGCAGTGTCTAAAATCAGTCCTAGACCCGCTTTATTTTTTCCTTAAAAGCAGGAAATGGAGCCCTGAAGGCTTTTTAACTGGAGAGAGAGTGAGGAGGGGGTATGCTTGCTCTGCCCATACCCAGCCCTGAGCCTGACCCAGACTTGGGGGTCTCTGTGTGGTTTTTTTTTTTTATTTCTTCTCCTTACACCCCCCCCCCCACCTCCACCCCCCCAACCCCCCCATTTTGGCAGACTTTTTGGAATGTCTGGGAGCTAAGGGCTTTGCTTCATGGAGCAGAATTCTGAAGCAAGAAAAAGAGAAAGTTATAGACTAAACCACAGAAATGTAAACATGTCTGCAGCTAAAATAACTCCACTTTCATTGAAAACACTCCTTGCTCACAATCAGACTTCTGTGTGCTATGCTCAATAAAACTGCATGCTAATAGCAACCAATTAATACATTATGTAGTTCTGCTTTAAAAACTGAGACGCTTTTAATTATTTTTTTAATATTTTTTTTTAATTATTTTTAATTAAGGGACTACTGGGTTTTCTGCTTCGCACGCTGGCTCTCGGCGCTGACCGCTGGCTGAGAAGCGCCGGGAGAGCGGCGGGCGCTGCCCGGCGGTGCGGCGGGGGCCGAGGCGTGCCCGGGGCGGGCCGGGGCAGCGCGGCGGCGGGCAGAAGCGGCGCCCCGGTAAGGAGCCCCGCGCCCGCGGGCGGGAGGGACGGGACGGGACGGCACGGGACGGGGCGCACCGCCCGCTTGTCCCCGGCGTGCGCGGCTGGCCCGCCTCCCGCCGGGCTTCCCCGCGGTGCGTGTGAGTGCGGGAGCGTGTGCGAGGTGAGTGCCGGTGCCACGATGGGGACGCACCCCCTCTCTATCCCCCCAAGCACCGCCGGGCGATGGGGCGCGCAGCCCCGTTTCGGCCGAACCGGGTTCCCCTGTCCCTCCCCTGTCCTTTTATTTCCGCGCATCCCGTTATTTATCTCGCTGCCCTCCGGAGCCCGCTGCCACCTGGTTAGAGGCCAGGCTTTGGCTTCACGTCGGGTCCTCGCAACAACCGCACGCTTGTTCTGCCCCTTAAAACACGCTCTTGTTCCGCGCGCCGGGGGGAGCGGAGCCCCGCCGAGCCGAGCCCCGCCGGGCCCCCGGTAGCCCCGTGTCCTCCCCCCGCAGGTCCCGCTCACCTCCAGTTCCGCCCGGCCCCTCCCGCTGCCGCCCCCCCCCCCATCCCCCCTTGCGGAGCGGGGGGGCGGGGGTCCGGTGCGCCCCGGGGGGTGCCGGTGCCCGGCGGGAGGCGCGGGGCCGCCCCGACGGCGGCGGGGGAGCCGAGGAGCGCCGGGGAGCAGCGGCTGCCCCGCTCGGCGATTGGAGAGAGGAAGAGGCGCAGGGAGCCCGGGGCCAGCGCGATGGGCTGAGCCCGTCCCGACTGAAGTGACTCACTGCAGTCGGCAACGCCGCCGTCCCCTCGCCCGCTCCCTCACTCCCTCCCTCGCTCCCGCCGCCGGCGGCCGCTGCCTTCCCCCGGCAGCGCCCTCCGCGCCCCGTCCCCGTCCCCTCCCGTCCCGTCCCCCTCCCCGGGACCCCGGACTCGCCCCCTTCCCCGGCCTCGCCCGGTAAGTCCTTTTTCTCCGGGGCCGCGGTGGGGCGGTGGGGGGGACGAACGGAGCGCCGGGCGCGGAGGGGGCGCGGCGCGGCCGTCGGGGCCGGTAGCGGCGGGGCGAGCGAGGCGAGGGGCGGCGGCGGGCAGCGCCACCGGGCAGCCCCACCGGGCTGGGCCGGGTCCGAGCGGGTCCCCGGGGGCGGCGGGACGGCTGCCCCTCGCCGTGGCAGGGCGGCGGCTGGAGCGGGGCAGCCCCGAGGGCTCGGCCGGGGCGCGGGGCGGCAGCGGGAGCCGCACATCGGCTGCGGGCGCAAACCGGCCCCGCCGACTGCCTTCACTTTTCCAGCATCAGCGATGCTTGGTGGCGGGTAGGCAGTTTTCTTCTCGGGCATCAGCCTCTGAACTTACCCACACCCCCCCCGCCCCGGGTTTGTAACAGCAGCCTTGGTGTCTTTGTCATTCTTTCAGCAATTCATCATTCAATTAACTAACACCCCTGTTGCCTGTTCAAAAGCTGACTGGCTCTTGCATGTCGGAAAAACTTCAGTTACCAGAGTTGGTCTGGGCAGAGCCAGAGCCGGTTGTGGTGCTTTTCGGAGTAAGCGCTGCGATACGATATGCGGGGGTCTATTTTGGTGACCAGACGACTTTGCTGTAGAGTTTGCAGTGTACGTAATGATATTTACAAAAGCTGAAGCTGCAAGTTCTGGCTAACATAAACTTCCATTCATTGCTGTCTTCGCTAGAAACCCACGGTATGAGTAAACTTGCTCTTTCTTTAATGGAAGTTTTTATTTGTGTTCGAAGTGTCATTCTGTGAATTAACACTGTGCTTCAGTTCTGAAGTAATAGTTTGGAAATTACATTCTGCCCATGTAATTTTGAGTCCATTAGGAAAACCAGGATAGGTCTATGAACTGCACATGGAGAAATGTCACATTCCTTTGGTTTAACCCTTTAACGACTTCCCTAGTTTCACTGAAACAAGTGAAGTAGACAAAGAGAGCTTCTTACTAGGGTATGAAATGTAAACTTTCTTCAGGATATATGTGTCAGGTATGCAATTTCAAGCACACCTGGACAGGAAAATCAAGGAAGAGAAAGAGACTGACAACTTCCTAATTAAAAGGAAGTAAGTAAAGGCAAAAGTGAACTAAGGCATACTCCATGTGGGACAAATACATTTTAATGCTGATTATCTTACCTATTTCTTAAAGGACATTTATAAAAATAAAGATATGGTCGATTGGAGTGGTAGCATCAGTTCTTCTTTTCTCTTTTATACACAATGTACGCAAACAATGGCAAACTTGCCATGCAGTTCTTTGAAAAACTTTGCAAGAAAAACATCACTACCTCCAAAAGCATTTCAGGGTTTAGAGCTTTGAACAGCATCTGTCCCCACCTCCCACAATTTAGTCCCAAAGTTTAACAAATCATATAGTACTGGATAGAGTTACATGTTACAGGAATTTTATAAGTGATCTGTAAGTATGAGTTCTAGGTGTGATTAATTGGACGTTTTTCTCCTAAGGTGTTACTCAGTTTGGATTGTAATTTATGTAGCATTTGGTTCTTAAAGATATATTTAAGAATGTATATATATATAAAAGAATATATATATATTCTTAAAGATACATAATAGGCATATCTTTCTTCCAATGGTTTATGAGAGGTAGTGGCGGTGTGGCTTCTCTCTTTTTCTTTTAAGCAAGTTTGAGCTCTTTGTCAGGCACTGAAGAAATGTGGGTGTGCGAGTCCATTGAGGAGATTCAGTGGTAGGAACCATGACCTTAAAATACAGATTGTTAACAACTGGGAAGTAGTGTCTCTTATTGCAAGTATGCTTGTTTGTATATTAATAGGTTAGACCTTTTCTATGTGAAATACTAAGCTGGATCCCACAGTTGTTAGTGTTCAAATGACAATTCCACCTAAGACCAGTGCTTTCACCTTCGCAATGTGGATGTGTCTTTGCTACCTGCTCTTCTGTGGAAAGTTTATTTTCTGTGAGTGCATGGAGTTGTATAAACAAATACAGAACCCTGGGAAGACTGTTGTAATCCAGTTGGTTTGAACAACACCACGTGAGCAAAATACCTGGCTACTGATGAGGCAAATCATCTCCTGTTGCGCTTTCTTCAAAACACCAGTGCTTCGCTATCAAAATGTGAGGCTCATAGCACTGGCTCTCCCTCTGCAGCAGGAGAATGTCATTTTGATCACTCTGATGAGGTCCCTGTATACGGCAGTTTCTCCTCTTGGTTAAATGCGCTCCAGTGAGGATCAAAAAATCCATGAAAAGCTTTTGCAGTGCTGATGGCATCTGGTAGCCCTGAAACGTTGCATGTAATGTTTCCTTCCTTTCCTTGCCTTTGCATTACTAAATGCTCCAGGAGTTAGTAGCAGGTAACAACAAAATAATTGAAAATGTTTGGGTTGAATGAACCCTTTCCCTTGAACTATCTAATGTGTTGTGGGTTTTCTGCACTATCAGGAAGCTTGTAATTTTCTTTTAAGTGAGTGGTTTTTATTTTTTCAGGAAAAGGCAGCTCTGCAGGCAAACCGTATTTCTTTTAATCATGCAAATAGCTCTGTCCCGAACTAGAGGTGGAAGTTGTTGACAGGGGCCATGGTCAGAAAGGGCCCTTTGGGCCTGATCCATATCAGCTAAGGTCAGTGGCACAGGCTTAGCCCTGAGCACCTAGGGCTGCCCACTGGTTCTTCTGCTGGGAAGGTAGGCAAGGGATTAGTGTATGCTTTGTACATCAGCTTTCCTACACAGTAGATGTAAAATGCTTTTTTTTAAAAAAAACAAAAAACCCACAAACATGTTGGTAAGATATTTTCAGCCTGAATTGTAATGATGTTTGTCTTTGGTTGAAAGAATTAACCTTTTGTGCAATAACACCACTCTGTTTTCCGTTGTACCCACAACTGGCCACTTTCACAGCCACTAGAATATTTTTTATTTCCCAGTGTGGTTCTAGCCATGCACTTTTTGACAGTCAGGTTTCCCAGCAAAGTTGAGCATCATTTTGTCTTCTGGCTGGGAGGTTTGAGTCTCCACAATTTGTATTTCTTTGGCATTTGGGAAGGTAACGATACAAGTGGAGAAAATCTAATATATTTCCTTCACAGCATAGTTAACTAGTGTAGGTAGAAAACTGGCAGTCTAAAATTACTTCGCTAAATTTAAATGTAAGTAAAAAGAAGGCAATAGGAAAAAATTAAAGGGTAAATCTAAATACGGAGTTGCGGACATATCTGTTATATTTAAACAGCATTTTAACCTCTTCTATTTATATTTAGTGGTAAGTGTATAATCTGGAGAGCTTGATTGAATTCAAGAAACGGTAATTTCACAATGAAAACCAAAGAGTTTATTCTGCTGTGGACATAGTGCACATCCTTGTTAATCAGTGTATATAGCAAAACTAAAATGTATGCAGTGAGACATTTTTTATGTTGTTTGGGAGCAAAAGTGATATTTGATCTAAAGTAAGCACGAATGGATTTGCGAAAAGCCTGCTTCCCGTACTGCTGTGGCAAGTGTATCTCCTACTGACTTCGGTGGCAGTCTTTCTTGCGTGGAGCGTGAGACTGCACTGCAGGGTTCATTTTCATCAACTTACGTTTGCTATGGCCCATTCTGAAATGCTGCTTTTTAATTTAGAAAGCTACCATGGTAAGTGGATTGTTCTTGCATGCTGCTTGCATCAGATGAAATCCCTCCTTGGCACAACTTCATTCCAATAAGAAAAAACTTATTCCAGGAACAAAATACATAGTTATTTTTGTTTGATAATGCATCGTATAAATATTAATTGTCTGCTCAAAGAGAAAACAATAAACATATGTTTTCATTTTAGCTGGAGATACAATGGGCCTTGATAAAGAATGGTTTAAAACTAAGGGCCTCAACTTGCAGCCACACAAGCCCTTCGACTGAACTCCAGGTGACCACTGGTGTCTGGGAGGTTGATGTTGTGCATGAGTGGCTGGAAAGCTGGGGGCTTGGGTTTGGGTTGGGGTCTTCTGTTTTGATTCATTTCAGTACGGACACTAAGTGATGTGATACCCAGGCGCTTATGAAAGTGCCTTGACAGTAGCATTGCTTTCAGCCTTCCCACTATCCGCTGAAAGATGCCGTGCTTCTGCTGGCCCTTTTCACAGGGAGAAAGCAATAGCTGCCGGGATGCTTATTGGTAGGATATTAAAAAGCTGCTGCCTCTTTTAGGTGCTGCTCCTGCAAATGAATATTGACTTCTGTTGTGTTTCAGAGCTTCTGCATTTGTCAGGTGGTCTGTAGCTTTGAAATACATGCACCTAATTAGCCGCTGATTTGAAAAAGAAGGGTTGGCTTTTAGGAAATGATGGGCACTGGCAGGCCCTCAGTACTGCACAGGGCAAGTTAAGCAAATACGAGCTTAAATGTGGTTTCAATCAGTTCCATTTAGACACCCAAGTTTTCAGCTTTCTCCAGGAGGTCTGTAATGAAACAGGATTGTTTTCTTTTCACCTCACAAAGAAATAGCAACAGGAGTAAAAATCTGATGGAGCTTGCACCGGCTGAATAGCTGGCTGCTGCAGGAGAGCAATTTGGGGTGCTAGACTGGATGGGGAAGCATAAAGGAGTTTGAGACTGTTGCTGCTAAGTCTGGGAATACGGCCGATGACTAACACACATCTCTGTCTGTAATGAGAGCGGGTTGCAGCCGTTACTGCAGCACCTGGGCTGCGAGCTGGGATGCAGCGGGGTGGCAGAGGCAGGCCTGATGAAGGCTGTACAGGTGTGAGTGGGTCAGGAGTGGGTTACCTTCCCTGTTAACCTCCCCTCATCCCAAACATATTGCCTGCTGAATTAGCATCTTTTCTTTTCTGCTTTTTCCTGTCTGCTACAAGTGGTCGGTAAGGGTCTTTTTTTTTCTTTTTTTTCCTTTCTAATATTATGCTGTTAGTAAATATGCATTGATTTATTAACTGTTCAGGTCTTTCTCATTTTTCTAGCGCTGGGAGTGGTGGCTTAGGAGTAGCAGCTTGCTGCTCTGTAAACTGCTTACAAGAAAATGTTTTGCAAAATCTGTTTGATTTCTTCTAATTTGGAAGTCATGTAGGCTTACCAGTTTGAGCTTTTCATAATACCTTTTGGCCTTGCCTTGAGTTTATTACTTTATTTTTAGCTTATTAAGTATAGATGTACACAGTATATCTGACCAAATTTGACTGCAGCAGACTCTTCCAAGAAGTCACGTATTTTTTGATATTCAGTAGCTATACCGCGTGCAGTAACTGTGACTTGTTTTGGTGCAATTAAATGTATATGTAAAAATCATGTGGATTTAGCAAATTGCACAATGTATCTCTTTCTGTAAATTACTGTCATTAAATGAGAACAAAAAATGAAATATGACAATCAAACAATTCACTTCAGACAAATTGCATTTCTATCATGTTTTATATTTTTCTGTATAATTAAAAAGGACTTTATAAAGAAAGACGTTAGTAGTTATGCAGAAGGAAAGTCTTCTAAGCAAAAGCCAGTTTTCTAAGGGGTCTTTGTCAGTTCTGAATAAACTCTGCAATAAATTTAAACCTACTGTTTTAAAATTCTGTTTATAAAATGGACTGCTCTCTCTAGAGTTCACAGATTATACACAAAGGATTTATAGTAAACTACAAAAGTAACAGTAATATGCTGCATTACAACATACACTGAGACTAAACTGCAAATTACGCTTGAAAAAGTAGCTGATCTGCAGGACTCCTGCAAAGCAGACATGGTAAAAGTTCTCTGTCATTTCTCCAAAGAACCGCTGTTACATCAATTGTTCTCATTGTAGTTGGCTCTTCAAAGGCTTGTGGAGAGTTGTTTTGTTTTGGGTGGTTTTTTTTTTTGGAAAAGAAAAAAAAAAAAAAGATTTAATATCAAGATCTAATTTGGTCCTGGTGGGTATCTTGTGCCTTTTCTTGAATTTCATTAGATTTGCCCAGAATGTGAAGTTGGGAATTTGGGTTAGTTCTCTTCATTCCTTTGCTATGTTTATAAGTTCTCTGGTATTTTTATGTATTTATAGCAAACAGTCTGTAACATGCTCTGTATCTCTTGCAATCAAGACAAGCCAAATCATCTGTCACCAATACCTATGTCAACATCCTGAAACCACAAAGAGCACCTTCTTGGTAGGCTTCATTTCAGCGAAGCAATTCATCACCCTCTTGAAATGAAGAGCATGGAGAAATATGAACCTGACATAGTGGTTCTTCTAGGCAGAGAAGTCAGTTCTACGTGATGAGACTGAAAAATGGTTTTAGGAGGGTAGGATTCACCTCCCTTAGCTGTAGCCTTCTCAAAATCAAGCGTCTAGTTGGCAGCAATGATGTCAGTTCCCTCCCCAGCCAGAGGACAGGTTAATCTTGCCAGTCTGAGGTGATTATGTTAGTTTGGGAAAGTCACTGAAGATGCAGCCTCTGTCCATCAACTTGGGTAGGAATTGGGGTTTCAGGACTAGGTATCTTGGGCTTCAGATGGCTGGCATTGAGTACACTGAATTCTGTATCCAGGGGCCGATCAGGCCCCAGCAGCTGATCTTAGGGAGGCTGAAGGAAAAAACGTAAGTGAAAGTAAAACAGAGAGACCAGATGAATATTTTACAACTGACTAGGAATCAATCTTATTGCTTATTTATTATTTTCATTATAAAGTTGACCCAGCACATAATAGTTTCATTTTTACTGTCAGGATACTTTTTTGCTTTCCAATTTTATCACCAGCAATAGAAACATTAGAAATAGAAGCAGAAAGGTCTTTTATGCTTTCTGTACTGCTGTCTCTTTTAACTTCATGAAAAAATTGAAAAATGAAAATGTTTTTTGTCATTAGGGTAAGATAGGAATGGATTAATACTGCTGTCTTTCTATTAAGATTCAGTTTTGCTCATGAAGGAAACAGTAGTATCCATTTAAGGTGTTTTTCAAAACCTGGTCCCAGTGTCTCATCCTGGCCCAAAAAGTTTTTACCTTTTACCTTATAGATGATACCCCTGGCTCTATACTTTGCTTGAATTTCTCAAAGCACAACCATGAAAAGTGTGCTTTGGAGGGGCCACACTTAAGCTTTGTGCCTGGCCCTGGGGACGGGAGCAGTTCTTTGGCCCCTGGTCAGTGTCTTGACACAAGAGTTGTCCCTGCAGCGGGTGCAGTTTACCTCTGAAGGTGCAGCCGGTGTTGCGAGGTAGCCCTGCAAGAGCTAGCAGGAGGGAGAGGCGAGCTTTGTGCTTGTTATTGGCTTGTGATTTCCGTGACAGTTTACAGGAAAGACGGTTGTAACTAAACGTGAGGCCAAGGAGCTCACTCAGTCTGTGGCTGGTCTGCGGAGCAGTGCTGTGGGATGGGGGTTAGGTTTGCTGCAGGCGCAGGAGCTGGGGTGAAGGGGGTCTGAGCTGTCCTCCTCTCCTCTCCCTCAGTTAACACCGCCCTGTGTGATGTGACACATCTGCTATGGGACAGGGGAGCCGGTGGGCAGCAGCGCTGCCCCCTCAGCCACCCGCAGGAGCACATCCAGCCCTCCCTTCTGCCTCTTGTGCTTAGTTAACGAGTCCCGACGGGTTTTGGTCCAGGGTAGGATTTATATAACTCCCTCTTTGCTGTGTTGGTTCCACAGGACTAAAGAGGAGTGAGAAGTAGTAAAAATCTATTTTGGTCACTAAAGTAAGCAGACATGACTCAGAATACTCACTGGGAACAGATCTGTTGGATGAAAAGGTGCCATTTTTACATAGTCACTTTTCTGACCATGCCCTTTAAACTCTTACAAAAATAGAATACTTTCTCTGGCACTTCTCTTGGAAAGCAGGAATGGGAGTGAGAGCAAGGAGGATGTTTGCTGCACTTCAGCCCCTGCTTCAAAACCGGACAAACTGTGTGTGAGTTTTGTAAGGCATATGTAACATATGTTTAACACCAGGAAAAATAGAAAAAAGGCACTTGAATTTTCTGGGGAGGGGATTTTTGGGCTTGGATAGTTTTACCATTTGTAGTGGAAAAGTGTGATTCCTAGTTCCTGCCTCTTAACAGTTGGATGAATTCTGGCTGTCTGGCTGTGCTGATTTCTGGCATCCTCATGTCTCTGCAGAAGTACAGTTCAGATCAGTAGCCTTGTCTGAAGCACAACGAGGCTCCTTTTGACCATTGACTCTGTGTTCCTCTTGGACTGTGCAAGGCAAGTGGTCTAAGCTAAAAATGAGCCTGAAACCACATTGACGTAAGCCGTGAGTGTTTATGGACCTGTGAGGAAACAAATCATCACTGGCAACCAGAGTCCTGAAGTGGTAATGCTGATGCTCACATGAGATGCGAGTGCCCCCTGCGCTGGTGGGCTGAGTGCCCGTCCAGCTCCGGGTGAGCTCTTCTGTGCCAGCTGTGAACCTGCCCCAGCCACATTCCCATCCATATTGACTCTCATCTGCATTTCATGGAAAGGGTTAGCAAGGCAAATCAAGTAATTTGCAGCTGAGTAGATAATGAATTTTTGAACTCTCTTTTTTCTTTCTTTCTTTTTTTTTTTTTTTTTTTTAATGGTTTGGTAGGAAGCTAAAGTCTGGCTGGTGCACGGAAACTCAAAACCAGTGGTGTACTCCACCACGTGTGCTTATGGGTCTTTGTCAGTCTTGTTCTCTTTTGGACCACTTCTGTCTTGCAAAGAAAACCAACAAGCTTTTTTTAATGTATTTACCACTTTCAGAGGGTTTTACGTGGAAAAAACCACCAACTCATAAATTTCTCTTCCTCCTTCATTCAAGAATAAACCATGAAAGCATTTGAAAACTCTGGATTTCTGTTCAGTGGATGAAATTTTGACCTTGCTGAAGTGGTTGAAGCTTCTCCGTTGGCTTCTGAGGGAGCAGAGCTCTTCAGTTTAAGTGTTTCTTCCTTGTGTTTCCACTGAGCCTTGAAAGCCCTGGAAGTGTTTTCACTGTGGTGATTTCCTAAAGCCTTAATTCCCCCCAGTTACTACAACATTTAAAGGGACTGTGTTTTTAGCACAGGAAACAGGCACTGCTTTTTTCTCTTGACAAAATTTCCCCTGTAGGAACTCGGAGAATTTCCACTTTCTCTGTGTGGGCTCATCTTTCAAAGATGAGGAGACTTTGGCCGTACACCTGCAGTTCTTATGGCTGCCTCCTGCGCCATCTCTGGCCTCCTCCCAGTCCCTTGGCAGCAAGGAGTCAGTGGAGATTTGCTGTCAAGGTCTCCTGTTTTAATTCCTCACAGGGCCCAGTAGCTTCCTGATGCAGGGGAATGCTAATTTTTCTGTTTTAAATTTGAAAGGCGTTTTGGCTGTGATGATGTTTACAGCCAAAGCACATCACCTTTTACCTATCAGCTCCTTCTCTTGCAGTGGGACAGGTGATTTCAACAGGTCAGGAAGAGAAGGAAAAGCCAACAGGCTTGAGGGACACATGGAATGCTCATCGACCCAACATTGAATGGCTGTGAAGATAGTCTTCCCTTCTCAGCCCCACTTGCCTTGTCTAGCAGCGAGCTGAGACCCCCCTGGGGAACCTTTAAACTCCCGTTTTTGAGTAGTGCTGGTTTAGAAGCCTTCTGTCTTCAGAAGGCCTGTGTGCTTGCTCTTACCAGCGCTGGAAGAGTTTCAAAAGACAAACTCGCCCAAGGAAGAGGCAACACAGCGAAACACAGCGTGTGATGAGCACCTTCACTTACCTGCTGTCATGGACTGGGCATAGAGGTCTCACCAGGGTGCTGAGGGTCCCACTGCTCTGAGCCCAGCGTGCCCTGGAGGGGTGAGCTGGTGGCGTGCCAGGACTAGCAGTAGTGTTTGATACGCCATACACCAGTATTTCCTAACCACTACGAGCTGAAAGGTTACCTACAGTTTTTACAGGCTTAGCCCCATTTTTATGTTGTGTGTGTGTGTGCGCATATCTGATGGTTGTTTGCCAGGCATGGATGGAATGAACGAGGAGCTTTTAGGTAAACAAAATGTTACTGTTGTACTGCTATAATTAAAAGCATTTTAAATTAGGTATTGACAGCGGTTAAGAGCCGGTTCTCAACTAAGCCTACTAGCAGGCAATGAGATGTCTACCAGCTCCTAAGGGGAGTATTATTGCAGGCTGTGAGAATAACTCATTAACCAGTTAGTCTATGGTGGTGTTACTCCACATATGGTCTGCGGGCTGCTGGTGGTCTGGAAGACATTAGAAAGTGGTCTGAGAAATGGCTGCACAAGAAAGGCAAAAATCACCCCACACAGACAGACTCACGTTCCCAATCACTGGCAGGTATGTCACCTGACGTGCAAGTCACTCTAAGTCAGCACGCTGTGCCGGGATCTAATTGCCTTAGTCCCCTGGCGTGAGCCTAAATGGATGGATCTTGAGTAATTGCACATGAGGGTAACCTTTACTTGACCACGTTGTTGTGGGGCAAGTGTTCCTCTGTTAAAGATGATAAATAATTTTCCTCTCCTTCCTTGTGTTTTTAAAGCACAGGATGGGCTAAGGGATGCTGCTTCTGCATCCGTGTTGCTAGCGGTAATGAATGCTACGGGGAAGCGGACGGCGGCGAGCCCATTTCCTTCACAGTGGGAGGAAAGTAGTAATTCAGGAGATCGTTAAACATTAGAAATACCTCTACAAGGTCCCTACAAAGATGCACTGCATTTAGATTAAAGTCCTGTAGGGCCAATTATCTTGGAAGAACATAAGAACTTAAACAAAAGCTGATTTAGGTATGCTGCCCACCAATGGATCTGAGCAAAAATGGATGCAGTGAGAAAACACTCATGTGTATTATGAAAGTGAGAACATTTAGAGTAGGTCTGTGCAATAACCAACTTTTACTGTTCCCCCCGGATCAGTGTGCACAGGAAATATCTGTGGCATGCTTGCTTTTCCTGGAGATGACAGCAACCCTTTGGCAACCACTTTGTAATTTGTGCTCAATACTTTTAAAAATGTTGGGCTGTTGTTTTATGAATGTGCTTTGATTTTTCTGGTGCTAGAGCCTTTATGATTGGCTTTCTAACCTTCCTAAACTTGCCCATTCCCATTCCAACCCTGGATGTTTCTCCTTCAGTGTATTTGGTAGCTGTGATTGTGCCTGTTTTTCTCAGTGCTAGCACTGGGATAGGTCTTCAGTAAAAAGGGAAGTCAACAAAAGTCCCTTATGCTCCTTGTGTGAAAATAACCTCTATGGCTTGTGCTGACCCGTGTCTGGGTGGCTCTGGACTCCTGGAGATGGAGTGTTAGGGTAAGCAACTTTGAAACACTTTAGAAGTTTTCTAGGAGTAGGCTGAGTACTTTGCACAAGAGAATAAAGCAGAGCTTGATACTAGCACCGGGGTTGAAGTCTGCCTTTGCTTCAGCTGCTAGACCACAATTTTAATTGAATGTTTAGCTATTTACAGTTAGACCTGAGCACTGGAGTGCACTGAACCTTCAGGCGATGGATTTTGAAAATGAGTCAGTTCTAAGACACTGGAGTAACAGGTTCCTGAAAGTGTTTACTGATGCAAATTGCTGACTAGTCTTGAAACGGCCTCTTCCATTTAACACCATAAAAGAACTTTCTTAAGAGAAGACACAATAAACAGTCTGAGGTCTAATAACTGAACATGCAAGCCTGAAAGGTTTTAAAATACTGCTTGCTTAAATAAGAGTCATTAACGTCGTAACTGATAATGAGAAAAATGCTCATGCCATTAGTGGTTTACCACTTTGGTTCTGAAAGGATAAAAACAACTTCATAAAAGAGACCACAGACTGTCCATTTTCAGCCTCAGTGTTGGGCACATGCTTCAGAAAATATGAAACCTATCATTTAAAATAATAATTTAGTATTTGTGTTTGGGAAACATGGTCGAAATGCCCTTTGAACACGAGTGCAGTGATGTGGGTCTCGGTGGCTGCAGCTGAGGGGGAGCGCTATGACTCACTCTGGTGCGGTGCAGGGACCCCCAGCGCCGAGTGTCCTTGCCAAGGTGCCACGGTGGGGCACTGGCTTGTCCTCCTGCAGGTCACAGTGCGGGTGCAGCCCCTACCGTCCAGCCTGCCTTTGGGATCCTCACCTGGGTGGGGGAGTCAGTCTGTCTTGCCTTTGCCTGGTAACGGTGCAGGGCTCAGCAGGTATTGGACATCCTGGGATCTCTTCTGCGTTGGCCCCAGCATTGCCTGCTGCAAGAGCAGTTAAACAGTTTAGAAATCACCAAGTTTCAGTCCCAGCTCAGTGTGCTGGTAGAGGAGATAAAAGATACTGGGTCTGGGAGGTGCTCGGTGACTCAGAGCATCACTAGGACTTGGTGGCTGAGGAGCAGCATCAGTGGCAGTGGTGTGACCTCATTTAATTTGTTCATCTAGGCCAGCTGCTCTTTTCTTTGAGGATGGCCCCTTCCTCTTCTGTGCCCCTATTTCCCCTAGGGAAACTAGGCTGGACCCTATCTCCTGGTCAGGTTAGTGGAAGGACCTGTGTTGACCTCAGCCAGGACTGACTCAAACCCTTGAGAAGACCTGGTGTTTCCTCCTAGGAAACTTGAGTTTGGGAGTCAGTATGCTGTATTCTAGCCTTGTCATTAGTAAGGGCAGCTGGAGGTTGAAGTGTTTTCTCAGAGTGTCTCGGATTATAGGTACAACTACACTGGGTTTTATTGACGCTTCGTGCAACCCTATTACACCGACTACAGCATTTGCTGTCACATAAAACCAAAAGTTTCCCCAGCTCCTGCCATGAAAATGACTGTTGTGCCTTTTTCAAAATGAAAAATCAGTCAAAGAAGGAACACAGCTGGGTGAATGACAAGAGAAACAGAATGGTGCCAGGGTGGATTTTTATGGAAATGCTTTCTGAATAGTGTTTCCATGAAAAGGCAACTTACTCGCAGATGTAGGCTGCATTTGCATGAAGGAGAGTGTGGTGCACCACACCCTGAATCTGTCAAGGTCTATAAACTTAACATATTTTAAGCTTAGGCAACAGAGAGGCCATATTTAAGACACAAAGGTTTTCTTCTTTACTTCAATGTAATTATGCTACCCCCAAAGGTAGGAAATGTAAACGGAGTAAAAATGAAAAGAAATTTATGGAAGAAACACCTCAAATATAAAGTAAACTTCAAATATGATTAGAAATGTAAAGTAAATTAATCTATCAAGAAGGAAATTTTCAGTATAATGAAAAGATACTGACTTGACCTTTCAATGGCATCCTAGTTACAAGGACTTGTAACTCTATGTCAGGCTATGTGGTGGTCCTTGTAGTGAAGGAGCGCTAGTAGCTCAAAAACTGCAAAAACCTTTCCGTGTTAAGGGCAGTGAAATTTTTCTTATTCACATTAGTAGAAATAAGATTAGGAGAACAATATAAAAAGCAAGAAATGAAGGATGATTGATGTTAGCGTTCAAAAAATGGGAGAGGGTGAAAAAGCGAAAGCATCAGCCCATATTTGAAACTGCCATACTTAGATCTACTTAAACACCTTCTCTGGAGATGTTGTAGCCTTCTCAATGGCTGGTTGCCAGATGGCTTGACTAATTTTACGGTAGGCTTACTGGCTATCAGCAGAGCTCTGGCAAAGGTTGATTTTTGGAATCTGTTAATTTTGCTTTGTTTCTGGGACTTTTTTCATGTCACATCAATCAAGTTTGAAATGTGCTGAGAGAGAAATTCTTGAGACAGCCTTGGAATTTTTCAGCCTATTCTTGTATGTCACTTTCTGAAATAAAAGGGAATGCATTTTTTTAATTTGTGATAGCTTATAACTTGATGTCATTGCTATTCTAAGAACAATAATCAAGGATTATTATACTGACTTGATTGTTTACATTTCCTTTTGACACTGGCAGTGATAAGCTAGAGGTAATAATACTAAGCATATTCTCCTGTCATCTTCTCAAAACTTGTCACCATCGAATACAGTATGAATGTGCATGGGTTTTAAAGATAAAGGCATTTCTTAAATGCGTAATGTCTTCATGAAGTGCTGCAGTGGAGATTCCATTACAGAAAATCTTTTAAATGGGTGGCCTTTGGCTCGGGTAGTTGGTAGCAGAGATCAGTGACTGCCATTTTTAAACAACATTAGATTTGCCGAAAGGAAAAAAATAAAAAGGAATCTCAGCAGAAGGTTGTGAAACTGAGCAGATTTGGTTATGGCATTAAAAAGAGTTAGAAGATGCGCTGTTGGTAGGTCTGCTGCTCCCCCATATTGATTGATGTCTGTTCCCTGCATCCCAGTTGGTTGTGGAGTTGGGGATCCGTGTTGAGGATGTTACAGCAAGGAGCCATGGCAAAGTGATGGGAAATCACCTGCCAGCAGCACATGGGAAGGCATCCGCCTTGCCTAGGTGACAGTGGGCAAGTGTCCTTGCTCCTCTCTCTAAACCTCCCAAGCTGGCACGAAGCCCATCTAATAAATGCAATAAGCCATGGAAAATGCATTGGTAGCACGTGCTGACATGGGTGGAACACACATGAGGATGGGGAAGGGGATCCTGTTACCCCCCCTTCAGCTGCACAGCCTTTCAGCCAGCAGAGAACTAAATGTTAACCCTTTCAAATCTCTGGCGGTGAACAGGGAGAAGGCAGTAAAATGCTTCTTGCTTCACTGAAATTTGACTGTGAAAGATCTGTATAAGCATAGCAGTGCCATGGGGAAACACAAGTCCAAGTGGCTCAGCAAATATTGCAAGTGGCGATGGCTGTCCTGGGGTGAATGAATACAAGGCTGGGTTCAATCTGCTGCAGTCAATAAACTGGTCTGCTACGTCAGAAGAGCATTAGAGTGAATTACAGCCTTCTGTTTACTCTGTGACTTTATCATCCCTTGTGTAGTTGGAGACGGGTTTCACTACAAGAAGCAAGTCACAGCGCATTCTCCTAAAAAGAAGTAAAATCAGTTTATATCAGTGCATCACTTCCTACTGTCTCTGGTTAACCTCCATGCTCCCCTGCCCCACCCCCATACCCACAAATGTATTCATGCATTGCCTACTTAGCACTGGAAAGGGGATATTACATCTCTAGGTTATTTCCCCGGTACTTTTATTATTCAGCCTGCTACAGGAAGGGTTCATAGAGTATATCCAGAAAGATGTTTTTGTTCCCCAACCTTGGGTTTCAGTCCCAAGACTGCCAATTAAATTATCCCATAAATCCTCCATTATAGGTAGTAAAACCTAATTTTAGATTTCCTGCCCACTCTAGTGTCCTGCCTGATTGCTACCAGTTGGATAGAGGCTCAACCTGTTAAGCAGACAATTGCAGTGAATTGACTGTTTCTTTCTGTGCCACATGTGGAGAACTTTTTAATATGTGGCATTTGGTCATAATTCTCTCTGGCTATTTTCTACCTTTTAGTTGCTCAAATGTGGTTGGTTTTTGGTTGTTTTTTTTTTAAGGCTGAAAAGTAGACATCTGTAATTTATTCCTTTGTCAACATTTTTGTGAGAGAAAAGGTTGTTACCATGTAGATTAGGAAGAATGTTAACCTGCATGCCACCACTAAAACATTAATAGTTTAAAATTAGTTTTTATATAATTCCTGTTTAAAAGAAAAGCCCTGGATTAATAGAGCTAACACATTTCTGTGTAAGCTGAAAATATTTCAGGTTATCTGAATATAAATGCGTTCTTTTCCTGCTTGTTCAAATACAACTACGTTATTTAGCTGCAAACAGTGCTAATTTTCCTGAGGGCAGCTTCTGCTAACCATATTCTCATGGAGGAGCATTTATTTCAGATACAGTCTCACTAAAGAGTCATATGTTATTTCGAGTATAAATGACCCCTAGATTGGTATTTTTATTCATAAGCTTTATTGAGGAGAAATAATAAATTAAGTTGTCCCCAAAAGTGGGTTTCTTATGTGAATAAGCTGTAAGTATTGATGCATAAGTATCTTGGTCTTCAAACAAAAGGATATTTGCATTCATCACGGAGCACTTTTGTTAATGAAATTTAAGTAGAATTCAAGAATCTGTATGTGAGGAAAACCGGAACCTAAAATACTATGAGAAATCGACACTGTTGATTTCTGTCTGAAGGATTTGTTATTGTTGTTAACCTGGAAAAATTCCCAAGTTATCCAAATTACAGATTTGGATACTGTAGAGGTACCTGAGTGTATCCTGTGCCCCCAGAAAGCACTGTCCTTCTGCATGTTTCCTACCTGAATAAATTGGTAATGTTTGAGCAACTCCGTGCCAAATCAGGAAGATACATGGCAGTTGGCAAGGGACTTTCTTATCTGCAGAGTATGGTGACAGGAAGTTTAATTCAGGATACAGGGTGCATATAATCTTATGGGTATTTGCGAAAGGGAAAAATACTGCTAAGAGACATCTCATTGAAGGAGCAAACACGGCTTCTCAGGTGAACGTAATGCATGTGCCAGACCAGGACTTTCCTCCAGGATCCAGCTTTGGTGATCCATCAACTGGCTTGTAGTTGTTCAAAGTAGATTTTACCTGAACCTGTTGGTGACAACTGCAGCATGCGCTGGTAGTGTTCAGATGGATGGCATGAACTTTGGCACTGCCTGTCCTTGTTGGCGGGCAGGACTGCAGGCACGGAGAGGGGCAGCTCTGTTCAGATGGGCAAATTAATTTTTTTTTGTGATCCTGATCCACTGATACCAGCTGCCTGTGAGCTGTGAAATGAACTAGCCCCCTTCAGCAGTGCTGTCCTATGTGGATTCTCTGATGTCTAATTAAAACTGCTCCTTTTTAGCTTTCCCCTTGGTGGAGGCACTAACAGTATATCCCTGCTTCATCCAACTGCTTGCTTCCCTCACTCTTTATGTAAGGTAGTATTTTCAAGTCTATTAACCCCATTTAAATCTGGGGGAAAACAGGCAATGATTCCTACACTGATGGAAGAAAAGGTCAAGAAGCACTCATATATGCACATGGAATGATATCTGAAGTCTCATTGCTTGAAGAACTAGGCTAAAAATGGAACCACCATGTTCTCCTTGCTAAATGGATCTTCTCCACCTAGCTTTGTTTATTGTACTGTAACTCCCTGTGGGGAGATTATCATCTGTTGAGTGATGCCTGAAGCACTGTATAAAAAATAAAACATAAACAAAGACTAACAAAGAAAAGAAGAAAGGAATTTAGGCCTCCCAGTCACAACACTGTTCCTTTAATTGTTGATGAAATATTATATATATTTTTCCAGTCGTATTATTTGTTCAGTTTAGGAACCTGGAAATATGGGAAGGGATGGTCACATCAGTGCTCAGAAATGGAGAACCGACAGACAGTAGGAACTGATCTACATGTTTTCTGTACTGAAATTAAGTGCAAGAGTGACAGACAGTGCCCTTTGGGGTACAGAGCTCTGTGAACTGCTGCTGAATTTCTTGGATGTGTAGTTAGCTCCAGAAATCACCCCTTGTAGCAGAACTGTGCTGCACAATCACAACTTCAGGTCCCTAGACACAGTGCCTATAAAGGAAACCTTGAAATGTAATCCAAGTGACTCAGTCACATCTGTATATCTGAAGACAGCATGGGAAAAAAATTCTTTGAAGCAGAGAGCACTTGATTTATCTGTGGAGTATAATTCTGAAACCTAATCATGGTGTGTAAAATGTCAATACTGTAAATTATGTCCTAGTTGAATGTTTGGTATCAAACTACCAGCAACATCTTCATCTGTGTCAGAGGTTCCAGCTCCCCTATCTAGCATCTTCTGCACTTCAACGCATGTTTGTTGTACTCTGAATTTCTAATTTAGGAGCAGAAAGAAATGAAGACAATTTGATACCCAGTCCAGTAACACTAGGAGTTCTACACTGATGGATTGTACTGGGAACTTTCATACTTATCTCATTTAAAAATATTAGCTTTTTACATTGAGCTGAGAATTTTGCTGAATATCCAATATCTTGCATGGGAATGCTCTTAATTCTAGGTATCCGGCTTCAGAATTTGAACTAGGCTTGTGTCAAGCCTGTGCTGTCTTGAATATGCTACTGTTACCAGAAAAAAAGTCTCTCTGGTATGCTAAGAAGAGGGGACGTGCTGGGGTTTGCAATTTTAGCATTACAGATTCTTTATTATTAATAGATTAGTGGGGATTTTTCTAAAGACTCCTATGAGTCACAAGAGCTCCTGTTACTAAATTTCATATACTCATTTATTTATACAACTATACATGAGGTCTTATGGTCTTTTCAGCCCAGAAAGAGTCAAGGCACTATAAGTGTAAATGCAGTTTATTGAGTTCTGGAAATCATAAATATCTCCTTTATATCTGGTTTGTCTTGAACTATGTGCATTGAAAGAAGCATCTCAAAATTAGGAAAGAAGGAGCATATGCTGCTCCTTTGGACAACCTGCGTATTCATACCCAGAATGAAACTTTGGCAAGGAGTAGTTAGAATTAAACTGTCACCGCCAGGGCAGTTTTACTTTACGTACTAGGAGTTTTATAGGTTCATTTATTTTGCTGATTAACTGTCTAGTCCTGTTCTTGACAAAGACTCTTGTTTTTTTCATTCCCATGGCTTCCCCAAGATGAGCAGGAGAGATAAAGTCTCAGGCAGAGGGAAATGTGAGAACAGGAATTTCAAGGGAAGAAATTCCCCCTCCCAGCGTAAATTTGTCTGGACTTTGTGACAACTTTTTGTTTTCATACCATGCAGAAACCACCCAGACAGATCCCAGCAGTGCAAGACCTCTGTACACAAGGGGGCCAGCTGCAAACAATGCCACATGGAGACTCTCCCATGCTGGTAAATATCAAGCAAAGGGATGCCATCAGCTCAGTGGACTTCTGAGTGTATCTGCTGCTACCAACCCACCCGGCATACTGGTAGCTCCAAAGAGGGCTTGGTGGTCGCAGGTCACCCAGCTGTTTGATGGGTATTTGATCTCCCAGCTGTTTGAATGGTATTTTCCAGAAATTTCTTACCATCACAGTTAGCCTTTGCTGCAGGAGCTCTGGCCACCCATCCTCCTCCTCCATTGCAATCACCAACAACTTTGGATGTCTCAGGCTCCAAACAGCTGGAGAGAGCCTGGAAAACAGCAGCAGCATAGCCATTAAAACGAAAGGGCTCGGAAGGAACATTCTGTTTACTGATGCCATTGAGAACCTCTCGCTTTTTATGTTAAGGTGCTAGCCAGAAGAACTGGAAGGAATGTGTAGCATGTACTGAGCAAAGAAATCAGGACCAGATTATGGTCTATGATCTTTCAGCTTCTCCAGGTTGTTTACTCTGTGGGTAGGAAGCCTCCATGTTTAAGGGTGTGTGTGTCAGCCTGAGTTTCTGCACTTTACTACTAAATTGTTTTATTTCATGATTTCTTCCATGCTAAGTGCAAGAAAAATACGGCTACATTCAAACACAAATTTGTATAGAACAAGCGGGTAAATGTTATGTAGATCATAATAATGTAGGTTAGAGTAATTTTTCTTTAATGAAGCATAATTAAGCTATTTGAAGTAATTAATGAGTTTGGGTGTTCCTTGTCCTCTTGAATCTTTACCTTTATCAAATGGGTGCTAGGCAGTTTTTTTAAAATCTGTCCTGTTTCTTGTCTTGACTGGACTGACAAAATCACTGGCTGACTCGGGAAACAGTATCCTGGACTTCTTGCTGCCATGCAAAGAAACAACATTCTGAGAAAATATTTGTACTAATGTTATCTTTGTCTTTTCTTGCTCTCACCACTACTAAAGTGGAATGACAGGCAGACATTGTTTTCTTGAAAAATAAAGGTGATTAGGGAATGTCCCTATCTTATTTCTTTCAAGTGTAAAAAAAAATATGTGAGAATTAAGAACATTCTGAATAAATGGCATGGCTAATGTAAGTGTTTTCAACAAAACAATACACTGTGGTTTCATTTTCTGCAAGCAAATGAACGTGGTGCATCAAGACATGAAAGTGATGGTTATAAAGATGAGGAATATTGTAACTAAAGGTGCAAAATATGATGACAATATAAAAAATTCTGAAAAAAAGTATTTTGTTTTGGGTTAAACTGATAAAACAACCTGAATACATGCCTGTCTGTAGGCAAATGTGAGACAACTTTGTCTTTTCTTTTAGAAGGTCTGCATGGCCGTAGCTGGCTGTCCATCCTGTTTTAATGAGACAGGGAACTTCCTTCCATGTGCAGGTAGTGCAGAGCTGCTTTTCTACTGTGTTGAACTATGTGATGACTTGTATTGTGCCCTCTGCCATGCTCCCTTTCAACAGACCTTTCATAAAGTAAAAGCTCTTTTCCAAGATAAGAGAGGATTTAAAATGGTTGTAATGGTCATAACCGTTGGGCAACTTGGACATAGAAGGCACGGTGTGCTGTTGTCACTTTATTCTAAAGGGTATAGTAAAGAGCAGACTGGCACTAAGTAGAGTATTGGTTATCCTCCTTAACTTGCTGATGTGACAGATGGCCAATGTGTTATTCTGCTATTCCTTTGCTATTATCTCGTCTTCTTTCCTGTGGAAAGTAATATCTTTTTTTTTTTTAAAAAAAAAAATTGTCTCCTTCCCTGCCTCTATGTTCCCTCATACATGTTATTCTCTTTTCCTTTATTTGCCTTTCACCTGATGACTGTGTTAGAGACAGCCTGTATCCTGATGGCATGTTAGTTGAGCAGGGAATCTGCCTATGAAATTACTCCCAGAATGAGTTTTTTCCAGTGTTTATGGAAAATAACAACTATGCACACTGGCTGCACTGTTCACCTGTTAATTTGTATGAGTGCATGCAGGAAGAGCATGCTGGCTGGGGGGTTATCACCTGTGTTAGTTTCCAACAAGCTTGTAACTGGTACCCGAGGTGTTGGTTTATATCTGTAGTCCTGAATAATTTGAGATTCAGTTACCAGAAGTATCAGATTTTTCCATAGCTGAGATGAGAAAAGGGGCAGGAAATTCTCTGTAAGAATTCTCTTGTTCCTAAGCCCCACTTATTGTTTTAAAATCCCTTTCATTTGTTTCACAGACTTCCACAACACTGGGTGGGTGCCCACAACTGTGTTTCAAAACATTTAGGGTAATAGTTTTTTCTTCTGTACACTTCTTTAGCACTGTTGTGAATCTGACCATTGGAAGTGTTGTCCCCAAGCTCTTCCTAATACATCCTTAAAAGTTCACAAATTTGATTGCCTTCATCATCCATGGAAATGCATTTTCCAGGGTGCTCTGAACACCCAGACCTCAGTTCAAATCCTTACCATGGTTTAAATAGAGTGTGGATATAAAATGGGATCTCTCCTGTTTGGGATATCCTCATTATAGTATCAGAGGGTGCTGTCAGATGGGTCTCCCTCCATTCCCTCTGTAGGAGTGGGTCCATTTTTCAGTAACATGTTTGGTCATAGGGTGAAAAAGACTGTAGCCCCATGGCTGAGACACATGGAAAGTAGGACACATCCATGCTAGTCCCTGCTACAGTGGAAATTATTAGTGGGAATTATTTATGGAAAGCCAAAAGGAGCAGTTGAAAGGCCCATTGCATCTTTGACTATCCCATTGCACATCCCTTGGACTGTGCTCCCAGGAGGGCTGGGCTGGGCTGTGGGGTGGAGCTGAACCTGCCCCCCCCCCCCCATCATCCAGGGAGTGTGGCAGCCACCAGCGCAGAGAGAGACATGCAAAGTCAGGGAGAGCGGCCGGGGCTCTTAGTGCCCACAAAACCTGTTGGAAGCAGGACTGTTGTGGAAACTTGCTTCAGATCTTCTAATAGTTAGGGGCAGCTGAAAGCTGCATATTTTTTTCACTGAAAAAAAAAAATATATCCATGAAGTCATCATCCCTAAATTAAGAAAAGAAGAAGAACCACTCTTTGCTTGGAGTGGTTCTCCCAAGAAATAAAAATATCAGCAGTATTTCCATGACCAGTACCACATTGTCCTGTTCTCTGCTCTGCAGGGTTTGAATGTGCTTATGGTTCCTTCTTGCTTGATTTTGATTTTGGAGGATGGGAATATGCTTGTGTTTTCAGGTAAATACCTGTCATTGGATTGTCCTGCCTCAAAGTCAGTTCTTTCTGGACTCCATAGGAATGATCCCACAGCTTGCAACGGAAGATTTGCTGTATATCCCCCTGTAAGGGGGTTTAAGTTAACTAAATGAAAACTAAGTTGCAGAACAACTGCGGCTCCCAAGAAACTTTTATGTTGAGACCAGTGCCCGTTCTCAGCCCTGGCGTGAGTCACAGAAGACTTCAATTAGATTAATTTTACTTGTTTAGATGCAAATTCATGTCAAGACCTTTCCTCTAGTTAATAGCTAAAAAAAGTATGACTGAGAGGAAAAAGTATACTTTGTAGCTAGACATTAAATATTTATCTCCTTAAGTGACATTTCATGTTTTCTTTATATTCTATGGCAAGAATTCCATGGGAAAAAAAATATTACTAAGATGCTTGATCCAAGCTGGGGATTTGGTTACTGTTTTAAAATTCTTCTCCCCCCGCCCTGCCCCCATCCCAATCCTGGCAGAGACGTAAGGTTTTGTTGCAGATGGTTGTTATACATACTGAAAGGACTGTATACTTACAATATGCTCCATAAACTATTAAATGCTGTAAAAGCCTGGCAGACTTTATAGTTTGCATCCTGCCATTAGATTTCCCTCTGAAGTCTGTCAGAGGGATATAATTCCACTCTAATTAAAGCTATTCCCCTTTTCCAAATGTGAAACTGGCCTAATTAATGACTAATTGTTCCACAAATATAAAGTAGACCTATTTGTTCCTTACCCCCTGACTGTAGTGCCCTGCTTTCTGTTTTGTTTCCATTAAACTCCATCAGGATTAATATCTGTAGCCAGTGGAAAAGGGAAGATATTTGGAGCATGTTATTTTTCCATCAATGGTGAAAATTGTGTCCCTGAGATGGTAGTATGTGGGTCCCCAGCTGCCCTAAGACCTCAGAAGCAAGACGAGAGACGAAGACCTTCAAATCATTGCACTTTGTGTGCTTCTGAAAACACCACGTCTTATCTCCTCCTGCCTTTCTGCAAGAAGAGGAGAAAAAGGATGTTGAGGCCAATTCCTTGAGGCAAGATGGAATTAATCTTATAGGATCTGTGGTGTTGTGACATTGTCTGGGGGAAATCCTGAGTCATTTTGAAGTCAGTTGGCACTTTAAAACTAGTTTGTTACAAGTTCATGTGTACCACTGAGGCCTTAGGAAATACATACCATTTCTGTCTACCATAAAGGAAGAGCCTCATACCCATCGCTAACACCATCCTAATCAACTTTCCCCACCATGCACATCCTTCTGCTGCAATGGAATTTCATTATTTTTTTGCTTTCTTCATTTTGGTGTATTGTCTGATTTCAGAGTGCTCTCTTCTCCACTGCTCATTTCCATATTAGTTTCAGTCAAATCTAATGCCCACTGATATGAGAGGGAGCTGAGCAGGATCTGGGCATTTGATCTTTGTAGTTCGTATCTGGGGTGCATCAATTAGCTACTCAAGGGGTTCCATTGCAAGATACGAGCTGCTTCAAGGTGAAACACATGGATAATATATAACCAGTCCTGCAAACACTCTAAAAGTAAACTTCCAAGTTGCTGTCTTTAAAAATATGGCATACTGCAACTGCAAGCATCAAAGAGAGTGGAAGTGACAATGCTGATTTGTTTCTTTTTCATCCCAACTATATTTCATTAGCAGGTTGCGCAAAGATGAGTCAAAGCTTGGGGTGGAAAGGATGGTGATTTACTTTTTTAATTCTACTGAAAAAGCAGAGTCATTGCTGTTATAGATCTGGTACTTGACATTTATACACACCTGGCACATAAAAATGTGGAAGAAATTGAATCTACATTTAAAAGAAATATTTTACATCATTCAGTTACGTTCTTTGAACTTACAGCTAGGTTTTCTGGGGGTTTTCTTTTCTTTTAGGAATACCATTGCTCAAGGAAATGCAAGACTGATGTTACAGAAAACATAAATATTAATCTACATGCTAAAATATCTAAAAAAGATTTTTAGTACTGACATATAACTTTTCCTAATAGTTAATAATTTTGGAGAACAGAAAATGGACTTTTAGAGCCATACCAGAACTTTGAATACTTATTCAAACTATGATCATACATTAGTTGTGACATGGCAAGACAGTGGTTTGAAGAACTGATGAGGCCACCACAACCACATGCCTATTCTTTTTACTTCACTGGTGGATGGCATAAAGTTTTTTTAGCGTGTAGTCAGTATGAGGTACCTACAATGCCTATTTGGCCCTCAGAAATGAAACATACCCTAACTTCCTGTTTTAAGGATTCATATGCTTTTGAAATAATGCGTTCACTTGTAACACTACACACATGTATAGACACACCCACAGAGACGGACATTAAATCTCTCTGATTTTTAGCTGAACTGAATTATGTTAGTACCTGACTATTGTAGCAAGCCAGTGTAGCACTGAGCAAGAGATCAAAAGCATGAATGGAAAAGGTCCACAGTTTGCAGAGTAGACAAAAAGAAAAAAAAAAAATACTGCAGTCTTTGGCTATGTAATGGGAAGGTGTAGAAAAGACAGAGCCATGCTTTTCTTGGAGATGTGAAGCAAAAGTCCAAGGGATTGCATTTTAAGTTGCAACAGTGGAAACTGTGACTAGAAACAAGAAAAAAAATTGCTATAAGGGTGGCCACACACTGGAACAGGTGGCCAGAGTAGTGGTGTAATTCTAGCCTGGGAGATACTCAGAGCCCAGCTGGGCAAGGACCTGAGCAACCTGCTGTAACTGGTCCTGCTTTGGGCAGAGGTTGGGCCAAATGAGTCCAGAGGTCCCATCCAACCACAATTTTTCTGTGGTTCTCTTTCCCCAGAGCTTACATCTGTTCCACCACATGAACACTGAGGTGCTGCAGGGAGCGTGTTGTAGAGTCAGAAGGCATTGTTAAATGCATACAGCATCTTCTCCCAGCATGAGATAGGATTTTCTTCTATGCTGTAGCAGGTGGAGATAAACTTGGTGCTGTTTGGCATCTGTGCATTTGTGTTAACTTGTGGGGAGTTTCTGTTAGTGAGGAGTGGAAAGGGTGTCATGATGGGCAAATGAAGAAGGTAAAAGTAGAAGTAAAACTTACCCTACATTGTAAGTTCATGTCAAACAAAAAGCAGTTTAAAGGATCACAGTTCAACACCACACCTGTTTTGGTAGTCCTCTGCCATCTAGATTGGTTCTCCTTTGCAAGATGTCCATGGTGGGTCTGGAGTTCACCATATGGGGGACCTGAGGGCAGCACAGTATTTGGAGTCCCACTGGACACACCGCCTCCTTTGACAGCATCTCTGTGCCTGAAACAAAAGCCAGATGCTCACATTGCCATCAGTACTGTTGGTTGTTGTTGAAACTGGTCAGAATGAGCACAGAAGTGTCATGGGGCTTTCGAAGAAAAATTGTTAGGAAAGGTTGGATAATTTTTGGATAAAATATTTGTCATCTCTCACTGAGCATAGGAATAGGAGTGAGACCTGGAAATTAGGAATATTTTAGACATAAACATTGCAAAAAAGTGTGAACAGTTCCTAGGTGTAGTTGGCTTTGAGGAAATGTACAGAGTGGTGGTGAGGGCAGGAGGAAGAAAGAAAGGGGATTATTTGTTGAATTTAAATATACTGATGGGTCTTGCTTAACGTTGCACCTTTGGGGAAGAGTGGCTGAAATCCAAACAAATATGTAGAGATATGAAAAAAATTGTCCTAAACTTGGACTCTACAATCAGGTTTTGAACCACCATAAATTCTCCAAATTGTTATGTGTGTATGTCTGATCATTTTTTAGCAGGAGAATTTGAGATGGGATCTGTTGCTTTGGAGGGAGAGAACAAAAGGAAAATTTTGAATTATAAAAATATTGGAAGAACCTTTTCTTGAGAGCAAAACAATTTCAGGCTAGACCCATTGTGTGGAGGTATCCTGTGTATGGCTGAACCAGAAGAAGAGGTGGGCAGCCAGCCTGGGGTACAGGAGATGTGTGTTCAATTCCTTTGGCAAAATTCCCATGCAAAAGCACCAGCCCTCAAATACCATCCAGAATGTACCACTTTCATAGGGGCAAGGCATTATTTGGGCTTCCCCTGCTAAAGAAACAATCTGAATTATTCCTGTCTCTAGCACTGCCATCTATTTCTGCCAGTTCTGGAAATGAGGTGTTTTGTGCAGAAGTGTTCTCTGCTAGAAGAGTTGCTGCTTCCTTCTAGGCACAAACCCCTTCAGAAGTGGGTGAAACACATGCGTGCGCCCGCATAGTGGTTGGACTCTGATCTTGCATGGCTGAAATATGTGATATTTTTGCTGTTTTCTGTAACGTAAACGGGATTGTGTCCTGTGCTAGTTGTGTGCTTTTGTGAACCATCACAATGGAAGGCAAGGCGATAAATGTAGTAAGATAATAAACTTTGGCTGTATTTCTATAGCAATGTATAAGCCCATCTGTATGCCTTATGTCAATAAAAACAACTAATTACAGAATAACTAAATATAAAAGGCCCCACTGCTTAAGCAAACCCTCCCGTATCCCATTCCCAAACTTCCTATTACATCTATGGAAAGTCTGGACCATAAGCTGTATTTTTCCATTAAGTCCTGATTTTGAAAGAAAGCTAAGCAAGAGGGTAACTGCAGCCTTATTCTTGCAAAGGTCTAATCACGTCTTTATACATTAAAACTAGTCCTATTTTCTTTGGGCAAACTACTTCCAAAGTGCAGAGGTGCTTGCATCTCTTAACTCTTTGCCAGCAGCACCTTACAAGGTTCTGCTGGAAAAGCCCACAGGGTGAGTGAAACCTGCCTTAACCCTGCAATTGCTTTTCTTCTCCAATTGTAAGTAAAATGCATTGGAATTGTTAATATTTCTTTTTCACTTATCCACGTGCAAAACCTCATGCAGTGCTTTTGCTGTAATTTTGCCTGCTGTGAAATCAGGCTTGGTGAGCTAAATGCATTCTTCTTCCTTCTGTTCTTAAATAGTGTGTGAGGAGGAATGCAGACAGTTACTGTGCAATATCGAGAAATAAACACACTAGGAGTTTTCAGTTGATCCTAATGAGTGACTTTTCGATGTGAATTTTTTTTCTTCACATTTCTAAATCAAACTTGCATCTTTGCTTAGCACAGGTTCAATAACGTGTTACAGATTTCATGTTACAGCTTTACACTCACTATTAGGAAATACATTTAGATCCACAAAATATTATTTTTCTAAATGCTTAACTTTAGACTTTACTGTTTCACAAGTCAGTAAAGGTCTGTGTTTCATCTAGCAAACTACTGCAAAATCCAGATGCTGAAAAAAATGAGCCTAAAATTATACATTCAGTCAGTATTAGCTATTTATAGACATTCTTCAAATGCATTGGAAATAAAAATGAAAACAAAGCTGTGAAGGTCACAAATCAAAGCATTATTGTAGATGACTTCTATCCTTCCAAACTACTTTCTTGCTAAGGATATGCCATATTTCTATTTTTATAATGCCTTAACATTTTTTATTGATAAAGCAAGATTCAAGCTGCAGTGGAAGTGCCAGTCCTTCTGATACATACTTTCAAAGTGCTTCAGTGGAAGTGCCAGTCTTTCTGATACATACTTTCAAAGTGCTTCTTGCAGTGTAAGTTAACACTTAATGGAAGTCACTTTATTTCTTAAATACCTCGTGTTTATGCAGCTGCTCTGATTTTTTTTTCTTTTACTTTCCAACATCTGAAAGTGCCACAAGTAAAAAAATAAATTAAACCAACAGAAAAAAAAGGAGTTTATGCCAAGGACATACAAAAGGAGAAAAAACATTTGGTAACAAAGTAAAATTGGTCTGAAGAACTTCAAAGTCTCTGCTTAGTTTTCTTCTGTAGTCGAATGACTATTTCCACTGTAAGCTAGCCTAATTTACTGATACGCTAAAGAAAGATCACCACATGTATTTACACTTTGTTTTAAGAATACTTTAAGAAAAAAATGGTGTTGCTAGTCATATTGGTTGACTTAATGCTGTTCCCTGTGAAGTCCCTTTGCCATCCTTAGGGTGGAGTTTCAGAACAACAGAAATCCTGCAGGAGATTGTGAAGGGTCATCCACACTTCTCCATCACCCTCTCTGTTTTGCTTATCCATTCACAGAGGACTTATCCATTCCGTCTGCTGCTGGCATCCCATAAGCTGAACCCTCCTATTTTTCTGATGGCAGGGGACACCCATACCTTGCTGTAGAAGGGAAGCAGGCACCACAAATGTCTTTGAAAACAAAGCTGTGCTGGAGAAACCTGCTTCAGACACCTCAACTGACTATTGGGTCAAGTGTTGTTTCACTTTCAGTGAATGTCCGCATCTAAGTCAGGCCTCCTTCTGGAATGTTTGCACATATGGGACCATTTTCCACACTCCCTGGAACACCTTAGGTCCACAAAGGATGTGCCCAAATCTCTGTGGGCATTTTCTCTGTGATAGGGTTTGTCAGTATACTTCAGTGAGTAGCCATGGGATGTAGTAGATGTTCACACAGTCTGCTCTTGATTTAACTTGATTCAGAAAAGTTCTTGTTGAGCCCAGTTTAGGGCCCAGCACTCTGCACTCCCCAGGGGAACTTCTGAGAGGGGGGTGCATCTACAGCGCCCACCCACAAAACGGACAGCTGAGACAGTTTGGCACAGGGACCCCTGAAGTGAGGTGCCACAGCAGAAGAAAAGGGTTGGTAGGTTGTGACTGGAGTGTACAGGTATGGGCTGGGCAATTACAGCAGTTTCTCCCCACCAATGCTCTGAGACAGCTTCAAAGAAGGCATTCAACATTGCTGCGTCATGGGTGAGTTCCCCAGGACACACAGCTGTCTCTCCTCTTCGCAGCACCGTGGACCAACAAGAGCAAGTCCATATACATAGGGGGAAAAAATGATATTGCTTATCGAAACAATGGTTTTCTTCATTAGAACAAGGAGCATCCCCCAGAAACCCAGGGGAAGAAAAACGAGGACAACTTTCCAGTGCAGATTACTGAAACATTTGTTGCATCCCCAAAGTGAGCACTTGCATGCAACAGATTTGATGCCAGTACATTCTGTTCCTGAACAGCATATATGTTTCTTGAATATGACAACCGAGGAAATTTATTGAAAGCAGAGAAAATGTTAACTATTTTTGATTTCTTGCTCATGTATTTCTAAGCTAAGAATTACATTTTAGTTCTCCCATAAACCTAATTTAAGATTCTTCAGATTTTAGATATTGTTTTTCACTGTAACAATTCAGGACTTTTCTAGGTTTGGCAGAACTATTAGTTAATCTGCAGTAAATAATGCACTAGTCTAATGTACTCAGTAATTATTGAAAGTGCATGGTGTATATAATTTCTGATTATGGAAATTTAATCAAGTAGTTATCCTCAAAAAGTCTGTGAGGTGTTCACACAATTATTTATGACTTTTAAAAAATACTACTGTTTTCTGTTTGTTACGTATATGCCATCAGTCTGTACTAGATGCTTAAATGTGTTTGAAAATGTGAATGTATACCCCTAATGCTCTGTGTCATGCAAAATTCATTCAGATTCTTGCCTAGCACTTTCCATGGGCTTATTAGAAACAGATCTGTTGTGAACAAAATTAAAAATAGAGGCATAGGTATCTGACAGCTAGAGGGCAGCTAGAGCATCTAGTCTAATCTCCTGTGCATCATCCGTCCTTCAGGTTCACAAAGCTACCTCTGGCCTGGAAAATTCAGGTACCAGAGCTGGGTGCAGAATGCCAGCATTGGCTAAGCCATGTATCTTTCTCAAACAAATGTCCTTAAAGTCCAAGAGGCACTAGCCAAGGAAAGGTTGAGGGAGCTGGTAAGATGCACCGTGAGGGGTCGATACGTAATTTGTTATTACTGAATTGTATCGTGTTGTTTCACTTTCTAAAATGCTTTCATTTGCTTTTATCTTTCAAAAAGGGGTATTAGTTTTTCTTGGCTTGGGACTTCAGCTCAAAATGATTTGTGATTTAAGTCTTTTGATAGCAGTGGCTGTATCTTCCAGCAGATGTAATTTTAAGTGAAACGTTGGTTAAAACGTTTGAAACAAGCTTGGACTTTAACAGCGGAGTGAATGTAAATCAGAAACTACTATTTGTTACTATATGTCTCTCCTGATGTCATCCGGCTTTTGTGCAAGGCACTCTTTTTCTTTGGAAAGTCATATTTCTGTGGAGCACTAAGGCCCGTAATTATAATCTGCAGGCAGAAATTATGTGGTGGTTACTTTGTGGCCAAATGTCTTATTCTTGTGGAGCTGACTGGTGGACACCTTCAGCCAAGCATGGAGTTGAGCTGAGTTTGAATACTTAAACAGAGAAATCTGACAGGGCAGCTCTAGCGTGGAATAGAAGAGCAGCAAAGTGCACCAAGCAGGACTTTGACTTGATCTGGGAACTTTTCTGGTGACCTCTGTGGTTTTGCACTTGGAGAGAACAAAGTCTTGAATTCATTCATTAACTCTGCCCTTGGTATCCCATGCCTGTGTGTAAGTATCCTGTAACAGGATAAGCATCAGGGAGTAATCATTATCAAACACCCCTGCCTGGTATGAAGATAGGCAATCAAAACCTTCAGCTATGTAAAGTGGTTGGTGTAGTTAAATGTGTCAGACGTGACTCAAAAGTCTCCTTCCTTTCTGAAGATATTACTTCATTCATGTTAACCACATTTGTAAGTGGCCTGGACTGAAGAGATAGTGTTTGGGGAATTCCAAACTCTTTTATATGCAGTTGGGAGTTTCAGGAATAGCTGCTCTGCATTCCACATTGATATATAATCCTCATTACGGCTTTGAATAAGAACATGGTAATTTGCCAAAAAAATAAATAAAACAAGTTATTGGTCAGAGACATACTATATAGGGAGTACTAATAAAAACAAATATTTTTGGCTCTAGTCTAAAGTTCCTACTGTAAATGAGCTAATTTAGGGCTGTATCCTCCCTTGAGATCATGGGCTGGAACGTGAAGTAAGCAGTAGCTGCACAGATACTTTTGGGTGGTAGCATAGAAATGTGCCTTCTCCACCTCCAAGGGGGGAGAAGCGGGGTAACACTTGCAGTGGCTTCCCTGTAGGAGGACTGAGCCCTCCAAGAAAAATGTATGCAGATCAGCTCTGTATCCCAGAAGAAAATCCATCTTCCATCTTCAGTTTCAATGAACTCCAGGAGAGACAGACATAGACACAGATGGCATAGACACATCTTCAGATAGATGCATCCGTTTGCCCCACAGACGTGAAGGACCTGGAGTGTTGCTATTACTACAGAGCTAACTGTAAACCCTGACCATCTGTGCCTTCACAAACAGGTGGTGACACATGGCTTTTTTTTTTTTTTGCAGTTACTAACTTGCTTACGGTAATACTCAAGTTGTGGTTTCATGGTCAGCTTGAACCACACCAAGCCCACGTCTGCTGCCGACAGGAGCAAGTCTTACCTACCCACCACCCTAAGCCGGCACATGCTCCCTTCTGCGGTGCATTACCCAGGGGCACCATGGCGGGCTGCATCAGGGAACCGGTGCTGCTGGAAGGGAGTCCCGTCAGAAAAGTGATTTGCTGCCAGTTAAACCAGCACTCTGATCTGACTGACAGAAATAGTGCTAACATTGTGTGAGGGAGAGAACTTAGCAGCATGAACCGGTCATAAAACCAGACCCTTGGGAGGCTTTTCAGGAGGAGGGCTGGACAAGGAAGGTTTTTTTTTTTATTTCCAGAAAAAAAGAAAAGAAAAAAAACCCAAAGGAAAAAAAGAAAGAGATTTAGCACTCACATTTAGCACTCATTTTTTTTGTTAAGTTCTTTAGGTGTTTCTTGAAAGTGAAAAATGTAATTTTTCAGCTGCCAGAATTGAAAAAACATCAACCAAACAACCCCACTCAGCTTTCATTTTTCCCACTGATACTTTTTAACAAGTAATGGCATATTATCAAAAAAACCCCAAACTATCAAGGAGATATACTTGGAAAATGATCAGTGAGTTATTCTTCAATTGAAATTGCTCACAAAGAACTTACGATTTATTGACTCTGCTCATAAGCACAGAAGAGAAGTGTACTAGATTCACAGATTAGGAATCTTTTCTAACCCAGATCTCTTGAACCTAATTTACTGCTGTAACAATCGATGCCACGTAGCATTGCTTCACTCCTGCAACTAAGGACATCAGACGGTGTACAACTCACCCGTTGAGTTCAGTGTTGCAAGGGCAGGATAAATACAAAAAGGTTTCGTAGAGAATGGAAAGTTGTAGAAATGTTGATTGCCACATATTTTCTTACTTTGGTTTTCTTAATATTGAATCGGATCTTGTTGTTTCACTTTCTAAAACACTTTCATTTGCTTTTATCTTTCAAAAAGAGGTATTAGTTTTCCTTAGCTTGTGACTTCAGCTCAAAATAATTTGTTAAGTCTTTTGATAGCAGTGGGTGCTAATAAATTTTGGTTATTTTATTATTTTATTCATGGTATCCACCTGCAATCACGAAGTCCTACCCTAATAGCAAATATGCACTGACTGCAGGTGAACTGCCTTGGCAGCAGCATTTCATGAGCATAGCAGGATCTTTCCTCAGGGTTTTATTGTTGAGGCTGTTAAAATGCAGAGACATTACAACAAAAGAAGCAAAAAAAAAAAAAATAATCCCCAAACCCTAACACTGAAGTGGTTATACCCAACCCCAAGTTAAGCATAAAAGCTTTAAGCTCATGTCATGCAGCTCTGCTGTCAATATTGGCCCTGGGTTGGAACAGTTGTATTTCACAGTCTGCTCATCAGAGCCCTGGTTTGCAAATACTGAATTATAAACGTTCTTGTGACTGCAGTTCTGGGCCTTTCTTTACTACGTACTACTGGGCTTTGCTCTTTGAGCCATTTCCCCCCAGAAATACACATCCACAGTGCAGTGAGCTGTGGTCTGCTGCAGCCCCTGGCCAGGTTCCTCTCACCTTCTTGCAAAGCTCCGGCAGCAGCTGACTCAGGCTGCCTCTACAGTGCTTTCCTCTAAACCTGGAAGTATTAGAGAAGACAAAGCGTAAGCTTATAGTACCGTGCTATGCAAGAAGCTTGTTTTGTTTGTTTGTTTAGCAGTTCCCAGATTGCATGCTTGTAACCATCTTCTCCCTTCCGCACCTATCAACGAGGGCAGAGTAGGTGAACTGGCCTGCTTCAGACAGTGGCAAAAGTCCGGTTTACTTCAGTGGATGAGGATTTCACCTCTTCTCTTCTTAGTCCTGTTGAAGAACTTAATCTAAAGAACTTCATAACTTAATGTAATAACTTAATTTCCCTAAAGCCCTATGATATGAACAAGGTGGCAGCAGCAGCTCTAGGGGAGTGATTGCACGCTGGTTTTCAGTTAGTGGTCCTTGCAGCTCCTCAGATCTGTAGACTACTTCTAAAGTACAGCAAGCCTAAATTTGGCTTAAGTTTGCTATATAACGGGCTTCCACCACAACTGGAATGATTTTAGGTGTCCACAAATCACAGAAAGTCTGAAAACCACATGTAGGGCATTCATCTATCAAAGAAGCACAGCTCTAAGCTACAGCAGCAGGAGCTTATGCTGTTTCTACAAACCTTTGAGAGCAGGTTTATAGTCCTTCTGCCTTTGGAGTATCCCAGCCTTTCTCTTTTACACGCTGTCTCACCAGTGCTGGTAGGACCCAGAAGCACAAAAAGAGATTTCCTGATAAAAGTCTAGAAATGGATGTCTCAAAAGTTCTCCAACAGCTGAGAAACATTAGTTCTTGTAAAATATGTGACAAGTACAGTTGCATGACAGTATGAGGGGGTCTGAAAGTCCTGCTGGCACTCACTTGGGATAGTCTGCATAACTGTTCAGGGATTCACCTCCTGTGAGTAATGGTAAACATCCTAAAGTTGCACTGCTAGATATTCAGTGCAATGCCGCTCTGTATTATTCATCATACTGGAGTGTGTGCCTGTGTCTGTGTGTGTCTGTACGTGTGTGCACACCTCCGGTGCATAGCGTTTCATGCGGTCTGACATTCGCATATTTGTAAAGTGCAGGCTCTTTCCGTCCCAGCGGCAGCAATAGAGAGCTCTTTGGAGAGAGCCGCTGTCCTGCAGGCAGAGCTTTGGTGCTTTTCTCTCCCAGGCAGCCTGTGCTTGGGTAACCGTTTAGTATCATCCTTATTTTCACTGCACCAGGAATCAGGCCCAGCAATTCTGAAATTGTTTGCAACTGATTAGGCAGCCCTTCATTACCTGGTACTGGATATGCATTGTGGCTGTATTTTGAATATAATTCCCTTTGCAGGTGAGTACTTTGTGCCACATTCATCCCCGGCAGATCAGCAGCACGGACCATGTTTCTTTATTTGCTGCAGCCAAGCTCTGCTCTGCGTGGGCGTCACTTTGCTGGGAGTTTGGCCCGCAGCCTTTTTCCGTCAGTTTTGCCGACTGCCCGGTCATGCTCTCTCGCAGCATTTCAGTGCAGGGTGTAGGACACATTGGGAGGAACCTGCTGGGTTTTTTTAGGTGAGCACAGCATGCCAAATTATGGAAAATGGGCCTGTGTTCCTGTCTGCAAGGTAACGTGAATGCAAAAATGTACGAGAGGGGGTTGCGTACTGTACCCCGTATAGAGGGGACATTCAGCTTCTCAGTAATTTGGCAGTATATGTGTACATTAAAAAGGCTAATCCTTTTGAAACAACTATAAAAAGAAAAAACAATGCAATCACATCTGGACAACTCTAGAGCTGTACATAATTCTGTGACCCTTTGATGTGTTTACAAAACTCCAAAAACGTGGGTTGCATGCATGCGTGCACAGAAAGACGACAGACTCCATAGTTTATCTGTCTCCTCCTGTGTGGGGTAGCACAGGCATACCCAAGTTTGGCTGGTTTTGTGCTCTAACATGGTTTTATCTTGGTATTTTAATCTGTCCTGAACATCAGTGGGGAATTTGTGTCTCCCCTCTCATGCACAATATCGCTACTTTTCACTTTTGCCATTGGTTTTGTATGGTGTTTTGGTTACGTCAGGCGATGGAAACCAGTACCAAAACCCAGATCCTGTCGTCAGTAATTAATGCTGCCCACAACCTGATGCCAGATATCTTCTTCTCTCAGTGACTTGGGCAGGGCACGTGAGTCTGGTCTACTGTCCCAGCAGTCTCCTGCCTGTCCTCTGTTGCCTTCTTTCCCAGGGTCCTTGGGGCATGCTCAGTACATACTCTGTCCTCCATACATAATTGAAATACAGCTTCTTTTCATTCGGTGGTGGCATGTCAGTTGTGGGGTGGGAGTGAATGTGTGCTCCAGCTCCACTGAGAAGCCATTGCTTCCCCATCCATGCTGCACCATGGCCCCACAGCAGCTCTGTAGCTCCAGCTGGGTGACCAGGCCTGCACAGTCCCCCTGATTACACTGACCCAATGAACAATTATTTGTTTCATGTAGTGGGATGGCTTCCTGTTATGTGACAGGGCCTTTTTCCATTTTGGTCATATGACAGACTTGCACCTGGCCACATGCCAGCCGAAGCTGCAGGGTCCATCCTTTGGGTGCTGCCAGGATTGCTGCTGTCCCTCTGCTCTGCAGTGCCCTGTGAGGTGAGGTGCCACGGGGACCTGTGCCGCTAAAGCAGGATTAAGGAAAGCTAGTCTTAACTCAGGATGCTGGGAATTATAAGAAAACCTGCTCTGTGGCTACAAATATATCCTTCCAGGGTTAAACCCTAAATCAAGAAGGCTCTTAAGCAAGTGCTTAACTTTCAGTTTGTGTTAGGATGTCCTTGTTTCATTTTCCTGAAAAGAGATGGCTCCCTAAACCAGGCTTTAATGTCATTTTGGCTGGTACATTAGAGTCATGCTAGTCAGGGGATGCAGGGCAAAATCCTCAGCCACGTGCAGACCCTGTGACACACTATCAAGCACAAACATGACCAGCATGAAATTTGGGGTGGGGGTGGCGGAGGTTCTGGCTATAAATACCATCTGGTTCAGCCAGTTAGTACCAGATGTCTGGAAGCTTCCAATTCCAGCCAGTAAAGGTGGATCTGAAATAATTAAAATTATATTTCTGTTTGGAAAAAAGCAAGGAAAACAGTCACAGCTTTTTAAACAATGATTTCCAGAAGTAAAAAGACAAAAGTCGTGGCTTTTTTGCAAACTAGGACATGTCCCATTTTAGAGTAGCTATAAATGAATATCCAGGTGAGAAAGAAGAATGCGCTGCCAAAGGTTGAGTTTAAAGCATGATTCCCCCTTTTAGGATCACCGCTACACAGCAGTATGGGGGAAAAAATCAAATGGCCAGAACAGTTGCATATGCATCTCTCCAACTCACATTGGCTAACATTTGCTTGCCTTCGATTCCCATACCATGTGGTGCAGAGTTGGCAACTGGTTTGCAAATGTTCTCTGTCATCTTCTCTTCTATAAAGAATCCGTCTTCTTGGGGAAAAGATGTGATATGAATGGGCCTTGGCATAGTTCAAACAACTTTTAAACCTCAATAGCTTCCAGCAAGTCTGAGCTCTGAAAGAAAAGTCTGTTTCCCACCCCAGAGTGACACAGGGCATTTCTGGAATGGAGTCCACACCTCTGAGCTCAACACGTGCTTCCTAAGCGCAAAATCCTGCTTTTGTTGGGTGAACCACCCAGGCGGTGAGAGTGCAGGAGAGACAGAAATCCCTGCACTGCTGTCAGGCTTTTCCAGCTGAGCGGCTCTCTGAGCTGTGGCAGGCTGGGCGAACTGGGGGTCCTCCATGCTCCCTCTCCACCACAATGCAACATGGCATGCAGCTTGTCCTGGGCAGGGGACAGGCTCCAGGGCAGGACAGAAGCAGCATTCCAGAGGGATAAAAAAGGGGAGAAGTACTCAGCTCTGTAAGGATCGTCAGAGCCCCTCCTCTTTATCTAGGTGTTGCTGGAAGTTGCTTCCTGAATTGTATCTAACTCCACCTCTCTTCTGAAACGTGGTTTAACCAAGTAAAACGCTTGGGTGGGAAGGGGAGACACAGTGCATATTTGCACACTGAGCAAAGACACTAGAGAGACAGAAATAAACACTGATGTGGCACAAGTCCCCTCTTCACTGGGTAGGCTGCTTTGCTGGGGGGGAGGTACCATTATGGCAACACAGTGAAGAAGGTATCCAAACTGTGAAAACATGATCCAGCACTGGGCTTGAAGTATTTTTCTGTTCAGTTTAAGTGAAGTTTAGTAGTTTCCAGATCCTGTGTATGGTGTTTCAAAAGCTTAAAATACAAATCCCATAAATCCAATGAATAACATGGCAGGTGTTGATTTACTAGGGAAGGGAGGAAGGGAACTGAAAGGTATGTCGGTGCTGTTAGTGCTTCTGTATGACTTAAATCTGAACAACATTGCTGTTGAAAGTTTGCTTTTACCAAAACAAGTGTTTATTGCTTTTAAAGATATTTAAGTTCTGTGGAAAGAAAAATCTTCACTTAAAAGCATGATATCAGTATCTAATTTGATCATCCACAGATAGCTGAGGAGAGTGTACAAAGTGGAAATTCAGCTTGTTTGGGGTTTTCTCTAATAGGCCATCAAATTAAGTATTTTGTTTTCATGGATTTGAAAGGGGCACAATGCTGGTTCTTTTAAGCAGTAAGGGGGAAGCGTATGAGTATCTGAATGGTGGTACCTTTAACTGCACTGTGTACTACCATAGTTTACAAATAGTTCCCTTATGTCATGAAGACTGCTTCTGGGGCAAGCTGCAACTCAGTGGTAGTCTATCAGTATTTCTCCTGAGTAAATAGGTAAAAGCTACTTGCAATTTGATTTGGAAGTTAGCGTAGATGTGAGAGCAGATAAATAAAAAAAAAACTTAATGCTGAGGGAAAAGATATTTTTTTTCTCCTGATAGTGCCTTGCTTCTTTAAAAGATAAAAGTTCAAGGTCACGGGCAAAAGGAAATCTCTTGCATGAGAAATGGGAATTTCCAGGCTTTTAGGGAGAATGGAGAAAAAGCCAGATTCCTTTAAATGATATTCATGTTCCTACATTTCCCCACATGTTTTCTAGTTTTCTGACTTACCAGTCCCAATTTATTAGCAGTTATTTGACGTTCTAGTTACTGAGCAGTACTCTACATTATTTACATTATTTAATGTTATTATTTAAAATGGTTTTAATGGTCAACCCCCTGCACATGCAGACAAATGCACCCCACCTTCCCCAACCCCTCTGTACTTTATTACCGGACATGCATAAGGGATCCCAGAAGATCCATGCTCTGAAGTGCTGTAATTGAGCGGCTGGACCACATTTGCAGCTCTTGTAAATGGGTACAACTCCAGTGAAATGATACTTAACTTATATCAGCTCCAGATCTGTCCCAATCCTGCTATGTGTTTCTAAATTGGTAAGAAAGGATTATGGAAATCCTGACATCTTAGGTGAATAATGGGGCTGTGCAGGGCAGAGCACATCCCAGAGTTCTTATTTTGGGAAAATTGTCTGTTACAGACAAAGACCAATTTTCCACGAGAATTTCAGGGCCGACTGTTTTCTCCTGTATGAAGTGTACCCCAAGCAGACTGTATGGAAAGAGAAATGCCTTAGAGCTTCAATTGTACTGGTTCTCAAGGTTGCCTGGGGAAGGAAAGATGCTTATCAGTCTATAAAAAGATAAGAGATTTCTATTGAAAATAAACTTCTAAAATATAATCATATGATTTTTGTTTCTTTGGTTATGCAGCTGCCTTGGGATCTGAGCTCTTGGTAATCACACTGGCCTGTTAAAGGACATGATTCAGACTGTCCCAGATCCAGCAGCTCACATCAAGGTTAGTTTCCTGTTTTTTGTGAGACCTCAGATGTCTTGAGAGTCATAAAATTAAAGAATATGTATACATATTGCAGGTTTTCTTGAATGTTTGTAAATCATGCTACTGCACAACACTGGCTCTTTTGTTCCTTGATATTTACATGCTATTGTCTGAGTCAGTCCTGCAGTCTTTGTTGTGACACCTGTGCTGATGTGCTCTGAAGTACATGGATATTTTAAGGGTAACTTTTTCTAAGATTAAAACCTCTTGATCATCCATTGATATTTGGTATGCTTGATGAAATACACCTACTTGAAAAATACTGAATTCATATGTCCCCAGTTCTGCTCCATGAAAGCCAGTGGCAAACGTAAAGTGCAACTGCAGAAGGAACATGAACATAATGCAAAAATTCAAAGGCGAACAAGGATCCTTTTGAAAAGATTCAGTGCATAATTTTATCTAAGTCATAGGAGTGTAGACATTGAACTGTGCTATTGCCTTAAAAACAACATCGTTTTGCTACATTTCAGAAGGTGGTGTACTGTTTCTTAATGTATTATTATTATGATTACTATTGCTACTGTGGTTTTCTTATCCTTCTTCACTGAAGATTAGGAACCAACTAGACTTAGCAGGCACAGCTGATGTGTTGCTAAGATCAAAACATTTTGGGGTGTTGCACATGAACAGCAGCATCCGAGCCTTGCAAACTGACTGGTTTGGGGGACGCTCTATTTCTGCCTCACTATTTCATCATTTAGAAGTTTTGTTCAGACACGGTTTCTTGACTGCTTCTAGAGAAAAACAGTAATTCTCTTTTGTAAAATCAAAATACATCCGTATGGCAATGTCTTAGGTGGGAAAAGCCATCTGATCTTTGTATATAAACGATATGATGAAACTGCATGCTTCTCACTCACATGGATTTATCCATCTGAAAATGGTGGTAGTAAGTTGGTGTAGTAAGATTGCTGCAATCAAATAAATAGATTAGCCATGCTAAGCAGGCTGTAAGTGAAAAGTTTTCTTTTATTCTTTCTGCCTACCTTTCTGTCCCGTCTTTCTGTCTTTCCTTGAAGTTATATTTTGTACAACTTCTTTGGTGGAGTTTCTTCTCAGTTGGCTGCTATCTACCAGTCAACAGCGCTTTATAGAAAAGCTTCATTTTACAACTTATTTTTAACTGAATAAAAATGAAATATTATTTTAAACAACTCACGTTTCCTGTAAAAAGGTAGCGAATGAAAGAACCTCTCTATATACCTTCCTACAGTGTTTTTGGATTGTGTTTAGCTACTGGGATGAGTGGCAGTAGTGGGAGAGCTTGTCCCTTCTCTCTCTCCAAGTCTTCCAAAACCCAGCACTTTCACAGTCTTCTCATCCTCGGTTATTTTTACAGAAAGAAACAGAAAAACACAACCCCCATAAGCAGTCTTACCTCAACATGTCTCGTCACCTGGATTTCAACCAGTAAGACTTCAAAAGATTGAAGGGGATTTAGTACCTCTTCATGCTGTCTACGTGTCCACAGAGCCAGAAATAACACTAAGGAGAACTCAGTTTCATGCTTTCTGCCAAAACTGGTATCTGAAGTAGGGTTTTTTTTAACCATGGGAGTTAGGAGTTTGAGAGGGCAAGGCTGGGTATGCATGCATCTTATTACAGCAAGTAAAAGAGGTCTGTCTAAAAATCTCTGTAATGATGTGTTCAAGGGAACTTGTAGAAGCCTGTTTTCAGCAGAACATCACACAGAAGTTGCACTGAAAAAGGGTGTGAGGAAGCAATTACTTTAATATTGTGTTTGGGATAGGAAAGCTAGCCAACTAGACATCAAATCCTTTGCGTTTCTGTTTATGTCATTAGAGTCTGCTTTGGTCTAAACGGTCTTCAGAAAGCTGCCATGGTTGCTTTATTCATTTAGACTTTAAAAGTGGACGTAACTACAATGTTAAAAAGAAGCCATTAGAAAGTACAATGCATGGGACATGGGCAAGACTATTTGGTATGATAGGCTTTTCTATCTCTTATTGCTGTGGTGATGTAGAAGGTACAAACTGGTTCATTACGCTCATCCTTGGTATGGTTTTGTTTCATTAACTGTACTCCATCAGGTAGTCACATGGTATTGTTTCTTTTATTTTTTTTAAATAAGCAGACACAGCCTCATTCCTGCACGTTTAAAGCTGTAACTTTGAAGATCACTTTCTAGGAAGTGTCTGAATTATTAATATTTGATAGATTTTAAGATGTATTTTCTGCCTGAACATGTGCAGAAAATTAATGTGAAAGATAAATGAATATGGCAATATGAATATTCAGATACATCCTTTTTGCAGAAAGGGTGATTTCATTTCCATTATGTGCGTCTTTATGTGTGCTATTTTGAAATCGGCCTTTCCTACTACCAGGAGAAAATGTAACCAGTCTCACAGCTTTTGTGCTCCATTCCTGAAACATAGAATCATAGAATCATTTAGGTTGGAAAAGGCCTTTGAGATCATCAAGTCCAACTGTTAACCCAGTACTGCCAATTCCATCACTAAACCATGTCCCTAAGCACCACATCTATGCGTTTTTTAAATGCTTCCAGGGATGGTGATTCCACTGCTGCCCTGGGCAGCCCGTTCTGATGCTTGACCACCCTTTCAGTGAAGAAAGTTTTCCTAACATTCAAGCTAAACTTCACCTGGAATAACTTGAGACCATTTCCTCTTGTCGTTTCACTTGTTTTCTGGGAGAAGAGACCTACCCCCACTTGCCTACAACCTCCTTTCATGTAGCTGTAGAGAGCAACAACATCCTCCCTCAGCCTCCTCCAGACTAAACAGCCCCAGTTCACTCAACCACTTCTAGTAAGCCTTGTGCTCCAGACCCTTCACCAGCTTCATTGCCCTTCTCTGGACATGCTCCAGCACCTCAGTGTCCCTCTTGCAGTGAGGGGCCCAAAACTGAACACAGTATTTGAGGTGCGGCCTCATCAGTGCCGAGTACAAGGGGATGATCACTTCCCTTGTCCTGCTGGCCACACTGTTTCTGATACAAGCCAGGATGCTGTTGGCCTTCTTGGCCACCTGGGCACAGGCCAGCTCATGTTCAACCAGCTGTCAACCAACACCCCCAGGTCTTTTTCCACTGGGAAGCTTCCCAGCCACTCTTTCCCCAAGCCTGTAGCATTTCATGGGGTTGTTGTGACCCAGGTGCAGGACCCGGCACTTCTCCTTGTTGAACCTCATACAACTGGCCTCAGCCCATCAGTCCGGCCTGTCCAGATCCCTCTGCAGAGCCTTCCTGCCCTCAAGCAGACCAACACTCCCACCCAGCTTGGTGTCGTCTGCAAACTTAGTGAGGATGCACTCGATCCTCTTGTCCAGATCATTGATAAAGATATTAAAGAGGACTGGCCCCTGTGCTGAGCCCTGGGGAGCAGCACTTGTGACTGGCTGCCAGCTGGAAGTAACTCCATTTACTACTGTTCTTTGGGCTTGGCCGTCCACCCAGCTTTTAACCCAGTGTAAAGTACACCCATCTGAGCTGTGAGCAATGGGTTTCTCCAGGAGAATGCTGTGGGAGATGGTGTCAAGAGCTTTACTAAAGTCCAGGTAGATGACATCCACAGCCTTTGCCTCATCCACTGGATGGGTCATCTTGTCATAGAAGGAGATTAGGTTTGTCAAGCAGGACCTGCCTTTCATAAATCCGTGCTGGCTGGGCCTAATCCCCTGGTTGTCCTGCACGTGCCATGTGATGATGTTCAGGATGACCTGCTCCATAGCCTTCCCCAGCACCAAGGTCAGTCTGACAGGCCTGTAGTTGCCCAAATCCTCCTTCCTGCCCTTCTTGTAGATGGGCATCACATTGGCTAACCTCCACTCTTCTGGGACCTTTCCAGTTTGCCAGGACTGTTGATGATAGAGAATGGCTTAGTGAGGTCCTCTGCAAGTTCCCTCAGTACCCTTGGGTGGATCCCATCTGGCCCTGTAGACTTGTACATCTCTAAATGGAGCAGCAGGTCACTAACCATTTCCTCCTGGACTGTGGAGACTTCACTCTACTACTCTTCCTTGTCCCTGTCCTCCAGCTCAGGAGGCTGAGTACCTAGAGGGTAACTGGTTTTACTGTTAAAGACTGAGGCAAAGAAGGCATTAAGTACCTTATGGTAGCACTTTTCTTCATCCTGTGTGGCAATGCTCCCCTCCACATCCAATAAAGGATGCAGATTCTCCTTTGCCCTCCTTTTGTTTCTAATGTATTTGTATAAACATTTTCTGTTATCTTTCACAGCAGTGGCCAGTCTGAGTTCCAGCTGCGTTTTCGATGCTCTAATCTTCACCCTGCATAACCTCGCAACACCCTTATAGTCCTCCAGAGTTTCCTGTCACGTCTTCCAAAGGTCATAAACTCTCCTTCTTTTCCTGAGTTCTAGACAAAGCTCTCTGTTCAGCCAGGTGGGTCTCCTTCCCCACCAGCTCGTCTTTCAGCACATGGGGACAGCCTGCTCCTGTGCCTTTAGAACTTCATTCTTGAATAATGTCCAGCCTTCCTGTACCCCATGGCCCTTCAGAACTATATCCCAAGGGACTTTGTCAACGAAGCTCTTACACAGGCCAAAATCAGCCCTCTGGAAGTCCAAGGGGGTGGTTCTGCTGACCCCACTCCTTACTTCTCCGAGAACTGAAAACTCTGTCATCTCATGATTGCTATGCCCTAGAGGTCCTCTGACCACCACATCACCCACCAATTCTTCCCTGTTTGTAAAGAGCAGGTCCGGTGGAGCATCTTCCCTAGTTGGCTCAGTGACCAGATGTGTCAGGAAGTTATCTTCCATACACTCCCGGAACCTCCTAGGCTGTTTCCTCTCAGCTCTGTTGTATTTCCAGTGGATATCTGGTAGGTTGAAGTCCCCCACAAGAACAAGGGCTAGCAATCTTGAGACTTCTCCCAGTTGCTTGTAGAATGTTTCATCTGCCTTTTCATTCTGTTTGGGTGGTCTATAACAGACTCCCACCAGGATATCCGCCTGGATATCTGAATGAGAAATGGTAAGAGCTGGATTCTAGCACCCAGGCAGATCCTATCCAATTTTGGGAATGTTTTGAAAGTCTTAATGTATATGTCCTCATTCTGTTTGGGCAGCTTCATTCCATAGCTACTAAAGATTAAGCGTTACATTTTTCAGCTTGAATGAAGCATCCATAATTGATATGGTGAACGTGTGTTCCTGTTGCTCCCTAATGTGTAGTTTCACCTGAATCACAGCCTTGTGCTTTGCCAAAGCATAAAGGAAAGAAACATTTGAAGCAGATGAGAAAAAGGCTGTATATGTTCAGATCTTTAGTTTCAGTTCAGCAAAATATGGTGAATTTTGGCCCTGATTGTTGAGTAGTTCCACACATTTAGTGCCTGTGCCAGGGCTGAAAAATCTCACTGATAAAGTTGAGTATGCCCCCAGTGGCTTGTGAGATCAGCACCCTAGTTTAATAAAGTTTACTAGTCCTAAGGCTTAAAATAGTTTTAATGTGATATTTTTATTGTTCATTTTTTCGTTAAACTCTAGTTCTTATAACAATAGTCACAGAAACACTGTGCAAATGCTACCTGAGCTTTGCATGTTTTGTTTTTAGTAATTTAGGCTTTGTGGATACTGACCATTTGTGGTGGGTTGACCTTGGCTGGACGCCAGGTGCCCACCAAGCTGCTCTATTACTCTCCTTCCCAGCACAACGGGGAGGAAGAAAATAAGATGAAAAATGCAAAACTTGTGGGTCAAGATAAAGGCAGTTTAATGAAGCAATACCAAAGGTCACACGTGCGGAAGCAAAGGAAAAGAAAAGATGTTATTGTCTACTTCCCATCAGCAGGCGATGTTCGGCCACTTCCCAGGAAGCGGGGCTTCAGTATGTGTAGCGGTTGCTCCAGAAGACAAATATTGTACGTAACAAATGCCTCCGCCCCCGCTTCCTTCTCCTTTCTGATAGCTTTTATGTACGAGCAGATGTCATATGTTATGGAGTATCCCATTGGCCACTTTGGGTCAGCTGTCCTGGCTGTGTCCCTTCCCAAGATCTGGCCCACCCCCAGCCTGCTGGTGAGGGGGGCAATGTTGGAGAGGCAGCCTTGGTGCTGTGCAAGCACTGCTCAGCAGTAGCCAAAACCCTGGTGTGTTATCCCCACCTTTCTAGCTGCCACGACAAAGCACAGCACTGGAGGGCTGCTGTGGGGCTCAGCATTCAATAAAAGTTTCATTTTTTAAGGGTTAAATTCTGCTGTCAGCAGCCTCATTTGCCAAGGTCAAATTCTTGTTTGACTTTAGCTAGCTTGCGCCATCACTGTGAGGGGATTTTGTGGAACCATTTCTCAGGAAAAAATGAGTTACTGCTGTTCTTTTGGCCCTCACTGGGAGAGGAAGAGTCCAGGGTATGGCTTGTAGGTAAAGAAATTACTGTATGTATCAGAAATTGTGTCTAACCTTGGGTTAATGGGTATAGTTTTCATTTAATTAAGGCTAATATATGCCAGTGGAAGATTTGGTCTGTGTCTATTTAGATGGTCCAATTTTTCTGTTCCTTGGTGATTATTTTGAGATCTGGGATGACTGAGGGGACTGAACGACAGCAGCTGAGCTGAACAGAGGTGCTTGTGGACTGCATAACCACCTTTTACCTTGCAGAGCTTGAAGAATGGGGACACTTTACATCCCAGATAGCTTAATCAAAGATGATATCTTTTATAAAAAAATCTCAAAGGGCATTAAACACTTTGAGCCAAATTCAGCTGGTCTGTATCTGTGCAAGCTCATTTGTTCTGTGGATGTAACCAGAGGTTGTTGCCTCTGAATCTGTCAAATTGAGGTTACCAAATCTGAAAGCTGTACCTAATGTTACAATGAAGGAAAACCTGGTTTCTTGGAAGTTATAAAAGTATTACTCCATAGCTGTTTCTGCAAATTACTCCTGAATTTAGCACATGAATTAGGTGGCACCTGCACATTTCCATGCACGGACTCGTGTATTATCATTGGAAGTATTACAAATCCCGATTCCAGAGCTCATTTGTTGGCCAAAGAATATGTTGGGTTTCAAATGTGGCAGTGTAGAGATGGTGCTGGATGTGCCCAATCTGTTGTGTTATGGTTAAATCTGAATTTTTAAACTGGTATTATTCAGTAAGGAGCATATTCTGGGTCTGATACAATCTGTTATTTTTCCTGGAATTGTAGTCTTTAAATTGGATCCAAGACTTCGTTATGCTGGGAGTTTTGTAAGCACAATACAGTCTCTGCCTGAACAGGCATAAGGGAAGGAGGATAGAATTACTATTATCCTCCAGGATAAGGAGGATAAAGCCAGGCTTTTCCTCCCATCTCTTTTCAGGGTCTTGACAAAGTTAGGAGCCTGGTCTTTGTGGATTCTTTTCATTGCTAAAGCACTTCTTTCATTGCTTTTAAAATGATATTTGGGCAGCTCAGCTAAGAGTGAGAGCATGGAAATCTAAGCCAAAGATACAAAGAGCTTTGCCCAAAGTCACACGTGAAGTAAGCTAAATGGCAGACACATTGCAGCATAGTTGAGTAGGCGAACCATGTGGAGTATGTAATACTACTGTGTCACCACTGGAGTCAATTTGATAACATACTCCCATCCCCCCCAGAAAATATGGAGTAACTGCTCCTGTTAGTTGGCTAATAAACCAAACCTCCTACAGGTACGAATCGGTGGTGACCCCAGGGATGTATTGCCTGCAATGGCCTCTAGCTATGAGAAACTGCCTTTAGCCCCAGTGCATGGAGGTGAACAGGCTACTGTGAGTTATCTGGGCTGCAAACTTGTTGCCTGACAGCTGCTCCGGGATAACTGCTGCATGCAGCCTCTCATCTCGTGGGTTACAAATGTGCCTCAGTGACAGATGTGAAAAAGCATCAGTATCAGGAATCCCCGAAGCTGAATAGCTGTAAGTCCCATCCCCTTTGCTTACCCCTCACTGTGTACTTCATTCATTATTCTGGCAAAACTTTAAAAGCTCTTCCCCTGCTTTTGTACTGACAGGGTAACACCACTGTTTCAATTTCACTGTGCTTCTTGCTAATTATGCTAGCTGGATGACAGTTGCTAAATCGCGTTTGAATGATAGCCATGGTTTACTCTGGGTTCCCATAAAATAAAGGAATGGAATTTATTGTGAACGTGGGTGACGCTCCTCTGCACCAGCGCTCATTCACTGAGCCCCCAAACTGCCAGGCTTAAAATCTGGTGCATTATTGCCATCCTCTGTCAGCATACATCAGCTATCTGTAATAATGCCAGAATCACTACTGTATTTGAATACTAGAATCTCCTTATAAGCAGAAATTGTGATTTACTTCTCAGAAGTTTAGAATTCTGGATTGTAACCAAATTATTGCCATAGAGTTTATATGAGTAAACTTTTTTTTTCTTTCTTTTTCTTTTCTCTTGAACTCAGCCTTTTCTCTCTGCCTGAGCAAATACCTCCTTGCTAAAGGAAAAGAGAGATAATGGCTTCTGTGTACTATAATTGATGAACTTTCAGCAATTCGGAGCAAATCCAAGATTGCTGCCAACAGCCAGATGGAAAACAGTGTTAATGACATGTTCAAAGAAAAGTATGTTATTTTGATAGGAGATGGTCTAGAGACTTTAATCTCTATTGTTCTGGGGACTAATGGCATGGATAATTCCTTAAGTGAGGCCATTTTTAAACAAAAATTATCTTTTTCATAAGCAGGAAAGAGCAAACTAAAGAGTACCAAATGCATTTTCAGTGCTCTGGCTGATATATACGCTTTACACTAACCCTCTGTTATGTGGACTCAGATGTGTTTAAATCTCATTTCTGCAGTCTGCCAGATGGTTAAAAGTCTGGACATTTCTACTGCTGATGGGTAGAAATCATAAAATGGATGGTCATGGAAACTAGAGCCAGGGTGGCAGGCTGAGGGTGGGGAGAAGTTAAAGAGTTGGGAAGGACAGACAACACTGGGACAGGAACAAAGAGAGTTAGGCTTTGGGGAAACTGGAAAAGAAGATTTCTCCCCTTCCTCTTCTTCTGCTCTAGAGCCTGGAGGGGGACTGAGGTTCACAAATCGCAAGCTTGTTTTGCTGCCTGTAAATCTCTGTCAAGCCCACTGTCAAAGCTTGTGTCTTCTCCTTCTTAGGTCCTGGCCATCCCTGCAGATGGGGCCAGCTTCGCTAGCCCAAGTGTCCGTGCTGTGTTCATGCCTCCCAGGCCGTGCCTTTTGCGTGCAGCTGCAGTGAGAGCACTGAAGGGTAGGGCTGCAAGAAAGTCTGCCTCGGGGGGCTCCACCAGTGCTGTGCTTGGGCAGCCCTGGGACTCTGAGAGGCTGTAATGACAGTCTCCTTCCTCGTCAAGTGTTTACAGAAACCATCTGCCTAGGACTATCTTTGCATGAATCTATGGTGCAAATGCTAAAGATGTGCAGAGATTATCTCCCAGTGAGTCAAAGATTACTCTTTAATGTACACTGGATTTGCATTTTGCCCTGATCTGGCCACAAATATCTCAAGTAGTGGGTCATCTTTAACCTTTCTTGAGAGATTATTCCCCATGACTCACTATTGTGAAGCATTTCCTCATACTCAGCTACCCTGCCCCGTCTTTGACCAGCCTTTGTATATCTGCTCTGTACAGATCCAGACTCCTTAATTTCACACTGACTTTGCTCCTCCTCACCTTAAAGAGGTAGATTTGTAGGGAGAGCTCGGGGGAGGTTGCCAAGCATTCTGCAGCCTGTCCACATTAGTTCTGGTCACAGTCTGTTTCAGGTGATGGGGGCCAGACAGCCTTCCCCACCTCACCACTGCAGCTGCATCCAGCCCCCTGCTTTCCAGCTGTACTTGTTGCTTGGTCACGAACCACCACGTTGTTATCCTTCTGGTAACACCTCCTAGAGCTGAAAGGCATACTCCAGGGGCTGTTGCTCCAGCAGCCCACAGACAGGGAGAGATGCTTCTCTTGGGCTTGGTGATATGTTTTGTCTACTAAAAAAATGAATCTCTTCTCCCTCTGTCTCTCCTTTTAAAAATCTCATATTGCATACTTGTACTGGCAGCCATCCTCCTCAAATCGGAAATCTTATTTCATTATGTCCTACCCATGTTCTAATCTCCTCAAGACCCTTTTGAATTATTTCACCAATCCTGTCGGTGTCCCTAATTTGACTTTAGGATGTAATATCTTTTGCTGATGTGTTGTTTAATTCCTTTCTGTAGATTATTAATGTAGACATTACCTCATAAACAGTTATGGGCATTTGATTAGATACCTTCCACCAACTTGCTGTTTTATTGTTTGCCATAAGTCTTTGCCCGTTATTCTGTTGGACATTTTCAGACTGTCAGTGTTCTCTTCCAAGACAATTCAAATTCCTGTGAAAAATATTTCTTCTTTTCTTCTTTGTCTCAAGTGAGTAGCCAATATTTGTATATTCCCAGGTATGTTTCATTAGAAAGAGTAACTGTTTCTATACCTTATGTATATTCTTGGTGCAATTTTTTTGTCTTTATCAAAAAAATGGATCTGTCCTTCTTGCCTTAGAAGAACAGAAAGGATGAACAGCAGTGGTGCTGTCCCCCTAATATCCCATGCCTGTCTTGCCAGCGAGCTCTGTTCCCAAGAGGCTTTACGGTGTGCTCCCTTTGCTACCAAGTCCCATTCAGAAATACACCTTTTTGCTGCCTAATAACCTAAAAACCCTAGTGTTACCCTCCATATTAATAACATTAATTAATACAAAACAAAAATTAATAACAATAATATAAATAAATAATAATAAAATAATAAAGTTTTAAACTCAACTAATGTGGGTGAGTTTTACTGTATTACATCCCCTACATCCCCAGGCCAGTACTTCTGTTGCTTCCAGTGTTGGTTTTTGGGTTGTTTTTTTTTTTTTTTGTGAAACGAAAGGGATCGGTTTGTTCTGCTGCTGAGGCCTGAAAAGAGTGTTTGGCATGTGCATTATATATTGCATATTGTTGGTGATTACCTTGGATCAAAGATAAACTTGCTGGCAGCCATTATCACCTCCTTGCAGAGCAGTAAAAGTTTGGTAGGACACTGTAACCTGCTATTTCAAATTCAGCAAAGTAGCTCTCAAAAGGAGGCAGATAAATCTGCGGTGTGCTGCGAGCCGTCCAGGATGAGCTGACATAATTATTTGTCCATACAATCTTGGTCATATAGAGAGATTTTCCAGGAACTCAGAAACCTGGCATGTCTGGGCTGTGAATAACGTGGGAGGAGAAATGCTGTGTCCAGCACAGCCAGCCTATAGGCACTTTTTGGATAGGTGTCAGAAGGAGCATAGTGTGGTGTGTTGCCTTAAATCAATGGTAATCTCACTGCAGCAGAAATCTCAACATGCACCAAACGTTGTTGCCACTGCCCCGGAGGGAACAGCTGGGAATAGGAAAGGGAACTTTGTTCCCAAACGTGTAACCCTTTTTACCTCTGTGTTTTTATGTTTTCTGCTCTGTCATGGTGCTTGGTGTTGTGAACCTTGCTTTGTGCCCTTGGAAAAATAACTTTAAAATGGCAAATGTTCAGGGAGAGCCTGAGGATGTGCTGGATGAGACACACACCTAACTTGAGCTGCTTTTGGTTCGTATTTAGTTTAACCAGTTTCTGGGCCCCCTCTTTAAAGGACTGGGGGATACCTATATTAGGGAGGGGTGAGTTGTCCCTGGGAAGCACCTGTGTCTTTCCACTGTTAGCATGGGGACTCAGAGTAGTTACAGGAAGCACAGGGGGACTTGTAGATAGCTCTTCATGAGGTGGACTGAATCCCATCTTACATGGTGCATTTTCAATACGTAACACAGAACTAGAGGTACACCCAGGCCTTTTTGAAACAAGCCAGCTCCAAATCCAAAAGAAATATGATCACATCAAAATCACATTTTACTCAAGTCTAGTAATCCTTTGGAAAGCAGGGAGTAGATGGCAGGCTGTGCAGGAGCAGTGGTGTCCTAAACCTGAGTTAGTGTCTCTGGATGGCAGGGTGGGATGGAGATTTGCATGGCCGGACCGCACGTGATGTCGGAAGACATTTGGGGCACAGTCCTTGCTGCCTTGTCAGCAGGTGACAGGCTAAGCCGCCTTCCTCCCAGCCCCCAAGCTTCCTTGCAAAGGAACCTGTGTAGGTGAGCAGGCAGGGACCTGTAGGGTCCTCCTGTAGGACCCCTCTACAGAGAAGATCTGGGGACAAGGGCTGCAGAACACAGCATCCTGCATGGCAGGGACCCAGCTGGCACATGTGTCCAGGCCTAGGACAGCAGAGCTTCCCTGGCCCATATTTAGACTAAGAAGCCATGAAAATGAACTCAGGATGAACAACAACAACAAAATGTTTGAAACTTAAGTGGAGGCCAAATGAGATTTCAAATTTATTCAGTTAAGGGAAGCCACCTACTCCTTAGTTAGTTTCAGAAAATATTTCCAATTCTCCCTGAGTTCTGTCCCAGAACTGCAGCCAGTCAGATAACAGCATGTGAGCCATCACAGAGATGTTATTAGCTCAGACAGAGAAAAATATACTTTCAGTTATTACACGCTAATAAAGCACAAACTAAACAAATTTAGGCAACAGAAGCAATTATATCATTAAACATTTAACTGCAAGATTGATTTTTAAATTGCTAATAATTCAAGGCATGCACACAAAGTGGAAGGGGGAGGAAGGTAATTTTAACAATTGAATCTAATCAGTGCCTCAGTTCAAATGCATAGCTATAAATGTCAAAATACGTAAGATCTGATGCAAGAAGAGAAGTGGAACCAGAATGGATGAGCATTCCTCACTCGACCAGATTCTTCTAATTGGGAGGAAGTTAAACACATGGAGTGGGGGAACTTTGTGAGCTGGGTTAGCTCCAGAGCTCCCTTTAGATACCAGTCTACGTTCCTGAACAGCCTTGCAGAATCGGCAGGAAGCAGTGAACCCAGGCACAAACTGCAGGATCAGCCTCGTGCTTGCATGAACCCTTCCACGTTCTGCTGCTGTCGCCTGCGAAGGTGAACAAGCTGGATCCTTACCGAATCAAGAGAGGGCTGCTGTGAGGGAATGAATTTTCCCTCCTCATCTGAAAAAAACTGTTTTATTTTGCTTTTTGAATTGCATGGGAAGGAAGGGAGAGACTGTCCTGGGCTGCAGCAGAAGGTGGGTTTGATGAAGATCAGTGCTGTTGGGGTAAAGCAGGGTGGGACTTCTCTCAGCTGCAGGGTTGCATTTGTTTTCATAGTTTATGGCAGGGCTACTCCCTCTGAAAAAGTATAAATCTTAATCAAATAAAACTGATGTGCTGCCATATTTACCCAATCTCTCTGGTTGTCCTACATCATGTTTTAACATATAAGTTACATGACAGAGTTATCCAGGGGTTGCCAGCTGACACAGAAACAAACCCTCATGTTAAATTGCCTGCAGATGTCCTCTTCTAACTCCTGTAAGGAACTTCTACCAGTTCTCTCCTCTCTCCACTTTTTTTTCTCCTCTGTGTGTGTGTGTGTGTGTGTGTGTGTTAAATAAAAGCAGCAGAAGAGGAGGAAAACAATCTCAGTTGAATCTCTGTGCTAGTGCCTCTGTTTGCAGGACAGGAAGCCTTAAGAAGACAATGCAATTTATAGGCAAACACAACAAAAAACCCTGTATGGATTTCCATGAACTTTAGTGGACCAAATGGGTCATGGTTATTTTTAAGACTGGAGCTGACTGAATCATGCCAAGTCTGATGCTGCCAAGGTGGGCTTTTCAGAAGATTCAGACCTGAGGAGGTGAGATGATCTTTCTGTTCTGTTGGCTGTAATTTATTTGATACCAGAACTTATAGCTTAGGGGTTTGACTAGACATCCCTTTTGTTTTTATATTGATCTAAAGAAATCAGAGTTTTATCTGATGGACTTAAACTCTTGTTCTTTTGGCAGAAACCTCCAAGTAAGATTGTGACATTCTTGAAAACATTCACTGTTTTCATTTATATAATTAGGAATTTTTGTTTTGTTTTTGTTTTCATTGTACGAATTTACTGAAGTTTGTGAACTTTTTGCCTGGCTGTCTCCTGTGGTTGGGGAATCACAGAATGTTGTTTCTTTTTCCTGGCTGGAGGAGTATGGGCTATTTATGCGTAGTTTTAAAATATGCTTTCTGTGAGTGCTTACACCACGCTTCGCAATGTGATATTTCTGGATGATCAGTCTAGCCAAAAGCAATTGCAAAAGGTTAGTGGAGAGCAGAGCTCCCATTTAGACACCTACATGAAATATCGGCCCTTCAAAAGCTGTGAGTGCCAAACAACTCCCACTTGGAACAATGGAAGCTGGTGAGTGCCGACAGCTTCTGAAAACCTGGCCTCACACAGCTTCAAAAGAGATTGATTAGCAAGTCCAGCAAACTGGGTTTTTTCTGTACTTGCTTAGCTCTGCATGGAGAATATTATCTGCACTTGAAGTGTGCTCAGCGGTTGCAGGTGATGCACAAAGAGGAAGGTTCCTTCTGGGAGGGTGGAGTTCCAGGTGGGTCAGTGGGTGGGCAAACAGGTAGCTAGGTGGGCAGGCAGCTTTATGCCAGGTTTCCTTCAGGAGAGCTTTGGCCAGGAGTGTTGAACTTCCCTAGGCAGGTAGAAGGAAAGCCCTGGGGAGCTACCTCTGTAACTCCGCCGAGTGGATCTTTTTTAGTAAGATAACAAAAGTAGTTTTCCCATTTGTCTTAAACTGCTTCGGAAGTGACATAAACAAAACCAGAAAAGGCCACTCTGACATTACTGAAATAGGGATGTCCAGATGGGAAATTATAGTATTATAACTCTTGTATTCAAACTTCATGTCCTGTGTAACTTCCATGTGTGGGCAAAGGAGATAAATTTGCTCTCTGGAGCTACACATGCGCTTCTTTCTTTTGGTTAAGCCTGAAACACTTTACTTTTGCCTCCTGTGATGGTGGAGTGAGGTCCACAGGAAAAGTAGGATTAGAAATTAATGTTCTGGGAGCTTTATTTTTAAACTAAATTATCTTTGTGGCTTTCTGAAATGTTTGGGGGTTTTTTTTGGTGTTTTGGTGTTTGTTTGTTTTTTTTTTAAATTCTATCTATCACAAATAACCAACCATTTTTACAGTAAAGCAGACCTTTCAAATATGAGAACAATAGGACTTTGCTAAAATGAGGAAAGATTGATTCTGAAAATGAAAGAATGAGTTTTGGTTATTGTTGCATTTTAAACTTGATAAACAGGTTGGGGACCAGTATGCTTGCAAATGACCTAAGTCTTCCTTTTCAGTGGTAATCTGTATTCTTTTGAAAAGCTAATAAAAGTGGTGTATGAAAGAAATTCCTGGGGCACTGCAGAACTCACCCTCCTAGGGAGAGAGCCAGATGTGCTGGGTAATAACCTAGCAAGCATTCAAAGTCAGGGCAGTAACCGCTTGGTATCACCTAAGCCAGACATTCTGTATTGGTGCAATGCAATATTGCATACTGGTCACATTCGCAGCAGAGAGCTGGAAGACATGTGCAGTCTTATTAAAGGAAGGGGAAAATAAAAAATAAAAAAAAAGGAGGGGACAGGGAGAAGGAGAGAGAGACAATGTGTCTGTCCTGAGAAGCAGCAAAGTAGCAGACACACTCCTCCACATGTGTATTAGTCTGTCAGCCTGGATTCTGTTATCCAGATGTTGGAGTGGATCCTATGGCAGGGACCATGAAGGAAAAGGCTTTTAAAAGAAATCATATTTCAGTGGTGAAATTAACGTTACCAGATTTTTCAAATGCAATTGCTAGTGTAATTTTTCAGAATGCTTTAGCAAAATAACAAATTCTAGATTTAATGATTTTTACAGGCTTATTTGGCAGTGCCTCTTCCAAACACAAGCATACATGTGTGAAACTGGTCAATTGCTTTTAGAACCAAGATGCCTTAGAGTAAACAGCCCATTAAAATTGTTCGAAACCTGTCCCACTGAAATGAAAAATGTTTGTGGATGGGGTCCCAAAGTCCGATGGGCCTTTCTCAAGGCTTCACCCCTCAGCATCAAGCCCTTTGAGAGCTTTGGCCATCACATCAGAATGGTGCTTATGCATAATAAAAGCATATGCTTGCAGTGGCAATCAGAATACATCAGCATCAAATAAGGTTTTTTTAAAATTCCAAATTTACTTTGCCAGATGCAGCAAAAAAATAAACTACTTATGGCATTTATGGTGTATTTGTAACTTGAAACTGATGGCTTCGTGTTACTGGGCATAATGTACATGGCATATAAACAAACACTGCACAAAAAGACAAGTCCCAGCTTTGTCTCTCTTGACACTTTGCCTGTGTGACTGGGGTCCCACAACGAATGCCATGTGTATTTCTGCTGAGCTCGTGTTTACATTTAGCTCGGCTCAGCTGTATGCTGATCTTGCCCACGTGTGGCAGCATCAGGGCGTCTGATGGGAAACTGGGGTGCGGTGATAGGAGACAATGTGCATGCCTGACCAGCCATGGTTATCACAAGGGGAAAGGGAGAGCATCTGTGAATAAACATTTATTTGAATGTGTTGAACAATGCAGTTGTTGTTCCTGCCTGTAAAATTTTCATGAGGCCTCAGGAGTGCAACATTTACATAAAAAGATGGTGAGATGCAAATGTTACTAAACCTCATATTCATGACTGATAAGGAGCCACTGCTTTCAGCTATTGCAGAAAGCAGAATGTGGGTACATGAAAACTTGAAGAGCGGATTTGTGATTATGTTGCAAACAGAAACAAGGCAATTTTATATCAATATTAGTACAGTGCACTTTGGAAGCAGTCTGGATGTTTTCTTACATAATTACGGCTTCAGTAAAATTGTAAGTTTATAGAGACAGCTGGTGTATCTTTTCCCACGTTGGAATAGTATCAGCTGAGTAGGTCTTGTGAGAAATGTTTAGTTTGTAGTTTTGGTAAAAGTCAGACTCGCAGATGTAGATTTCTTTGTGGCATTTCACCGTTGGAGATGATCTTGACTCTGCTGTGAATCTCAAAAGTTAGTGGACCTCTGCAGTTCATTCTTGCATCAGTCCTACAAAGTACATGGGGAAGTACAGCACCACCTAACTGGGGTGAAAAAAAATGTTTTCCTTTCTAATACAGACAGGGTGTATCTCTCAGTGCCTGGCAGAGACAACCAAAGTAGCCAGGGGCGGTCCAGCTTTGGTGCTGCCCACAGCAGAGGCACACTGGCACGATGCTGACCGCTCACTAGCTCACCCCGCTTGGCAGCCACACCGTTAGGATTCACCAGTGCCTGTTGTGCTGGGAGAAGGGAGGAAGGGGTCCATGGCTGCCGGCCCCTGCCCTACGGGGTCTCGAGGAGCTGAGTGTTAACCCAGACACCCATAACCTTGCAGCCTGCCCCGGTGCTGAGCTACACTTCAGGCAGGGCTGGGCTGAGAGCTTTCCAGGCGAAGCAGCCCGGCATCGCACCCTGCAGTTTGTCAGAGTGAGAGCCTTGGAGCCGGCAGGGTGTGATTCATCCATCCCAGCAAGGTCTCTGAGGCAATCTGACATTATTCGGACTGATATCATTAATTAATGAGGGCTGAATGTTATTCTTAGACACTGGATTGAGTATTGGGTAGAGAAGCCTGTGAAAGGGCTCTTTGATTTTGGAAAATTCCTATGGCGCTGTCAAATTTGCTAACAAAATTAAATCATCTGCCAACTTTCCAAGTTAAGGAGCACATCCCTTCTGGAGGCCTGACTGAGTCTCCTCAGTGCCTTCTTGGGATCAAGGGATTATTTGATTAATGCCAAATGAAAATGATAGATAGCCTCCAAAAAGCAGTCATATTACGTCTATCAGGCGGGCTTTGGAGAAAGCATTTTTGTTTGCTTCAGCACAGATTTGATCCTCCCCCACCTTTGTTTGGCTGTGTTTGGTTTAACACGCTGAAGGTGGAAGGGAGCCAAAACCAAGAGGTTTTGTGCAGCCTGGGGGCTGGTCACCAGGTTGTGCCTGGGCTCTGCCCCTCTGCTGGGGTGGCCCACAGCCTCCCACAGCGGGAGCAAGGACCTGTTCATGCTGCTGTGGCTAATCAGACAAACCCCAAATTTAATGAGGTTTGGGTCTGGTCTTGAAAATGTCAGGGGGGTGCTCCAAAGCAAATGAAGAGAGCAGCTCCCCTTGCTCCTGATGCTCATGTCCTGGGGGCTGGAGCTGCTCTTCACTCCTCCTGACACTTTCCTCCCCAGAGCCACCTCTTGCCCTAGTGTCAGCTAGCCGCCCGCTTCATGGACCTTGCAGGTGTCCAGAATTAGCAAAGCCTTTGCGGGCCTCTGGCGGCAGATATATAAATATAATGCTGTCATTTAAAACCCCAGCCCCGGCAGGGCTGGGAGCGCAGGAAGCACGGCGCACATGTGGGTCAGCCGGTGATCACACATGGATCCCATTGCAGCCCTAATAATGCTGGGGTGGGGGGAGAGGGGTGAGGGGGGGCCGCCAGCAGGTCAGCCCCCCTGCATAGTCTGTCTCCAGGCTGCTTTTGGTCTTTGTGTAAACAGAGAGGTGCCCAACCCTGGCTGTTCCTCAGTTTGCTCTTGGTGCCATGTTTTTGAGCAAGGAGGTGGCACGCGTGGCCAGCTGGTCTGCCCGTGTGGCGGGAGCTCATTTAGTCATTGCTGCATGGAGCCCAACGCTTTGTGGCAGGGTTAATGAACATGTTATGTGAGGTAGGCATATTTGGGATGATACCCACATAGTGACAGTGATCGTGTCACCAAGTGTTCATCTGCACTGTGGGTCAGGTTCATCTTTCAGCTGTAGCGTGTTGTCCTCAGGGCAGCTGCTGCAATACGTGTGCATGTGTGCGCACACACGCACAGCTGGGAGCAGACCGGCAGCCCATTTAGCCGAATAAAGCACATGAATGCTCACCATTTGGGACAAAAAAAATAAAATCTGTTATAGATTGTGCTAATTATAAAGAGGTTTGACGTGGTACCATACGTTCAGCAGCAGAAAGGCCTGAGTTATTTGAATCCCCTGTTTGGTTTGGTGTGGCTTGTGTCCATGAACCAGGCTGTAATCTGTAATTCTGGCTGCTGGAGTAAGGATTTTTTTTAGGGATGTGTGAGTGACTTGCTTTAGATATCTGCTCTAGAGGCGCCCTTAAAGCATTTTGCTTCCATTGCCAGGATCAACAGACGAGGTGCTGGAACAAACTGATAAATTAAATAGCAACAAGTTACCCAGACCTGATGGTATTAATCCAGGAGTTGTGAAAGGCCTGAGGAATGAAGTGCCTGAGCTGCTCACAACAGAAATGTAGGGACTCAAGGGAAGTGGAGAATTTAGGAGCGACAGTCTTTGTACTTACTTTTAAAAAAACAAACATGAGAGTGGTGCTGGGAAGCACCTCCAAGCCTTACTGCAGGGCAAAAATAACACCTAACTAGCTGCAATAATAAACAATGGTGAAGTTATAAACACACCTCCTACATCAATGATATGAAAGGGACGAAGTGGGATGTATTTTCCAAAGGAAAATTGGAAGTCTTTGTTGTGTCATAATTTTTAGAACGCACAAAAAAGCAGATTTGGAAGAACAGGTTAGTTTTTAAAAAAAATCTCAAGGACCTTTCTTGTCAAGGGAAAAAGTGACATTAAGTCATCCATTAAAAATGCATATGGAAGAGAAAAAAAGAAAATAATACTAAACATTCAGTTTTCAGCCTGGTACCCAAGATCAGCAGCAGGGTGTCTCAAACTGCATCCTAAATCTGATGTTGTTTAATACATGTAGTAACGTCCAGGAACACATGAAGTGAGGCCCCAATCAGACTGGAGATATGCATGTTCATATATTTTATAGGTTATTCAAGACAAAATGAAGGAAGTAAGGAATGTTTCACCAAGCCAAGTAGAAAGCACTGTGCTATGACAAATCAATATGAAAGTGCATATGAAAAAGTAATGTAGGTAGGAAAAGAATACGTGCCATTGAATAACTATCACTGTGATTAAATGGAGTGAATACTGCTTTTGAGACACGCTGCATTACTCTTTTTTTTCCATGCTGAACACTGGTCTGGTACTCTTTGCTTATCAGTTTCTAATTTATGGCGAAATATGAACCTGCATCCTATGACAACTGTTCTTCTTTGATAACTTTCTTAAAGTTATTCTGAAGAAATTCCTGAGCTTCTGGTACACTTGCATTCTGTCCAGACCCACCAGTGATACATGTGGTGCAGTGGCTGACAAATGGCAGTGATGGTAATTAATACCATAATCAGCTGTTGTAGCTGCTATGATGGGCCTCTGTGCTTGTGACTGAGCACGGTGGCTGGGGTGGATTCAGGATTAATGTGTGTCCTGGTACTGCTTCTCCACAGAATCATTCTTAGTGCTGCTGCCGTTAGTTTTGGTATGGAGTTTGGTATCAGTGTGGTTTTGTGACATATTTTTAGCTGGCTTACATTTACTGTCTCTTGCAGTATAAAAATGTTTTTTAATTTGTAGTAAGAGAAGTGAGACAAATTCAGTGATTTCAGAAACAGAGAAATGGAATATGAAAAAGAAATACAGGAAGGTTGATGCTCAGCGACATATTAGAAACCCACTCTATAACTCTCCCCTAGCCAAGGAAATCTCTTATGTTCTGAGACTGTAACAGAAAACACCCCTGACCCTATCATCAGGTGGGGTCCTTGGAAAAATGCTTTTAGTGATCCTCAAGACTATCTGCAGCCCCACAGGATGCTGTATTATTCTGTGCAGTTTCTACTCAGGCATCATGTCTACTTGCATGAGGACTGGGCACTGGGAAGGGACTGTGGGCCCTGATGACTGGTGACCCCTTTTGCCCAGAAGAACCGTGCAGAGCAGGAGGAAGCCAGGTGAGCATCCTTCCCGCTACATCAGTGTCTTCAGGCATGGCCTTGAACATTTACTTGCAAGATGAGAGCATAGTTTGGTCTCCATCCCTCTAGGAAGCCTTCTTTCCAGAGGAGACTGCCAAGGTTAATATGGGTGTAACCTGAGGTGTGGTCAAGGTCTTGTTTTTTGGGACCTGGATTAAAACCATAACTAAATAACCACCTTTCTGCTGGTGACAACTTCTGGTTGTTTCTGAGCTGGGCTGGATTTAAAATGGTCGTGTGGACGACCCAATTCCTATTTACAGTTTCCTCAGCTCCACAGTGCTCCCAGATATATCTTTACTCGGGGAACTACTTAAAGCAGTTGCCACATAATTCTTTCAGAGTTTCCATTAGTATCAGTTTGTGCAGAGGGTGCCAAGTCCAGTTCTCACTTATGTCAGTGGGAACCGAGTGCTCTTTGAGTTCCCTCAGATCAGCAGACTGGCGCTGGCTGCCCAGTACCGTGCATTTTGTAGGAAGTGTTTTCTGCTTTACCATCTCCCACTTTCTGTCTTCCTGGTTTCCTGTAGGTACCCTCCTCCGACTTACATGCCATGTCTTCATTACTTTGTGTCACTAGGGTCAAGTTTCATCTCACCTAACTTGACTTGTCCAAAAGCTAAACCTATCTTCAGAGCTAATGGAAATAGAGGCATAACCCAAGGGTATTTAATCCCATTTTAAAATAGATTTCAAAGGAGCCTAGGAAACTTTAGTCTAGATGTTGAACTTTTGAGCAGCTAAGGTAAGGTAAAGATAATCTCACTAAAGGATTTGCATACATTGCTGATTCTTAAGTCTGTAGTGAAAGGTGCATTCACAGACTTGAAGAGCTTCCTTAAACTTTTAAAATAAGGTATGACATGCCAGCTTTATACAAATGGATCAGATGGGAAAAAAGTTCTACCAAATATCTTTCAAACTGCTATCTTGGATTTACAAATTACTAAATTTTTTTATGGCTCCTGTGGCAGTAGGAGGGCAAAAGTTGTTCATGGCCTCATGGGGCTGTGACTTTTTAAAATTTCGTAACTCACTTTTGCATGCTATTTTTCCTTTAACCACACTTGTAGGATTACGCATAATTTTAAAAGTACATTTAATCCTGTCTTTTTAGAAGTTTGGTGAAATATTTTGCTTTAATGCTTTGTGTCTGCTTGGCTCTTCATAAAAATTAAATACATGCTAATCTTTATTTTTCCCCTGCCCCAGAATGAAGTTCTTTTAAAACAGGCTCAAATGTCCAACCCTGTTACCCAAGTTGATGGTATCATTCCCAGCTAGCATCCCTGTGCCTCTTGCAGATTTCAGCTTTTGCTGACAAGGAGGCACTGCATTCCCAACTATTTGCACCATATGGTGAATAACTGCAGCTTTTATCGTGAAGGAATCCCTGAGTGCTCTTCAAACAATTTTTATAGGAGTCACTTCACTCATCACTGAAGTTGAGCCAGTGCTAGGATAAGACATGGCAACCATTCAGTGGTAACTGGAGTCTGCAGCACTTCTGGAAAAAACTGGGACCATTTTGCAAAATGTCAATATTTTTGATGACGTTGGTCATGGGAGGCCAGGTCCTCAGTATGAATAAATTATTTTTTTTGCTTCGCTAGCGTCTGTAGAGTTGCCGTGATTTCTACCCATGGTGAAACTGGCCCTGCTTAAGTGCTTTTCACTCTCTGGAGCATTGGTTATATAAAAGCCACTTCTGTGTGATTTCCCACTTTGTAAATCTTGAAGCAGCTGTCAGAGGAAGTGTCTAATGTTGTCTGGGAGGGACACCACCACTGCCTCTCCCTGGTCCTTTCCCTGCTGCTCGCTGATCTCCCCAAGCCCTTTGCAGAGCAATAAACTGCAGTGGGTGCATACCCTGCACCCTGCTCACTTGAGGGTGATGGGAAGAAAAACAGCCTTATCCTTGGCTTATCCTCATAGCCAGCACCAGGTGGAAGTAATGACCCAGGTGGCTTCTGTATGTTGATCTGTAGGCAGATCTGGCAGCTCCGCCAGTTGCCAGTTCGATCCCAAGCATGGTATGAGGTCTCCCTCTGGTTCAGTCTCCTGCTGTGCAGCAAGGAGATAGCATCTCACCAGCGACAAAGGAGGCAGCAGTGTTTTCCCGCTTCATGCATCTGTTATGAGGATAAATTAACCAAGTAACACGGGCAAAAAGCTGCAGAGTGGATGCATAATTTAAAAACAAACAAACACCAGGCAGAATTCCTGAGGTTAACAATGCAAGTCCATCTCAGATGCCTAAAGCTAGAAATCACAGCTTTCTGCCATCACTTAAAACAAGCAAAATTAGAGATTTTCCCTGGGAAGGTTTTTGAAAGGAAACTATCTTCTCATGCAGTCAAAAGCCCCTCTTAAAACCTGTGGGGTGTTTGCTTGAGTCAGAGCCATAGGATCTGGCCTGGCATGCATTGCCCTTGCAAATGCAGCACTCTTCATCAGAGGGAAACATCACATTGAAGAAATTAAACAGGAGCTCCAAAATAATGTGTTTTTTCTTTAAGATGTGCAAATTCTCATGATCTTGTAAGTACATGCCTTAACCAGAGGGTCTCCAAGACAGGTTTAATGTGCACCCTGGGATCTGGTAATGCAGGACTTCCCACGACATCAGCTGGGCTTTTCTGAAAAACATGATAAAAATGAGGGCCATGACATTATGGGTGGAGTTGTGTGGAAGAGAGCATGTGTCTGACAGCATTTTTTCCAGGAAACTGGACAGCGAGCTTGTGCTTTCAGATGCTTTACTAGATGCTGCTGGTGATCTTGATGAGCAAACCAGGCTGCCTCTCCGCTGAGTGGGGTTCAGATAGTGCCCAGCCACACTGTTGCATGCTTTCATGTGGTTTAGATATAGAACATTTACGTGGTTTTGAATGAGATAGACTTTAATGAGAAGACAGTTTTGGAAGTGCTGGCTGTAATAGCAGCACTGTTAATATTACAGTTTTTGGCATGGCAGACACAGAAAAGTCTTTCTAGAGCTACATATCTGACAGGCTTGAGAGAAGGTAGCATCTCATCTATCTGTCTTGCTCTGCATGTGGCTATAACTTGAAACCATTATTTCCTCTGTGACAGGCAAACGATTTTAGCTAAAAATTGACTTGGATGGGGGAGAGAAGGATTGGGTTCACATATGTAGGCATAACCTATGGCACATCATCTTCCTTCCTATTCTAGAGAAAAGTTTTGAGATAGCTTCTTGAAATGTTTCACTAACAGGAACACGAGAAAGGTTTTTGTAAGGAGAGGTTCTTGAAGGGAAGGAATCTGTAATTACATAACTTTCATTTATGCCAACATCCATTTTTAATGCTTTTCATTTTCAGCTATCAAATCAGCCATCCATTTTCAAATAATCTGTTGGCTGCATTACACTGAAGCTTTAAATTTTTCTGTATCCAATCTGTATATTTACATTTGAAAAAAAAACCCTTTATAAGAAATATCTTTACATTAGGGTTGGGTTGGTGGTTTGTTTGTTTTTTTTTTTAAGAAGCAAAAATGATAAGTCATTTAGAAGGGGCTGAGTATATGGATATTGTTATTTTTAAGCTATATATCACTGAACACATTGTCAGTAAAGCAATACAAAACGTTACACTTCTCCGATTTGAGGAGATCTGCTCCCTGAATGGAATGACATTGAAGTAATGTAGAAGAATTACCTTGGAAACCTATCAAGAAAATAAAAAAAGATGTAAAATAGCTTCACAATACTCAATTTAAGTATAGTGACACTTCACAGGAAAAGACAGTCACATGCCATCTACTGTAATACTTCCAAGTCTGCTTTCTAGCACACTAGGCTAATCTTCATACTTTTGGGATGCAACAACAAAGACCAGAACGGAGGCACCCCAGAGAGGCTGCCAAGCCTCTGCCTGCCGTAGGTATGGATGGAGCAGTGGAGCTGGTGAGGTGTGACCCACGTAAGCATCGCCTCTGTGAACCTGTAGGGGAGCTCAGCACCAGTGCAGCATGAGGCCCGTTGTGTGGCCACAGCCCAGGGGTCCAGCCAAACACTTCCAACTCCAGAGGCTGCCCTCTTGGGTACAAAAAGCTGGTGTGAAGAACTGGAGCTGGGCATGTAACAGTCCCATTGCAGGAGAGCAGGCAAGCAGCGATATGTGGGGGCAGCTGCCCTGTTCAGGAGCAGAGGACCTTGCACCCAGGCTGGTCTAAAGCAAAAGTGCTTCTTCTCAGAGAAGCTGCCTAACTTTAAAGAGCTTCTCCAAAAATTTTATCCTGGCAGGCCTGGATTTCTCCTTCTTCTTTAACATGAGGGAATTTAAACACATGTCTTACCCTCCCCAGGACATTGTTCAAACTGCAGGGTCACAGGAAAGCTTAGGATGTGGTGGAGAGCAGGGCAGGGGAAACACTCTGTCTTCCAGGGAGATTGATCCACCCTCTCATGGAGGATTTATGGAGCTGGAAGGCTGAGTTTAACCATTCTCGGTGCACCTTGCGGCAATGATCAGCATCAATGGGTACTGAGTCTCAGAGATGCAATTTTGCAGCCAGGTCTACACTGGCAGAGACACAGCCAGTCCAGGTTCAGGACTTCACAGTAAAGTTTCCATCGGTAGGAAATGAGGGAAAAGTTCACCTTTCACGGTATAAATTTTTCTTCAGAGTTGTGTGAAGCATTTTTTCTACCTGAAACTGGACCTTAAATCAACATACAGGCACAGAAATAACTTCATTTTCTGAGTGCAGGTTGGTTACGTGGGTTGGTGGCCCTTGTAAATTTTTAAAAATCTGGGTAGCCTAAAGTTAACACCTTAGAAGATGACTGCAGAGGGACTCCACTGTCTTCAGAGGGAGCCAGTCTGACTGGCCTAAAGCTTTCAGATAGCTAGCGTAAGCAGAAATTTATCCCCTGCTTAAACTCAGATTTAGCCTGGTAGGCCAAAAATTTCAAAACTGCCAGATTACTTTCAGCACTGAGGTTGTTTTTAAATCTTCCCCACTCACACACACACACACACACATAAGCATTTTGGCTGCTATTTATCGCTTTAAATTGTTCCCTATCAAATACGAGAAGTGTTATGAGTAGCTAGGATGAAGTGCAGTCTCTAAGGAAGACAGTGACAAAACTCCCCTGGCTTCAATGGAGACAGGCTTTAACCCTCACCATCTTTTTTTTTTTTTTTTTAGCTGTATGTATATACTTCTGTTTGTTATGAACTGTATCACTTTTTGCCATTTTATTTTGGCAGACTTTAATGCTAGATAATAGTGTGTATTTTTTAAAAATCAAATTTCTAGCTTTGTAAAAGGAAATTATTTACTCACTTTCAAGCATTATTAATCTGTTGAAAAAAATGGCTTTATTAAGGTGTTAAAAACAGGAGACAGAGCCATCCAGAGGGAGATGACAAGAGCAGGGCTTTTCATAAGGCAAAATGTGTGAATATTTTTTAACAAACTATTCAAGTTTTAAGTACTGTCTTTTTTTCTTCTGTAGTTGTCCATGAGCACAGAATTATTTTCCACACATTTGTATGCCCTTTGAAGTAATTCACACATTGCATCAATGCATTCAGGCTGTGGCTTGCTAAAAAGCTGTGAATTCAGTGTTGATTTATAAACCTATAGTCAAACTTGATGACCAGTCCGCTCCCTGTATTTCCTGCAGTACATTTTCTGAACAGATAATCAAAACTGTCTAAGCTACAGGGCCAGAAACAAATCTGGCAGTGCTCAGTTGTCTTTCACTGAAGTCATCCTTCAGTACAGAACTTCTGCAAGTAAAGACGCAGTGGAAAGACACTTCCATCCTTAGCTTCCAAAGCACTTCAAGATGTGCTACATGGAAAACTAAAAATATGTAAATTTTTTTACACCTGTAGGATATATGGATTAGTAACAGTTATTTTCAAAGGCTGATGTAGCACAGAGCCTGGTAATTCCTATTCTGTATTGATTTACAATTACAGTAACTAATTTGCTGCATTTTAAGGGAGTTTGTAGAAAATCCTGCTAGATCTTTATGAGCGGTGGTTACTGAATCTCAAAGACAAATGATTAAAAATGAGCTTGCGGAGTGTCAAAAAATGCCAAAGAGAACATTTTTAAAAGTATGCAAATATTTGCATCAATGTCTGCATTAATCTAAGTATTTTGACACATAATGAAAAAAACATTAGCATGAGGAATGCATTATACAAAACCACAATAATCACTGAGATTCTATAGCATCTTGATGACCTTCCAAAATCTAGCCAATATAAACTTTGTTAAGCTAGTAGGAGTAATGATGTAATTAGTCTTGTAAACAGCTTGAGAGGTTTGGATGAAAAACATCAACCTTGGCACTTGAGGTTTTTTTACAGAACCACCAAAAAAAATGTATATACAGCAAAGTCACATATCTCTGCTTTTTTAGTAGGCTTCATTTCACCTAGCTTCAGACGTCTGTAGTCTCTGCATTTAAGCTATTTATTTGAAGCATCCTTTACATGACTGCTTCTCTCCAGCACAAGGGAACCAGCCATTTTTAAGAGCAAAAATAATTTCAGCTGAAAATTAACTAGAAAGACAAATATTCACGCAGAATACAGTCCTCCTGACTCCCTCAAAAGATGCTTTTGTGGAAGTGGTGTCTCACTGATGAGGTGAGGTCTGCAGAAGGTGGGGAGGCCTTGGGGGCAGAGGGCAGGCTGTCGCCACGCAGGTTGTCCCCGGGCAGGTGTCCCCCAGGAGAAGCGGAGCTGTCCAGCAGCGCCGGCGCATCGCACCTGCTGTCCCTGGGGTACAGCCGCTGCTCTGGCCAGCTGAGGGGACACGACATGCACATGGGGAGAAGGACCCACCTTTCCCTTCCGCCAGCGAGGGAGCACTGCCCCTGCATGCTCCGCAGCTGCAGCCAGTACCGCTTTTGAAGCCTCCTTGTTTGCAGGGGCTAAGAAAGTACCGAATGTGTCTGACATCATCCACAAATGTTAAACACAAGTGTAGCTGGGTCGACGGAAGTTCTCCTTTGAAACATGCTTTTGAAACACTGTGGTCTTCAAAGCTGGCTTACATACCCCGCGCTGATACACAGACTTTTGTTTTGCATAAGTGTTTGTTTTAATGAGGTAGTGCAATGCAGCTCATCAAAATCAAAAACATATGATGCACCCTAGGCAAGAGAAAGGCAATAACTATACAGATTTTTGAAGAGGGCTAGTCATACCACAGGCTACCATTATAACAGAAAAAACAACAAGAATTTTAATATAGCTGTCTGGCCAAATATATTAATTTAAATTGAATGGCTTTTTCTGATATTATAGCTGTGAGGCACAATGTTCTACTGGCAAGCATCTTCAAAACCTTTTTTAGAAGATTTGCTTCAAATTATTTCTGTGCACCAGATCTTGATGGTATGTACATTTGGGAGTCTAACCAAAGGAAAATAGCTTTTGATTAAATCAATGACCTTTCCTGGAGGTTGAATGAAATGGAGATTGTAATATAAAAAGCTCCCTCCTCCAAACAGTGTTTTCTTCAAAATATTTACTCTAATCTTTGCTCCATTAACTTTGCCCTAACTTTTTTTCACAAATGTTCATATCCTTGTGCCAGCACAGAAATATACTTTCCCATTAGCAAATCCTTTTAAATAAATTTTAGTCATTTCCATGATTGCTTACCCAAATGGCTTGCTAACCACTGGTTTCCATTCTTTGCCAGAGATGACTGTTGGGTGCTGTTTACTCATGGTAACTTGGTCTTTATTAAGCTCACGCTTTGTTGTGCTTCTTCAAAACCCAGTTTTACTTGTTGCCCTCAGCTAATTGCGTCTTTTGTCACTTGGAAAACTGGAGCCATTTTCCTGCTGATGTGAAGAAGAATGAGGGTGATCTTTCCTTAAAAATTATTTTCTGTATTGATTTCATTCAATAAAAAAATGGTGTCATCTTATTCTGGCAAATATCTTCACACTTTGTTATTCCATGAAGAGCTCTGGGAACCCACTGAAGCTGAGAATGACATTTAACATCCTCCCCAGCAGCTGATGTTAATGAAAGTTGCCCCCACAAGGAGACTGACAGATTGTGTGATATTAGGCTGCCTATTATTAGATTAGGCTTGCTACAAAGCCATCACAGTTTTCACCAAAAGGCACAGGCACCATAACTACTGTGCAGAGCTGGTGGAGGAAAATGATCACTTTCCTGCTCACCTGGGTGGCCTCTTTCACTTGAGTGTGAGGCAACCTACAGGCAGCCCTGACACAGCTTGAAGTGGTCTTTGGTTTTCTTCTAGTGCGGTCTGGGGTGGACACATTCTCTGCAACCCAAATTGAAGATTTCTTCTGCTGTAGAAGACAATGACCCCTTTAGGGAAAGATTTTTTTTTATTATTTTTGGCCTCTGCATGTCTGATGCATCATAAAAGACCTGATCAGGATTTGACAGTCTGGCTTTGTGCTGATAATGCAAAGATTATTTCAGAACAGAAAACAAGTCTTTGCTATATACTTTTCAGAAACACAGTCTAATGTTTTTAACTCCCAGAACAACCCTGTGTCTCTCAACATGCTTTCCATAATTTGGGAGCCATAAGAGTGATTAAAAGCAATTCTGATAAAATCACTTAAGGAAACAACTTTCTAGAATTTCTCCCATCCCTTTTTCATCATGTGTTACATTGTGCTGTAGTTCTAAAAAGTCGGTGGGCAATTCCGAGCCCCTCAGAGGAGACAACAAAATTCTTCAGTATGTAAGGTGCTGGCATTTTGCTTTCTCTTAGTAGGCAAGATCTCCTCTACCCACAAAAGGTATAAAAAATGCTAATGGACATACTAACTAATTATTTCCATTATAATATCTCTGATGCTCTGAAACACTACCCTGGAATAGTGGCCAAGTACCCTTCTCCCACCCTTAGCCTTTGGTACCTTTTCTGAAGTCCCCCTGCAGTTAATACAAGTGCACCATCGGGGTAGACCCAAGGGGCAGCAGCATCCTTCAGTGAGCCACAGGGAGATAATTTTGTCCAGACAGTTTAGTAGTTCTGCCTTGGTTTCCAGGCTGCATCAGTTGTCTCCGCAGGAAGGTCTGGATGGAAATCCTGCTTGCAGAGCGCCACTCATGACAGCAGCACGCAACCAAGGTGTGAAGGGAGCGTAGGCATAGCACTGCTGGGCTGAGCCCGTGCTACTGCCTCAGGCATAGTTTCACACTGCTTAAAACAGTGCAGATTCACACTGTTTTGGGTTTTGGTTTCTTTCTCCAGTTACTTCCTTTGCCTTGAGATGCCTCCTTGGAGGCAGGTTACCATCCATATTTGTTTTTCCTGTGTCCAGATGAAAATTCAAGATACATCAGTTAAACCCATGGGATTGAACATGGATTTATGGTCAGTCCCCACAATGACATAAATTCCCACTCTAGATTAGAGGACTGAATCTAGAACTCAACAGCAATGCTCAGGACTGGTTCTTTCAGCTGCTATCACACATGGGCAGCACAGGGCCCTGATCAGTTACATACAGTCACACTAGCTAGAAGCCTTTCAAATGGGAACTTCTCAAGAAGTAGTGCTATGTTTCAGCATGATCAGCATTGTTTCTTTAGCACAGCCAAATAACTTTCTTAAAGCGGTAACTTCATTTCATTATGATGCCAAAATAACCTACTGCATATCAAATGACTTTTCATATTTTTGGTACATTTGTCCACTTACCTGAATGCTTCTCTGAGTTTCTGACTCTGCCGTCATTCATCTGCTATGGCTAGAGCTTGGCAAAGCCACTTTTCTTCTGACTTACATGCATTTGATTACCTGATTTGCTGTTCTGTAAGTGTTGGAGGATGTCCAAGCCTGTGTCAGATTTGAATATTTTCCAGCAAAATGTTCTCATTTATAAGCCTAGCTTTTATGAAGCAGAGATGTATTTTTATTTTATCAAGGTCCCCAGCTGTAGCTCTCCCAAGACCGGACCTAGAGAGGTGCTGGTGCCTCAGGACACACCCTGATATCAGATATGCCAGTCTCAGCATAGCTGGGGACTCAGCCTGCAGCATGACAGCCCTTTTATCTCTGGTCAGAGGTGAGAGGCGATAAGAAACAGCTGATTGATGGGTGTGATCAGGTATCTCCCACAAATCATCTTGTGGTAGCATGGTGTGTCTCTGTTCTGCTGTTCTTTTAATGCTATGTGCAGGGAAGGTGTTTGTGATTTTGGGTAAGAGATCACTTTCACTCTAGTTCTGCTCTCTTAGGTTTTCTCCCTAGTTTTCTAGAAACTTCCCTAATAATAATTGACATTCTATTAGCTCCCCATGTGAGGTTGGTTTTATTTTTATTTCCACCGGTTTCTGCATTTACCAGTGGCAACCTATACTTCTACCTGCATTTGCCTACTGACCGTGAATTCAGGAAATTGCCTAAGTGCATGCTTAGCTTTGAGGGTAAACTTAAATTTCACCATTTTTAATGGGATTTAAGCATGTGCCTAAAAGTGAAACCTGAAATAAAATGGCCTTCCTGAATAAGGATGTTCTCCTGAATCAGACCCTGCATGCATTGCCTTAGAATAGATCCTGACTGTATCTCGAGTATGTTAGACATGCCAGATGCTTTCAGAAGTGGTTAATCTGATGAAAGAATTCATCTCAGAGTCATAAAGAAACCACAAGTTTCCTTCACTTTCAGTCTGCTGCTTTGGTATCATTGGTCTGCTGCTTGTGCTGCAAGAGCGTTTGTGTGGAAAGTTTCATAGTCTCATGGTTGTGTAGGTAAGAGATCTACCCAGTTGCTCACATATAAGAAGCTGGTGTGACTTTTATTTCTTAACTCTATGCAGATAACCCCGTTTGTGAGTACAGATTGGGCTTGTGCCCTTTGTGCACTTTGCAAAGTGAAAGTTATCACATGAAGACCAAAACATCCAAGATTCAAGAAACAGGAACAAGGTGCTAAAACACAAATACTGCAAAACAGAGAGAGGGCAAGAAGTGCAAAGGACAGGTACCTTCCCATGATTATTCTTCCTTGGACAGGCAACATGCTGAAAACTTTGAAAAGGGAAGAAATATAAGAAACAGTGTCAATATACAGCACAGCACCATATAAATGTAGTATGGGAGAAAAGCACCACTGTTTCTGCTTGGGCACACTTGTAAATGGGACACAGCTCTGAATACATAGAAAAATTTTGTTTTAGAAATGTTGTACAATATTTTGACATTTCCTAATTTTCATATCATTTTAATATTATTTTTATTAAATAAGTATTTAAATTAAAATAATAATTAAAAAATATTTTTTAATAATCCGATTCAACTCATGGGATTAAACTCAAATTTGCAAATATTTCAGATGGCTCAGAATTTTATTTTATAAGATAGATATTACTCACTTCACTCCAAAATGTCAGAATATCCTTATTATGCTATGTTTGCAGTTCTCCTCAAAAACCATTCTCCCATTGAAGTCCTATTCCCTAATGATCTGCTTTACTTAGCATAATTTATCCAGTGCGTAAGGATGTTTTTCACCCTACTGTATCCTTTGCATTTCCTGAGTACATTGTAAATATTTGGGGAAGGGGGTTCTTTCCATGTCTTGCCCAGGGAATCACCACATAATGAATGAGATTGAAGGCTAAAATAGCATGGTGAATAGAGGATGAATTGATGTATATAATTTCCATATGGTAGTTTAATGCATGAGATTTCTTTTAATCTGTAGGTGTTCCAGCTTGAAAATGTCACTGTAACTTCAAATAAAAAAAAAAGCAAACCAAACCTGTAGGAGGAAAACCCCACGATAAGAAAATTAGCCTGAGGGAGAAAATCCTTCAAATGAAACTTTGCCCATAGCAGCTGAATATTTTGTTAAGAGCTGAACACACTAAAATCATCATTGTAATTGAAGAGTCAACTGTTTTGACTTCTTTTGTACAGTTTTTAAAATTAAGAACATAAATTATCATGTATGAATCTGGCTATTCATAGTGCACAAAGTTGTTTGGGATAGGAAGCTTGCAAAAGCAATCCATTTGTTTTCCAACCTTACTTGAAATAACATGTACCATTTTATTTGTTATCGACTTCAATTTTGTTTCAAAGGACAATTGCTAGAATGACAGCTTAGTAACATCGGACTTGCCGTAACTTTTGCATTTTTTATTTTCCTATTAGAAACCTAAGCCAGAAATATACCCCGCTTCTTGGCAGTTGATTAGAAGCATTTACTATATTTTTTGACACTGAAATTATATGGTTCTGTGTCAAATAATACATCCCAAATTCTTTCCTCATGCAGAGAGCTGTGTGGCTGGCAATAGCTAGATGGACTTGTTTGGATCATACTTACGATATTGGCAGATACACAGCTTTGGTTCTGCATATGCTTGGCTTGAACAAAACCTACACAAACATAATTTGAGAGAAATGCATTCTTTTATAACATTATTTTTGTGTGTTATTTGTACTACAATGGCAAACAAAGCTTCTCCATCCCCCAGATCTGGAGCTGCTGATGTGCAGGACCCAGGAGGAGTCTATGATTGAAGGTTCTGATCCAGGAAAGCATTTGACCAAATGTTATATTGTAGTTCAGTTGCTTGTAATTCCTTCTGTTCCACTTTGCAAAGGACAATTAAAGAGCAAGCGAGAGGCTGAGCTGGGGAGTGAGTGACTGAATGATGAAGCTGCTGTCTTGGCAGGTGGCAAGTCCTGCTGGCAAGGGATGGAGGTGATCTGAGTGCTGCGCCTGGTGACGTGCTGGACTACGATTGAGAAAGGGGAGGGGGGCTTTCCCTCCTTGAAAACACTGAGAATAGTGCTCTTTTCTTCCTTTGCTTTCATGACAAGTGCCTTGAAAACAAAGTGTTGAAACCACTTAAAATATCTGTTCAAGGGAATGTCCAGTGTTTTCATAGCCTGCTCTTATTTTTGTTCAAGCCAGAACTACTCAGCAAGTTTGTCCTGAACTAGCAAATGGATTCAGCTGTCCCCAGAACACATTCTTTGGCAAATAACTGTATTGCCCATAAACAAATACAGTTTCACCAAACTGTGATGGAAATGATGCATATGGTAAGAGGTCTTTGCAAGAATGGAAATGTAGCTTGGCCTTGGAGGGGAACAAGCACTGTGCTTGAGTGCTGGGGTGTTAAACAGCCTAGCTGTCTTAAATATCTGTGACTAGTTAGGGAGGTAGGTTTATATGCTGAGCAAGTCCTCATGGAGTACTGGCACTAATAGTAGTGTCAGAAGCTCAGAGTAGGAAGATCATTCCACCAATACAGGACTGTTTTTTCAAATGACATTTTTCTATATTCTTGTTAGGAACATTAGCAATATCATGTTTTAAAAAAGTCTGTTGAAGACTGTTTTCCACATCAGACCCACATCAGGAAGGTCCAGGTTTTCTGAAAACTGCCTGCGTTTTTTTTTTTTTTTTTTTTCATCTGCTGTTTAGGTCTCCTAAAACTGTGAGTATTTGATTACTCTGTTAAGTCTCACAGTTACTAACCTACATTGGACATACAAAACAGTGGCTTCAAGCATTTGTGCATATGGTGTGTGAAGACATGAACAGAGGATCAGTCATAGCTAGAATGAAACTTCTGAAAAAAAAAGCAAAAATTAAAAAAAAATGGTCACAAGCCTGCAAAACCACATCCATAAATTAGTTTCTTACATTTCATGTAGTCTTCACTAAAGTCAATGACAGCGTAGTGTTCAATTGTGTAAAGATAGGCCCATATAAAAGTCTTTGCAGGACTGAAGTTCACATCTGCGGTGTTACTTTCAACACCAAAATGACATCATTAAAAAGAAATCCAACAGTTACAGTTGCTAAGTGACAACAACACAGGTACCAGTAGTGTCCTTTGTTGAACCTAAGGACTGAAAAGCTATAAAATACTAACATATTTTGCATTGCACTGGGCTGCAGCTGCCTGGCACATGGGTACCTGCATGGAGCCAGACTGGCTACAGCACCCTGACTCTTGCACAGCATCCGTGGGTGACAGGAGGGAACAGCGTCGTCCTTGGCAGTGGGGAGGAAGGATTAGGGGGCGAAGATGCAAAGGAAACCAAACTGCCTTAATGCCACAGCTCCTTTTTGAAAAATGCGGTAGCACTTTAGAGAGAAATGTTTTAACAAAGAACTTCTGTAGGTAAGTCACAGTACGTTGTGGGAAACACTGGGCTAATGCTAGAGTAGGATCAAGTTATTCCAAGTCAGATCCAGCCCAACAGAAGAAGGGATAGTTTAAACGTTTATCTTCCACTTGATACAGTCTTTTGAGAAGATTGAGATGAAGAAGACAACACCCCATGCAGCTGAGTGCTGTGAACTAGAAAATTTTAGCAACTTCCTGGGACAGGCCCAAAACAAGATCTTTTTAGAATAAGTGCCCTGTTCTACGGGACTAATGCTGCATGCAAAACTTCTGTTTTACTGGATCCCAGCTAATTGCAAATGGTTGTTCGGAAAGTCACAGGCCACCAAGGTAATTGAACACACATGTTTTAGCAAGTTTTTCACACATGTCTGGCAAGCCTTTCATAGTAGGAGAAGGCTTTAGGGATTCTTTCCTGAGCATTAAATCATGCATTAAATTTTATCAATTTATGCTTACCTCCCTGTTCCCACTTCTGCTTATTTTCTGTTATTGTACAGTACTCTTTGTGTCTTGTAACATGACCTACTTAGAGCCCTTTGAAACTCAGAATTCCCAGTTTTCAGGAAACTGTGATAATGTGTAATTTTGTTTAATTTTCAGTGGGCTGAAGCCTTAGTCCTATTGAACTCAAAGGAATTTTGCTATCCATGACAGTGGAAGCAGGACATTGTCTTTAGTTTTCTTAAAACTGTGTAACCTATAAAATGCAGTAGATATGGATAAAAAGATTGTGACAAGTCCCAGGTCTGTAAAAACTATGAGTTAGAATTATCTTGGCAATTACCTATATTGAATGCTTTTTTTTCAAAGTGATAAGTAGTCTGTGCCCACAGTTTTTATCCATTAAAGTAATTGAGAACTTCAGTCTCTCTCTTCCTGCTGTATTTAATCCCCAAGAGAAAATATTTTGGTTTATCCTTGCCAAGTCCTTTGATTTCACTGTAGTACTTTTAAGATTACAATCTAATTTTCTTGTATGTTGTTGGAAATGTCTTACTGTAAATGCACTGAGCTTTAGAAATGTGGCCATACAGAAATCAGATCAGGTGGGAATTTATCAATATGGCATTTCTTGGGTGTTGGAAATACTTGGTATTTGCCATCAAGCTTTCAAGTCCAAGATATGCTGTTACTCTTTAGACGATTTTGTGTTAGCAGTAAAAATTTATTTTATAAACTTGCCACCAGGCACCAGGTAACACCAACTTGCCCACAGGTAGTTCCTGGGTCACCCAGTTTCCAAACAAAAGTTCTTTCTCCTATCCAGACGATCCTGTGTGACCACCACTGCAGATAAGGGGTAAAGCTCCCAGACGTGGGATCTAGCAGAGGGGAGGAATGGGGGGATTCATTGCTTGAGAAATACGTGAGCTATTTGTAGCACATCATCATGCTGTGATTTGAGAACTATCCTCTCTGCTCTTCAGAAAGCCACAAGAAAACTGCCGTCTCTACAGGCATTTTAGTTATTATTTCCTCTCAATATATTTGCTCTGCTTTTCCAAAACGTGATAAATATTTTTAGTTTAATTGTATAGCTGAGTTTCAAGATAGACCAGCGTTAGTTAGCACTGATTTTTTTAATTATTTTTTTTTTCTCACAAGGCATGTGGTATTACTGGGTCTTGGAGAAAGCCAGAAATATCAGACAGTTACAGAACGTGTGAATCTTAATCGGTTTTGGACCACACAGCCTAGCCTCGGGAGTATTCCTAGATGCACTATCACATTTTCCAAGTGCTTAATTTGTATTTATTTTGTTAATCTCATTGCAAAATAATTTCCCAATTATTATTGTTTTCATGTTTTCATTATTTAAAAGGGCCAGCCAAATTTATTCTTCTGTCTCAGGCAGAAAAAGAGAGGAGAGAGGAGAGAGGGGAGAGGGGAGGGGGGAGGGGGGGAGGGGGGAGAAGAGAAGAGAAGAGAGAAGAGAAGAGAGAAGAGAAGAGAAGAGAAGAGAAGAGAAGAGAAGAGAAGAGAAGAGAAGAGAAGAGAAGAGAAGAGAAGAGAAGAGAAGAGAAGAGAAGAGAAGAGAAGAGAAGAGAAGAGAAGAGAAGAGAAGAGAAGAGAAGAGAAGAGAAGAGAAGAGAAGAGAAGAGAGGAGAGGAGAGGAGAGGAGAGGAGAAGAGGTTACCAGTGCAGTCGAAGTAGTTTGCTTTTACTGTGGATGTATGCAGCATTAATTTAGTGTTTGGAAACAATGATGGGAATGGTATCTTCTGCAACGTGAATTTCTCCTTCATAGTTTTGATAAAAGAAGACTGTGCATGGAGAAGTCTAATTAGTGCATTGCTCCATCCCCCCATCCCCCCCCCCCCCCCCCCCTTGCTCTTCTAACCGTGCCTTGTCACACAAGAGATACCTAGTGCAGACAGGGCATTTATTTCAGTTTTAATATAAGATACTGTGAGATATCTGGCATGGATTGAGACATACTAAGTAGACCAAAGTTTTATTTTTATGTCTATGATTTCTTTTACATTTCCTCTCTTCCCCACTGCTGAAAAATTCACCTTTGGTGGGAGACAGCTGTCTAAATGGAAGGAGACTGCTAGATACTGGGGAAAAAGATCAATGGGGAATCAATTTTTTTTTGCTGTTGTTCAAATCTTGAACTACATCTGAGTTCATAATTAGCATAAGGATGTATAGAAGTCCTGAGAATTTCTATTTGTGTCTGTCTGTCTGTCTGCTGGGGTGGGGGTGGGGGTATTCCTGGGTATTGGCATGTACCTCAAGGTGGTCAAAGGCTGGGCAGATTTCAGATATTAAGAATGATCTGGATTAGCCCTGGTCTTTCTGGGTCACCAAGTTTCAAACACAGATATTTCACATCTGTTTCTTGTTCACAGCCACTAACAAAGAAGTACAATAGCAAGAGAGTCCCAATTTTAGATGTGTGTCTGGTCCTGTAAGGAATTCAGCTAGTTACTTAGAGAGGGGGGAAAAAGCACAGCTATACCTCCTATTCAAATTTGCAGATTAGGCAAAAGCCCAGAGGTGAAAGGTCAAATAAAACAGTTGAAAGCATTTTCTATAGACTTCCTGGTCATGGAGGGGAAAAAGAACACACAGTCCTCCAAAGCATGCTATAAAAGTCAGAAGAGTGAGAGACACTTTAATAGGTTTCATTCTTGATGAAAATCTTGAAACAGCCTCACTAATACAGTGTAGAAATCCAATATGCCAGACATATTTGTTGTGTGCAATGCCCATCAATCTAGGGATGGTAGGACCTTGAAGGACAGTGTAATAACCTGTTCAAACTATTGTGTAGTTCTGTTAAAACTCTTTAAAACATTTGGAAGAAAGTGATGAAAAATGTGGCCTTTGCAGTCACAGTTACTTTTTTTTTTCCTTGCAGTGTAGTTGCTTTTTTGAAGTGGTTTGGTTTGGTGGGGGGTTATTTTTGTTTTGGGTTTTTTGGGTTTTTGTTTGTTTGTTTGTTTGTTTGTTGTTATTTTTGTTGGCTTTTTTTTTTATTCTGTAGTATCATTGTCACTTAACCAGCTTTAAAATAGCTTCAAACATAAAACAAGTAAATTTTAAAAAAGCTTCAAATATAAACCAAGTAGATTTCATATTGGTGGCAAATTTCAGCCAAAGTTTTTAGCACACTTTGATTAATCTATACAGCATTCCTTTGGCATTTGATGGTACAATTGTTAACATTCTGCAGATGGGATAATTAGGGAAGAATGTAAGGAAAGTTCAGGTGAGATTCATCTCATGTAAGTAGTTATCCAAAAGCTAGGTGTCTCAGGTAATGGTACACATTCCCTTTGTAGGTAATGGAGAGAGAGAAAGAAGTGCTTTAAATGTGTGATTCATCTCAGTTCTTTTAAGTAGCTGTTGAGGGTCAGACTGAATGACATGATGAAAACAGGTGTATTGGGGACTGCAGAAGTCTTGGAGAACTAGCTTAGTCTTGACACCTGCATTTAAAATCATTGAAGCCTGATGAAGTGAACCACACTTCAGCAGATATTCAGTTCCTGTCTGCAAATGAGTTTGTCACCACTACCCTTTTATGAAGTATGTGTTAATTATTGCAAATAATTGCAGTGTCAATATAATAGTGACTGTGTCAATGTAATTCATGTGAACAGAGCTCCTGTTTCACTTCCTATTTCTGTAGTATTTTTTTATGTAGAGAGTATAGCTGGTCTGCAAAGATGATCACAACAGAAAAGGTGGGCAAACAGTGGTGTAGTCAACAAAAAATATTTTGGCTGCTAGAAGTTTAAATTGCTTGAGTCATGGTTAGGGACACAGAGTCAGTAAACAAAGTGCTTTGATTTCACTTTGAAAACTTACAACATTCCATTTCTGTCGAGCTTTGTCCACTGGGAAGCAATTAATTCTTGATTGCTAGGGTTCTGTGAAGCGAAATAAAAATCATGTTGCCCCAAAATCGAGCCCTCTCCCAACTTCTCAGTTCTGCCAGTGAGTGAAGTGAATTCATTGCTATGACTGGAAGAAAGGTCGTGATGGGGAAAAGGTGTGAAAGGACTAACTGCCTGCATGGGCTGGAGGAGCTGAAGACAGTGCACGGGGTGATTGCAAGGAAGCAACGGCGGGAGAGAGGGAAGACGTTAAAGCCACAGCAGAAAGAAACCTCTTTTAGCTGCTTCTGTTCAAGTACTCCTTGTATTAAAAGAAGTGATTTCTGACCTTAGAAGCAGCCGTTCCTCGGGCGGGCCGGGAGAAGCAGCCGGCGGCGAGCGCCGGCGCTCCCGCAGAGCGGCAGCAGCGCCCTCTAGCGGCGGACGGGGGCGCGCTGCCGCCGCGCCGCACCGACGGGGGAGCCTCGGCAGGGGCAGGACACTCCTCCGTCCTCCTCCCTCCACCGCGGTGCAAGACCTGGTGGTAAGGGGAGCGAGAAGCAGAAAAGCTTGGAAACAGTGCTGGGGGAAAGGGTGCTTTTCACGGGATGCATGCTGTGTTGCCCCAGTGGCCAGGTAATTGGTATTAATTAGGCGGCTTTATGTGGGCTGCTTGCTTTGGCACAGTAACTGGAGTCTGGCGGAAGCAAATGCCCTACTTCACTCAGAGTAGCGCCTTCCTCCCAGGGCTGACCTCCATGTTTCCAGCCATGATTCCATGGGCATGAGCCTACCCCAGAAACGGACCCCATTTTTCCCAGGATGGAGTTTGTCCTGTGCCCTCAGACCTAGTGCTGCACCAAACCCACTCCGGGGTGGAAAGAAGAGGTCCCTTCAGCAGCTGCCAAGGCCCAAGAGTCCTGGGGACAGCAGGGGAGGAGAGTCCGTCATCCCAGAGAGCAGCGCTGGAGCTGCTGGCTGGCCCCGCAGCCCCTCAGGGCAGGCTGTGAAACTCCTTTCTTCTCCCGAGCACCAGTTTGTTCCCCTGCTGAAAGCAAGCCTACATGTGAGAGCTTTCCTTGTGGTGAGGGGAACGTTTCCCCCTCTGGGAACAGATTTACTGACATTTTCTTCAGAGCCAGCTGAAAGTTGTGAATTAAAGGGAGGAAGTCCTGCTGAAGGGCTTGTTGACAGCTTTCTAAGAGTGTATTTGGCCCTCATACGCTGAGCTGAGTATGGCCAAACTGGTGTTTGGAGCTACATTTAAGCAAAATACTACACGATTTAGAGACAATTAAGACCTTTGCAGATGTATCTTACCGTGCCATGAAGTAGCATTAATTTGCCTGATTTTCTTAAAATCTGCTTCCAAAACCTGCAATGCAAAGTCGTTTATTCTGCTCAAGTTTTTTTGATTTGTAGCATGGTTCTACATAGAGAAGAACCTTCTTTTTACCCGTCATTTTGGTGAGAGGAACAGTGCTTATTTCTTCTTTTCTTTTCTATATTCTCTTATTTTATTTTAATACCCACATCTGCAGATGCTGTGTGTACTCATACTAAGCATAACACACAAGGTATACAGGTCTCCAGCTCGCCCAGTTATTTATCCCAAGTTATTTATAATGTAAAGAAATCTTAAAGGGATGAAGGCCACATTATTAGCAGTACTAACAACATATTGATAGTAAAAAGGAAAGAAGCTATCCGGGCAGACTGCTAAACAAGTGTTGTGAAAGTAAAAGACATAGTGGAACCAGTGAGGATAGCAGCCTGCGCCTGTAGCCTGTCGATTAGCCAAGGCTGAGAGCAATGTTCTTGGTTTACCTCCCAGACAGCAAGATGGATTGCATATCTGTTTACATAGGGAATATTGCAATATATTTCATACACCCTAATGCTCTAGTGGATATGATATGAAAAAAAAAAATAATCTCAGGACAAGATAGGTTTTTAGAGTTAGTGGCATTCCAAATAGCATGAGAAATGGTCTTTTTGGAAATATTTTACATGTGTTTAGGTGAGTACCTGCATATTGAACATATTTCTAGTACATCCTAGAAAGGATGCAACAAGCAAACCAACTTTTTTCTTTGGAAATTCATCTTTGTTTACAACCTAGACTAATCACTTCTTTCGCATGGTTGGACCAAATCTTTAGGTCTGTACAGGGCCCTGTTGCTTTAAGCAAGCTTACGATCAGCATAGGCAGGATCCTTCATCTCCAGTTTCGAAAGCGCTTCTCTAAAGAGGGAGCTCTTTAGTCCTAAACATAGAAGGAACTTAAAGCAGTGTTTAAGCCTGCCTGTATTCAGGAAATAACTTAAGCACAGTTGTAATTCCAAAGCATGTGCAAAACCCCTGTTTTGATCAAGAAACTTAAGTACATGTGTAATGTTAACAGGTGCGGTGATGTTTTGTTGCTCTGTGGTTTCTAGATGCAGGCTTGAATGTGAAAGAAGATTCTAACAGAAAGGACCCAGACAAACTAGGGTGGCAAGCTTGACAGAAAAATTAATGGGGAAGGGAGTGTTAGGTTACCTGTGTGGATTTTTAATAAGTTTTTGTGTTTTCATTCTGTTTGTTGATCAAGCTGCATTTTTTCAAACTCACACATCATTATTTCAGACAATAGCACATAGTTGCCTAACATAACAAAAATGAATTTTCTTTCTATTTAACCTTAACAAAATGCAGAAAAGAGAAAAGTAGTAAAAGCGTTGGTACTATTTTTCTTTTGCAACTGGATGATGGTGATTTGATAACCCGATATTTTCCTTTCCTTACAATACCAAGTTTCTGTCTTGCAATTGGATCAACATAAATGTAAGCACTCAGAAATCTGCCTGTGGCTATTAGTTTGAAAGTCAAATAAACTTCATTGAATTCTTTGGCACAGAATGTGTGCCAGTTTCAAATGACAAAATCCTTGCTGGGTTGTGAGCTCTGTAAAACTATAATAATAATAATAATAATAATAATAATAATAATAATAATAATAATAATAATAATAATAATAATAATAATAATAATAATAATAATAATAATAATAATAATGTTGCTCAGCAGAGTCTGATATTGCCTGCCTTATACTTTCAAAAGTTCTGTATAAATCAAGAGGAGGTTTGTCTATATGGAGGTAGGCTGGAGAAGAATCATTAGTAAAATCTTGTGAATGAATTTGTTAGATCCCATCCACTGGAGAGCTGGAAGTGTTACTTCATGCCTCTCAATATATTTGAGAAAAAAATCAAAATATCATGGGCTTAGCTGGAGTGGAAGTCACCCAACTGAAACATTATACAACCCTTTGAAATGTCAAGAAAAAGGTTCCAATCTTTTGGCTGTCTTGCTCATTGTTTGGAGATGAAAAGGGAGGAAATCAACATCCCCATGAAATACAATTACTGTAAATTGCTTTCTTTTCATAATGTTTGTGATGAAAACAGGAAAGTTACCAGAAGTTACCTACTCTGCAGAAGCACAGTAATTTGGCAAATGTAGGCTGCAAGAAGACATTCAGCAGTGCAAGACCAGATTTCTGTATGAACCAACTAATGGAGAATCATCTAAACTATTGCATGGCAGTGGTGGCTCTGGCTTGCTCTGAAGTGACCAGAAGTAATCGTTACAGTGGAAGAAACCAGAGCTCCTTACAGGGAACTATAAAATCAAGCCAAACTTGTATGGGGAGTTGATCCTGTGGCACCTCAGGGTCCAGAGCAGGGAGGAAGAGCAGTGTGTCAGCTCTCCCCTTCCCAGCCTCTTCACTGGGATCTGGAGTCAGCTGGAGGCTGGCTGGCAGGCTGACAGGGCTTGTGAAGCAGCTGGAGATGGGCTGGGGCACAGGCTCAGCTGGGTGACACACAGCAGACTTGAAACAGGGTCTTCCTTGGGGCAGCTCTGCCAGATCCCAGTTGCACTGGTCCTGTGTCACTCTGTTGTGTCCAAGGATTTCTAGCTCTGCAGTCCCCACGGGGCACCTGGAAATGAGGATTTCCTGGGACCTAGTGGGTGGCAGAGCCATTGCCATGAGCAGTGGCAGGTGGAAAAGCCTTTCCTCTTGCCCTACCTCAGGTGAGATGGAGCAGTGCCTGCAGGATGAAAGCCCCAGGGCCAAGCAGGCAGTATTTCATGTCCTCCGGGTGTGTCTCTGGAAAAGTGCATGGCCATGTTTCATCTTCTTCAGGTCTGGATAGGAGGGGAAGAATAAACTGGGAGTTAGCGCCGTCATTGTGTACCACTTGGAAAAAATGCATGCCGAATGCCAGCAGTCGTCACCAGTTACAGAACAACGCTCCAATTTCCTTTTCTTCTCCTAAGGAGCAGGAGAGGAAGGCATTGGGAGAGAGTGAGGTCATCTGCTTCCACTGAATAATGCTATGACAAGCCATCACTGGTTCTTGTTCTTTTTATCATACCAGAGTCCCTTGTCAGAGGGCAGGACTTACTACAGCAGGAATTGTCTACCCAGTGCTGCAGTGCTTTCTAGCAATGTGTCCACGGTTTGCTGTTGTCATAGGAAGCACTGAGAAATTGTAAAGTGGTTATAGTAGAACCAGTTTTTAAAAATTACAAGGTTATTAAAAATTTATACATTCTGACTTCTTTTAATTTTTCCTTCAATTTTTGAGGGTCCTATTTTCAAGCTTTCCTCTTCTAGCTGAAAGCTCAGAATCTCTACGCCAGGAACTGTGTCTTTTACAAAAGCATAAACTGTTGTAAGACTCAAAAGAGCAAGGGGGTTGTGCCAGCACTGGATCCCGAGCGTTTCTGTACATGTGGACTTTCACACTGGCTGGTACTGTGGAAACACTTCACCTTACTTATTCCCATCCATTTAGGTGTTGGGTTTTTTTAGTTCAGCACTCCTAAGCAAGGGTCTGGGACAGGGACGGTGTTTTGTTTGCACAGCTGGTACTTTTGGGGTGGCCTGTGACTGCCAAGTGCTTCAAAAGGACAAATAAAAATATAACACTGCATAAAAAATTACTATCACACTCCAACTGGGACAGGAATTGCCAGTGAAACCATCTCATTTTCAAGCCTGGATAGAGCTGTGAAGTACAGGAAGAGTGTGGAAAATTTAAGATTGTTTATGGCATTCAGGCATTTGCTTTTGAAATGTATGTCTTTTCGTGACTTCCTTTCCTCAGTAAGAAAGAGACATCAAAAAGAAATTATTGTCTCCAATCTACTTGCTCCTTCTCTACGAAAAATGCACTAGGTCATATCGGCTAGAAAGTGTCAATAGCTCAAGAATCCAGGAATGAGGTTAACGGACAAATATAGATGTGGTGTAAGTGGGGCTAGGCTTCATTAACATATTTGGAGATACACCCGCTTACACCAAATCTGGCTTTGGCCCTGAATCAGCAATTCCTCAGTGAATAGACTGCATGAAACTACTGCCGAATTTGGCCCATTCCATCTGACATCTGCATCCTGCCTCGAAGTTGCATGTCACACTTACTGCACATCAGATCACACCTGCCCAGGCAGTCACAGGCAATTGACTTTTTTGTAAAAAAAAAATTAAAAAAATAAAACAAAAATTAGTCACATATCATCAAGAAAAACAACATTGTTTTAGGACTCTTATCTCTTCACTCCCAAATATCCTGTTTCTTCGAGCTGCGGTGGCCAGGACCAATAGAAACCTCTTCCTGCCATTGGCTGACTTCATTTCCCAGAGTTAGCACAATCTCATCCGCTCTAAACAACCTCATCAAAACTTCTTTCTGGTCAGAGCGAAGCAATAATTATTATTAGCAATTATTAGCAATCAATAATCTTGATCACATTATGGCAAGCACTATTAAGGTAAGAAGGGGGTACCTTTTTTGTTGGAATTTTTTTCAGTGGTGTGTTCTTTGGTTTCCTTTATCAACCTAGATAAGTTAGAATTGGGCAACACCCCCACTGCCACAATAGAGGACAACAAGATTTCCTTTGTACTGCCTAGTAAATTTCCTTTTTCCTACTCCAACCATCCGCAAGGCTTAAAAACTTCAAACTCGGAAAAAAAATTGGGTTTTTTAAATTCACTGTTCAGTGCTGTGGATTGCATATGCGAAGCCCTTTTATGAGAGCTTCTGAAATTTCTTGTAGGTATCATTCTGACAACTTGGATGTGTTTGCGGACTGCCATAAGGGGAGAGGGTGTGCAATGGAAGGAAAAAAAGGGTTCCTAAGAGCGCTAACGTTTTGGATCCTTTTAAATGTTCTCTTGTTGATGGGGACACAAATATTAGCAAGTGGGAATGAGAGGCACCAGCTCTTGTTTCTCTCTGATGCAGGTGTTAATTATGTGCTTTTCTAGAAACTCTTATCCTTACACGCGGGACCTTTCTGAATGTTATTTTAATGGTGTCAGCGAGATCTCATGGGTGTGTTCTTTTTTGTTTTAATTTTTTGGACAATAAAATTCCCTTACTGGCTTATAAATTGATCTCGGTGCATGTTTGCTTTTTTTAAGAATGGCTTTGCTGAGTTTTTCAGGTTGTGTCACTTAGTTGAATAAATCTATATGTCTATGTATCTAGTTTTTGCTTCTCTGTGTGTTGCAATAGATAGCAGTTACAGATATAGCAATAGCTGTGATTAATTGCAGAAGTATAACTGTAAATAAATGCTTTGTGATAGCGAAAGTAATTTTACATACGGAGCAAAAGAGCATGTAAAGTGAGGACTCTGCGGCGTTCTATTATCAGATTTGGGATCAAGGCATTTGTTTTCTTCGTGGTATTGTCTATTTCTGTACTTTCCTAATTATGCGGGAGATTTAGTAAGAGATAGAGAATATCGGTGGTGCCTGGCCATTAGCTAAGTGGAGCTGCAGTTCGATTTCTTGGTATTTTCTGCTTAGATGTTTTATTTTAAAGATTATTTGATGTTTTTTTGTTGTGGTTTTTGAAATCTGAAAGTCTTGCCTGAAGACAATGTGATTAAAAAGACTAATGAACTTTCTCTTTTTATGATCACTGATGCTTTCAAGAGGCTATCTATAGAGACAAAGATCTGAATCTCCTCTGCATTGCTGGCCAGTATCTATTATATACTAAGTAGCTCCTGAAACAGCTGAATTCCCTTTGGTTTTGCCACGCATTTCAGAGACACAGGACATGACATGAAAATTGCTATGAAAATCTGGAGGCTCAGGGAGTCAAGTGTTGCATTGCTAAAAGAAGGGCTATGCGCTGAGATAGTAATGCTGAGTTTTGCGTCTATTAATCAGAATGCACTATTGATGTCGATGGGAAATTCTTGTCAAAAATGATGGTACAATGAGATTAGATATTGTATGCATTTTGAGGAGCTCTTTTTATTTATTTTTTGATGTTTTGTATTGGCTGAATTATAATAGGGTAAATTATTGTAAAAAATATCTCATTGTTATTTTACCTCCACCATACACTTAAAGAGGTGAGAAGAAACTGGGTGCAGTTGTGTATTATACAGCCTGGTAATGCACTGCGGTCGGCAAAGCCTCCTGAGTGGAAAAATGTACATTTTTTTTCTCCTCATCTGGGAGTGTGAAACCTGCAGGGAGAAATAGGCACCCCAAAACACTGAGGATTTTGGTGCCCAGGGTGCTTGGAAAGCTGAAGCAAGGATTTTCTTTATTCAAGTGCAAAATGTAAAATGTCTGGAGAGAAATGACAGGTGTTTTGTAGTCCAGCTGCAGAAAATGTACTCTGACATGAAGCTAAACCAGTCCAAAGAGATTCAGTTCTTCTTCTATATTGAGTACATAAAGAAGTCATTTAACTGGGAGGTTTCTGAACTAAAGATATCCCATTTGAAGGCCAAATGGGTGTTTTTGCTTTTGCTAAAGTTAGGTTTAGCAAATATTTCTTTGCAATTTCAACATAATGGCCTGTGTTGTCCACTGACAATGGGTAGCCAAGCTCTCCCAGCACAGGTGACAAGAGGCTGTGGGCCAGGGAGGTGGAGAGCTTTATGTGGGATCTTTGTATCAAGAATTTACTGTCTTTAGGGAAGCTATAGAGTTATTAAATGCCAAAATTGGGTTGCAGATAGCTATGCATTTGCTTATAACTGAGTAGAAATTGCTCTAAAGGTACACGCTTGCAAAGGTGGCCTTCCGGTAGACTGTCTGATTCATTCTTTTCCTGTCACAAATGTGTAAACAGACCCATGGGACACTCAGGACTCAGGAGAAATCAGGCTGTCTTAACTGAGGCTGATTGGTATCTATGAAGTTAAGCATTTGTGTAAGTTTTCTGGCACTGGGTTTGACATCATGAGTGTGGCTTTACCAAATGACATGTCTCTTATCATCCTCTGCCCTCCTTCTGCTGCCCTTTTCACCTTCTCACCCATGATGGGAAAAGCAGTGTGGTGGAAGGTGTTTCTCCTAAGTAGGAGGACACAGCAGTGCCTTTTTCCTGGGCTGTGACATGGATGGCTTATTTTAATTCTGACCTTTATCCTGTAAGGGCAGCTGCCCTCACTCTGGCTGAGGACCTCTTCTTCTGACCGGGAGCAGGACACGCTCCCATAGAGGGTGGAGTAAAAAAACTGCAGATAGCAGTGGCAGAACGTGTGCACCTCCACAGCCAGGACTTTGGTTTCGGTATACAGTCAGAGGGCTGATATTTCTAATGCATTTGCTGCCCTATACTTGGTGCACATGAAGCTAACCTCACTGTGGAGTTTTTTTGGCATTTCAAGGATAAAATGTTTCTTTCAAGTGGAGAAGGTCTCCTAGCAGTCAGGATTTCAGCACTGATAGAAGATACGTTTCCTTCTGGCACAAGTAGTATCTGACAGCTATGTGCAGTAGCTCAACAGTGCAGAGCACTGAAGCTGAAGACTATCAAACCAATACAGCACTGCTAATTATAAGCATCCCACTAGTTACTGTAAATACAATTTTAGAAAATATCAAAGGCTTCTGAATTAGATCTGTCTTTTTTGGTGGTTTGATTTTTTTTGGTGTTTTTTGGGGTTTTTTTTTTTGTTTGTTTGTTTGTTTTTAATAGAATGGAGCAAAAATTACTCAACTGTTACCTTGAGATGAAGTAAAAATACTTACCCTGAAGGTCATTTTGTTTTTTTGCTATTATCTGATAGTAAAGGAAAGAACCCTAAATAGAAAAATACAACCAGAATTCTACGTCCTTGCCATGTAGCAAGCCTTGTTATATTTCTCTACCTACCTGCAAATGCAATTATACTTATTCTTAGAAAAGCTCTTCAGTAAGTTATCTTGACTGATTACACTGCAGATGTTTCTTACTCTAATTTACTTCTAAATATGCACACGTTCACTTTTTACTATTGATTTCTAATGCAGCGTTCACATGGAAGCTACAATTTCTGCGAGAAAAAGTCTATGCATTTGATAAAGGACAAGAGAATCTTTGTGGTTTCTACGGCTTAAAAGAGTATGAATATACTGATTAAAGCAGTACATAGTGAAAAGATTTATTTTTTTTTTTGGTGAGGAATCTTAGTCTGTGCTTCTCTCTGTAGTATTACTTTTCGCTCACTTTCTCTTAGAAAATCTAAGTACTCACTCAAATACTTCTAAAGGCAAGGAAGGATGGAAATAGTTAAAAAAACACACCCTGTTCATGGCATATGGAAATGTTTAAGTCTTTGTTTAGAGGACTGCATCTGCACTGAATCCAACAGAAATAATATAGTAATTTGTACTTCTGCTCCTTACATTAAAAAAATTATAAAGATTATTCTCTTTTTGTTCTCATCTCAGTTAGGAAATGATCCAATGGTATATTTAACTTTAAGCCTGTAAATACTTCAATTTGCTTTGGTGATATGACACAGCCCTCTTAAAGCTAAGCACACACCTGAGTGCTTTGGTGAATCAGAAGCAAGAAAAGTAAGAGTGCCTTAAACCACTTAGTCTAATCTTGCACTCCTTAATTTAAAGTTTCCACCAATTTCATGAAGATTTGGATCCAATAAAGGCAGTAGAATCAGACTTATAATTATTTCTGGATAAATAGTATTTGTGGCTCGAATACAAATGTACAATTTCAAGGAAAAAATAGTTGTAAAAGAACAGAAGAAGACATTTTGGGGATTTTTGCATTGTTTTCTTTTGCTTTTAAGCAGCAGTCATTTAACTCTATCTGGTTTGCGGCTACACATGTCAAAATGAAGTAAAATATAAGGATTTTGCTTTCTAGAATTAAGTCCCCAGGCAAGGAACAACAGCTGAAAAATTTGTTATGTTTGACCGTCTCTGTTTGTTTGTTTGTTTTTTCTTAACAAGAACTATATTATCTCTTAACAAATTGTTTTTCAGCAAGTTCCATGACTTACAAAAGGCCCTTCAGCAATAATATTAAAAGAATCAAGTGCTATTGGAGAATGACTTGCTGAAAGATAAATAGAGATATAGTTTTGACAAATGTCAATGCCAAAAGAAGATACTTTTTTTCCAAATGGTGGTTTATAATCCAGTAAAATATATATAATGCTGTCTGCTCAAAAATCAGCAGGCCTCATAATGCAAGTTTCTAGGTTAAGCCAACAGAATTATTTTGAAAATCAGCAAAGTGGAGAAAAGTAAAAGAAAAATTTGGTTTCTATCATTTGTATTATCAATTTTAATAAAGTAAAGGTGATACAGTAGAAAATACCACGTGCAGTGCCAAACCTTGTCAAATTAACAAAATTCTTTTCATTGACTACAATGTGGTTTCTATCAAATTCATCGTTAACTATTAAAATTAATTTATTTTGATAGATAATGATACAGTAGGGAAACACTAGCAACTTTTCACATTGTCAGTAATGAAAAGCCCATGGTCAGAAAAAATCGCATGTGTTCTAGTCATCTTGCTGTCCTTAATATATGTGTATTATAGAAGAAATATTGACTGTGTTCAAAACATCGACAATGATAGAGAAATTACGAAGTGCTTATATGAAAAAGTCATGAATCCTTTCCTTAAAGGATGGATATGTCTTTATGTTTTAAGGGGTTATTTTAAATGTTGTAACCAAGCCTGCCTGAGGTTGGATAGTGCTGTGTTCCTCAATTTATTCCCTCCCCCTGCTCCCCTTAAAAGAAGGACTGTATTATCCTGTAAACAACTTGTCACAGTGAACAGAGGGAGAATTTTCAGGAAATCTGGCAAGATTCAAGTTGCAAACCTGTATCACGAGGAAGCTATCTCTCCTTGGCATGTGTCCTTAGGCACTGGGTTGCTGATTTGTACTATGCACATAGTCATCCTGTTAGAAATCATAGACATTGCTTTCAGGAAAGGGATATTAGTGGGTAATAAACAAGCAATATTAGTAATGGTTTTTAATAACTACTGTGTAAAAACCAGTGATTACCACTTCTGGTAATTATCATGCCATGAATCAAATTTGTTTCAAAGTAAAAAGAATAAAAGGACAATTGTCATAAAAATTTCATTGAAATTAAAAAGTTAAAAGTATCATGAGTAATAGAAGTTTTTTAAGGCTAGGCTGAAGGACAGACCAAACAATCACCCACATAGAGTAAACCAGGCAAATAGTTCTGGAATGGTGGATTTTGGAAATTAATGAGTGGAAGGAATGCATATAATCCTATCTCCTTTCGCTTGCAATTTGTGTTTATTTGGAGTGTGTATCTCAAATGATGAGTGGGAAATGGTGTCACTAGGCTGGCGTAACCTTTTCACACTAGGAAAAGATGTGACTTGCTTAGTTAAATGTGTGTGTTGCCAGGTTAAGCAGTGCCTGATGGATGGGAAGGAAATACAACAACAAATTTTAAGGACTGGGTATATGCAAATATCTGCAGGAAGGGGTGGTTCACTATTTACGGGAAGTAGCAGAACTATTTAAAATTACCTACCTGACTTGAGATAGATGAGAGAGGGAGATACAGTGCTGTAACTGGGGAAAAAGCCACAGGAGACTAGAAGTGTTTTGTTTGACAAATCCCTAATTACAGTTCTGCTGAGAGGAACAAATTAGCAGTATATTAATTCTACATGGAAGATTTTGTGTAACTGCAATGCTAGCCTGTAAGTTTTTTTTTTAAACCTTGTTCTTTAGAGTTTAAAAACATCTTTTTTTAGATGATATGTTTATTACCGCAATAAACAGTAAAATGCTACCACAGCAATTACCTTGATGATAAAGAGTCTGTAGACAGATACTTCCTGTGTTCATTTCCTACCCAGATAAGTCGCCAAAATCAGGGACTACCAATACAGGAAATGCTTTCAATAGGAACTTCCTATCTGTTAATATCTAATTCACTGAAAAGATCTAAGCCCTTCTTGTTTCATGTAAAGGTACTGTTCTACCTGTTACTATTTAAACATTTAAGCTACAGTACGATGCATCTGTTTGTATAAAAATTTAAGACAAATGTTGTTATGTTGGACTATGAAATATCAGGGGTTTTCTCTGCAATGGTAGGAAAAATGCCCCTGCATTTTACAATACTGCATATCTGGATGCTTCAAAATACATTGTCATTCTGTCAGATGAAAAGCAAGCAAGCTCCCTCCAACTCCTTGTTGCCTGCATCCTTTCCTTATTTGTATGCATCACCAAACAAAATATGTGTTTCTCTAGCCCTTGATGTGGACTTCTTCAACAAATAGTTCAGAGCATGTTCTGGATATATTAAAGAGTACGGCCACCCCTTGCAATCCATAATGATATATATATTTTCAAACAAAATGACTGAAATGGAAGTTTTGCCTCACTACAGAGAAATGAAAATATGATTAATCTGTATGTTTGAATTTCTGCTAAGAAAAAGAGAAACCTAGAGCAAAAGAAAAGTAAACAAAGACAGAAAACTTCCATTGCTAATCGTATCTTCAGGGTAATTGCTTTCAGGCACATGAGTTGACTGAGTTTTTACAAAACCTAAAGTGAAATTGGCCAAAATGGAGTCAAAAGTCAATGGCTTGACTGGGGCCAGGCTTTCACTGAAGTTATTCAGGAGCTCAGCCCAAATTTTGTGTGTTGTTTTGCCAGCGATTGCCCTGGAGTCGTTCCAGGTTTCTGCCGCTGTAACTGAGATTGGTATCTTGGCCTTTGCCCATAGAGTTGAGTAGTCCCTTGCTATTGTGGCTTCACATATATCACACCTTTTCATCTTGAAGAATAGACCCAGGTTCAGTTATCTTCTCAGACTACGGTGGGAAAGGCAGTTGTTTAGGTTCATGTTGTGGTTTAACAGGCTGGGAATCTGAGGTTGGATTTACAGACCCTTTAGAGACCTCGGTGAACATATCACTTGGAGCACCAGCTGTCAGACAGGAGGGCCAGTCCCGTGCGGTTCTGCAAGTTAAAGTTGGTTTTGACAAGTAGTTTCCACAAGGCCATAGGTGAAGTAGCACTAGAATGTTGCTCGTTGGATTTAGGTTCACAGGGGTGCTGGGGAAATACACGCTTTGTCCTGAAAGCAGTGTTCCTCAGACATAGTTAGTCAGCTCTTATCTACTTGCATACATTTTTATTATTGTTAGTCTTTGGCGTATTCACATCAGCTTCCCTCATGCATAAGGTATTCCCTTGGAAGTGCTCAAAATTGTTGCTTTTTACTAATCAGATCAACTCACTAAAGTGGTGGCCAGAGACATTTTTCACATTATTTCCATACAGCCATTACCTTTAAAAAAAATTTCCTGCAGTTTGTCATCAGGGCACCATTACATGTACCATTTTCATGGAATTCACAATCTGTTTAGTCTATGTAAAGGGGGAAAAAAGAGGGGGATCCTGTGCCTTTAATGTTGTTTATAACGGTTGGACAGAGCTTGTCAGGTGAAGGTTAATTGCTCTCCAGTTAAAGCAGTTCTCTGCACAGATGGGTTATCAGGGCTGAACACTCGTTACAAGATTAATCTCATTTCCGACAAGACTTCCCTTTCCTTCAACTGATTTTTGCTCAGCCATTGGACCTGTCACCAGCCGTTAAAAGAAGGGTGGGTTACCTCTGGGATATTAATGCTTGTGTGCAGTGAAACAATGCAAAGTGTGTGTCATATCGGTAGGGAACATCTTTAGGAGACAGCACATTTCAGTGCTGTTCTGAAGGTCGAGATTCATAAACAACAGAAACAATCAGGAACATTTGTATTAACCCTCTTAATGAACACGGACTTTAGCTGAACCATCCATCGGCTTGTTTTTCATGTCCATTTTCTTCTAAATATGGTATTTTTTTAGTTCCAAAGGAGTATTTTTGATGAAAATTTTAGTCAAAAAAATAGCCACTTGTGAGCTGTGGAAACCAGGATGCTTCTGTCTGCTTAATTAGTTGATGGACATAGTCACTTCAGTTAATGCTTGCTTCAGCAGGAGGAAATGTACCATGGTGACCATTGAAGAAAACCAAACTTTGGGAGGTTTGTCTCGGGCTTTACAGTACACATGTTGAATTTTCCCTTTTTTGTAAGCTGGAGTAAATCAGGACTGGATCCACTATGTCCAGTGGGCTACAGAGGTATAAGAAGGATGTAAAGTGAGAGGAGAACTGATCACACCATATTCTTAGCATAATATTGCCTTGCTAACCAAGACTGCAGCAGATCTGCCAGTCTAGGCTGATCCTGAATGGCTGGATGGACTGAGTTGAAGGAGGCTACAGCATGAACGCAAAAGTCTTACTGGAGTTTTGGGTTTATTTCAGGAGTTCTGATACAACCAAAATAACACAGCTAGGCAAAAGTCTCTGGATGCCAGGTTTCTTCCATGCAGCTTTAGTCAGTAAATTCCGAAACATGAAACAAATATTCAAGGCAACAAACAGGGTAGCTCTTATGTTTCCTCAGAGTTTCCTGTCCTGGCTTCAGATCAGCGTGATCCTGTCAATAGTGCTGAGTCTCTTCACTGACTTCAGTGAACTTTGGATCAGGCTGCGTTGTCTTAGCCAAAAAAGCAAGCTCTGTGGAGGGTCACAGGCAGAAGCATAGTATTCACTGAGTGGTCATTGTAGATGTGATCCATCAGACCACACAGATGCGTGCTGAACTGAAAGCTTCTGAGCTGTTCCACTGATGTTTTAGGTTAAGAGTGTGCAAACATGCCTCATCATGCTGGGCTCTGCAATGGTGAGGTGACACCCCCCACTTTCTATTTATTGAACTAGTAAGGCAAATCCAACACAATTTATACACCTGTAAGGACAGAGGTGTCTTCACATGTACAGCATTAGGCAGGTTAATTAGTGAGGAGACTTACGTCCAGGGAGACATCAGAAAATCATATTGTTTCTTCTGATTTGGAATGAAAATACAGAAATAGGATACAAAGAGAAAGATCATTGCCCTTGTCTGATAGATGCACAACAAAGTCGTCATCCTCATTCCCATGTATGGAGCTTCTACATAGTGAGAAGAACAAATTTGTATGCATAATTAATAATACTAGTCAAGAAAAAGTTATTCTCCTGAAAATGTTTCAGTGAAGGTCTTTATTGAAAATGTTCCATTTTAATTCACATTATATAAACTTTTTAAAAAAATTAACAAATTATCTTTAAAAAGGTTTTGTTAGAAAACATCTATCTAAAAGCTTCTGACAATTTATTTTCTTATTTTTTCAATCATCAAAGTAGTCTAATAACTTTACTGCTGAATTCTTGGGGTTTTTTTAGATATTGGTGAGATTAAAAATAAATTTTCCTTTGATTAGAATCCACAGGTTTTAGAGAAATGTACTTACTACAGTTATAAACCTGAAAGGTAGACAGGAATGTAACCCCTGGATGTCATGCTCTTCAGCATGCATTCAGAGCCAAAGAAATTCAAGTAAGTGGATTCCATTACTGGTTCTAATAAGATAGGAAGAGTGCATAGTAAATCTTTACAAACCCAACTAAATCATTGGTGCTTTGTGCCAGAGGAGGCAATTTTAGTAGAAGGTCTTTAAATGGACCAGGCTGAAATTTTGAAAAAAGGGTCCCTAAGGTTATGTTGTTACATGTCTGCTTAGAGCCCTGAATAAGGATCTTAGTTTTCCAAGGTGCTGATCAACTTGAGAGTTCCCACTGTTTCTGCTTAGTGAGGCTTCAGGTGGATTTTTGAAGATGAACCGCTTATCATTAGAAAGTGCTATTATGTCATTTACCTGCTTTCATTGATGTGAAAAAACCTCTACTTGTCAATACTTTCTAGAAAAAGTAAGAAAACCAGAAAGTGGCTAGGGTTTTTTGTCTATCAAAAGTCTTTAGTAAAATAATGTAATTGAAAGTTGAAGAAAGACAATCACATGGGAGATCAATTTGGGCAAAGTAGCTTTGCTGTATTCTTCCTTCTTGCACCTTCCCCCAACCAGTAGTTTAAACCAGCTGAAATGCTAGAGAGATGCAGTTTTTCAGAACTTCTATATTTTCCCCTCCCACCTTTAATATATGAAGCAGAGGCTGGTTTTGTTTTGAGAATTAGTAACTATTGCCTTTTAAACTCTTCAGACCTTTTGCTTGATGGTGTTGTGTGAGGTTTTCATTCGCATGGGTATCAGTGACATACTTTCAGACAAAAAATTGTCATTAACTATTGCTACTCATGCAAAGTTTTTGTTCTGTCACTTAGGTTGGGAAGCTTTAGCTCCAAACATTCCAAATGGGATAGCAATGAACTACAAATTAAAAAAACTGCTTGGTGGGCGAGTGCATTGCAGATTTGGCAACTATAGCACCTTTTTTAAAAAGTGTGTTGAAATAGATACTAAAAATACTTTGAAGTAAAGCCTAAATATTAGCTGTCTTCAGATTCACTTCTCCCCCCCCCCCCCCCCCCATCTTCATCACATACTTAATTTAACCTTTTAGAACGCAGACTAGACTAAGTAAATTCTAAGTATGTTTCTCTTCTGAAACTGGGCCTTCATAGTGCTGTTTTCCTCTTTCATAGTGGTTTTTGTTTGGCCTCAATCTCTCTCAGTCTCAGCTGAGAGACTTCATGGAAGATCAAATTCTTGCCAACTCTCACAATTTTTATCAGGAGTCTTGTGATATTTAGTGTTTTTCTTAAAGGGCAGTTACTTAAATTATATGAACAACTGAAGTCTTCAGTTTTCATTGACAAAAGACTTTCAAGTACTAAAGAATCTACTTTAAAGGCTTAAAAGCCAGGAGGCAGACCCAAAGTGTGTGGCTTTTAAGTACTCTCTGTTTTTGAGGCCTGACTTAAAAACTTGAAACACTTCATATAACAGGACTGAACTCTGCACAGGGCAGAGACCCTGCAGAATGGCTACACATGCTGCCTGGACGTTGCTTAACCTGCTTCTTAAGGGGCTGCTTGTGATGTTTGTACCACTTACGTCTTGACTTCATCCTATGTGCAGAGGTAGATCTCACACAAAACAAGTACCTTGCCTAAGTGTCACATGCAGGTGAACACTCAGTAACCTGGAATTTTAGGGTGGACTTTTTAATTAATTAAAAAAAAAATTAATCAAACACATTTTTGGTTATGTTTCTAGTTTGTAAGCTGGCATTCAGATGGATTCTTGCCATCAGATGTCCAATATTAAGTCTTACTCCTGAAGCTAAAAAAATAAAGCTGGCAGTCTAACCCATTGGAGAAGTGTATTTTTTGTATAGAAACTGAGAAAAGCTTCAGCTCATTTTTGAAAATCTGAAAACATCTAATATTTGTAATATCACAAGTAAAGATAATGCACCTCTGTATATCTTAGTAGGAATTTTCTTTCCCGATACTGCAATTTAGGGGTCTTGAGAGATTTTATGACACTGGAGAGGATCAATTAAGGGAGCTGGTAGGTTGCTTGAGAAAGGTCAGTTTTAAGTGGGGTATCTATGAGCCCCAAAGCACTGTTTTCCTTCTTTTGTTTTTTTTCCTAGCTGCTTTTTTGTTCCTTTCTTTAGTGAAAAGAGGAGGACTCAGGGAAATTCAGAATTTTGAATTAGAAGATGAATTAAAATGTTACAAAAGGTTTTATGTGAAAATTTTGAGGTGGAGGTAGAGAGCAGTGGGATGTGATACTGAAATCAAGGTGACAATAAAGAATGTTATAGTTTATGTCAGTAAAAAATATTCAGAATTTGAAATTTGTGAGATGATGATGTGACCTTAAAAATAATGGAATTTCAAGGGATAGTATGTTTTACTGTTCATCTTATCTGCTTTTTAAACCTTAGAATTCACAATTTTTTAGCTGAAATGACAACTACCAGTCTTAACTTTTCAGCTGACGAGAATTCAGGTCCGAAGGAACCTAAGATTCAGTAAAATCATGAAAGTTGGCAACTACTGTTGTTAAAAAGGAAGTTTGATAACTCATCAGAATTAATTGTTTTAAAATCTTAGATAAGATATGGTAAATAGGATTGGGGTGATGCTGAAAATGAAACTTCTAAGTTTGTTAATGACACTAAGACTAGATGCTGAGCAGAAGCAGGAGCAATGCAATTTGCTTCAAAATATTTTACAAACTACTATATAAGCAACTGAACCAATAATTATCAGTGCCAGCCAGTGCTGGAGAAAACAAAGTGAAAGGTGGGAAAACAAAATCTGTCAAGGAAGTACTTTGGGTCATGAAATACCCTAAGTAGGACAAAGTTGTAGAGTTCTTGAAACTATCAGCTTAGTGTACAAAAGGATACCAGGAGAAAAGAAAAACAAAGTCATTATACCCTGAATTTTCATGACAGTGAGTATAAACTGTAATCTTCACTACTTCAGAGAGCATTTACAATCACCAGACTTGTGTAAATAAATGAGAATATGGCTAAGCAAAGGAGAACAGAGTTCCAAACTTCCAAAAAAAGTCTAGCTTTCCAGGCAGAGAAGTCCTGTGCAAAACACCACCAAAATTTCCTGATTTTTCCTGTGTGTTAGACAAATGCACAGAGAATCCAAAGCCCACAGTACAACCTAAAAATTTGCATTTGCTTTTACAGAACGTGGACAATTTTAGAAGACTCCTTTTTTTCTGCAAAGACCCTGACCTTCTTTTATTAAATGCTATGCTCAAGCAAACAGCTCTATTGCACTTGTCAGCCACAGCCTGGCAGGTGCTGCGCAAAGGCCACTGCCATCTTCTGGGACATCACCACTGCCAGATGGGCTGCCCTCTGCAATGAGGAAAAGCCTTACTTTCCAGGCCCTTACTTGTGTCAGGGCAAAGACAAGCACTTCCCTACCTGTCTTGTACTTAGCAAATGGCAGAGCGTTGCATCCCTTTGTTCTAGGAGATGGGAAGCCTGTGGGAATAATACACGCTGAGGACTCCTCAGTTCACACATGTGAATGCATTCTCCTTAACGCATGTATCATTTGTGAGCAGGTCATTTAACAAAATGCTAAGTATAACATGTTAGACTATTTGTAAACTCAGCTAGCTCAGGAAGAAACTGCACTGTGATTCCCTAGTTTGTCCTACTGCTAAAATGCCCCAACAGAGCTGGCATGAAAAAATTATTCAACCAGCCACTGTTTTTCTAAGCTGTATCTTCTGTATTTGCTATAGTATGAATGTGTTAATAACTATCTGTTCTATTTCAGTCTGTTACCCAACGTGTCCGCTAAGTACCAAATGCTGATTCTATCGTCTTTTATGTGACAGAGGAAATTTAATGTAAAGCTTGCAATAGAAGTGTTCAATTCCCTGACCTTCAATATCTTTTTTTCTCCTTTCTTGTTTAATATTCCTTTCTGATTCACTTTCTAAGCTTCCTAGAGCCTGTGGGTTTGCTGATCATGTGTCAAAACACATCTCTGAACAAAAATTAATATTTTTTTAAACTTAGTTTTGTACACTGCTCCCAAAAAACCCCACTTCATTTGTCTCCGTATATTGAAGTCTTACAACACTAAGCAACGGATAGTCTGTTGCACAAATTGTAAACACACTGGGTATCTTCAGCACATCAAGTCCTTCATTGCCCCTGAATTTCTCAGTTTCTCTGGTTGCCTTTGTTGTACTCCATGTTTTCCCAGCGCTCCAGCCACCAGCAGAATCTTCCAGTCTCACAGACTGCAGCCAATTTTTTAAACATCCATATTCTTTCCTTTTCTAGATTCCTTTGATCTCCTTTAGGACTACTTCATCTCTTCCTATGTTTTCTTTTTCATTCAGATTGCAATTTCTCTGCTTTATGTAATCCTCAGTTGCCCTCAACTTCTAAACATGTTTCTGAAGGACAGAGCTGGTTTCACACTGTTGTCCTGCATCTTGGTACAAACATCTTACACCCCTTTCCACCAGAAACACAGTTCACCTGACTGTGTTGAAATCATTCTCAAGGTCTTGTTGAAATGCTCGTAAGAGTAGCTCGCTCATATGGAAGAATCTTTCTCTCTGAATAATGAAATTAAAGGGAAAAAGTCCCAAACCTTCCTATTTCTATAATCATTAGCCTGCTAATTACTCCTGTTGTTGCTTGCTAAGTACAGGACGTTTTGCCATTTTCAATTCCCATGTTGTAAGCCCAGTGGGAACAGAGAGTTCTGTAGCATTGATGAATCACAGCAAGTTTTGTACGTGCATGATCTGATGGCTAATGACTCGGGCAGAAGACTGGAAAGGAGGCTTTTCAGTTAGATCTTCAGATCCTCAGTGTTACTTGAAAAAATCACTATGTATTTTCAGAAACAGCAGCTTTTTTTCAGTTTCCCATCTGAGACAATTTCATTGTGATTTTCAGAGCTTTTCTATTTCCCACAGAATTGGTGTCATTACTAAGCTCTCTGCACTTTTAATCTGGCATGAAATGGGACATTATACTACTTAGCTGCTAAAATCTCATAGGCTGCCACAAAGCTCAGTTAATGCTGAAGTTGTTCTAGTGCTCTGAGAAACATCTATAAATTAAACGTTGTTAGCTCTTATTTGCAAATAGTTCTGTTTTTGTCAATAGAAGTGCTCGTATAAAAGATCAGTGTGGAATGTAAAAATTTTAGCTACCAAGTTTTCAAATGAGCAGTGTAGTTTTCATGGCAAGAATTGATGATTTCACTGACACCTAAAAAGATTCTTAAGAGTTTGAAAAATAGCCTCAGGTATTTCACTAGAAATACAGAATCGGGAACTCCGGACTTTGAAAACTGCATAAATAAGAATTGAATTTTCAAGTAACTGATTAAAAACAAATTATTTGTGGATGTGACAAATGTAAAATTTATGTACTTGACATACAAAGCCTATCTGCAGAAAAACTGGAATACAAGAAGTTGTGGCAGGAATTTTAAATGCTTCTAGCAAACTTTTCCTCCACAGTTGTGACTGAATTCTGAAGCTTTAGAGGGTAATAAACAGCTTTAAAACATGCCTTGTCAGTGATGAAATATTCAACATGAGGAAGCAAAAATCTTCCTGAAGCCTTAGATCTGTTTTTCATATTCTTACAAAAGAGTTGGTTTCTAAAGATCTGGTTTAGATTTCAGTCTTATTGGAAGTATTTTATAAGAAAGCTTTTATATATTTAAGACATTCAGAAGGGTCATCATTCTCTTTGTAAAACCAGTTATGTGTTTCTCTTAACTCTGATGGAGCAAAATTATTTCACATTGAACAATAATTTTGTTTTGGTAAAATTAGTGTTTGAAAACCCAGGAATCAGTTTGTATTTGACTGGATGAAGAATTGCAGTCTTGAGAAATTCATGCTTTGAACAGATGCCTAGTTCAAACATGGATACCTGAGGCTGGGCACCTATATGTATGCATGCATTGTAATTATTTGCTTGGCGTGCAAATGTCTTGAACACCCACAACTACAAAAGCCTCATTAACTGGATGTGTTCCAGGTGAATTGAATGATATATTACAAAAACTGTAAGACTTCCCTTGGTCAAATTGCAACCCTCAGTCTGCCAAGCTCTCAGGAGGAAAATAAAACATAAAAAGCCCACCTTCCTGCTCTCTTGTCAAGTGTGCTTAGTGACTAATTGTTGCCTTTGGCTTACCTCAGTTGTTGGCAGGTCCTGCCAAGCCCCATCATTGCAGTAGGGCAGGAGGATTCTGCACACAAGGGGTGAGAGCCATCTTCCCTTTGGTGGGACATACTGCATTAGGGAATGTACCCCAGCAGGAACCTGCAGGGATATTCCCTTCCACCCTGCACAGGTATTTATAGCAGGGAAGATTCGGAGCTGATGGGGGACGGGGGGAGTGCAGGAGGTCACCATCAGTATTGAACATTGCATTTGCTCTTGAACGTTCTCCCCACTGTGAGGTCCAGGGATGGTCCTGGGCAGTCAAAGGACATGTAAAAATGGAGAAATACCTTCACTTTCCCCTTTGCCACCATGATGTTGACACAGAGAGGGAGATCTGCTAGAGAAGAGCCAGAGAAAGCAGCTGCAGAAGGAGACTGGACAGGGATGAGGTGTCTGTGTGGTTTTAGCTGGGCTTGCTCCAGGCTGTGCTGAATAGCTCTTTGCTTTTCCTTCCTTGTCAGTCTTCTCTTCACCTCCACTCCACTTGCCTGCCATGCATAGTAGCCTATAATATTTTATTATCTTCTGTATAGCTCATTCAAATTGAAAAATAACCAGTGGCACAACTGTGACAGTCATACTGGTCACACTATGCACTTAACTTGTGCTTTGTACAATTTGCCTCAACTTGCGTCCTTTCTACGTTAGCTGCAAGAACTTTATTACAAGGTCTATCTACTGCTTTGCCTTAGTGCTGTGCCCCAAATAGCATGAGTCCATTTCTTTCTTGCATGTAGCACTAACAATTATTAGCGTTCATGGTCAGTAAATACCATTGAGGCATTTAAAAGGGCCTTTTTACTGCAGTAGTATGCCAGTTTAAAAGTTCACAGTAGGAAGACATCACATCATGACATGAACTGTTGCCCTGTATCTTCTCTGTAGAGTACAGCTTTCATGGTAATACCAGGTCTTGCTGACACATGATATCGTGTTTTGGACTGTGGGTTTTAATTGAAAGTGACTGAAAAGTCTGTGATTTTGCATCTTCTATCAACAGAAAAAAGAAATGAACTACATTTTTTCACTGCAAAAGCAGTATTTCTCTACCCAAAGATTTTAAAGCTGGTCAGATTCTGGATTTGGGGAAAAGCATTCCAGTTGTTGTGTTGAATCTACAGATGTTTCTTTCTTACTTGCGTAATTGTCATGGGCAGCAAGGCTGAAATAATTTGTTCCTTATTTACTTTTATTCCTTCTTCCCACTTTTATTCCTTCTTTCTACTCTTATATCCTTACAAGCCAGATATAGAAACTGTATTTTAAAATGGCATGATGACATTTTTCGTTGACTTTTATCACATGTCTCAATGAGTGGTAGGCATTATACCTATAGGAGTTTAGTGTATGGGTTTTCTTGGTTTATTGAAAACTGGAAACTGGAGATTGCTTAGGTCAGCCAGGAACTAAATCAACATGATCATCTGGTTTTCCCTTCTTACAGAACAACATGCATCATTTTGCTTTACTTAGTCCATGCTTTCATTTGATTAAATTGCAAAGAAACATAAATGGTGTTTGTTTACATTCCGTACTGATTCAACTTGAAATTATGACCAAGTATGACTTGAGTAGTCTATAAAAAGATATGGTAGTTTCTGGCTCTCAGACATATAAAGGTGTTCCTGGAAGCTCAAAACCCAGAGTGCAAATCAGTTAGCCTTCTCGATGATTTTGAAACCTCAAATCCTTTGAAATAGTTGGCAACTTGCCTGTTGCATATTTACAGTTACACAACTCTTCCTCTCTGTGACTTTTAAAAGTTCCTCCTTCCTTTTAAGTCCCTTGGCAGCATCAAAACAGCTTCTCCTGCTCTCTCTCTTTCCCCTCTCCCCAGCCCTCCCCCCTCTAGCTCTCCCTCTCCTTGGTATGGCACATTGTTCTGTGGAAATGGGTTGTTTTGAGTTCACACTTTGTTTTCCTGCTGTTTTTCTGGGAATCTGGACATGGCACAAAAGATATGGGAACAGCTTGTAGGAAATGGGTTTGTTTGGGGAAACAATAAAAAAGAAACAGCCTGCATACCTCTCCTGCATGTTTGAAGGCATGGTGTGCAGCATATAAAGACATTTCAGGGATCATTTTTCAATACAGTCCAAAGAAAAGTAAATAAAAATCTTTTCTTTTAGCATACCTTAAGCTTTGCCTCCAGACAGCTTCATTTCATATAGTAATATTTATTAGACACTTGATCTTACTAGTGACGTATGGGGAAAATCATCTTTTTCTGTTGCAGTAGTAAATGCATATCTTGGGATTCCAGACTTGAGAATGTCTTTATTGGCCTTGACGTTCTCAGTTCACTTTTCATCTATGGCATCAGGTGGTCTTTTTTGTCCCTCTGGAGCTAAAATTTTGTCCTTCTGGAGTCATTGAAAAATACAGTCAATATTGGAGCTGCAGGGCATGGTTTTAGTAAGAGTCATAATAATACTGGTAATCACTAGTTCAGAAGATACGCTGTTACAGGGAAAAACTGCAGGATTTTTCTTGTTGCCACATCAAAGATATCACCATGCGCATCTTCCTTTTCTTCTTCACGTGTACAATTAAAAATGGGCCACAACTTGTTTCTGCTGCATATGAGATTCAGCAGAAAGCACGGTTGCAGAGCCACAAGTTGCACAATAAAGATACACATTGGATTTGTGAGATAATTTGCCTAAAAAAGGGGAAAAGAATGAAAAAAGTAGTAAATTTTCTAAAGTAATTGTTAGTATTTTGTGATTTTGGACTGACAATTTTATTTAGAAAGACATTGCTTAAAAAAAGTAATAAGAACTCAGTTTAAAGGCAAAACAACAGGTGTAATCGGGATTTTTTTTTTGACTGTCACAACACATTTTTTTTGTGTATGTGAGAGTTTATTGTAGTGGGTTTTCTATTTTTTTTGGCAGGGGGAGGGGAGACACACAAGTAACGAACATTCACTCCAACCTTTGTCTGTCATAGGTATGAAACAGCATTTTCCTTCTGATCTGTTGGTTTGGCTGCCTCTCTAACTGCAATATATCACCCCCCCTACTAGTCTCTTTAACTAATCTCATAGTTAATGTTTCAGTTAAAAAACCCAATATCCTTATTTTGTACTAGTTCAACAGAGCAGGTTAAATATGCTTAAACATAACCATGCACTTTATTACTATTGTACTAAGCATTCTCCTGTGTTAATCTTTACACACACAGAAATGACTTAATACTGTGACATTCAACCCCATATTAATTTCATTAGTCATGCTTTGTGGCAAATGGCTAAAGTAACGTGTGCTGAAGTATGAATGAAGATATTCATTAAAAACAATTATAGGAAAGTATGTTAGGCTATACACTGTAAAGGTTATCGTGACAGGAAGTCATATTTTACATACCCAGTGGGCATACTTGGAAAGTTCATTCTGAATTTAGAAAGATTACCCATCTGAGCAATATTCCATATGCTCGTAAAATGGGGAATATCATGAGAAGTATATAATGCTGTATATTTATATATTCAGTGTATACGTGGAAGATCCAGAGTAAAAGGTGGGTAAGGAAAAGGAAGGGAGAACAATGTAAACAAAAGACTTTCTGTTATAGTGTTGTACAAAAATGGGGGGCACTCTTCATGTAGTGAATTTTTAAAAAGCAATAGCAATTTGCATTTTAATTCCAGTTATCTAATGCAGAGAAGTCAGTAAAAAATATCAAGACATACATTTGGAAGTAAATAAAAACATCCGTACAAATAAAGATGGCTTAAGCAGTGTTTGTAAAAGCTGTCAAGCAAGAAAATTACTGTAATAAGTGCTGGATGTGATAAGTGTTCTCTAAATGAGAAGGTAAGAATTTTAAATATGTATGACGGTGAGCACAGGGGAGCATCTGAGACCTTGTCAACCTGATGCAGCAGGCAAGAGGATCTGTAGCTCCAAGGGGTCCCTGAGGAGGAAGCTGAGCTGCAGGAAAGCAGCTCTGCAGATGCTTGAGAACGGTTCCCCCCCCCTTTCCTTAGGCTGATTGCTGTGCCTGGCTGCTGGTTCGAGAGGACCAGCCAGATTTATCAGGTAGCACATCTAGTGGACACCCTTTTGTTTTCCCATGATTTCTTTGGGGTAGTAAATATTGCATTTGGAGCTAAGATCCCCTGTAACTGCAGTCTTTCAGAAAGTGAGTGACCCACTCATACCCACAAGCATACACACGCACACACGTGTGCGCACGTGCACAACACCACACACAGAGGCACTGCAGGGAAGTGATGGGTCACCTAGAAGTTCAGTTCATGGCCATTGTCCAAGTGTTATTTCCCTAATGCTGTTAGGTATTGATAAAATCCAAAGGTTCATTGGAAAGGAAACTAATTTGGATGCTCTTTTCAGTTTTACCCCTAGTATTTAATTCTTTCAATGGAATAGCTGTAAAGATCTCTTCATTCCTTCCTATACATTTCTCATCACTTTGCTGATGAGTTTGTCTTTGGTACATAGTATGCCTTAGAGAGAAGAAAATTTAACAATGCCTGAATTATTTTCACTTTAATATTTGCTCGAAGATTGAGGATGGGATTATCTAAAATGTGTCTGTGTACATATACTCATGTGTACATATATAATGGGCGTATATAATTATATATACAAATACATATGTGGTGGGTCAACCCACCACAGTTACCAAATATTAAACTTGGTGTCAATGTAATACATAATCTTGTAGTTTTGGCTAAATGGTAGGAAAAAGAGCTGCAAATGTTTCCCTCTTGTGATAACACTGGACAAATCATTCGAATAAGGGAGAAAAAAATCGTGGTATCTTTATATTAAGAATTTTCTCAATAAAATTTCCAAAACCTGAGTACCAGGGCAGTTACCATGTTCAAGCAAAGCCATTAGTTCAGGCCAGATGACGCACTCTGATAAACATGCAGTAATTCTTGAAGACATCCCATTCAAACTGCTGGAGCTACCTGTGATGCCAAAGATTTTCAGAGGAAACATGGAAAGGATATGATTGAATGTCTGGAATGGGACTGGTGTCTTGTTTTGGGCAGCTGTTTTGGTCCCAAGACTCTTTCCCGATATCATTTTGATCTATCAGCACAAGTTCACAGCAGGTGTGGCATGCGGCCTCGGTTCACTTCCGATTGGGCTGCGGGCCACTTTACAAACCTGCCACCTGTTTTGCCAAACAAATATTTGCTTGAAATATTGCTGATAAACCCCCCAGCTGTTTATATTTTTTAACTAAGTAGAAGGTTGGCTGCTCCTTCAGATTGATAAAGTCCTATACTAGAAAAGCAAGGTAGAAGCAACAGGCTAGCCCTGTGATGAGGCAGAAATGAAAAGGAGTTTTATATCCAAGTTTTCCCAGTTTTCTAGACGTTTTGAAGCCCTAGAAGTTAACAGCCAAGCACGAAGGAGGAAAAAACTTCAAGCTTTCACAGTTCATAATTGACAATACTATCAAGATGAAAAAGGAGAAAAGTCTATTGTATTGACTGAAAAAATAGTCATTCAAACTTCAGTGTTACAGCTCTTTATATGGATGGAAGTGCTAAAATAAGCATACAAAGCTACAGTTTCTTTAAAAATGCGTATACAATATACAATCTGCAGGATACAGTTGTATTCTTTTTAGTACTGGTGAATTAAGGTTGACATAATAATTCAGGAATACGTATTCTGAGCCCAGCTGATCATTGTGGTGCTCCCGCCCCGCAGCCACCTAACCCTGGTGGTTTGGCTGCTGGTGTGGTAGATAAAAACTGGCGTTGCCTCAGTCTTTAAATAATTTACCAGCACTCTGCTCATGCAGGAGGGAAAATGGAACCAGACTCATCATTTTATAGCACTAGATTGTCTGCTGTATTCCCTAATTTTTTTTGATAGTCTTGTGAATTTTGAGGTCCGCTTTTATTCCGAAGCCTGATGCGGTGCTACGGTGGTTCTGTGTGGTCAGAGCTGCTTCCAAGCATACCCCTCTTGAAGTCCCTTGGGCATTCACCATGCACTGAAGCAGATGCAGGGTGGAGGCTTTCATCACTGCATTTGAACAAGCCCACTGTGTTGCTTTGATGGTGTCCAGGGCATGTGATGTGTATGAAAGAGTTTCCTATTTCCATTTATCAACTCTTGGTTTGGGGTTAAACTATTAATTTGTGTTTTACTGACAGATAAAGACTGCAGATGAAATAATTGGTTGTGAAATGACAGGTCTTTAAACTAGATGCTCATGGACACTTCCTGATCTCTGGAAGTTAGTGTTTTATCAACTCTACTAGCGTGTGATTATTTTAGTGTGTGAGATGCAGGGTACTCCCAAATATGCTGTGGAGCTTGGCATAAGGGAGATATGTTTTCTAATTAAAGACCCATTTTTAATCATTCTTATCAAGGTATCCCCATCTGCAATAGTGGAACATGATTTTTTCTTATTTTATGAAGTACTTGGAGACCTGGAGTTGAATACCTGATGCTACAAATGTTACCCTATGATGAAAGGAGGTGTCAAAACCAGCTTGGGCAAAAATAAGGTTTGCTGACATTTCAGGAATGACAGTTGATATATTATAAATTATGATAAAGCACCACAGTCTACATTTGAGCTTATACTGTTTCAGAATTTGTTCATTAAGACACGAAACGTTAAACCTTTGGACTTAGCCATGAGGCTTCCGTTCACGTTACCAGTCCTGGTGAAGCCAGGAGAATGACTTACACAAAAAGGGCTGCAGGATCAGTCCTTAAACATCTGCTGTTGTTTCCCAGAAATGAATTTAGCCTGCAATTTCATAACATCATCTTGATGGATGCTTGGTTATTCCTTTTTTCAAGTGGCATTGTGGCAGTTGCTCTGCTTCCAAACGTCCTTCATATTTTTCTCAGCAAGAGGTGAAGATACCAGATAAGTGGCAGCACTGAGCCTATGTTTGGATTAACATGGGCTATCCAAGTGCTTTTTTGCAAATAGGTGGAGGATGTTAGCTGAGCTGGCAATAAGATTCTTATGGGTGGAGGTGAGGACAACATCTGTCTTTCCTATCTTGTACTTGCCAAAGCTTTTTGTTGTTCCTGAACTCTCTCATGAATATAATATGTGGATTTTTGTCTGATCTAATGAATCCAAGACTCAGAGATTTAGAAGGAAAACATATTCCAGATGTGTGCTGCAATTCCTGACTCAGGTGACTGCATTTTAAGTAGTAACCTTTTCCAGTATGTTCCACACACCATATTGAATATCTTGTGAAATCGCTTCTTTTGCAAATGGTCAGAAGAGAGTTGTAAGAGCATCATGATTAATAAGTTATAGCGAGGGTAAAACATAAATCATTTGTCTTTAGTTTCACCGATTATTGCTGGATGCAATGAATCCAAGGCTCAAAGACTTGGCTTTAAAGCAGGACTGCAAATTTAGGCTAGAAGCTCTTGAAGCAGTTCAACCACAGCTTGCTTTATCGTGCAGTGATGCCTGTTGCAGACATGAGAGGAGTTTCAGACTGGAAGACTGCCCACTGCTCTGCAAGGTTCTGGTGTCCAGCCTTGCGTGTGCTCTCTGTTCCAGTGTGGAAATGACATTCCTGGCCTGTTTGAAATTAGGCTTTCACTCCAGATAAACAACTTCCTAAAGCATCAGAAGGTACAGTCTGAGGAAGAACAGAAAGAAGAGTAGCAAGTGAGAAGAGTGACTTGGTAAAGTTTGGAGTGGCTGTACCAAGGTGCATACTGTGCGCTCTTTTGCACCTTTTACCTGTTTTTTTCTTTCAGTGACAATTGTATGTAATTTGATTGCACACAATTTCAATAACCAATGTTTTCAAGTATATAAGGGATAGTGAGTGCAAAAAAGCATGGAAACAATAGAGCTAATTGCATGGTCTTAATCAGAGCAATCTTCTCTCAGAAAATGCAGGTCCTCTCCAAATGTAACTGTTTATTAGAATGTTTTAACATCTGCAAAACACACGCCAGTGAGTTACATTTGATCCTTTTAATAAACATTTTGGTGAAAGTTTTCATATAACAGCTTTTTGTCTAATTTAAAATGCAAATAAGTCCCAATATATCAGAATTCTTTGTAGAATGGAGAATTAATTTTTCTGACCAACTGTAGACATCCGACAAGTGATAGGAAACAGCCTATGTCTGAATGGATTGTGGCTGTATGGAGGTCTAAGCTTGTGCTTATGTATGTATAATCATGTAATCAGATTAAAGAAGTAAAATTTGTTTACATTAATGGGGAGTAATATCATAAAACTGGTGTCAAAAAAGAGATTATATAAATGCAATGACACATGGCAATGCTAATTAAAAGTTCTTCAGTCCCTCATAGTCCAGGGTAACAGGTCCTCTTTGGAATGTAGGAGCGCTGACCTGACAAGTAAATGCATTTTACTGTCTGCAGCATCCTTCAATGTATAACGAGGATTCTTGCTGTATTTGTGTCTCCTCATGTGTCCTTCTCTTTATGTGCAGTTCTCACCTAGTGTCCTACTGGTTTGTGGCCAATGTTCTTCATCATACTAGAGTGCTGTTGCCTGCTAGGATTTTGGCAGTTGTGGCCAGTAAGTTATTGACTTTCAGAATTATTGATGCACTTTTTTTGAGCAGTGAATCACTTGGTAGACTTTGGATAGCCAATGGGGATAAAAAAGATCTACTAAACCTTTTCTGTAATGGATTAAGCAATAAACCATTGAAATATTTGAAAAAAAAACCAAAAAGAACAGAGCTGAATATTTTGAGATACACATATATACACACACTTACAATGAGTGTACTACTGGGAGACATGATTCATTTAGATTGTTGTACAAATGAATGGAAGTAGTGTCATGTCTAAAATGGGAGCGGGGTTGGTGACATGGAGAGACAGTGCACAAATATATATCACACACAAGCCAGAATGTTCCCTAATCAGAATTATCTTGAGAAAAAGCATCACCAGGTTAGACTGGCCTCCAAAGTCTTTTAAAATCCTGCTGCAGTATTTTTCCCCAATAACTCTCAACACAAGCAAATTATGCTAGATAACTGCATACTTTATTGTCTCCGTTAATTATTTCTTAAGTTTGAGCAAGCTTTAGGAAAAGTCTTTGTCCTTAGTTCCTGACATTGCATATAAAGGACAGGTCAGCTTGCATATACTTCTTATGATGGGAACTACTTCAATCACATTTCCTGTAACTTCATGCTTCTAGGCCAAGTAATCTTGCATTTGATTAAGTAAACACCTTTGTCCTAATGACTTTATGCCTACTTTAAAGGCGTTGCTGTACCTATTGTTCTACAAATTTGTCAGTATGATATTCTTTTTTTCTGTAACTTATCAGTGAAGTATAAGTCAAAACCAAATAGAAAAGTAATTTTGTTCTTTTATCATTAGTATGGAAAGTCCATGTGAGAAGCCAGGTTTTCCATAACAAGTGATTAAAAAACAACAAAAAAAAAACCCCTTAATGAAGGAACAGATTTTTATGTTTTGCTGGTGATGTCATGGAATTCAGTAGGTGGAGAAAGGAAGATGAAATAAAGAAAATCTGTGTTCAATATTGACCTCAGATAATATTTCCAACAGCTCTACTTCACAGACTTGCATGAAATACCTCTCCCACCTGCCACTGCAAGCTGTATGTGTTGCTTTCTTTGTATTATGTTACCCCAGACACTAGTTACTAGAAATGAGAGGCTTCAGTTCTGACATGTCACAAGAATATGCTATTGTCATGTGAAAGCCAGGAAGATGACCCATCCACTACTAAAATTATTACCATAAAGGTACAAAACTTGGCAAGATTGAAAGGAGCTTTATAATGCAGCTATTTTATAACATTTATTAATGTTTACCTTGCTTTATCCAACTTACTGACTGATATTGCCAGACTGCTCCAGAAACAACATTAATATGGATGAGAAAAAAAGATTAACATGTAAATGAGTAATGAAGAGTATTTCCTAGAAATAGAACTGGCATCCATGTGTAAAAAAACCTTGCCAAATATTGTCAGAATTAATAGTTTTGTCTACATTTATATGTGGCCTGACCATGAGGCTATTCTTCGTCACAGTGAATGCTGACAATTTTTATGTTACATTTGGTCCACGAGTTTGCATTTAGAATTATAGCAGAAAGTACATTTTTAAGTCCCTGTGTTTAAGAAACATCCATACTGTTTACTGTCAACTGTTCAGTATAGTAGTTCACTGGTAGAACTGCCTTTTCACAGCTTATATAGGGTTAAGGTTTGAAGGCTTTAATTAGTAAAGAGAAATCGGGAAAAGTCAAGATGAAATGATGCGTGCAAGGAGCAGCTGAAGGACATTTTCTATCTGGTTTTGGGGATGCCAGATTATGCCAGTTATCAGACATTCCTGCATAGCTGAGAAATGCTTCATATTTGTTGATGCTATTTCTGTGCTTTTGCACAGTATGAGTTTCACATGAGGTTATATCAGGTTGTATGAGCTCTGATTGTTCAGCATCACTGTGTCTTGCAAGGTCAATGGATTCAGAAAGCCTGGGCTGGAAATCCTCAACTTCAAAGATTACTGAGAGGAAGAAAGGCAGCCATTGCCAACCCTGGATACACAGCTCCCACCTGTGTGTTACAGAAAACTTTTCCCTGTGCATCAGGATGTGCAAGGACCATGTATATCACCTGTAGCAGTCGCTGGTAAATTGACATCGATGATCCTGGCTGCATTTGAATGAGAGGACAGTCAGTATGACTGCCTGAGTCCTGGCTGACAGGAGTAGCAGAACAGATGCTAAACATAGTTTCTATGTTTCCCATGCTGAAGCCTCAATCTCACTTATGTGTGAGAAGAGAGAAAAGATGATTAAAGAGGAAGTAAGGCTACTTCTAGTTTAGACCATGCTCCTTAGTTATGCTGACTCCTCAAAATTATGCAAAAGGTTAGATGGCCAGTTCAGCTTTTGTAATGTGCTCAAGGGAGCGGCGATACATGTCCTACTGTCCTTCAAGGCAGGCCAGCACAAAGATCAGTGAGAACTCAGAGGAAAATATCAGAGATATTCACTGTCATAGGGTACACATTAATAAACCTTCCACATAAGGACCAACCCAAGAGCATGTAAAGTTGGCAGAAACTCAGTTATTCCTGCAGAGCCTTTACAGACCTGTCAGCATGCAATAGCTGATAACTAGCGGGATGGAGTACAGATGAGTGTTTGCTGTTAAATCAGAACAAAAGGCTAGCTAGCAAATTGAGCTTTCTTTGTTGGTGAATAACTCGGCATTTTTTCCTGCAATGTGAAGTCTGAGTCTGTCTCTTGGGTTCATTTATGTTTGTCTTGGTTTTGCCATAGTCTTTTCGATATTCACACAACCCCTATTAATTTGGCTCATATTTCCAGCATTTGCTGTACTCCTCAGGAAGTTAAAATGCGTTTAATTTCCCTCTTTGTGCAGCATAATTTCCTTCTTTATGCATCCATAGCACAAGCAATATTTACTCTCATTAGTAACGCAAATAAATAGAAAACCCATATTTGTTTTTGTTTTCATTTATACTTACACTAAGTATTCATGTATTAACTTACATTAGGTGGAGTCAAGCTTAATAGGAATTAGAACAGATTTGCTTTGTTTCACTTGTGTGGTGGAGGATGTGAAATATAGCCATTATAATAATGTTTGAAGCCTGTTTTGAAAAGGTCTATTTGTAAATGTTTTAGAGAGTAAACCAATATTCTGCCTATTGTATTTGCAGTTTCACATCTGCTTTCTCCTGTATAATTAACACTTTCATGTATTTACTGGAGCTAGCTCATCCAAAATTAACACTTCATTACATGTTTTTGTGGCTCATGTATTAGCTCTACAATGGGGCAGAAAAGAGGGAACTGTGGTAAATAGTCTCAAGCATGGGATGCATTGTGATCACCTGGCCATGCCGTGTGTCTGTGTGTGTATATATACATATATATGTATATTTAAAAGAAAAACTCTCATGGACTGCTGAGAAAGAACTTTTTATTTTCCTTCCGGTGTAACATTTTCTTTCTTCTTGTGATATGATCCCTGCTACTTTACTATCCAAGCACATCAAGTCTCCCTGCTGTCTCTCAGCGCAGTGTAGCCAGGGAGCAGTCTTTGGGGAACAAGGGACCAGCAGCCATCTCCCCCCGCCCCTCCTTGAAAAGCAAGAGCTGCTTGCAGGCTTTCCCAGAAATAGCTCATTGGAAAAGCTTCAGACCACCAACAGCAGCAGTTTTTAGCAGGCCAGAGACCCACAGGAGTCTGAGAGGCATGGCAAAAGGAGGGGTGTTATTCTGGCATCCCTTTTGTCTCATGGAAGTGCGTGAAAGCACACCCCCAGAGAGCCAAGAGGCAGCAGGTCCATAACTGGTTGCAGGCTGGTGGAAGAGTGTGCAAAGCAGGGGTGCTGACTGGGAAGTTAATATTAATGGTGGTAGCCTGGTGGTGACCTTTGCGCTCAAATGATATCTAAAAATCAGTAATGAAATGGTGCAGATCGCTGTCTGAATTTTGCATCCTGGCCTGTGGTGGGAAGAGTTACTGTTAGTGATTCAGTCATGAGTCTTGTGGCATTTGGAGGGCTGCTTGAGATCCCATTCCCTAAGTCCAGAGATTAAAGGGTGATCTCAATTTTCATGAGAAGTAATAAGAAGAAAATTATGTTCCTGCCCTTGCGGTTGCAAAAGAAACCTATGAATATTAACAGAGTGCACCCTGAGGGTTTACAAACCAGGCGAATAAAAAGAATGATAAATATATGTCCCCTTAAAACGAACAAATACAACCGCTGATTTTTAGGGCAGCGTGTGACTGCTGGAGCTTGTGCAAAGCTGTCTTCCAGCAGCTGGGGAAGGCAGGAGCCTGCAGGCAGCCACCGGCTTCCCAGCATCGGAGGACTTCCACCGCTCTGCCTCTTTTCTCTCTTCCCTCTCCATCGCGTCCTCCCCTGCTGACAGGGCCACGTGTTTTTATTGTCCTCCATCGGCTGGCCGTCAGCGGCAGGGCTGGCAGCAGCAGGCCCACACACGCTGCCGGGGTGCGGTCACACGCGGAGCACCCTGCCCCGACTCCGGTGGGGCTCCCCTCCCGGCTCCCCTCCCGCCTGGGCTCCCCTCCCGGCTGGGCTCCCCTCCCGGCTCCCCTCCCGGCCCCGCGCCCCCAGCCGCCGCCGGCTGGCCGCCCCCGCGCTGCTGGCCGCTGGTGCGCTGCTGCACGGCCGGCCTGCTCCGCGGCCCGGGGCTGGGTGCTGGGTGCTGGGTGCTGGGTGCTGGGTGCTGGGGCTTGCTCCCCAGCCGCCGGCAGGGGCCACATGGGGGAAAGGGAGGTGCCGGCCTGCACCCCTGTGCCGCTTCGCCTCAGGGCAGAGCCATGGCGCCAGGGCGGGAGGAGAGAGTTGCGCTTTGGGTTACTGTCTGTTTACACCTTTATGCCCCACATTCCCCCTGAGTAGCCCCTGGAGAGCGGGGCTCTCCTTGGAAAGCTGCTTTTGGAGGGGTAGCCCCTGAGCCTGTGCAGTGCTGGGGGCCAGCAGGATGGTGGGAGCCCAGACCAGTTCCCATGGCCGAGGACCCTTGGCTCAGGCAGGATGGGTCCCTCCAGCAGCATCAGCCCCTCCTGCAGCTTCCTGATGGGCCTGGTGGGCACGCTGCCTTCCCGAGCCAGGCCGCTGCATTTCCCTGCTTCCACGGCTCGGCTCCAGATAATGTGGGGAAGGAATTGGTGCCAAAGTGAATGTATGGCCATGGAGAGAAAGGGTGGCCTTTGCTCCCTCTGGCACCTGTCCAGTCTCCAGCCAGCCACAATGGCATGCACCTCGCTACTGTAGGGCCTCGTGATCCCTGCCACCCTCAAGGGCCATAACCACAGCGCTGCCACAGTGTGGGACGGTGGCCAGGGAAGCCCTTCCTGCAGCCAGAGTGGGATGCCCAGCCAGGCAGCCTGACGGGAAGGGTTGCCATGAGAGACAGGGAGGCAGCTAGCGGGCATGGTGTCCTCTCAGGGCTGGTGTCAGGCACCTTTGCTGAAGCTGGCAGCAGATGCTGGCAGAAAGAGCAGGGTCCCTGGATTGGAGGTTGAGCCCAGCTGTCTCAGCTCCCTGTCCAGAAGGGACTTGGCCTGTGTCCCAGAGGAAGGAAGAGGAGCTCCCGGTGAGTCAGCAAGGCCTGGCTTTCAGTCGCTCTTTGCAGGGGCAGTTAAAACAGCGATGGCAGCTTGCTTACGCCCCCAGCAGATCTAGCCCTCTGCATCCCTACCTGGAATGCCGGAGGCCCAAGCTTTGCTGCCTGTCCTGTTCCCTCCTTCCTCCCAGCTCCTGGCCTCTATTCCTAGTGTTTGGTAACGTGTTTGTGCATCTTCTCAGCCACTGGTGGGAGTGAGTCCTCAGTTCCACCGACAGCAGTGGTGTGCCTAAAAAGTAATAAAGAAGTAATAATTTAAAATAAAAAGTAATCATTTAAGCAAGTGACTAGCTTCTTGTGAGATGGACAAGCCCTTTTTATCTTGGGGGACATTGTAATATCTTCTCTGAAACATGGTCACGCTGACTCCTCTTCTCTGGTTTGCAGGAAGCGTTATCAGTGGTGAGTGAAGACCAGTCCTTGTTCGAGTGTGCCTACGGATCACCCCACCTTGCGAAGACAGAGATGACGGCCTCCTCTTCCAGTGAATATGGGCAGACATCAAAGATGAGTCCGCGTGTTCCCCAGCAAGACTGGTTATCACAGCCCCCAGCCAGAGTCACCATCAAGATGGAGTGTAACCCAAACCAGGTTAATGGGTCAAGGTAATAAGGCCAGTGTTGTGGCTCAAGTACGTTTTTTCTTGTGATGGGTATAGCTCAGTTGTCTAAATCTGTGAATCTAACACCATTTTAGATGTCCCAAGATATCCCACCTGGCCACCAGGTCCCGTCCCAGAAGCCTACAGATCTCCGGTACATTGTGGGTCATGCCTACCAGCCCTTTTCCTGTAACCAGGCGTTACAGAAGGCCTTAGATGGTGCTACAGGCACACTCTTCTCATGAGCTTGCGCAATAACCTTTCTGTGTTTCCTTGACTGTGGAATTTTGGATGTGAACTTGCATTGCACACTGGGTGAAAGAGCATTTATTAAAGGTAGCAAAACATGAGTTTGCTGTAGTTTGGGGCAGCACCATTGATTCATTTAAGGGTGTGGTGTATGTGATCTAACACTTGATGGCAGTTGTCAAAATACAGTGATTTGGCATTTAGAGCCTTTGCTTTAAATAAAACCAGAGAAGCATAGGAAGTCAATCCTTCTAATGGCAGAGGGAGTGAACTATTGATGTTTACTTTTATATTTATTGTAAACATAGTGCCAAAAAGCATAACCATGGACTTGGATTTAAGAAGAGCTCACAGTGAAGAAACAGCATATATATGGAGACAAGCAGGAGAGTAGAAAGGAACAGGAAAAGAAATTACTGAGCTCAGCGGGCAGTAGCCGCAGCACGTCAGGGCATTAAATGTTTTCTTGGGACTTTTTTTATGAATGTCGCTATGAAGGAGAATGTTTGATATCTGAAAGAGTAATGCAGTGAATTCATGGATATTGACTTGTAGCTCTCCCAAGCATAGGAGCACTCTATCAGATTTCTTCCATCTGAAAAAGCACAGTGAAGATACTTTTGTTTTCAAGGAAACTATCCAAACAAGTGCTTTCCTGTTTAAAATGTCTGTCAAAACAGTTTTCCTTTGGCGTTGTTGAAGGGCAGAGGTCCAGAGAGTTGGTTGCTCACAGTTGTTGGTGATGTACCAGTGAAGACTGTGCTTCACATCTCACTGTCATAAACACCTGCCTACTAATCTCGTACCCCAGGATCAGTTGTTTAGAAAAACCTCAGCCATAGACGCTGTCGTTAGTGTTCACACTTGCTGTGCTAATGTGATGAGCATCACAAGGAGAGCAAAGTGGCTTGACAGCTTACCACACCTACACTTTTCGCTGGTAGGGATGGAATTTGTGCTGAAGTCAAATCAGAATTCCCAGTGAATAGTCAAAGATTTGAGATACATAGAAATAATTGGTGAACTGAAGTTACAAAGAATTAGGGAAAGTCTTCTCATAAACACACTTATTCAGAACTTATTTCACAATCAGTTTCAGTGAGGGTCTTTTTCTTTTTTCTTTTTTTTTTTGTGTGCTAAGCAAATGCACAGATATAATCACAATTGGAATATTGATTCAAAACCAGTTTCACCTGCTTCCTAAAATTACCTGTAAGTATTTGTGCTGGTGTTTCTGTAAGAGAACCAATCACAGTTTTTCTCAGTGTAAATTCCATAAAGTACATTAGAGTAGATAATTAGTGTTAATTGTTACAGAGATTAATGGTAATAATTTGTACTGTTACACGCAACTGAAGTCAGTCATAAACAGACTCCTACTTTGACATACACCCAGATCTTAAGGAATGAATCTAGATGATACAGATCCATTTGAAATTGTTGGTCAATAACATTTTTTAAAATAATCAAGCCAGAATCCTGAATTTTCTGACTTGGATTCCTGAAATATGTAACTAGCCTGAATATTAGAGCTCGGTTTGTGAATTACAAGTATTTGGCTGTCACTGTGATGGTTTAAGGAACAAGCTATAGGCAGTAATACTGTCTTTTATTAGCTGAAACCTTGTCCTCTCTAATCCTTGTTAGCAACCCTGTTAAGGATTATCCTCTGATGTAGGAGGTCAGTACCCTTACAAAGACCAAAATGTGCGCCCATAGTCTGATCAGCTAAATTGGGTCTCCAAGCAAACCTGTATAGCCTGGGGGTGAGAGCACAGTGTAGAAAATGTGCTGTCACACCCCAGCATGCCCCAAGCCAGCAGAGATGGGTAGGAGCCGTGGGGAACACAGACATCTCCAGGCACTAAAGCACCTGGCTCCTGCAGGGGCTGCCTTGGTCCAGAGAGGGCCAGGCATCCTGAGGCAGCCCTGCTACCGCAGGGTGCCTGGGCAGGCAGGCAAGCCCTGCCTTGCTATCCAGAGGGTCCCAAAAGTGTCATTGTGGATGGGTGTGTGTTTGGGGTGCGCAGCTGGGAGATGTCCTGTGCTCAGTGCATTTGCTTCTCTCCCAGGGTCTGTGCCATCATTGGATAAAAACAGAAGTGACCCAGAGAGCAGGGAACCACAGTGCACCAGAACAGTGTCCCAGCTGCAGGGTTGGAGTTAGGCTCCTCATCTCTCTACTGAACCTGTAGTTCATGTGTTGCTGCCTGCCTGGACTTCAGCAGGCAGGACAGGGCAGACTCGTGTCCAGCATATTTTACAGCCTGGTGGCTGGGGGCATGCACTCAGGTTGGGGGGAGGGCGGGCTTGCCACCCATACCTCCCCCAATCTAAGGTACCTTCACCGTGTATGTGTGAACTTTCCAGGCACAGATAAGCATTCAGAAGCCCTGAATTAAACAGGCTATTTGGAAATATCTTTATAATGCCTATCATTTCTCCTTCCTTTATGTTATTTTCTATTAGTGTGTGCATGCATTGAATCACTTAGGGTGATATTCTGGCTACCTGAAGTAAAGGAACAGGAACCGGCAGGTGTTTTAGGCTGCCTGAGTTGCCCTTTGTGGAGAGATTTATATGCCTTTCTTTCAGAGGCATCCTGGTCTCCACACTACCTGCATAAAATGGTTGGGTATATTGTCTGTACTGTTACTAGCAGAACAGGCATCTACTTTTGCAAGGCTGTATAATCTGAGAATTGTGGAATTTTCCTTAAATTAGTCTTTTTTGATTAGTCATGAGGCATAATTTTGATTCATACTTTTCCAGCAGAACTGTTAATTGTGACGTGACACAAGGCATCTGGAACACCAGTGACACACTTTTGCACCATCTTGACCACCTTTGCCACTGTTACAGAAGTAAGGGGTTGAAAAGAAGTATTTTTGTATGCCTCTTCTCTAAAAAAATGGCATTAGGTCTACCTACGCTATCATTTAGACTTGGAGTTTAGTGAAAATCAGCTGAGCAGCAGATGAAAACCAAGTTCTTCGTTTTTCTCTGGACAGCATCACTCAGAGGTCCTTAATGTGGCCATCATTAGAAAATTAACAGCTCAGCAATGGCCATTCTTTCCCAATATGAACCAGCATGTGAGCTGGCACACAAGCTACACTCCTAGAAAAGGCTGTACAAGTTACTGCTCTGAACTGCAAAATGTTTTTTATCAGAACACTGGTTTTCTAAAGGGCATATTCTGGCTGAAAATATAATGGGAAGGAATTTAATTCTTTCTGTATTGAATTAAAAATAACCTGCAGCATTGGAAGCAGGGTTTCGTTTATTAATCTTGGATTTGACAACCTCCCCTATTGACAGAGCAATACAGAGCTGCTAACTGGAGAAAACAAGGAAAATTCATACTTCACTACAATTCCTAAGACATGACATGATAAAAAATAAAATAAAATAAAATTTAAAAATCACTCACAGACTACCAAAAAAATAGATTAACAGAACAAAAAAAGAAAATCATGCACATGTTGCACGCTTATACTTAACACAAATTTTTTTTTAAAAAAAAGTTATTAAAATACACTGTTTATTTCATCAGAGAACCATTATTTTGTAAGGCCTAACACATGCCTGAAAAAGTAGATCTTAATGTTACACTTTTAATGGAGAACATTGCCAAGTAACAAATATAAATATGTTGTGGCATTTCTAGAATGCACATACATGTGTGTTATTGGACTTTGGGAATTAGAATACTTCCTAGTATGAGATGTTCCTGCCAGCTGTAGAAAAAAATGTGTATCACTTAAGCCTTGCATACAACAAAATTACTTATCAATATTAAATTATTCCTAAATAACCATACCAAATATTCTGATGTGGTACTGATAGGTACTGTCAATATGGAAGTCACTACAAGTAAGTGCAATATATGCATCTCCTACAAATCTGAAAACGGATTTTTCCTTCCTCAAGTCCTCCCTTTGCCATTTGTATATTGGTGTTTCCTGACAGACTATCTGCTGTTCATCACATGCATAATATTAGCCACACTTTACACACACAGATTAGCAGTACCCTGCCATTCTGTAGCTTACTTGGCATTTTCTTTTCTGCAGAAGCCTTCCCCACCCTGCTCATTTGCAGTCCATAAATTTATTTCCTTAAATGAAATGATCAGTTCTTAAAAATGCTTCATGTGTTAAAAATTAACACATGCAGTAACTAGAGAGCTTAGAGATGCTTTTCCTTCTTAGTAAAACTGTACCTGCTCTGTTTACACCCATTTAAAATCTGGGTTGTCCCAAAGGAGTCTAAAATACCACAGCCACATGGCAGAACTGCAGAAGTACTACCCCTAGGATCTCCAGAATATCCTCTGCAATCTTTTTCCTATGTGGGAGCCTGGGTCTGAATAATATGGTGTAAAGAGGATGCAAAACAGGGTGCCAGATCTCACAAAGTGGTAACCAGAGAATAGTTAGCATCACAATTCTTTTGCTGTCCAACTCTTCTTTCTCACTGTGTTAGGCTGCTTCCTGGCCATATATTCTGTCATCTGGAAGGGGGTATAAAATTTCAGGAGTGTACTGAACCCCTTACACATCAACGATTAAGTACCCACTCAAAGCAGAAATGTACTCACTCTGCTAAGACTTTCCCCAGATATACTTTGGCTGTAATTGCCCTACGTTAAATCTCAAAGCGTAACAGTTTCAGAACTGGCATTCCTGAAGAAATAACATTAGAATGAAATTAAAGGGTTATTTTCAGTGTGCTGCAGAGGGATTAGCTGCACAGTTTTCTTTAACAATAACAGTATTTTTAAAGCTAAACCCAACTGCACAGCACCAGAAAATATAGCCTCAGGGCCTAACTTAAATTAAATAAAGCAAGAAAAGTTTAAATTAAATCTGTCATTTACCTTGCTGTTGTTGTATATATAATGCAGATTGTCACGGGTGGTATCAAATTGAGTTTCTTAAATCCATTATGTTAGTAAAGCCATTATATTTCTTCCAGGTACATAAATCTAATCAGACCTTTTGTGCCACCATATAGTCAGACAATTCACCTGTTTCCGGCTATATATTGCTTTTGAGTCAGACCAAAAGATTCACCCTGTTATAGTAAAGCACTATGATATAAATCCGGAGATTGCATATGTCACACTGTTACTTACTTTCTGTTTATCGTACTTTATATATTTTATCAAATTAAGTATGAGCAATTCTATTACAATGAATGAATGCAATTCATGTTATGCATTTAGGGTGAAATTCATTCCTGTGAAAATGCTCTCATGAGGCCCCAGGTACTGCTTAAACAACATTTAAATCCATGGATTGCTCAGTGTTCTCTGAATACACTCACCCATGGGACTCCACAGTGCCCATGGGTGGGACTATACAAAGTTAGCTTGGAAGAGCTACATTTACTGGTTGGAAATCAATCTTTTTAAGGGAGGCTGAAGTGGAACACAGAGTCTTATTCAGGCCACAGATAAATTTCACTTGCCGTGAACAGTGTGATGATTTCATTTGAGGAAGCATTTTGAAAATTAGCTACAGTGAAAGCACAGCAGAAGGTTTCCGACATCAGCTTGGCTGATATAGAAATTTTAAAGAAATGCCAGAAATAATTAGTTATCATTAAGATTTAATCATGTGCAAAATGTTGATTTAAGTGCTACCAATTGTTGCTTGAAGAACATTTGAGAATGAAATTATAACTTAATGCATCCTTTGTGCTGGCTCTTTTGGGAAACACCGCTTTCCTTTGCATGTTACTGTTCTAAATTTTCATCAAAGAGCCTCTGTACTAGCTGGGTTGAGTGCATCTGACACACATAAAGACTTTCCAGAGTCCAGAGTGACCTTAAGTTGTTTTTTTTAATTTTCCCCTTGATGTGAAGTCTATTAAATGGTAGCTATCTTGTGCTATACAAACGAGCAAATTTGAATGGGTAGTACCATTAAGGTACCTTGTGCAATCTAACTATGTGCCAGCTGATGTGCCCAGCCACTAAAGAGGGTGCTTTCATCCATGTGGAGCTCTTATTGACACCATGACAGAACCATCCTGCTCCCAGGATCCAGGCTTATGTGCTTTAAGCTAGATCAGGCACCTCTGCATTGTGCTTCAGTCTCTGGCATGATACTGGTGGATCTAGTTAGAGTATTTGCACCCCTTGTGTGTGTGTGATGTGGAGAAACAGGATTGATCTGACATCATTTGTTTTTCAAGGGCATGGCTTTTTCCATCCCTGGAGCACAACTCCATGGCTGAGGCTCAGTGCCATCCCTCCACATCTGGTGGTGTACCACCAGCATGCAGCCTTGGTATTCTTGGTAAGCCTCAGCTCAGACTAAACAACAAGCGTGGTCCAAAACCCACTGCAGTCAATGGGCTCTCCTCTGTCTCCAAAGGGCTTGAGTCAGCCACTATGTCAGTCTACAGCAAAGCTCGGAGCTCTCTCTTAAGAGGATGACTTTCCTAGCACACTCATTGGAGCTGCCTATATAAAGTAACATTAATCTTGTGTAAAAAGACATGGTGTTAGTTATTTCAGACTGATAATCTTTTTTCCCACTGACTGGGTGGTTCGTGGAGTGACTGCCTACCAAACTGCAAAAAACGCAGATTCAGGATCTTCTCCATGTAGGGCTTTATGTGTCACTACTTCAAGAAGTTCCTCTTTGAGCTGAAAATCTACCAGCTTAATATTTGTGTGTGTGTGTGTCTGTGTGCGCGCACACACATGGTTTGGTTCTCTTCTTGAGGCAAACGTTGCCAAGGAGAAAAACAAACTCGGCTCACCACCACTACAGCTACTTTATTGCAGCTTTTCAGGGGGTGCTGGCCTGGCAGGTGCTAGTTAATAAGCTTTCCAGTCTGGGTTGATCAGTTCATTCATAATTGGCATGGTTACATTTTGGATCGACCACTGATGTTTAAATTGTGTGCTTAGCTTCAGGAGTTTAAGAAGATGAGGGTAGTAAAAATTTCCAAAGTGCTAAGCAACCAACATCTCTCATCTGGGTAGTGAAATAGAAAATTAGTCTTCAAATAATGACATAGGACCTCACAAGAGTTATGATCACTGTCATTATTTATGACTATTGCTATCATTACTGCTTTATTTCCATTGCAGTAATTACTGTGTCTAGAGCGCTTAGAGCTGGTGGTTGTTTCCCCAGTCTTGCATGGCACAGGCACTGTGTTTAGGCAGGTTTTCTGTGACCCAGTGTGTCTGGAGATGAGTCTTCTCCTCTTGCCCTTCATTAGTAGGTGTTTTATTTTGATCAGGGTAGTATCAGTATGGGTATTCGGTATTTAAAGTTTGAGAATAGCATTTTAAGACAAAGCAAGAGGTAAGTAAGAAAAAGAAAAGTGGCTAATCATTGGCTTTGCCATTTCACACCCCTCAGCCTCACAGCCCGATAATGCTAATCGCGAAAATCAGCAGACATTCCACAGACATGGGGGATTATGGTTTCCATACAAGATGTCACTTCTGTTTATGCCTGGCATGCTCTACTTTGCTAACTTTCAATATGATCCCTGCCCACAAAAGAAGGCATATGTGGTTTGGGAAGGGCCCTGTCTCCCAGTATTTCATATTTTATGAAACCACAAATACAACAGTCTTACAAGCTCTTGAAATGAAATACAATTTGAGAAATGTAATCCATTACCATTATAATAGAATTTCTATAAAAATAATAAAAGAAAAACAAGAGAAAATAGGTCCTGAAAGTTACAGGCCAACTGGGAAGTCATTGTGGCTTTGGCCTAGCTATCACCATGTCAGACTTCAGCCTTCTCCCAGGCAGCAATCTAATTGTAAATTATGTATATACAGAACACCATTTCTTAGCTTTGGCTTTTAGTGACCCCCTTCCCTTCTTTCCCTTTCTTCACTCCAACCTGACACATAAGAAATATTGAAGTGTTTGCACTAATGGAGAAATGACAACGTGCAGTCAAACTTAAACCAGCTGTTTCCCCACACTGTGAACACAAAGAGCCAGGCTGGTAATATTTATAGCTTGACTGGCCTCTAGTGAGCCAGACGCTGACTGCCTTAATTTGCCATGATAGCCTTAAGGCTTGAAGCAGCTGTGGACTACAAGATAGACAGGGAAAGTTAAGCAAAAGAAAAAAAAAAAATATTGTTTCAATTAGCAAAAGTTATTGTTTGATTGAAAATGAACGGCTGCTGCGTATACAACTCAATAAACAGCATCTTTTGTTTTGCTTACAGAAAGCCAACAATGTTGCCTGTGTTGGCATGTGGTGTTTGCTTTCTCCTTTCGCTAGAGGAAGGAACAGGAGGCACCTCTACATGCCACACTGTGATATCCCTGAGTGACCCCAGCACCAGCCCCGTGCAACCTGGAGCACCTACCAAGCCTGGGGCACCCCACACAGTGATGTCTGCGAATACTTTGGATGCTGCAGGGGTGTGTTAGCATGGGGCTGCCCGAGTCCCAGTCCCTCTGCAGCCCTGGTCTGTTGGGGCTGCTGAAGACCAGGTTTTTTGCCCATGTGTAGCCCTGCATGGAACTGTGCACTTCCATGACTGTGTGGCCCAGTGAGGGCTTTAGTGTTCCTTTTTTTTTTTTTTTTTTTCCTCTTTTGTCTTCTTAGGACTGCCTTTGACACTTACCTTCTAGCAAAGATAAACAGGCTGTCACTGTAGCTTCAGCATCAGCTCAAGCCAGCTTTAGTGCAGGTCCTGAGGGGCTTCCCTTCCTTCCACAGACCTCGGCAGCTGGCTCCCACCCTGGTCATCCCCTTACCTGTGGGCAAGCATTTCCTTCACACAGCCACCCACGTGGGTGGGGAAGTGGTTCAGGTTATAGCTAAGCACTGAGTTACTTACACATCCACCCATTTACTTACTTTTTTGCATACTTGCTGGGGAAGCGGCTCCCCAGCCCAGTTTGCTAAGCAGTTGCACAAGTGCCTGTGTGAGCACCCCAGGGACATTCTGACCTACGTGCATTTTTTGGCATTTTAATGCCTCTGCTATGCTGGAGTCTTCTGCAGGGAATTTTATGCTGCATTCACAAGAAGCCTTAGAAGGAGAAAAAAAACCCTCTGTTTTCCTTGCAGCATGTTAAGTGTAGTGGTGGTCATGCAGTAGATTTAAGGGAAGGTGCCTGTGCAGGAGCAGAGGGCTTGGTGTCCTTCCAGGCTTAGCCTGGTATATGTGCGGAAGCTGGGCAGCAGCACCCAACTGCAGTGCTGAGCAATGAGTGTGCATGGTGGAAGCTGAGCTCTGTCAAAGAAAGTGTTGGGGCCTCTGATACCGTCACTGAAAGTGCTTTTCAGAGTCCCACTGAGCACCCATGGGGATCACCACTGTGCCCGGGAAGCAGCCCCTGGGGCCCTGCAAAGCCGCTGATGCAGCCACAGTCCAGGGGCTGGGGAGCATGGGCTCCTTCTCACCGGGGAGGGTCAGGCTGTTCCCAGTGATTGCTGCCAGAGGGGAACCCAAAGAGGGATCCGCAAGGCCCATCTTTGTGTGTCATTGCTGTAGCAGGTCTCAGCAGATGTGATTCCCATTGATTCATGAAGAGCAAGAGGGTGTAGAGAAGGGCAGGAAAAAGAGTTTAGGGTTGTAGTCTAAAAGTAAGTCAGGTGTGCTTTAAGAAACAGCAGTGTACCTCAAAGTAAGAAATCTAAAAGTTGTTTTGTTTTTCTCTTAATGGGCCACTTTTTCAGTGACAAACCATTTTGAAGGGGGAAGCGCTGACGAAATTCACTACAACTTGAATAGTTGCAGTGAATGAAGACGAGCCTGAGCATGCTTTGCAGTGTACTAGGTATGAGCTGACCTTTACATGATGTTATTTTGATTAAATATAAATTTACATATATTGGCCCAAATTAACTGAGGGAGCTGGCTTTGTGGAGCTCTCCCTCTTGTACACAAGACAGGGTGGGAACATTGCAGCCCTGCTGGGGCTGTTTTCTTCTTTCTTAGATCAGTGGTGTTACAAAATGGGAGAGGAATCTGTATCCTATAGGGCAGTGTTATGGTTTCTTCACTAGAACGTCACAGAAAAAAGTTCAGTGTGTCCTCTGACTGGACCAGCCATGGACTGGGTGGGGACCACGCATATAAAATTCTTCAAAGGTGTCCTTCCACCACTGTACACTCCTGAGACCCCTTTTCTAGAAGTAGCCGCTGTAAGGAAGTTACCCAAGCTGTGGTTATTAAATAAACTTATAAAGATACATAGTGATTTGGAGAATATTTTTTTCTCATTTATTTACCTCTGAAATTCAGAAACATTTGAGGGCTTTATATGATGGGAATGCCACAGAGATCATGTAAAATTTTGCTGATTCCTAATCTGTGTTTCTCTGACACCTTGCATTTTAACACAACACAGGTGTTTTATGTCACATGGAGAAAATAGTAGCATAGTAAAGAGGAAAAAACGTGTTTCATACACTTATTTATGAACTTACATCTGCTTTCATCACAGTCAATGTTTGGCAAGACTCCAATCGGCTTCAGTAGGAGTGGGTGCTAAATTTAACTGTCAAATCAGCTTGATTCTAAATAGCCCTGAATAAAAGCAAGGCTTCCAGGTCCAAGACCCATGGAGGAATATTTTCTTCGACAGACATTTATCAGCAATCAGAGCTGAATCAGCTCAGGAATGGACAAAGTGCTCTTGGGTAGCATGACTGTAGTTTTTCCAGTTTTTTTTTTTTTTTTTTTTTTTTTTTGTAAATTCCAGGTGTAACACAGTATATTTACAAAGGGTAAAAATAACATGCAGCTGTGAAGAAAAATATCTCTGGTTTCATTTCAGACCTGGAGCTGAGGATGAATCACTGCAAAGCTGCACCCTTTGCACTGGGCACACTTTTCTGAAAGCTGCTTTTCCACTGCCCCTGTTCCCCTGGTGGTTCAGAAATAAAGCAGACTCACAGAAAGTCCTAAAAAAAGCCTTTGCAGACAATCACTCTCTTGTTTTTCTGGGCACTAAAAATACCCTTTTCTAGTGTCTGCTTGCATTTTCAGTTTTGCTTTCTATACTGTAGAAGTCCGTTCCAGCCATTTGAATTAAGCCTTGGTTCAGTGGTATGCATAAGCACATGCTCAGTTTGAAGTACCTGAGTAGTCTGTTAACTCCCATGGAGCTGCTTAAATGCTTGAAGTTAAGCATGGTCTTTTAGAAGATTTGCTGAACTGGTGATTTTCTTGTCCACCCAGTAAACTAATGGGACAAAACCCTTGACCATCTGCTTCTGCATTTTAATGAAAAGTTATGACTTATTTATGATCTTCTTCCCCACCCCCGTCTGTTTGTATTCAGATCAGAAAACCAGCTCAGAAGCCCTGTCAGGTTGCCAAAAGCTGTGTGCTACTGCTGGATCTCTCACATCATTTACTGTTCAGTGTTTACAAGAGTGTTTTTAATGCACAATTGCCCGTAGAAGTGGTGTAGGCTAATACTGATATGATATTTCATGTCAGCAGCAAGACTTTGATGTGCATATATCCTAAGTTCCTTTTCACAGAAAAACAAAACAAAGTAACTGTGCCACTTAAGCCAAAGGATGCTGCTAGCTTTCTGTTACCCAAAGACATCCCTAAAAAGTCAGTGAATGCACCAAATGGTTCTTTCTTTTGCCTTTGTAACATAGCTGACCTTGGGAATCAGGGTGGGCATCTGCACAGGTATAAGGGCAGGAGTTGGGGGATGTTTCCAAATATACATGATTTAGTATGCAGGCTCACTTGTGCATATATGCCATTTGTATTTGTTAAAGGTAAACAGAAAAAGGCAACATTTTAGTCACAAGCAATCATTACCAAAGCTCTTTTTCAACTTGTTTACGTCTGAAAGGAAATGTTACTTTGTTTTACTGTTTAGACAGAAATAAGCTGCATCCCAGAATTATATTCAGAGATATGTAGCGGGATAGAAAAGTTAAACCGGAGAGAATAATGCCCAGGTACTCTGGTTCTGAGAGGAAAGGCTAAATTCACCACCACTCAATGACAGGCAAGACCATGTGCTGACTGTATCTTCCCTTGTGGTTATTTTTCAGTCCTGTGGATGACAAAGCAGTCGTAAGACCTTTACATAAGGCAGATTTCATATGTAATATGTTATGCAGCACCCAGAATATTTTATACCTGAAAAAGGTATGTGAAGCCAACATTTCCCAGACAATATTCAAGGCCATGTTCCTTCTCCTAAGGAAGATGACAGTACCCATTGAATGGTTTCTGTGAGACATCTTATTTTTAAACTGAAAGCCATCGACAGTTATTTTTTTAAAAAATGTATACATTAACACAACATAGTAAAATTAGCAGTAACACGGCACAGAAAAAAATGGATATACATAAAATGTACTTTCAGTATCTAAGATGCATACTAATTCTTTTCAGCTTTGCAAGTATTAGTTATTTTTTGAAACAGATGTGAGAATTTTAATGGCATTACTTCCTGACCCATGGCAGTGCTGAGCAGTCAACTCAGCCAAGTCACTTGGGCACTAGATAAAATATCTGCCACATCCTTTTGACTTATGTTGAGCAGACAGTCCAAACTGTATATTATTTTTCCTCTCCTGTCCTCAAACAATAGCAAAACTCCTTTGGGAAGGAACCTGTATTTTGACCACTGGTGGTCTTACGGTGACATTACTGCCCAACGCTTGCAGCAAGAGCTGGGATTTCTAAGCTGGGGAGAGCAAGAGGCTGGGGGTAAAACACATTTTGTGGGGCAGGAGACAGATCCTGAAACATGCTTCCAGAGTCTGGGTCTTGGAGGGTGTCTTGGTTCTTTAGTCTACAAAGTAGTTGGTTTGCAAGAAACCAAAATGGAACATTGCAACTTGACTTGCTGCCTGTTTAATAAGACCATAGTACAGTTTCAGGAGTTAAATGGCAGGACTAAAAGAAAGCTTGTTAGTAATGTAGTATCACTAAAGAAACCAAAACCCATCTAACACCCTCCTTCCCTTGCCAAACAGCCCCTTTACATTTAAAGGTATTCCCCGTGGCTCTGTGCTTTATTTTGATTTTTGTAACAATTATTCTCTCTCTGATGAAACACGTTGTAGACATTAAATTAAGGGACAAATATGTCTGTGTCTGCCAGAAAGAAAACTGTGATGCAATTAAAATGCCATTAGGGAACCCCCTGTGGGATGTTAAACCTAAAGACTCTATTCAGAAAGCAAAGCCAAAATTAAAGAGGTGTCTGGTTGCAGATCCTCTGCAGATTTCCATTTCTTGACTACAGTTCCATGGAGACTGTGTTAGTCAGGAGCTGAAAGGTTTTTCCAGTCATGCGTGTGGTATTTTGAATCATGGCTTTGGCAAATGTTCCTTTTCTGTAAGCCATACATAGAAGTGTGTCTACATTGCATGTTATAAAGTGCAACGGAGCGTGGCCCAGATGAAACAGTGACAGCAGTGGAGATGGGAAGCTGTCCAAGGCTTGGACAGCTTGTCCAGGATAGTCCAGGATGAGGCTTGTCCAAGGCTTGGACAATGACAACTAAAAGTAGTTCTCCCTCAGAAAAATTGTGTTAATTGCATCTCTGTGTTTGCTGAGATGTCTGTGAGATGTTTGGAGAAAGAAGTGCAGCTACTTGCAGCCATCAGGCTCAACAAGCCCATGAACAAGCCTCCATTCTAGCCCAGTCTCTGGAAATAAATTGTTAGTGTTTATATGTTTGGAGACATATAGAAGCCTGATCCTTTGAAAATAGAAATACATCTATAGTCCATCGAGGCTGGTCATTTTTTCTGAGCCAACTGAATGAATCAACAGAGTCATTGGGTGGTAGGTACTGAGTTTTCCAATGACAGCCCAGTGCTGGTGCTCAAGTTTCCTTTTTTCCATTTCATTCAGCATGATTCTTTGCTGAGGATATTAGTAGGGGCTGGAATAATAATAGAAACACACCTCTGTTCTCTGTCTAGGAATTCTCCTGATGACTGCAGCGTGGCAAAAGGAGGGAAAATGGTTAGCAGCTCAGACAATGTTGGGATGAACTATGGAAACTACATGGAAGAGAAGCATGTTCCACCCCCAAATATGACTACCAATGAACGAAGAGTCATTGTGCCAGCAGGTTAGACTCTTTACACAAAAATTTCAAGGAAAAAAAAATGCATTTCCCCTAAGTCTACTAACATTATTTAAGAAGATTTGGAGAAAAGTAGCAATGTGATACAGATGATCAGGAAGAAAAGAACAGTAATTTCCCAGGGTTATTGAGAAAATGAGCTGAGAAATATAATAGTGAAGCCACCTCCTCAACCTGTTCTTCCTATTTCAGCAGCAGAATTGGCTGATTACAGGCACTCAGATCTTATCTGACTTTTCTAGCTCCTGTTGTAGTATTTCATCCTAAAGTGGACAAAATGAAGAGCCACTTCCATTTCCTAACACCATGGACTAGCTGGGTGCAGAGCATGTGGGAAAGAGAAAGGATCACTGTATCACATCATATCCCTTCAAATATCAAGTGCAGCCTGGCCCTCAGCATGCTAAAAACACTATAGCTTCTGTGAAATCAGTGCGTGAAAAGCATTTATCTAGGTTATCCCCTGGGTTTGGGTGGTGTAAAACTTTTTAGTAAGTAAATTAACAACTCCACTGCAATATAAGAGCACAATTGAGAAATTCTTGGTTAGATTTGTCAAGCTTGGTTGTGGGATTCAGCAGTTAATTGAAAAAGAAGGCGTTCACTCCTGTGTGTCTTGTCCTTCAAACAAACCTGGACCATTTGTTGCCTCAGTTTGCAAAATAATTGGCATGCCTATTTCTGAAGTCAAAGCGTTAGACCATTATGACATATGTGGCTGTTCATAAACTACTGAATATACACAGCCTGGACACAACACCTGAAACCTGCAAACAGAAGAAGAAGTTTTGCTGCTAGTTCCTCTCAAAGAGATGTGCCTGTTTGACATATTCCTTCTACTGCTATGTTGCTTAATATTCTTACAGTTTTTCAGTTGCTAAGATATGCAAGAGTACTAACTGTGGCCAATTTTGCAAGCTGTGATTATTTCAGTTATTTGTCAAGATATGTGTGGACAAATATGTTGCAGTATCCTCTGCAATGGTATTGACAGTTCTATTCTGAGGAGGATGAAGTGTTTCTGATTAAGTGTCCTGCCAACTAGAAGCTGACCACACTAAAATTCATGACATTTGAATGTTCTTCTGAAACATTTGTCTTCTTAGTGTTTGGCACTGGCACATTTTTTAGCTCAGCAAGTTCTTTTTTTTCAGTGTATCAGATCACTTTTTCCTCAATGTATTCCTGGAGGTGTGTTTTGAGGTGGATTTGAGTGACATTCAAGGAATGTGATGGTCACAGTCACAGCCTTGCTATTTTGAGGTCCCTAGAAGAAAGGTATGGGTAAAAATCAGTTGGTTTTGTTTGACTACGACATAGGCAGTGTGCAGCTCATGTGGCAATGTTTAAGAATTAAAAAAGCACAAAATTTACATTTCCAACTATGGTAACTTTCTAGTTATCATAAATAAGAAGCATTTAAAAATTATAGACATAATCAAAATGTTTTGGTAAACTTCCTGGTGTTTGGTTGTTTACTTCAAACCAAACTGAATGTAGTTGGAATTCTCTGCTGTAGGTGTGGGCAATCTCATTCAGACCCTAGGTGTACCACGAGACTTGAATCCCTCTAGTTTGCTACATATTTGATACCACATGGAGGGGTTCTTTTGTGGGTTTTGGTGCACTTCAGAGAACAGAAAAGCCCTCTGAATCTCCAGAATATTAAATATTCTCACTTGCAAGGGCTTAAAATGCCAAGACAAGCATCAGAAAGGGGGAGGCACTAATGGGTGATGGTTTGGGACTGAGCAACGGCGTGGCAGACTCTGAATAGTTGCTAGTATGGAAAGAGGTCCTCACCTCTTTCAGAGCAGCCTGAACAGCCATCAAAAGGAAAGGAATGACACTGAAGTTAAGCCATAGAAAAGCTATTTAGGCTGTCATTCAAGTCCCAGCCCTTCTATAGACTTTCATGTGATGGGCTACAGCCATTTTTCCTCTGTGCACTCCATTCTCAGTCTTCAGGATATCACAGAATCACGGAGCCATTTAGATTGGAAGGCACAAACTCTGGAGGAGTTTGGCTCCCCTTGTCTTTAACCTTCTGTCTGCAAAAAGTATAAATTCTTCATGGCAGGAGCTGTTTTCCATTGTGGGGATGAGCACTGCAAGTCCTTAGGGACCTTCATGTTGATAGGTGCTTACTATAACTCAAGAACAGGGAAAAGCAGAATGAAAAGAAATAAGGAGGAGTTTAGAGGGGAAAAAAAAAAAAGTTAACATCAAGGATTCATTCAAAAGCACAAGTTGTTTGGCCTTATGTTTTGCTAAAAATCTGGACTAGTTCTTGTTTTTTTCCCCCGATGGTTTTGCCAATACTTCAGGTAGTAAGTAAAAACCCATGCAGGTATAGCAATGTGTACCAGGACAACAAAGCAGTCTAGGAAAGGAAGTGCAGAATATTTTAGTATGACCCACTCTAGTTTATGAAATAATTAGCTGAATCTGTGAGTGCTTACTTCCACTTGAGTGGAAATTTCACTTGCAGAAAGATGCAAATTCAACAGAGAGCTTCAAAATTTGTTCATATACAAGTAGCAGTGCTGTTAGTGGGCTTTCTTAAGTACTCTTCTGCATGGGGACAAAAGCCTATGTTAATCTGTGGATAACAGTGCATAAAAATAACAAGGCAAAAGAACTAAATGGGAGAAAGACCTCGACAGCAGCGGGTTTGTTGTTGATAATCAGAGCTCTCAGCTCTTCCCAAATAGTTTTTCACAGTTACTCTCTTTTGTGCTCAACAGGCCAAAGTAATTCCTCATGTGTCTCCAGCAGTCAGTAAACAGGGGATTAAGGTCTCTCCAGTTTGACTGTGGTCTACATTTATTTTGTACTGGTCCAGCACTCTTCCCTCTCTGTCTAATTTTATGCTTTGTGATACCACCAGATCCTACGTTATGGAGCACAGACCATGTACGCCAGTGGCTGGAATGGGCGGTGAAGGAGTACGGTCTCCCGGATGTAGACATCTTATTGTTCCAGAACATCGATGGGAAGGAGCTGTGTAAAATGACCAAAGATGACTTCCAGAGACTCACCCCAAGCTATAATGCAGATATCCTCCTGTCACACCTACACTACCTCAGAGAGAGTAAGCTGGTTTTCTGTTACTATGGTAGTGGCTACAATCAATCTGTGGTTCATATTAGTCTTAGATTTAATGGTGTGGATACACTCAGCTGGGTTTTCAGATGTCTGTTGCAAATGTTGCTGTTCTTAAGAACATAGCAGGGAGCCTGGTCCAAAGCCTTTTGAGTTTGATGGAAAGATTCCCATTAATTTCAGCAGGCTTTCACTCATGTTCATTGAAGAAAAGAGTTAGGGAATGTTTCTATGTGTCCATCTCGGAGAAAAATCGAATTGAAACCCAGCATATTCATCAGCATACTCTAGGAAGAAAATTATTTGGAATTCAGTGCTAATGTTTTTTCTGGTCACATACTCATTTCTTTTCATTTTAACAATGAGAACGCTAAATGAGAGTGCAAACATTGATTCATAAAGTGAATTCCAGGCATGATTCTAAGGACTGACAGCAGTTTGCTCTACTCTGAATAGGGTCAGGTAGATTTCACTGAATTGAATAAAAGTTCTGTAAATTCATGGGAAAAACGAACAGTCCCTGAAGTCCAAAAGCAAATTACTTGTAGTGCATGGCTAACATTTCAAAGGGAAAGAAGGGACTAGTGAATTCCTGGCTTGAGGGCTTTCATCTAAGCTTGAGGAAATTTTGCAGGTTTGCCTCAGTTTAAAGAAGTTAAAGTGAACATGGTTTTTAAAGAAAAACCAAGCATTGCAACACCAGTGCGGTGCAGTCTTCTCCACACGCACACTGTCAATAATCAGTCAGAAATATGATGCATTCATAATGTCAAATAAATGAATGCCCTAGTTTAACCTGTAGCACATACACCTCCCTCCAAGCTGCAGACTGAAACTGACTGTCAGTAAACTCACATTCAGACAATCCTGTCAGGGGAAAATATGGTTTAAAAAGATAATTCACTTTTTTTTTTCATTTTGGTGTTGCTTTTTGTTTTGTTTTGTAGCTCCTCTTCCACATTTGACTTCAGATGATGTTGATAAGGCCTTACAAAACTCTCCACGGTTAATGCATGCTAGAAACACAGGTAATGCTGGCACTGCTCCCATTGCTATAGGTCATCTTCTAAAAGCACAGGATTCCTTTTTATGGGTTGCTTGCTAAAAATGGAAATGGTAAATCAGGAGGGAGACAAGCGTGTCGTCTCCTTGCTCTGTGTGTGAGTTTTATGCACAGACACACAGAAAAAAAGGTGAGATCATGCAGGGACAGATGATTCAAATATGGTGTCCTTACTGGTAATTTCTTTTGTTCCACAAGAGAATGGGGTCCCTGACACATGATAAACTGTAGGCTTGAGGCCTTTGTCTTTAAGGACTTTTTTTCTCATTCTGTCTCATTGTACTGTCAGATCTACTCTGTGGATCCCTAGAAGGCTGGTGGAGCTCAGAAGTGCTTCAGCACTTGCCCAGGTGCTGTGGGCTCTGGTGAATGGGAACTGTCTCCCCTTTTGTGCAGTATATATCATATAATTCAATAAAATTGCTATTTAGGCAGTTAGCTCATCTCATTTGTCAGCTATATGGGACTTGTGCTGGAAACTTCACTAAGTTTGATGTTGTAATCTCCACTAAGTCTGATCTGAATGTAAAATGGTTTTTGTTAATATTCACCCTTCTGTTAATTTGGCCTAGAAGAGTATTTAGTGTAGGTAGCAGAATAATATAATACATGCCTCAAAAACATCTGTATTTCAGTATATGACTTAAAGTATTTATGAAAATAATTCAGAATACATTTTATCTTGCTCAGTTATGCAACAGAGGATGGCATGGGTTTCTGCATACAGTATGGTATACATACTGATTAAAGATGTTTAGAATATTGCATGATCATGCCTGAGGGTATTAGTTGCCTACAGTGACCAGAAATAACAATTCTTTATGATAAATGAAAAAGATAATACAAAGGATAATGCAAAAGAAAAGAAAAAAAAATAAAACATTGCATTGCAATGCCTTTTTCATATTTCATTTTCACTGTGTTTCACTGTGGTAAATAGCAGTGAGTTTCCTAGAAAAATTAACTAGATTAGAAGATCTCTCCCCAAGATTAGACATCTGCCACTTGACATGAAGTCCTACTGTGGGCTGTAGGCCTGCTGCAAACCCTACCAAAAGCAACAATAATTTTTCCATTGACTTTGACAGGGTTTGGAATAAGTCTTAAGCCCTGTCTAAAAATAGATGGACTTGACGGTCTTTTCCATCTCTGGCTTTCCAGATTCTAATTTGCCAAGCAGTTTTCACATACAATTAACCAAGTGCTGTTCAGCAGTTCTATGTGTTATCTTTTTCTGTATTTGTGCACTGACAATGATATTTTGAAATTCATTTCACACAAAAGAGATTGCTTTTCTGTCATTGGGAGTGTGAATAATATCATGCTGTTCATCAGCATAAGGAAAATCAGTTATTCTGTTGGCATAAGAACTTTGGAGTGGGATTTTGAAAGGACCTCAAAAGAATTAGAAACAGGTTCTTCTTGAAGTCAACAGTAATTGCACAAATCCTTATGACCCTTTCCTGTTCCTAGAGGTGGCCATGAGTAGTCTCTTGATGTAGTTAGAACAATTTCAATGCCTGAGATAAGTGAGATACCATTTTCTATATCAAGCACATTATTTTTAATTTTTTCACCCTGTGAAGAGAATGAGATTTCTGAGGGTCTGACTCAAAGCCAACCAAAGTCTGTGAGAAGATTCCCACAGACGCCAACAGGCTTTGGCCCAGACCTACTTTGGAAAAGATGAACCTGTTTGGGAAGTGCATGCGCTAATGAAGAGAAGGCAAAGAAGTTTTGTTTCAGAAGATATGGAACTACCTGCCTGGGTGGAGGTGATTGTGTTGAAGGTAGAAGGGATTCCCTAAACTTGACTGTCTCCTCCCTTAATACAGATTTTGCACAGACTTCTATCCAGTAATTTTAATGGAGTTACACAGGTGCAAAGGCTGTCAGAATTAACTTTTATATAGAACTGTCCTAAGATAGAAATTAGTTATTCATAGTCTTCATTCAGACACACTAAAAGAGGGAAAATTTCATTGGATTTAGGGACTGTGAAAATGAATCTTTAGGTGTTATGTTGTCTTCTTTCTCTTTAGGAGGTGCCACTTTTATTTTTCCAAATACATCAGTTTATCCAGAAGCAACACAAAGAATTACAACCAGGCCAGGTATGAGCAATGACCACTTTTTGTATACTGTGATCTTGTTCATTTCATCTCTTGAAGTATGTCATTCTTTTTCTCCTTAAACTGTCTTTTCATAAATACTAGGGTATATTTTGGATACACACACATATTTTATACACATACTTTACATATATGTGTGTATATATCACTGTGTAAAGTGAGATGTTTAAATAGAACGTTTAATAAGTATTTCTCCCACATAATCTCTCTTTGAAGCAGTGCTATCTACTGATTAAAGCACAAGAGAATCAGAAGACCTGAGCTTTACTGACTTTTTCATTTTCATTGTCCCAGAGCAGTCACTTTTCAGTGTCCTTCAAGTCTCTGTAAAACGAAGCAAGAATACCCTTTTTTATAATGTTATTTGAAGTATGTTGCAAAAAAGTACATTTCTCCTGCTGTCTACCTTTTATTTATGTTTGGGGCTAACAAACACCACAATATCTGATGGTGAGTTTAAGAGACTAAGTAAAATCAAAACATAAGGAAGTTCTTATTGCTGAAAAGTTTGAAGCCTATGGAAGTATCTTGGGTGTGCTGGTTTGTGAAAGGCTAAAGAGAATAAATAAAGATGAGGACATTGTTACGAAGCTAAATATATTCTTTTATCAGTCTTCATCACTAAAGATGCTGGAAAAATGCCTAATCTGGACATTTGCTTTTCCAGTAGTAAGTGCAAAGTACTGTGAGACAGTGAGTTGCAGCAAAATACTAACTTTAAAGGAAGTCCGTTACTGAGCCAGAGGCGTACATCCAAGTGTTCTGAAAGAGCATACATAGGAATTAACTGAGCTCTTGTGAAAAGATACACTTTCTCATTAAAAACAGAGGAGGCTTTGGGTAGGAAATATTTCATCTTATATCAATGCTCTAGTGTATAATCCAGGACAGTACATACAAGTTACTAATTTATATATAGTGTACATGCATGTCTGTAGATTTGTTAATTGGTAATTAAAAAAAACAGATAGAGAAACAGCTACCGTGCCATTATGTGTTCAAATCCACCTTGCTCAGTTTCTAGGAAAACAAACTCTTCTTCTAGATTCTATAATAGTGAATACAAGGAAACCACTTATCCGATGCATATATTTGGCATTCGGCTTTCATAAGGCCTTTACCAAAGTGCCCCACAACTATTAAGAATAAAAGTTAAATTAGCATATCATAAGAAACAGATCAATAACTGGCTAATTAACCTGTTATCAAGGCTAAATAATGGACGTGTTATGTCATAGGCACGTTAGTATTCTCTGCCATGATCTGTAGTTAATAATAATTGGAAAAAGGACACAATAAAATTTTGTATAAGACTCAGAGATGGCACATGATTTTGCTATTACTTAAAACCAGAGATTCCTCTAAAGGATCCCTGTTCAGGTGCCCAGAAGCCTTATTTGAGAGAAATGGGCTGGCAGTAAGTTAACAGCTGAAAAGACAAGTTAACAAATGCTGTGTAAGATACAAGTTATTTGCATGTCTTATGGATTTCAAATTACCCCTTTTTACTTGTGGAAGAATAAGTTAACATGGACATCTTTCTTAATGACACAACGAAAGCCACAGCTCTAGTTGTTGGCCAAGGTGAAAAAAAGTAAACAATTGAAGAAATACAGTGGAGGATCATATGGGAAATCTGACCGTGCCATTAAATAAGTAAGCAGTGTGGCCTTGTACAGAAAGCTGTGTGAATCAACCCTTATCAAAAAGGCTATTTGCAGAATAAGAAAGTGCTTAGAGCAAGCCGTAGGAATATGGAACATCTTTTGAACACGTTGAAAGATGCAAAAGTTTGAAATTGTTCAACTCAGGGTCTGGGGATGAGGAAAAATGGTATAATTATCAAAATGAAGTGCTGCAGAGCACCTACTTAGTCTCAGTATAAGAAGAAATGATATTCCAAAAAAAAGTTAGACATTTTCATGAAACATTAAAGCAGACTGTGGCCCACATGGTCACAGGTTATAGTAGCAGCCAGGACTTTTAAATGGCAATGGAGGAATGTGGACATGAATATGGATGAGAAGAGAAAGCATAGCTATAGAAACAATGACTGACTATGCAATGTATAACTGGATGCCCAAAACTCGAACTAGTTTCCAATAGAAATGAACGTGTAATGTAAGACCAGAGGGACCTGGGTGTCCTGCAGAAAATAACCGTGCCAATTGAGAGGATTTCAGGCAGACTTAAATGAGTCTGCTGTGAAAGAGTACTGTTTTATGGGTATGTTTCCACTATACATGAACAAAAGATGGATTTTTTTTATCCCATGAGACATTCTATGATTTCAACATTTGTTTCATCCTGACTTCTGACAGAAAAATAAAATACTAGCTTTCTCTGAAGTGAGAGGTTCTAAACCACATATCAGACATGTCAAACTCCTTCATTTCAGCGTTTTTATCTAAATCACCTTTACAGTGATGCTTACGAAACAAAATACTTTATCAACATCTTCCTGCATTTACACAATTACTTGTTGGAGTTGTAGTTTGGATGTAGGGTGTCTATTCTTCTGTGTAAACCAGTGTATCCTAACTAAACATTTCCTACAACTGTCTTGTGATTTTGAAAGTATTATTTTATCTTTTATAATTCAAAGTTGACAAACATCTTTAAAGTCAGAATTTTCACTCAGAAAGAAAAATACTTTTTTACAGAAATTCAGGTTTTGCGCAAGAAACTATTTTGTTGGCTTGTTCCATGACTTTTCTTTTAGTTAAATGTCACACTTCAACTAGACTTCAAAGAAGCTGTACCATAACAGAGCACCCTTCATATCAGAGCAATAGCTGACCCTGGGGAGAATCAGTTGATGACATGAAAAAGGTCAAAAATGGGTGAGGGGTGGGTTGATAATGTTAAATGGGAGTTAGCCAAATCCTGGGGTGCAATTCTGGAGACAGTAATTAAGCATTGCCATTGTTAAGGCACTACAATAGAGAATAGGAAATGAGCAAGCTTGTAATAAACAGCGATGACAAAGGCATATTTCTTTGGTCACCTTTACAACAGAACATGAGGTTTCAGCTAGCCGAAAGTAGCACAATGAAGCTATCAGGAGCTCAGGAAGACCTAATATAGGTTTGTCTACATGTCTCATCAAACAGGAGCATTCCCATCAAAGATCTGACTACGATAAGGACATGTTGTACTAATATTACTTGAATAAGAACAGATCTGCTTATCTAGGACAGCAACATGTTTATCGAGGCACAATACTGAACTAAGAATGAAGTTGGAAATTTGCACTATTTCAAGAAAATCTGGTAACTGGATTTTTCTTCTAATGAAGAGGGCATAGTCAGAAAACCATCTTACAATGTGTTAAATGTCAAAACAGTTTTCTCACAGTAATAAATTTGTATCAAATATATTTCAAGGCTTCAAGTGCCACTGAGTACAAGCACACAGCATCACACAGCCCTCTCAGTGTACAAGTGTCTAATATTTTGGAGACTCACAAATAGAAGGAGAGGAGAGGGGAGGGGAGGGGAGGGGAGGGGAGGGGAGAGGAGAGGAGAGGAGAGGAGAGGAGAGGAGAGGAGAGGAGAGGAGAGGGGAGGGGAGGGGAGGGGAGGGGAGGAGAGGAGAGGAGAGGAGAGGAGAGGAGAGGAGAGGAGAGGAGAGGAGAGGAGAGGAGAGGAGAGGAGAGGAGAGGAGAGGAGAGGAGAGGAGAGGAGAGGAGAGGAGAGGAGAGGAGAGGAGAGGAGAGGAGAGGAGAGGAGAGGGGAGGGGAGGGGAGGGGAGGGGAGGGGAGGGGAGGAGAGAGATTGTGGGTAGAGTTGCACAGCCTAATCACAAACACATACATTCTATGTATTCTTTCTCCCCTCTTTTTCTGTAGTCTTTCTGGGTAGACAATAGAAGAACTGAGGGGGAAAACTAGGTTCCTTATGTCGCCAGTATCTCCCTGGCAAGGCTGGCATGGAGGTAGAAAACTGGCCAGGTAAGGCAGGTCTGGAGAAGATACATGCAAGCAGCCCACAGCTAAGCCATGTCCCCCTCTGTACGGACAGAACTCGGAACCCCCTGGAAGCATGACCAGAGTCCTGAATTTTTTTGCCAGATGATAAAGCCCTCAGGCCATGAGGAATCTCTTAACTACAAGAGTTAATAGCAATGTTGTTCTCAATCTGGTCAGAACATTTGTATGTTACAGTGACTCACCTGCACACCAGCATTCTGCTTGGAGATAAGAACTTGTACTTTCCTCCAAGTTTCTGAAGGACAAGGCTGTGGAATAGTTCTCAAGAAATCAGGGGTAAAAGATCACTAGTTATTCAAATGCAATACAAACATAAATTGCGTATCTCAGCAAAAGCAAAGTTTTTGATGTATAAGATCCCTGGGAGATGACAGCACTGGCAGTGCCAGTCTTCTTAAGCCAATAGACTAAATAAATTAAAGGCAATTTTGTTGTGAATTTCACATGATTACACTTTATTTCCATTAGATACTTCTGCTCATAGGGCTTGGAAATGGGCAGAGATACATCTGTTCTGCACAGAGCCAGTCTGTCACTGTTTCTTTACTTACTAACTTGTTTCACTTCCAAACGTCATTTCTAAAATAAAGCACCAGCAGTTACAAATCAAATCATCCATACTAACTTGGTTCTGCCAGGTGGGTACTGCTACCTTCCTGATATCCTAGGCAGGCTACATAAGTCTCTGATTTTGGCAGCAATTTTAGCTAATGTGTTAAAGCCAGCCATAGAAAAGTGCTGACAACTGCAAAAAAATTCAAAGGGTAAACCAGACATTTGAATTTACTAATGTACTTTATGAAGAAAGCTTTTATGTTTTAGTACTTTTTTTGTATGCTAAAGCATATAAATGAAATAGAAGTATGAGTAAGTGAAAGAAAAGGCAAATGAAAATTTAGATATGTAAAGTTGAGAAGCTTGTATTAAGCAGAAAGAAATATTTAAATGGGGGAAGCAGGAAAAAATCTATCTACATTTTGGAGCAAATATGATGTATATACATATATATGCTTAATATTTAAATACGTTCACTGTTTTCACATCTTATGTTTCTAAAGATCTGTAAGGATAGTGCGATGTGAAAGGGAAAGTGAAGGAAAAGGAATTATTAATAATTTGAAATTACTAGTAGAAGGGAAACAAATAAGATTGGCAAAGCACGGCAATCAGTTATTCCAAAAAGTTGGATTCTGAATAATGAGAGTGAGATCGGAGGGTGCATCTGAGGAAGGGAGCGCTTGCAAGCACCAGGAATAATACCATGGGGAGGGCATAATTAACTGTGATGGCAATGAGAGCGAGTTCATACATAAACATACAGTAGTGGTATAGAGGAAGCTCCAAAAGACAAACCCAAGACTTTGTTGTCTCACATATCTCTACCTATGACCAGGTGGCAGAAAAGGGAACTCTCAAACGCAGCCAATAAAATTTGATTAATCTCAAAGGATGACAGCAAGAGACTAGCAAAGAATGGCACATTAACTTACGTCTTATCTCCTTAAAAGAAAATACTCTTACATGCTGTAATTGGGAGGGAATGGTACATAGTTTATGCTTAATCTGAGCTCTGACCTCTTGGGGTACTTTTCTTGCAAGACTAGGATAAGTTGTCCATGATGTGCAGTGTGTGTCATTCCTTGGTGTCCTGGGATGAAGAAGGGGACCAAAGGGAATACTCTGAGCCTTTGGAAATTATGGACTTTATGAGTGTTTGTACCAGCTATTTCAGTGCAGTTCAGGTATCTAATTAGAATAAACAGCTCTAAAGAGGAATGCAGAGGGCAAGGTGGTACTGTCACTTTTGGAGACAATAAAGACAATAAAGGTTTTAACAAGGAGTATCCTTCCTATTTCAGTAATTTTTCCAATCCAGAGAGTCCCCTAGAAATGTGCCCTTGTGGACGTAAACACTTTATGCCACATCTGCATGAATCAGTGTATTTTTCCTTCACAGATTTGCCGTATGAGCAAGCCAGGAGATCAGCGTGGACGAGTCACACCCACCCCAGTCCTCAATCAAAAGGTAAAAGCACCTGCGTATGTCTAGCCTGCGGGCCTAATGCACATCTGATGCAACCTAGATAGACTCTGAAGCGAACTGGTAAGAGCTACCTCAGCATTCAGCTCTGAAGGATTTTTACCTGTGCCTTGGCTGGAAAGCCTGTTATCTGTGTATAGGCAATACTGGGACAGCCACATCCTTGAACTTAGGCTTCATCAAATCTATGTCCATATAGTCTTATAAAACTAAATCCTATTGTGACCATCATCAAGTGGTTAGAAGCAAGAGTTTCAGGCCTGTGATCTATCACAGGTTTGGTGACCAACTTTCAAACTTGAAAAATAACTACCTGGGTGTTTGCATTTTCAGCTACTCAGCCATCATCCTCAACAGTTCCCAAAACAGAAGACCAGCGTCCTCAGTTAGGTGGGTATAGTTTTGTTTGAAATATGCCTGGGTGTGATGGGGTTTGTTGAACATGCTGAGAAGGACAGCTCTCACCTACTAATCAGAAGCAAATTGCAACATCTCATTCAGACCACTAATGAGATCTCCAGCTGGTGACCACTAAGTCTGAGTTGGCTTTACAGCTGGATCTGACATGAAGGCTCCCATGGCCATTGAAAATTGCTTTTAATAATGTTTAATGGCAGTGACGTCCTTGCAGCTGTTAAATAAAGTACCTAGGTAGAGTTTAGGTACCAAGGTGGAAGGTAAGGATGTCAAAAGACCATATACTCCACAGCAGTTGAAATGCTAGCAGTTGGAAAATATGCACAAGCAAAGAAATGAAAATGTATTACAGCACACAGAAACCTATTTGAATTGGGCTCCTGAAACAGGAAAACTAGAAGGATTCTCAGTCTGTCGGGAAACTGAGGAGAAAGTAGAAGTTTCAGTTTGTAGACTAGTGGTTTTGTGAAATGGGTACATTTTGTGCAGCTGATCCAAGATGTTGGACTGAATCCCTTATTGTGAATTTGACTGTGTTTTGGACAGGTAGCTAGAAACCACTACAGAGATTCTGAGTTAGTTATGGCTTCTGTTAGTAACAAAAGGGTAGAAGTAGGAAATAAAAGAGATTTGGAGGATATCCTTAGCTCAGAAGACTCTAAGCCTTTTTTTTATCACATGGACTTCAAAAAATTATTCTGGTTTTCGTTATAGCTAAATAAGACTGTGCACATGATTACGTCTCATTAACTCATATGCATGCTGCCTGGGAAGTATTGTGCTGCTTTTTGCCCAAATAGCATTTTATCTATTCTGGCCTTCTAACCATGAGAATCTTTGAAGAAATATACTGATGATTTATGTAAGTCCTTAGGACCGTTTAATGGCTCTGTGTGAGCTGCACAGATTATTTAAATGTATAAGGAATGTAACCTGATTATCTTCTTGGCTGTAAAATTGGCAGCCGTTGGAGAGCAGCTGTCCAGAGATGAGGCAACCTAGTGACAGGGTCATTCAGCGAGGGGCTCCGGGCTTTGCTAGCAGCCCATCGCTTTGGCTTTTGTATGTCTGTCACAGCCTTCCCTTTTCGCTGTTGTACTTCAATTCAGGCCTAAACAAGTTTTCATTTTTGGAAGGAATCCCTTGAGGAAAACATTGAGATGCTACGGGCGTTGCATGGCTGACACAGGCTCTTCTAAAAACCCTAGATGCAAGGTTAATACAGGGGATCCCTAAGTGGATACTAGCGACAAAGAAGAATTGACCCAGCTACATTGCAGAGGTTCAGCCAAGTACTCTCAGCCCTACTCTGGAGGCTCTTTTGGCCCAGAAAGAGTTAGCAGTGGTGTGGGGGAAACAAATGTGGCCTCACAAGAAGAGAGGCTGGTGTCCTTTGAGAAGTGGACTCTCACCCCATTACCTGTCTGTGCCTGTGGGACCTGGCTTGCTGCAAGAGCTGATAGCACCAAAGGATGCCCTGTGTATATGTGTACATTATTTAAGCAGGAATCAGGATACTTCCAAAATTGCAATGTGTCTGAATATATGTTTGTGCACATTAATATGGTACAAAAGGCAAATGTGTATCCTTGCAATTGTTCACTTGCACAACCAGTTTAAAGGAAAAACATGCAAATGTTGCAATACAGAGAAAGGAGTCACTTTCCCCAGTGTTGGACGTGCAGTCCCATCAGGCAGTATACACTACACTTTACAAAGTTAAACCATAGGTCCTAAAATATTTGACATTATTGTTACATGATTTTAAATCTTTCTTTCACAATTTTATAGATCCATATCAGATTCTTGGACCAACCAGCAGCCGACTTGCAAATCCAGGTGAGAAGGGATTTTGCTGATTTAGAAGGATTTCTCTTCACTGCTAGTGTCCCTACTTCAGCTTTAAGGCCAGACCTGGAAGGTGATGTGACCAATTTTACCACTCTTCAGTATGACTCTGTGGGAGCTGATGATACCCAATGTGTTGCAGGATTAGGTTTCCAAATTACACAAGGGTGGGACAGAGGCCACAGATTAAGACATATAAACATATATTTTAGTGTAGGTGCCTATATGTGAGCTAGGTGTCATATTTCCCATTATATTCATTGGAGATGTAGTTAATATAGCTCTCCACAGAGATCAAATCATCCTGGAGTAGATGGTTACATTCAGCCAGTCAAATACCTCATTAGAGGTATCTGAACTCCTTGTATCAATACGAGTTCACTCAGTTCCTTAAATGTCAGGGTTTTGTTAAATGCTGTAAGATACCCCATATGGCCATTGGGTACCCCTCCAGAAGGGCATGAGTCAGATTTATCTGTGTCATGTGTCCCAGATTCTGTTAATCCACAATACAATGCCATACTGACCTTGTCAAATACAAAATTTTGGGATAAATAACCCAAACCAGCAAAAATATATAGGGAAAAAACAGGAAGGCAGAATCTATTTGCAAAGAATAACTGGGTTAAACATTTCAAACGTTCTCCTGCTTTAAGAAGGGAGCAGTGGGGTGCATTGTGGACGGGGCTTGTAGCATATTTTAGCTAAAGACAAGGAACCTTCTTGGTGAGTTAATAACACTGATTGTGAACTGTGCAGATTTCACTGTTACTGGTCTGAGTCTGCAGAACACGCTGTGGCCATACACCACCATAACCAACATCATAATCTGCCACAGTGGATTGACATTGTACATGCCACTTCCTATTTCCCTTGGCTTACAGCCACAGGGCAGTGTTCCTTGTTCCACATTTCAGGTCTCCTCAACCCCCAGTAACAATGTTTCTTCTTACAAGGATTGTATGGATTTTCAAGGCATGAAATTGCCAAAACACGGATCCATTTCCTTTCATTTTATCCAAAGTGACATCAGGCACCGTTCTAGATTAGCTTACTTTCTAAACAGTTTTGCATCACATAGGAAAGCAATTAAATAAGTATTAAGAACAGGATTTTCCAAACGGCCTAAGGCAAGTGGGTTTCCAGGTGATACTGATCTTAACTGGAAGTGGAGGCCTACCTCCCTTTAATATGATCGTAAACCCTAGCTTTTACAATTTTGTCAAGTGTCCATTTAGTAGACTTTGTTACTGTGGAAGGCACTAAATCTGGATTGCGCCTTTTTTTTATATATATTTGGATATGGAATTCCTACACACCATCATTCCTGTGCTTTAACATGTTTTGTGTGTTTATAAATTGGTGGAATTACTTTCTCATTAAAAGGAAATTGACAGCAACCATTTATTTTCATAGGACTATATTTTACATTTGGAAGGCAAGTGTTTATGTTAGAACATATGTTGGATTGCTTATTCAAAAATTTGTGTTTTGTCCAGTGCTGAACTGTTTATTGATTTTCAAGGGCTAATCCTCTTGTTATGTTTTGTGTATTAAAACTTGCATGCCTTGCTCATACCATGGATTCTTTTGTTTGTTTGTTTACTTAATGCATGTTAATGGAACAGAAGAAATTCATTAAGGACAGTTCAGATAAATATCATTTAAAGGAATATGGGTTTCAGTTGCACTGAAGTATAAACTGCTAATGGATTTCAGATGCTACTCTAGCTTGATATTATAATTTGCTACTATAAGCTTTCTAAAGAAAAGCTTGTTTATTATACCCACATATCTGGTTTGGAGCAAAAAAAAAAAAAAAGAAACCCAACCGATTCCTGGTCAGAGACATACTTAGAAGTTAGCACATACAAGCTGGTTGGCAAATTCTGCTGACATTGTGCTTGTGAAACAGATTGCCTTGCAAGCTGCTTCAGTTGTATTTTGCATCATTTCAGCACCGCTTTTTTAAGAAATGCTAAGTTTTTAACATGAATATCAGTGGCAAGGCCCTCTGAAATCTACTCTCAATTGCCTAAAATGGTCAAATTTTGTTCCTATAACTCTGGGCAACACCCTTCTGCAGTTGACAGCAGACAATTTTTTTTTAATATGAAATTGGCAGAGGAGCGAGAAAGAAACAACAACATTTTAAGTCTTAACTTCAATAATCATTTAAACTCATTGACACAGAAAGATGACAAAAATGTATTTTATGGACCTTTTCACTGTTCTTGCAAATGTTTTGCCCTATGGTTGTATGCAGTGCAACAGCAAGCTAATAAGTTTCCGTTCTGCATTTCCCCGAATGCTGCAAATGGATGATATGGTTTGGCACGAGCCCAGCTTTCTCTAAACTTCTTCATTTTGCGTAGGTTTATTCCATAGCAGAGAACATTTAGTTGCAACATAATGCTCTGAGAACAAGCAAAATGTTACGCAAGTGAAAGCTGTTTGTCCTGAACTTTAGAGATTAGTTTCCTAAATGAGCGCTGTATTATTTCCTCATCAATTGTCTACACTGAATGACATTAGGTAGCTATTAAATCTCCATGTAATGGCATTCTGCCACTCAGATGAGGGAAAACATGACACATTACCATTATCTCTGCTCTTTAGGATTTCGTGAGACAGGGCTGGGAGAAAGGGGACTAGTTAAGAGTAAGAAATAGGAACTGAAATTGCAACATTTCCTAATAGGGTCCTATGTGAGAGCCTGGAAGAATTGATGTCTTAACATTATTAGTCACTAGTCCTGACATTTCTATTTTGTTTCCCCCCCACAGGGAGTGGGCAGATACAGCTATGGCAGTTCCTGCTGGAGCTCCTCTCAGATAGCTCCAATTCCAACTGCATCACCTGGGAGGGCACCAATGGGGAATTCAAGATGACTGACCCTGACGAAGTGGCTCGGCGCTGGGGGGAGCGGAAAAGCAAGCCTAACATGAACTATGACAAACTCAGCCGTGCGCTTCGCTACTACTATGATAAAAATATTATGACTAAGGTTCATGGTAAGCGCTACGCCTACAAGTTTGATTTCCATGGAATCGCTCAGGCTCTTCAGCCTCACCCCCCAGAGTCATCCATGTACAAATACCCATCAGACCTCCCCTACATGAGCTCCTATCATGCACACCCTCAGAAGATGAACTTTGTAGCTCCCCACCCCCCTGCTTTGCCTGTAACATCGTCCAGCTTTTTCGCTGCCCCTAATCCATACTGGAATTCACCAACTGGAGGTATCTACCCCAATACCAGGCTGCCAGCTGCTCATATGCCTTCTCATCTTGGCACCTACTACTAAGTGGGGAAAAAAAGAAACACCAGAAAAAGCAAAGAAAGACTTCTCGCTGGGATACAGTCCCTGATGAATTGCAATGAACTCTATTGGAGTACACAAATTAAAAGTGCCTAAAGAGACAAGTGAAGGTTTGGCTGGGGGAAAAAAAAAAACACATGAAAAAATAGATGTCAAAAAGACTTTTTGTAGTAGGGATTTAAAGGAGATATTCAAGAAGTATTAAGATACTAAAATGTAATGTATATGGGCATCGACTCTGTGGACTAAACAACAATAGACTATTGTAGGTAAAAGCATGAAATGATAAGGAAAACCTATGAAAGCTAGCGGTCTTAAAAAGTTGATAAGCTTATGTGTAAAGTTTGATACCTTGCTAGTGCAAAACTGGGTCTATACTACAGCAATATAAGAAAAGTCTATAGTGACCTAACATATGATATATGAATCATTACAAAAGAGAAGGGAAAAAGGAAAAAAAGGAAAATAAACCTACCTGTATTTAAAAAATAGAAACATATCAACAAAAAAGGCTGGTTTAGTGTGGAAGCTGATTTGGAATATGACAGCATTGTTTTGGTTAAAATCAAATGCATTCCATTCATCAGAGTGTTATCAGCTACTCAAACTGTGAAGACAACCCAAACTTTAAGATTCCTTGACAGTATTACAGGAACCCTGAGCCAAACATTGGAAATGAGAATGTGCTGAAGGGCAAGTGTATGATTGTGTATCAGAGGCCTGCACCTGACAGAGGAAGCAGAAAGGAGAAAGGGGAGGACAAAGGTGGTGAGAATGGGAGAAGAGAAACTTCTTTACCAGTAGAGACTGAAAAGACTGAAAACTTAGTAGCGTTGGGACTACGAAGAAACACTCGTTTGGACTTGTGAAACATATTGCTCAGTATCACACCATTCCCAGTATTACAGGAGGGACAGACTTGATTTTATAGTAATAAAAAGAAGTGGAAAAAGGGAAAAGCAGAAGAATTCAGAAATCAGAATATGCATCTCTTTTTTAAAAAAAAAAAGTGAAACTGGAATTGTGTTTGATATTTAAAAAGTTACCAGTTAGAACCTCATCATTATTAAGGGAGTTTGTTTTCTATTGGTTAAAGCAAGAGACAACCCCTGACTGCCAAAATCAGAAATCATCTAAGTATTTTTGTTAGGCGGGCGCCAGTTTTTCTTTATCGAGTCGCGAACGCTGTGCGTTTGTCAGAATGAAGTATACAAGTCAATGTTATTTTTTCCTTTTTATATAATTATTATATAACTTATGCATTTATACACTACGAGTTGATCTCGGCCAACCAAAGACACAAAAAAGGGACAATCAAAAATATTGTGGCCTTGAATTTTAACTCTGTATGCTTAATGTTTACATTATGAACATATTAGTACTTAGAATGCAGAATGTATGTAATAAAATAAGCTTGGCCTAGCATGGCAATTCAGATTGACACTAGTTTGCATTTGCATTTGCATTTTTAGTGCCTGAGACGCCTATCAGATCTCCTACTCACAATGTTACAATACAATAGGCATTTTGATTTAATATTCTGTTTTTTGAAATCTGGCAATAATGAAAATGTCAGACCAAATAGCAATGCTTACCCTAAATTCAAAGTGGACAGGTGCTGTGTATCTTCTTTTCCAGACAGTTCTGCTAAAATACTTGCAGCCCATCTTTAACAGTGCCTTGCTATTGCTGTCCTGAGCTTCTTTTGCCCAGAGATTGCAACCATGCCCAGTTCTTTAACAACTTCACGGCCAATGAAGTCTGAAGGAGGCCTCTAAGGAAGAATACTGACACCCAGAAATTATCTTTTGTTGCCATCAGATTACGCAGCATAATCTCAGCCTGAGATGTATTTTCATACTGAATCATATGATGAATTACTATGCCCCCTTGCTATTAATACATACTGTATCATTATTAGTAAATAAAGTGAATAATGAATAACTTCCATTATTCCTCACTTTAGAATGGAGTGTATGGTAGCTTGTTAATTTGTCATTGTAGTCCATCCTGGCAGTTTACAAAGGACAGGATGTTTTCTCTCTCTTCTAGATTTAGAGGCTTCCCACACTGTACCCTAGGCCCCAAAACTACATCTGGTGCCTAATGGCATGACTCCATTTTTTTTGCAACACCAGCTGAAGAACTGGTCTGGAAAATTAGCACTGATATTTATGAGTGGTTCTCCACAGCAGGCAGTGTTTACTGCAGAGACCCCAGACAGCTCAGACCTCCAACTGTATCCCTCTTTTTTGCTGTTCTTTTGTCTCTTTTTTCAGACAAAATGGGTGTGGTTTCAGGTTTTATAGCAAATGTTCTGCATATCTGTTTTGAGGAGCATTAATCGGTGCTGTGCAATGGGAGCCTACTTGCTGGACTCCCATGTTATGGGTGTCTTGGTGGTAGTTTATAAGCACATGATTATATTACTAATGTTTGAGACCTGAGCAGTGGCATCATAAGCCTTGTGATCATTTGGGAAATAAGCACTGTAAGTCTAGATCTCTTAAAAAATAAAAACTCTTGGAAAGGTTAGAAAAACTTAACTCTTGGAAAAGGTTAGTCACTCACTATTTTAGAAAGTTATGGCAGGCACACCTACATGCTGACTATAACAATAATAGTTTGCCTTTCAGTGGAAATACACCTACAGACACTTGCTATCTATTTCATGTGTACTTCCAACTCAAAAAAGCGTAAGTACTTTGTTGAACGAGCTTTTAATTAAACACTTTAAAATCCAGATAAAACAACCATCTTTGTTTAGATTGGCAAGGACATGCCTGGAGGCCTCCAAAGCATTGCCAGTGTTCTGCCTGCAGATTTCCAGATTGTGTTGCCTGGCTGCTATCATGTGCAATGGGAACAACATCCCGACATTAAAATAAAGGGTCCAAATCCTACGACAAGGATGGAGTCACAGCAGATGGCTTGATGGAGATCATTCATGATGAAGAGCAAAATCCTATAGTAGGCCATGGATAGGTCACTGGTGAACCAATACAGGACACCCATCTTTGAGCTACACCTTTTCCCAGGACCAACTCACAGCTTCCCAGGAGCACTGGAAAATCTGGATTTTGCAACCCTGAGGGTGAAGAGAAGATTGAAGGATGGAGAAACCCTATTGCTGATGCATTGGGATGGGTGGCTCTGCTACTTGCAGGGGCTTCCTACCCCCAAGGGTAGAAGCCACCCCACAGGGTCTTAGTGCTGGAGGGCAAGGACCAGCCCAGTGTCCCAGATCACTGGCAGAGGCAAAACAGGCAGTGGACCCATGGTAGCATCTCTGCTGCTCACTGCCTGCCACTCAGTCTGGGCCTGCTACTGGGAGCCAGGAAGACCAGAGTAAGGCCAGAGTTTTAGGGGCTGGTTCCCAGTTCAGACCATGACAAGGCATGGGCCCAGCACAGCCAAAATGCTCAAGGAAGCTGAGCAACTCAGCATCCATACCATAAGAGACATTCACGTGAGGCTCAGCCAGACCCCAAAACCTCAGCTGAACTTGCTGTCTGTTTGCCATTTAAGCATTTGGATGCATGGACAACATGGCCCTGATGAGTCCACATTTGTACAAGTTGGTCATGTTGATAACTTCATCACTTTGTTTAAATTAGGACTTCTTTTAATGTCAAGTCTCATAGCATATGACAGCACTCTGAGGACTGCTCTGAAAGTAGAAACTTTATTTTTCCCTGAAATTTAGAGTTATACATATGTGCTTATCTTTCACCTAGAAATATATGTCTGAGAAGCTACACTGTAAAATGGGTAGTGATGGTGAGAAAAGTTTTAAAAGTAAAACTAGGAAGCTCAAATTTCACTATTCTCAATCAAGATATTTCCCCGATATTAAAATTGTTTTAGTGAGTATATAAAAGATACCTTTGAAGGATGTATTTTGCAGCATTTATATTGTGAGTCTTAAGGGAAGACCAACAGAGGTTAGGACAGCACAACACCGACTGTACTGAACTCATTCACTCCCCACACTTCCCACACTCAGAAGAGTCCGTGGTATGTTCCTCAAATGCCACTTCAACTACACGCAGAAACACAGGAATCATCAGTGATTTAGTCTTTCTTCTGCAAACTTCCCTTGCTCAGACTGTTTCATACTCCAGCTAAGATCTAATTTTAAAATAAATTTTAATTATAGATACATTAAAAAAGGTACACGCACCCCCACACTCTATATTATATGCTTAATGATTCCATGATCTTTTTGTGTGCATTCTTCTCAAGTTTTGGTAACATCAGGGGAACGGCCCTGAAAATAGCCTCTGCCTGCCTAAACTGTTGTTAAGTCAGAATGGCATCTCATCCATCCAAAGGATTCAGTTAACTCATGCCTGAATTTTAGCTGCCTCCTGAAGCAATCCTGATGGAGCACAAGTGCTTTGTTTCTTACCTGGTCAGTGCAGGAAGCCTTTGGATATCTTCACAGCAGATCCTGCATGCCTTTGGGACCTTATCTTAAGGAGATTAGGTGCTACCATGAAGGCTCACAATGGACTGTGACTAGTCCTTAACTTGTCTGGGACCTTACTGACCATCAGCAAGACAAGCCTTTTAATGAGTGACAGGTAACCCAGTTACATGGCAGCAATGCCAAGTGGAAAAAACCCAGAGCTCCCTTGTGCTTTCTTGGTAAAGATACTCCATCTTCCCCCCCCCCTCCTCACTGTCGCATCCCTTGCTGTGTTGGGGTGTTCGGAGAGCCCTTCCTTAGCAGAGCTCAGCTAAGAGCTCACAGCTCGTAGGGTTCAGAGGAGGCCACCCTCCGGCACTTGGCATTACACTGAGGAAGGCAAGGGCTAAGGAGTCCATGAAGCCTCCCCCTTGGTTAATTAGCACTATGGCTTTCCCTCCATAATGAGCGCTGCATGTATACACACCTGGTCAAGTCATGAAGCTCTTGGCTATGAACTCCCGCAATGCCTCTCACCTTGTGGTTGTGTCTTGACCTCTGAGCAGACCACGTGAGTGGGTCACACCAGGATTTCAGCAAGCGAAAACATGAAAATGAAGACATGTTGTGTAAGACACAACGTTTTCAGGAAGCACACGAGGCTGCTTCTGGCTGTCCTGGCTCCCTACTTGTTTCCAGGCTTCAGCTGCAACCTTCAGAGTGGCTTGGCTCCACCACTGCCCCTTGGGTGGTGTGACTGCTCCTTTGAGGCACTGGCAGCTGAGACTACGTAAGATGAATGACCCAGTGAAAGGACCCTTGCTTGAAGAAGGGAGCTACTTGGTGAGCTGGTTCATGAGGACATTAGGCCAACTGCAATGTGGAAAGTTGTTGCAAAATGTAATGGCCATGATTGTTTAAAAAGGCACATATTGTCAAGAAAATAAATAAAACAGCTGGGCTCATTAGGCTAGGAATTGCCCTAAGCTGTAGTTTTAAATTAGTGGAGTGAGGACATCTCAAAATCAGGCTCCGAAAATTTCTTGGATTGCGTACCAGAATATTGGGCCATATATATTTTATAAAAGAATAAAGGGCGGGATATTTTTCTATGCACAATCTTAGAAAAAGTTGTGAAAAAGCCTACTTGGGAAACCCCATCCACCCCCCTCACTATTACAGAACTGTTTTCCATTGTATACTTACTGATGTTTCCTTAACCACCTTCTCATTTGAAAAGGTCTCAACTCCAGGGTATTTCCACGCATTCCCTTAACACAGAGGCTAATATATCTCATTGTCAAAGTTTTTTTTTGTTTTCCTGCTATTTTTGTATTTTGCAGTTTCTTCTGATTACGCTCCCCATGCATCACACTCCAGAGTTCCTAGCCTGCCTCAGTGTTTACAGATTTCCAAATATTTGTGGTTTGTTATCACACTCCCTTTGACTGGATGTTAGCCAAGCTTAGACGTATTCCACTTCACAAACCTATCCCTCTTCTTTGATAACTGTTAATGGACCCTTCTTATTTTTCTTTTTTTTTTTTTTTTTTTCCTCCCCCCCCCAATCTCTGTACCTAGCCAGGACTGATGTCTTGTGCTGCTTAAACCATTTCCATCTATGACTTTCCTGACTGCCACTTCCTTCCCACTGGAGTCTGTACCACTCTCCCCAGTCAAGCAGCTAATATGCTTGTAGCCTCACCTGACTGAAAGGTCTTCCTTGAGCAGCTAAAAGACTCTTCATCCCTTCACCTCTGAATGAAATCTTCTTTGTTTGGAGCAGTTTCTTACTCACGAACTGAAAAAACTTTGTTCCTCAAACCTTTCTACCAACTGACTACTAGGAAGGTTTTTTCCAAACTATGCTTGTGAACTTGCTACACTGATTCCACCAGATTATCTCACACAACTTTCCAGTGTTAACTTTGTCCCTGTTCTGTGTCCTGGCCAGCCTGAAAGCTGCTTCAGGCAGAAAATGCACATCCACAAGGCACCCAGTGGTGTGTTGCTGCTTAATACTAGATAATCATGACTGATGTTGCCAAAAAAAGTGCCTATACTTTTGTAGTTTTCATCATGACAAGGATGTCATTCTTCTCCACTGGAAACTTGAAAGCTGCTCTGCAGAAAACGGATACAGGGTTCTTAAAACAGGAGCAAGCACTTGGGCTAAGTTGTTGCTGTGGCCTGTTTAGGCTTCAAAGCAGTCCTAAAAGGATATGAAAGACAAGTTTTAAGTTTTAGACATGTCTTTCACTCATTTTTTTTCTTTTCTTTTTGCAAAATTACCAGTTTGTATCAGTAAACCTGCCATGTAGACCCTTTGGCCACCTAAGACATGAGCGCAGGACTGCCAGGAGTGATATAGGGCTTCAAAGACCACCTTCCCACACCCTCCTGGAGAAGAGCTGGAGGGCTTCTGAAGCTCTCCAGTACATCTGCAACAGCACCAACTACTGAGATGGTGAAATTAAAAAGAAAAAAAAAGTCTCATTTCCCTTATGGTTTGGGGAGGGGTATGTTCACCTGCATTACGGTAGTTGAAATACAAGGGAGGTGGGAGTGGAAAGAAATTAAAAAAAAATTAATTTTTTTTATGGTTGAAAAATCACCCCATGCTATCTAGTTCTCAGAAAGACTAGTTTGGTACATCAGTATATTTCAGTTTCCTGGTATGAGAATGGCATTTAGATGACCCAGCCATGAGTCGGATCCTATTGTGCTAGATATAGTAAATACAGATTGTGACTAACAGGTGGTGCTTTGAAGTGTTCATATCTTCAAGTACACAAGACTAATAAATGCTGGAAATGGCTTTTGGAAATTTTCTACCAAGAAATGGAAATTTTCTACCAAGACTAGCTGAAAGTTTTCCACTTCAGCTCTTTCCTCTTTCTTCAAGGAGGGAGGGTCAGATTGTTTTTTTCTTCTAACATGCTCTGAGAATAAATACAGGAAACCTGTAGAAGGTGCTTGGTCATTGCAATGGGCTCATATCCTGATACAGACAGACAGCTCGCAGCCTGGCTCCCCAAGGGACTGAAGTGTCTGCTGTTTCCCTGAATAACTGCTGGAACAGCAGGTATGGAAAAGTTGTAAGTGGCTCTGTATGGTTGTAAGCAAGTCGTAAACCTCCCACCATGAGTTTCCAAGGAAAAGACAGAAAATTAGGACTAAAGCAAGTGGCACACAGCCTTTGGAGCAGAGCAGAGCTTGATTCTCAAAACAGGTGTGAAAATAGAAATTATTACCTTGGCTATTCCTGGAAGATTAAAGTGGAGGAGGTGGCAGGAAAGGGGACATACAACCAAGGATGCATGGAAATGACAGAGGTATTATCAGTTTGGCTTGGAAAAGGGAAGGAAAAATTGGAGAAGGAGGCCAAAATCAAGAGGGAAAGAAGAAGAAAAAGTTATGAGTGCTGTCAGGGGGCATAGCAAAGTGTCGTGACACTGGCCCTCTTATTAGCAATTTATGTAAGGGGATATAAGTGGACCTTTAAGCCATTCTTACAAGGATTATTAGGTGCTAGGTGTTAGATGATGATGGTTTGATGATGGTGACATGAGGTCAGATCTGAGTCATCAGTAAACAGAGAGCCGACCAGTGGATCAAAACATGGGCTGTCAAAATGAAGCGAACAATCAAGGAGGTTGACTTAACCTCCCCTGCCTCTTAGGGAAAGGGGAATTGCATGTGTTTAGGGGATGCCAGGGAGGCTTCAATACCTGGGGAACCCAAAAGGTTATTTTCCTGTATAGTCATGGAACGTGAAAGAAGGATCCAAGGGATGTGGGGAAGGAAAAAGCATCTGGATATCAAGAGGTTAAAAGAAAGAGAGGTGAAAGTGGAAAAAAAGAGGACTGTAGACCCTAGGGAATTTAGAAGTTCAAGGGAACCAAAAAAGGCTTAAAAATTAGGTAAGGTCAGGTTTAATTCAAAGTACTGAAAGCAAAGGAGGTGCTGGAAAGCAACTGCGATGTGCAATTCAGTAGGAGGAGGCAGGCTAGCACATCTGGGCTAAAGTAACAGCTGAAGCTGCCTGAGCTGAGGAGACAGTGGAGTTTGTGAATGTTATACTTCATTTCTCTTTCTACACTTACCACTTTAGTATATTTTCAGCTAACATTTCATTACAATTTCCACAAACATTTCACGTCACGACTTCATTACAATGTAGACTGCACACTGAACAGCTGTAAAATAGCCTTGCCAATGCTGGTAATTTGCACTGGGAATGTAGTATCCAGTTCCAATCACTGATGAGTGCTATGCAAAATGAGCTAACCAGCATTTTTCATTTCTTTAACCACTTACCTCAACAATTAAATGTATTGAAATGCTAAATTTATAGTAGATAATAAATCATTCCAGACTGTATAAAAGCATCAGACGATACATCTCTGTTGTTTTGTCATAAGCTGTATAAAATGCTGGCTTAGCACTCTGTAAATGGCTTTGTTCACTCTTGATATTTTAATTGTATACCAAAACCCAGTAAAGTTTCACGCATACCGTGTGTCTCCTGCTATGTGCCAAATCCAATATGCTCTCCTTGGGGTGGTGGGGCTTGGGGTGGTCTTGAAAAGAAAAAGAACTGGACAACAGTGTAGATTGAAGGTTGTGTTTGAGTCCACCTGTCTATGAAGTCTACAGTCATGGTCTGACACCTGCATGTTGATGTGGAAATGTGGCCTTCTCTCCCCAAGCGAGCTCTCCCACAGAGATGGAAACACAGGCCTTACGGCTCTTGGACCTCAACAAAAAAGTGCCCATGCATTTTCTAACCCATTCTGTGGGGATTCTGGGGCCTTTTATGGCCTTCAGGATAGCAGCAGCCAAGTGTCTGGGCAGTCACCTATTTCAAGGCTACCACACATCTGTGTGGAGAAGCACCCTCACAGACTGTGAAGGTACTAATAAATTTCCTGAACAGTAGCACAGTGTGAGACACTGAGGAAGGTCAGTGCTTGTGGCATTATCTGACCGCTAAGTGATCTGGGCAGGGTTGTGATTCATTGTGAACCATATGGAGAACTGACAGGCCTCCAGAGAAGGAGCAGTGCTTCCATACACCTGCTAGGCCTTGCAAAGTTTATGCAATTAGCCTTATAATTAGCCTCCTGGAGGCTCTCAGGCTTAGTCCCCTGCACCTCCTATAGAAAGAGGTGACCTGAACATTTTCTGGGAGTAGGGAGTCATATGGTTTGCTTGACTGTTGAAGAGTACAGGAGTGCACGCTGGGCTTAGCCTGCAAGTACTTCATGCCTCCACTTTGACCCTCCTTTGTGTCACACAGTGACTGAGTCAGCTCCTGCAGCTCCTGTCGCTTAGCTCAGACTGTGAGATCCAGAAACCACGGTTCCAGTGGCAGCTGGACATTCCAACTGATGAGTCCCTACAGGCAAGGTTGCTCACAGATGTGTGTGTGCAAGGCACCAGGCATTTTTCTCTTCGCAAGAGAAACGAAAGATCTGTTTTAAAAGACTACAGGAACAGGTAAGTGAATTTGAAACCCACGTCTTACTGGCAGCAGCGTGCCCAGGGTCGACTGCTGTTGCAGGGCTCCTCTGGCTGTGCTCTAGCAGAGCAGTGGATGAGATGGGTTGCCAGGCCAGGACCAGACCCACTGCCATGGCTGTGCTGGCAGCCCTGGCATTCAGCATCTCTGGGCTGTGGGCAAAAGTTTCGCAGGCTGCCAGTGCAGCCCGTGCCAAGGGGTGCTGGGGCCGAGGGACACCAAGTCAAAACCTCCTGCTTTCTCATACTGCATGGCCACCACGCTCTTCCTGTGGCAGGGTTCATCTTGGGGTATGAACCTGTGGGGCTGGGGCTTTTGCAGGCAGTGATCCGATGAGCAGCTCTGTGTGCCCCCTACCTGCCCCTGTATCCCCCTCTCCCCACAGCTGTGGAGGGAGGGCTTCGCACCTCAAGCACAAGACAGGGCTTCCCTCAGACACCAGCAGAAGAGTGTGTGCATGCATGTGTTTGTGTGCACACATGTATGTGCAGTTTCCATGCCCCTAATGCTCCCTGGTAAAGTCGCCCCATGATCTCGTCATGCTCACGCTGGTATTCTGCAACATTGAGTCATCTGCAGGGCTTTGCCAAGTGGTTTATAACCAGCTTTTTGAGGGCTATGTTTTGTGATACATGTCACATTCAGTCTCTTTGCCATCTTCCCTCATCTCTTTCCTCCTGGGCTACAGCTGGGTGGCCAGCAAGAGCTGAAGGCACAGGACATTTTTGGATGATGTCTGTATTTCAAATGTTCCCTGAGGTTTCCGTGTGAGAGTCTGGGCTGTGCCCCTTTCCCCAGATTGGAGTAGTCTGCAGTGCTGAGCCTGGTCTCCCCAGGGCAGCTGAAGGAGAGATGGAGGTGCGTGAGAGTGGGAGGTGAAGGCAGCTTGACTTGGAAAGGTGCTGCAGACCATGCTGTCCCTGCTCTGCTGCCCCAGCCTGACTTTACGCTGCGGCTCTACCGCCCTGCAGGTGGAACCTTGCTGCTCCTTCTGGGAAAAGCCTGCATGTTTCCCATCCCCTCAGCCGGTCCCTGTGCTGTGGGTGACTGTGCACACCCCAGGGACAAGCGGCCCCTAATCCAGTGCTTGCCCCTTGCTGCAGTGCTGGCCCGAGCCCTCTGTAGCCATTGTTGAATGCCACACTGTCCTGCTTGGCCTGGGACACTGTCCTGCTCACAGAAGCCACCCCTGGTGTGTCTCCTCAAGCTGCTATAATAGCAAGGGACCCAGGACACCCTGCACCTCCGGCAGGTGCCTGCAGGCAGCTCGGCCCGAGGCCTCTCACTGCCCTGGCAGCCAGGCACCTGCAGAGGAGCTGCCAGAGCTGCTGTCCTCAAATGCATCAGGGCACGTTGGCTGGTCAAGGCATATTCCTATTTTCCCCAAAAGATGGCACTAGGATTCACCAAAAGTGAACCGCTCGGCGCCCTGAATATTTTGACATCTGTGAAAATGCCACCAGGGCCCTCCCCTGTGCGACCCTGGCCCACCGCCCGGAGCCGAGGGGTGGCCCCTGCGGAGCGCTCAGCCACCGCCTGCCCAAGGCAGACCCTAACGGGGCTTTGGGTTATGGGCAGCAACAACCGAGTGAAAAACGAGCTGCCACCTGCTCAGGGAACATAGCAGGAGCGGGTGTCTTTGGTAGGATGAAAATATCACCCCACCCCACCCCCGTACATCCTGTGGTTTATTTCTAAGGCACTGAGAAAAACAAATATGCAATACTGGAATTAATCTTCTTGTATGCTAACATTATCTGCCTTAGCAAAATTGACATCATTAGGATTTTTACTGAGAAGTTAATTATTTTTTTGTTTGTGCAACACACCCCGTAAACTTATGAACAGAGAGGCTGTCTGGTAATTTAGGCCATGTTTTAAGTTTTTTTAATGCAAATGTGTTTATATAACGATAATTATAGAAATATTTTCATGATTAAAAGAATAAAGCTAATGGAAATGACTTCTGGTAATATTATTTTTCCTTGCAATTTTTGAAACATATTGAAGAAAGCATTTTATCTGTCAGTGAGGGAATAGTTTTTTGCCTGAAAAACAATCCTCATTCCAAGATAATGGACTTTTTGTATTCGTTAATGTCTCTAATAGTGCTATCACCTGAATAGCTGGAAATATTTTTTTTTTCATTCAAGAAAATGATAGGATCATAACTCTATAACTGAAATGAAGTTAAAACATGCAGATGAAGGATTTCTAAAGACAGCAGAACTCTAAGGCTGAAAGTGCTGCCTCAGTACATTTGAAAATGAAGAGAGCACCTTGTCGAAGAAACTCACCTTCCTGGGCAGCTCAGCAGCCTCCAAGGACTATTTGGTCCCACAATTGTCCTAGCGAATAGTATTCATTAGCAATAACAAGGTTCAGCAATGACACTTCTTGCAAGAAGGTCTTTTGTTTTACAAATGATGGTGTCTCCTGAAAGATAGATGTAAAAGTCCCACATACTTCCAATTTTTTTTGACCAGAGGGTAGCATACAGTCGTTCCCACTGCTAGCAGCCAGAAAGATGCTTTTGTTCCTTTGCATGTTGCTGCCACTAAAGCATGATTAAAAATGCAAGTGTGAGAGGCTGTCTGAAGACTGTACTTCCCTGTGGGCTGAAAGTGACCTGGGGAAGGTGAGGTCCTTGCAATGCAGGGGTTCTTCTAAGCACATAACCTTGGAGGTGTCTGTTGAGTGTGTTACTGTTCCTGAGCATTAGTCTATTTTAACAGTGCAAAGTATAATCTGTGTCCCACTTATTCTATTTCCTACTGCTTTTGTTGTGCTTAGCAGCACACTTTTGCTACTTGTGTCTTTTGGTAGGAAGCGGGTCTGTTCAGTGGTCTACAAATTGCCGTGCACCATCACAGCACAACTACTAATGAAATAGTAAAGTGGTAACAGCCTCAGAGGAAAGAAATTCTACAGCCTGGATTCACTCACAGACCTTCTGGAGGGCAGAGCTCAGGAGGCTCTGGACCAAAAAAACCCCACAACAAAACAAAAACCCAACGCCTCCCCACCCCCACCCCCCACCCCCCCAAAAAAAACCCCAAAACAACAAACCAACAACCAAACCCCAAACAAATCAAGAACAACAACAAAAAAGACTTTACAAAGCAGACCCTGATTGTGGAAATGCACTGCATAAAAAGTTTGTAGTTAGGGTGCTTTGGAACAAAGCACATGGGCCTGGGGGAACGGGGTGTTTTAAACTGTCCTGACACTAGATGGTGCGGTGGGTTAGAGCAATGCCTTCTTTGCAGGAGACCCTGTTTGGAACATATTTCAGGCCTGTCCTGGGATTTGGCAGGACCGTGCATGTTTGTCAGCCTCCGCTCAAGAGGTGCGCCAGGGTTTGAAGGGGCCGTGTGGTTTTGGGTCAGGACGCAGAGAGGTGCTCAACTGTTTGCACCTGTGCCAGCCCACTCTGACTGCAGTTCTGTTTCTCCTTTGCGCGTTTTCATTACTGGCATCATTGCCCAGAAATTACAGAAAAAGTGAAGCTAATTACCAAAATTAATCATCCCCAAAAAGAGAGGAGGTAACCTCTAGTGCCAAAATAGGCACTGGACTGAGTCTGGCTTTGCTGCAAAGGCTGATTCCCTGCAGCCCATAAGCACGAATCCAGCTCATACTGACACTGGTGGGGCTGGCTGTGGGTGCAGAAGGCGGCACGTGTGCATGTGTGTCTGTATCAGGGCATTGGTGCTTCATCTGGCAAGTGCTGAGCTGCCACGGGGAGCCGTGGGTGCTTGCCGCACTCGCTGATGTCAACGGCAGCAAATGGGACTCAGTGCTTTGAGGATGGTTTGGCACCTCGCAGGCAGGAAGCTTTAATGTGGTTTCTTGGGTGTAACTGAAAGCAGCTTTTGGCCCAGGGGTATGAATATTTTTTGCCTTTGTATATGCCCTGATTTTTGTAATCATGGTCTTAAATATGTCTTCTGGAGAGTGGTGATTAACAGAGGATATATTTTAGTTACCTCTTTAGAAGCCATTGAGTATGGTTGTTCAAGGCGTGATCTTCTTTTCTGAATAGGTGATTTTCTTTTCATTAACACACATGCTGACAGCACAGTGAGGATCAGAATAACAACTTCTGGGAGGATTTTCTTTGTGACACCATGGATTAGGCACATGAAATCCTACTGACCTGTGCTGTACTCTGTGGTCTTGAGCCACTTCAGCAGTTTTGGTTCCTCTCCCACTACCCCAAGAAATATTCTGAGTGCAATTTAAACCGGTTCTGGTGTTTCATACTTGCCTACTTATTAGACCTGTCTTCAGTTATATGCATTAGTGGTCAAAACTGAGACATCATGAGAGAGCAAAAAGTGCCTCCAGTTGAGGTTCTGCTCTATAACTAATGAAGAACTGAAAAGCAAGAAAATGTGATGTATTATCATAACCAAGTAAGGCTTTCAGCACAATCCATCATAACTGCTGTTCCTTAAATGTCTCTTTCTGTGGTCCTTGTGATGTAAACCTGAGCTTAGCTTCCCAGAAGAATAAAGTTTCTTCTAGCGTGTGAGTTTTTCAAAGCTTGAGCTTTTAAAGCCTGTGGAAAAATAGACATTGAAATGATACAGGAAAATAATAAGCTTGAGGAGGGAAAGAGGTATAAGATAATGATCACAAGAAAATGGTTACAAGCATGATTTCATTGTTAAGAATGCTGCAGCCAGAATTTGAGATTTTTTATCATCATCAAGAGGGACAAAACTTAAACAATTGGCTCAGGAATATTTGTATGAACAAAGAAGACAAGTAAGTTTTCTGTGACTCCTGGATTCTGTTTTGAGGTCAGCAGGGACCAGTTGCTTATCTTACCTGACATCCTTCATTAGCAGAAGCCACATGATTTCTTCCAGCTACTCCTGTAATGAACTTGACACTAGGGGAACAGGTTCTTAATTTTTCATTAATATCCAGACAGAACTACAAGAACTCTGTCACTTTCATCAGTTTTAGCACAAATGTGTGTTTATGCCAAATGTTCGGCCACTACTATGTTTGTTGCTCTTTAATTCCTTTATTTGTTTACTGTCTATAGCAAATATTATGTTCTCCCCTGTATAAGTGCCCACATGTCAGTCAGGGAATAAGAAACAATCCCACATCCCTGAGCTGACTCACACACCTCGTGGATACTGAATCACCGTTAAGATGAGGTGAACATGTGGTGTACAAAGCGGAGGCTGGAATGTTTTCAGCCAAAACATTCAGAAAATACTGGTATGCTTTAAGGAATTCATGGGAGGGGAGAAGCAGCAGCTTGTGAATGATTATTTACAACCCAAAGGACTAAACTAACAATTCCCAAATGCTTCTGGCCATCACCCCCATAACAGACCATTCATTTCTTGTGACCCCCAAACCAGAGAGAAATACAGAAATTTCAGCTGAACTTTGTCCAGCTGTAGTCCACAACCCCTCCTCAACAGTTCCCACTCCAAGTTTGGGCACTGTTGGGCTAAACTATTGTTTACTTATACTATGGGCACTAGCAATGCAGTGGTACACTGTCATCAACCATAAACCACCCAAAACTCCCTTTGCAGACTGAAAATAAGTCTGTGCTGACTCTGCCATTCCCAGAAGAGGGCTGGAATCAGTGGCACTGGCTCCTGTGAAGAAGATACCACTGAGCTGTGATTGGCCTCCTCCATCAGAGTTTCTATCCATGCCCAGGTTGAGGAGGAACAAGGATGATCCTCAATAGCTCTCAGACAGACTTACCCCTTGCCTGGGCCTGAGGCAGGTGGAAGCCATGTGGGTGTCATCCACATGGTACCAAGCAAAGGCAGCTACTCTCTGAGGTCTCAGCATGTGAGCTTGGGGGCAGCCTTGTGTTGAGACAACTGCTGGGCCCCCAGCAGCACTGAGCACAGGCAAAGCTCACTTGCAGCAGCACAACATGGCACAACGTAAGCACCTCACAGGGGCTTTTGACACTCCATTCTTGAGTGACCTGGTCAAGGCTATACTGGATGCACAGTGATGTTGTAGGAACTGAGGCACAGATCCAAGCACATGCATTCACATTGGATGCTTTTATAGGTTAAAAGTAAATGCTTTTCAAGAAGCTTTTTCCCCCCATATGAAGGTAATTTGGGGTGATTGTTTTGTTCAGAGTTGGATGCATGATGTTTTGTTGTTGCTTGAACTGAGAAGTTCATGTGTTAAATGCTGTTCCGGAGTTGTACCCGATTGTGTCCAGGTTAATAGACGAGCCTTTGTCAAGGACATTGTGCAAACACATTTCCACAAGACCTTATTGTCTGAACACATGAGCAAATATTTGCCTAAAAAGTGTAATTGACTATTGTTCAAGAACTGCCACCTGCCCCTTGGTTTTCTGGCACTCTTGTAGAAGGGACTACGCTTTACAACATCGCCTTCAGCCAACATTTCCACGGGAGCCAACACTTGGCCAACAATTAAGTAAATATTCAGCTTGCTGACTTTTTTCCCCCCAAGGCTTCATAGCCCTTTTATAATAAAGGAAGTGTTGTGAAGTAAAGAAGAAAAGGCAATGAGCTTTGCTTCAGTAATAGCAGTACAAGGAAATTATATACATGGGAAATGTCAGTCTAACATGAGGGACATGCTGGAGTAGTCATGAACAAGACCAAACAGCGACACAAAGGACAAGCTCATCTGTGTAGCCATGCTCATTGTGTCAGCTGAAGCTATTAGAAGTGATGACAGTCACGATGCCAGGGGGTGGACAGACAAAAGAAGACTGTGCAGCTGTCCTGTAATATGTGGTGCGTGACATGCCATGAGGTTTGAGCAGGAGCTCTGCAACCTTCTTTTGCATCTCCAGTAAAGCTGCCCCAAACTGCAAAGAAATGACTTCAGAGATACTTGCCCACCTGTCTTAATCTTAAAGATACATTTAATCAGAGATATATTTTGGAAAGTTACACCCAATTTCAAAGTGGAAAGCTAAATATTTCTGTTTGATAATCTTGACGTTAAATGTTTTTGTGGTTAAGCATTGTCTTCTCATCCCTTTCTGGTTGAAGTAGTTCAATGCATTTGATGGGGATTCACAAAAATATTTGGTCAATTAAACTAGACATTTTTCTGATTTAAACCCTTTTGTTAAACATGGTTTCATCCTGTTCTACTTGTGAAAACTATATGATTATCAAAACTGACCTTTTTTTGTATTTATATCACCTTTATTTCAAATTTCTTCTCACAGAACCAAGTGATGCTACTGCCAGGCTAAGCTGTGCCATGGGTTTTATGGAGGTAGTGACAGGCTAGAAATATGAAACTGCACGAGATGCATCCTCTTTTGGTTTGCTCAGTGTAATAAAACATTTTGCTATCAGTTAATAGAAATTAGTATTTCTTTTTGCATTCATCAGATTTCCCAGCTGAATGGCCCCCGTGACCCTGGCTGTTGCAGTTCTGCTGGCCACAGAGCTCAGTGGATGAATTTCTTTGACCACTCCTTTGTTTCTTCCCCTCAGATCGCCACTACCTGCTGAGACAGTCCTGTCTTCTGAGAACCTCGCCATAATCATCCTAATCTTGACCCTTATATTCCCTTTTGTCCTTGTCTTACTGCAGAAAATATGGCCCATGAAATCTCTGCTAAGACCTGACTGAACTACTGAAATAGCTTGACTTCACCCCGTACTCTTCCTTCTGCATTGTCACTGCAACCCCATCAGCCCAGATTTCACAGCTCTTCAGAGATATAGTCCATGCATCTTATTATATACATGAAGATTTGTGGGATCTCTGTGCTCATCATCCTTGCTCAGAAAAAATGATTGTCAGGTGAGGGACAGCCAGCCCTATCTGAGTATGACAAGAGCCAAGTGGAGATACCTGTGTTTGCACGGTGGGACATTCATACTGATCTGAGGCCCTTGGCTACCATCATCTTTTCCCTTTGATTTGTCACTGTACTTGTGTTATGGTAACCGTCGACGCTGTTGACAAGAACAGTAAAATAATGCCACCAAAACTTCCCCAAAATAGCCTCCTCTCCATCACTTGAGAAGCCCTTTTTCAACACCAGCTGTCAACTGCCCACAGGAGGAAATGCTTCCTCCGGTGTGTTTTCCTCCTGAGGGACTGTTAGCTGTGAAACATGTCATTGTGCAGAGCATGGATTCAATACACAAAAGGCTAAAAACTGCATAGCATCCTGTCCTTGCTATTCATAAAGAGGAGTCCTTCTCTTACTCTGCGACAAATTGAGGGGCCAAAAAGAAAACCACAGGTGCCTAAACCAGTAAAGCTGTTGTCATAGCAGACTCATAGCCCTGAAGGCTAAGTCCTATATCAAAGGTGAGCAGGCTGAAAGCGGAGCAGTGGTTAGAGAGATGACATGCTCGTCACTGCCTGGAAAGAGAGGGAAAGGAGACACTAAACCATTTCATTGCACGAGGACTGCACGATCTGCTAAGCTGAAGGGAAGAGAGGTACTAATGAGTTACAGTGACTTCTATTAGCAGATTGCCACCATTACTTTGGCTATTTTCTGAAAAAAATAATCACACTTGTCCTTCACTCTGCAGGCAGCTTTTCCTGGCATAGTGCTCTAGGTCTGGTATGGCAAAGGCCTTGGCAATGTCTCTGCTGTCTAACCCTTTCGGAGAAGGGAGCAGGGGTGAGTGAAGGTGGGCTGCAATGAATTACCGTTGAGCCATCAGGAGTGTGAATGGGGTAAATGCCAAGAAATATCCTCCTGCTGCTTACATTTAGTCACTGATGAGGCTGTACTGGCCCGGAGCATGCTGTGCCCTTTCTTGAGCCAAGGTAAATCCAACAGTGTCTTTCCTGCCAGCTCAGGAGCCAGAGGAGGCTTGTGCAAAGGTTTAACTGATGAAAGAGGAAATAATTTCTTGATGCATGCCAAGGTTATAATTGGGGGGATTTGCGCAACTGGGAAAAACCTAGACTTTTCTTCATCTCTCATGAGGAAATTGAGAAGCTCGGTCGCCAAGTATCTGTTGGGAGAATCAAGAGGAAGCAGAGGTGTTTATTCGCCGAAGGAAATGGGAGGGTTCAGCGGCTGCAGCAGTGACATTATCTGAGCACGGGACATGCATGGGGCCGTGCTGGGACTCTCATCCTGTTGCCCTGGAGGAGCAGGAAGCTATCACCACCGAGCCCTCCATCCTGGCGGTGCCCATGCTACACTGAGCCTCAGGGGGTCATGTGTCCCATGGGATTCTTTATTTTAACCTCTGCTTCAAAGACCACATCTTTTTCTCTCTCTGTGTGTGAGAGACTTGCTTCTCACCCATGCCCTTCACAGCCCTCTTATTTAACTTTTCCTGTTGACTGAAGGTTTGGCTCCACTCTGGAAAAAAATACCCATCAGAAATGGCTCTGTGTGCATCTCACTCATCTTCTACTTCAGCTTAATGGAACTGGCTCTGTGAATTTAGTGAATAGTGCTGTTCAGGCTGTTCTACTATCCATAGACTGGGGTATTTTTTATTGTACTGCTTTTCTTTTCCCAGGAGCTGTACAAGATTCCATGAGTACGTTATGTCACATGACTAATATATGGTGCATGTGGTTTGGTTTTCCTTTCCCAGAGGAAAAATTACTGTGCAATGTTGTGTTTTGATTTGGTGCTTTCAGGGTTTTTCAGATGCACTTTTTTTAAAAAATACTCTCGTTCCTCTGTGTGTGTGTATTAGAGGGTGACAAGGACTGAGATAGCCCATGACTTCTGTGGGCGGATGTTTTCATAGTCCAGGGCGATCTTCCAAAGCAACTTTTTCTCCTGAACAGAAGTATATTAAATTTATGGGGGGAGGTTATTGGCAGTGGCAAAGTCATTCTTCACCTCAAAACTTGAGGCAGTTTTTCAGACTGCTGGGCTTAGGCCTGTGGCAAGTCTATGGCAGCCAGTATTGCGAAGCAGAGCTGCCAAAGCTTTCTCTTGCACTTAGTGTTCCCATGGGCTGATGGTTTTGCTGTGGTCTACACGATAAGCAAGGAAGTCAAGGGAGTGCAAATGGCCATGTCAGAAAAGAATGGCCATTTCTGAACAATGGGAGTTGAACAGAAGTGTTGTTTATTGCTACCATTATGCATTACTTATCACACACAGAGGACCTGGGACATCGTCGAAGCTGCAAGCTAAATGAATCTGCTGCAGTTCTGCAGGTTGAGCCCCAAATGGCTGCAGTAGAGCTGCAAACTCTTCCAGTCACTGCCCTTGGCCAAACAGCACCACCTTCACCCTCCACTTTGGCATTAGGTCAGAAATTGTGCTTTTTCCTGGTTATACCTGGCCATCTGGTCTGAAGAACAACATCACTTATCCATCATTGGGACGCCTCAAAGATCTGTTAAATAAAATGTAAATGTTAAAGAAAAGACAGCTATCTGGCATCTTTTTTTTTTTGCCTAATGCTCCTCTGGGAACTGTGAGCACTCTGTGAGGACAGAAAGGGAAAGGGTGAGTGTATAGGGTGTAATTACCCTCCTGTTGAATGGGGAACTAGAAGGACAAAGCCTCTGTGATAATGGAGGTCTAGGATACATCATCTAATTGCTGCAGATGCACTTGGTTTTCATTTTTTTTCTGAACCATCCCAGTCTTTGAAACCCATTAAACAACACAGGGGTGGTACCCACAGAGCTCTGCCTGGGATGGCGCATGATCTGCACCAGGTCCTCAAGGTGATTCCTGGCAGGCCTGCCCAGCTGAGCAATGACAACTTCAGCTCAGGAAAAAAGGCCCACAAAAGCAGCCTGTGTGTTTACCTGCCTGTATGGGGCTGAACCACGGCCCAGCACAGTCAGTGGGCAGCTCACCCGTGAGCTGTGTGTATTTCAGACAAGTCTCAGGGTGCCCAGGATCAGATACCTCTTTCTTCATGTGTGCATGGAAGATGTGTTGCCCTCCATCAGCTGGCTTATGCCCATTCCTACAGAGCCTTTCTAGCAGAATCAAAACAGGCTTTTAAAATATCTGCTCATTTACACATTAAAAAGAAATTACATTATTGTTGCTTTTATCAAAGTCCAAGGAGTATGGACAACAGAGCAGCATGATTACGCCTTTAAACAGCAGCCCTCTTAGTAAATTGAACAATGCTGCAAAGGCAAAGTCTGGTGTACCTAACTTATTTTACTTGGGTAACCATGGGAAAGGAGAGAGCTGAGCAGGAAGGAAAGGGTACCTGCATTTGCAGCCAGCAAGACTGGTAGCAGCCCTGGAAAAATATCTGAGTAGGGATCAGAGAAAAACTGACAAAGATTGTCCTTTGTGCATGATCTGCAATAACAAAAGGAGGTATAAATGCCTTCCAAAGTAAACAGTAGACCTCTCTTCTTTCAAGACAGAGCCGCGTGATTGGTGATGGCAGCAGCTCGTGCCTGAGATGGCGGTGAGGAGAGGGGCAGTGGGTGAAGCCATGTGGCTGCTGAGGCCCAGCCATAGCTGTTGTGTTGACAGGGAGCAGCACAGCCCCTGGAGCTGCCATGGCAGGGGCAGGTCTGTGTTGGGGTGCAGGGAGCACACTTCGGCCCATGAGAAGCACCCAGAAGAGGAATATTTTTCAGTACAGCCCTGTTAGCAAACAAACGATCTCTCTGACCCAGAAAGATCCACACACTCTCTGAACCCCTCTCCCACACCCTGACCCCCAGGTCTCCCTGTGCTGGAGGAGGCCTCTGTCAGGTCCCTCAAGGTCCCCCAGGCCCCCAGGCGCTGCCAGCTGCAGTTCCAATATTTTCTGCATTGGCCAGTGACTCCGGCCAGATGGGCTTGTTTACATCAGCTGCTCCGACTTCAGTCCCACCAGGGCAGTGAGGGTGCTCTTTGGGAGAAGGCACAAACTACAAAGCCAATGGCTTTTGCTTAAAGCAAATCCACTTCAGAGAAAAGAATAAAACAGAAAACCTGGTTCTAGCCCCTTCCTAAGAGCTGACCCTTCCCTGCTCCTGGGGCGACCCATCCCACCCTCTTCCTTTGCAAAAGCAAACTTGCCACTTGCTTGTGCTTACCCCTCCTCTTACCTCGTATCAGAAAGGGGTTTTAGTTCTGAAATCCTTTTGATCCCAATCTCCACCAATATATCACTTTCAGTGTATTGGAGACAAGATTTCTGAACCCAACAGCACTGCATACTATTTTTGATACAACCTTAAATTACCTTATTCCAGAAAACTGGAAGGTTACTTCCCTCTTTATGTTTTCCACAGATTCCTTTATATTAATACATACAATATATATTCCTGGACTCTGGTACAGTTTATACAGTTTCTCTTAATAACCTTCATAAAGTCATTAAGTTTATTACCTAATAATATATAGTTGGAAGTCATAAAATTTATTTACATCAGATAGTTTTCCAGGTACGGAGAAAGTAATTCATCACCCCCAGCCTGTGTTCTGATAAGGTCAGACGGAATCCTTAGAATACAGGAAGTTTACCAGCAAGGCAATTTTTTTTAATCAAAGTAATATTCCTGCCAGCTATGAGATATTTCTCTGTAATGTGTTGACTTTCAAGAACACTGTACTTTGTTCCTTTGTTCCCGTCATGCTATGGTAAGCAAAGCTGTTCATGTTTTTCTTTCCCCCTGGACCAAAACGAGCTACTTGAGAGCCAGCAGCCAGTCATCGCCTCGGACTGCGCAGGGAGCCCTTGGGAGGGTGGGGGTGACCGAGCACTGCAGTTCACACTGTGCGTTAGCCCCGGTGGTGCCTCCCTCTGCTGTGTCTCAGGACAAGTCCTGAAGTCACCCTCAGGTCACAGCTCACCTGCCAGGGTCTGTGCTACAGAAACATGCTTTTTGGCACCCAGGGGCCCCCCTCTTGCCTCAACAGGGATCCCAACCACCCGGGTCCCTCCCCTGCACAGGCAGTTGTGGCTGCAGGGGAGGCATAGCGGGGCCTGGTGACAGCCCATCTGGTGGTGGGTCACCTCAGGTTGCTGTCTGAGTGTTACTACTTTGGATTTTGGTTGAAAGGAAGGCTTTGCAAATAAGGCAGTTGCCTGGAAATCAGTGTCTAGGTTCACTTTTGAGCTCTGCCATGGACTTCCTGAGATAGCGTGGGAAAGACATTTCATCTCACTGTGACACAGAGTGTCCGTCTGCCTGTGAAGGGGGGCGGGAGAGAGAATCTCTCTTTTCTTCCTCCCTTTGTTCATCTTGTCCTTTAAGACTGGAGCTTCTCAGGTTAATAGCTGTTTCTCATAACAGCTATGAGTATCCTGAGTTTGGCCAGAACCCATAGATGTGACTCTAATATAGACAATAAATAGTAATAAAAGTAGATATGAACCAAAAAGAAGTGAAATAAATTGCATGCAGCTGAGCCTCTGTGGAGTAGAAACTTTGCCTGATCCCTCAGTTATGTGGAGCTCCTACGAGAGGCCAGTGTGGCAGGTTCTTGCAATGGCACTAAAAGTCTCCATATTTGAGTTTTGCTGAAAACTTCATGTTCTAGTCAGGTGGTTACAGCTGAGTTTCAGCTTCAACAGAAGAACAAGTTTCTGTGCTTCTAATGGTCCAGAGAAAAGCTTTAAAATATTAATCCTGTAGGAAGAGAGAGAGGTGGAGAGTGAGAGGTGTAGGAAAGGGAGAGGGGAGAAAAAGCAAGCAAGCAGGCAAGCAAGCGAGCAAGCAAGAAAGAAATGAAGAATCCATATTTTCTTGTTTTTTAAGGTCTCATGGTGTTTATGCCAATCTTAAGATCTCTAGTGGCCTGATTTGTGGTTTCTGAATGGTTATCTTTGGCAGCACAGGAATCTCATTTAAGACTTTCAACAATTATGTTCTCAGAATCTCCAAATAAAATGCTTGTGCTTTAACAACAGTGGAAAAGTGAAAGGTTTGGCTGCTTTCCCTTCAGAATCAGCAATGGAATGAATGGAAAACTGGTACTGTTTGCTGCACTGATAAAATGCACACAGATTTGTTTCTAGCAATGCTGGAGCACATCAGCTAGGAAGACCTGAAGCATATTTCATCTTACTGTGCTGGTCTGTGGACAGGTTGTGTTGCTCCTGCTAAAAAGTGCATTTCTTCTATAAGCTAAGAGAGATGCCACCCTCAGTAGTTTTGAAGACCCCATCTTCCCCCTCTTCTTTTTGAGTGTGTTGTTCAATGTAGTGTTGTAAGGTGCTGGAGAAGGAGGTCTCCAAGAAGTGAATAAAAAATTCCGATTATAAGTATCCTCTATTAAGTCTTGCTACAGTAGAATCAGATTCAAAGGGTAAGCAGCAGTGCATATTTATAGTACAAACCTGCCAGCTGGCACAAGTTCCTTAGCCCAGCACCCCAGCCAGTGCAGCAAGCATGCTCACCTGCATAAGCCATAGCAGTGGAAGTGCACCCCTGCAGCAAAAATAGGACAAAGTCCAGCACTAGGCATAGTCTAGGTATCACACAGAGGCTAGAAGTCACAATATTTTTTTGAATATCCAGGGCTTTGATCCCCACAATCAAACCTGCTTCAGCAGATACTGTTCAGTGCAAGAATCAAAAAATCATAAGGCTCTCATAGTCTGGTTTAGGGCTTGACTGAAAGGTTTTCTGGCCGTACCATGGAAATCAGTGGATGCTGAGGGGATACTCTGTATCCTGCTCTGATTCGTGTGTGCCCCAAATCCAACGATAACAGCTGTTTTGGTAAGAATCCTCATGAGATAAATCCATGAGTTTTCCACTCCTCAATTATGAATATGAACTCTAGTCCTGATTCAGCTTTGAGCCACAAACCAAATCTAAACTTAATCTGGATGCAGACCCAGCCCCTTCCCCCATTCAAAACACACAGGAATTCCAAAGGCAAATTTTGGAATTTTCCATGGTTTGTGATAAGTCTCTGTGGAGCAGAGTGTGGGCAAGGCAAGCACGTAACATGGCTATTGAAGGCCAGATGAGTGGAAGCAGTTGTTTGCTTTGTGGGTAATACCTTGGAAGTCAATGAGGCTGCTCTCTAGGGAAAACATGGGAAACCAATGGCAGAATACAGCTCTGTGCCTGCAATCTTCTGTAACTACAGGGTTCAGCAAATGCAGAAGAGACAGAGCTAGCAGGGAGCACTATGGGGGCTGCTGCTAACCCACTGCACATCTGCTTTTTCCAGGTTTGAAACCTTAGGGAGGGGGAAAAAAAAACCCAAAGAGTGTTAGCAATATCTTGTCTGAGATTACCGTCCTTTGGATTGTCTGCCTCTAGGAGAATTTACCCTGTGAGCATCCACCAAAGTGGAGCAAACTTTTCAAAGTGAATAAAAACTCTATCCTTTTCAGAGGGCTTACACAAAAGGTTTACCCAGGCATCGAAGCTCTGCAAGTCCCCATACTTGAGCCCTGCTAAGCGGGTTGAGTGACCGGTTGGGTGGGCACAGGGCTGCCTCATTGCCCAGGAATGCCTGTTACCCCATGAATTCTCAGCTGTTTGTAACCTAAATGCCACTTAGAGTGTTTTCTTCCCAAACACATTTTGCAAAACTGTCAAACTTCAGACATGTAAGTGTGTATGAAACCCAGTGATGGAGCTGGTTTGGGAAGCACTGGGTGAAGTTCGCCTAGCAACTGTTTCAGACAAGTATTCCAGTTAGACAGCACAAATGTTCAAATTCCTTGGCTGCTTTCTGGAGTCCCAGGTCTTTACCTTGGCTTCAGATCTGGATCAGACCAGAACTGCTTGGGAGGGACTTTTCTTTATCAGCTACTTTACAGATAATTTACTAGCAGTCCAAGCTGCATATTTACTTTGAAGAGCAGAAACTTCAACTTTCAGATAAGATTACTCTCTTAGTAGATATTGGGCAGAACACAAGGAAGGGATAAAAATTGCGGACAGAATGAAAAGGAAATGGCTGATCAGGCTATTAGATAGTTCAGGTTGAAGTACCTTCAGAATCAGTCAGAAAGGAGATTAGAGAGGAAAATAGTTCATGGCTTTGTATGACCAAGTGCAATGCGCTACACTGGTTTGTGATCCTTGCAATGTATTCACCAGGCATGCTCAGTAGATTTAGACACTGAAAATTAATTCAGAAAGGGTCTAAAGTTCCAGTGTAAATACTATTCAGCTTAATGTGGCTGTTCACTGTAGCATCCGAAGTCTGTTGCATGCTAGCCCAAATGCTTGAACAGAAAAATAAAAGCCCTGTCTAAAAGCCTTTTCTCTGTGGAGGGGATGCTGCACTGCAGGGCAGCAGGTGCCAGGCTTGCCTACTGTTCCCACGAGGGAGCTTTTGGAGGAGCAATCATTTGTAACAAGCTCTTCTGGAGCAAATGCCATGGGAAGCATGCCAGAGTGAGGAACCTGGTAGAGACAAAACGATGATGAGTTGCATCAGCTGCAAACCTGGGTGCTGCATTTCCATGTGGTGCTTGGCTACCCTGGTGACAGACATGTTATAAATACCCCAAGACAGACCCATTTTGGAGGGGTGCCTGCAGCTGTGAGGAAGCTACAGATTAGAAATTCCAACCAACGCATCACAGGCATGAAAAATATTTCCCAATAGTGCTCTGTGCTTGGGGAGTTTTCTTAAGCAGATGGGACTTCACTAGTGTCATCAAACCGCTGTTAGAAAGGCTTGCGAAAGCTGCATGCAGCCTGAAAACTGATTACTGCTGTTGTCAAAGCCAGTGCGATGTAATGCTTGCCCTTGAAGCAAAATAAGACTAGTGGAGAACTGATTGTGGTTGAAGAGACAAAGGCTTGAGCTGGCTCTTTAATGCCATCACTGGGTTTTGAAATGGAGGGGCTTGTAGCAAGAGCCCACATGTGCACCTAGCCACTAGGTCACATGGGCCAAAATGCGCTTGTAGGGTTTACGTCACCCACATGACATCAGTCAGCTGAAGGCTGCAGGCAGGATTACGTCACTACTCCTATCCCAAACTATATTCAGAGAGACTGTGTCTGCCTTCAGTAGCATGCTTTACATGACATTTGACATGCAGGACAATGTCTGACACATCCCCACCCATTTGTTCCTGTGCTTTGCACTCCTGAAGAAGTGACCATCACACAAAACCTACCCCATGGTAGGTCATCCATGCAGGTGACTACCTCATGGGTGGCAGAAATGTTGACAGCACAGTTCACTGCATAGGTGAAATGTGAGACAGATTTTATCCTGAATTACGAACCTCCCAGATCTAAAACCTTTTCTGTATAGACTGGTATTACTACAAATGCAATTGTGAAGACCCTTAACAGGCTGAACACATTTTCATTTTTGAAATATAAACATTTATCATTCTGATGTTCCATTGAGTTTGGTCCCAGGCAGTACAATACCCAGAACACAATCAAGGACTTCTTCCTGTGCAAACAACGGGAAGCAGAGGAAATGATGCAAAGCCATGCTCCAGCATGCACCTTCCCCTTCATGAAGACATGAATGAGAAATTGCCAGGCTGAATCATTTCTTTCTGATAAAACTCTGTATTAATTAAACCTAATCACTCTAGTGCAACTCCTTATATGGCTGTTAAATTGTTACCGGCTTACTGATGATCATATTTATGAAAAGTAATTGGGCTACCTTTTTATTGGCATTATCAGAAATTTCCACCCATCACTAACTTGTTCCTTCCTCCACCACAGATCCTTTAGATGTGCCAAATGCCAGATTAACCATTTATGGGCTGCTGCCTGCCTGAAGGGGAAGAAATCTTTAAACTGAAGAAGGCAGGTGCAATAAGCATTTTTAATAAGGTTTTTCCTCTTTGTTGGTCCCTGGCGGTGCTTATAAGGACAAACGAGCAAACAAGAATGAAATGGTGAAATATTCCTTTGCTTCCACGTAAGTGCCATTATATACTACCATAAAATGCATCCTGACCAGACTGATATTAATGGGCCCCTGATTATGTTCACTGCCTCATCTTGCCAACGTGTAATATTTATATATATATATATATATATATGTTTTATGTCTTCATAAAAAGTTATACCCCACTTGACATCTGTTATCTGGATTAAGGCTATTCACTCAGCTGGCCAAAAATGGATGGAAATCTGTGGAGCATTTAATTTGCCACAATCCACAGATGATGGTCATTTATCAGGTTGATAATACGAAAAAATCCAATAAAACAAGCAATCAGCCTGTGGACTTAAATAATACAACAGAAAGGGGAAGAAATACCAGGCTTCCTTCATAATGCTCTCCTATTTTATTTTTTTTTTTGTCTGTTTGGTCTTGTGACCATAAATGTTGCCATTACAGTCTACATTACTTTCTTGAGTGTATCACTGAGCAAGGGATTTATCAGCAAGACCTTCTAGTAAAGAGAAGACAAAATACAATGTTTAGAAGATCTCTGAATTCAGACATCTGAATTGAATATGGCTAATACTGAGCAAGCTTAGAATTACTGCTACATTTACTAGAGCTGGTAATGTCCAGAACTATTTCCTCTCTGTTCTTTTACAAGTCATGTCATTTCATTTCTCCTCTATCAACACTGTAGTAAATGAAAACCAGACTCATAATAATACAATCAATTCTGTTACATTGCTACTGTGTGAAAAGGAAAGCTTTAAAGATTAAGCAGCATTTTAGATAAGGAGAGTGAGCAAACTGTGACTGCTTCAACACCACCAACAAAGAGGGAGCATTTAAACAAAAAATGGGAGAAAAAAAAATGTAATTGGGTACATAACATGGCTGATACACTGATGGCCATGAAAATTTAATTACTTTCTGAACCATTGAATGAATTATGCCATCTCTGTCTGCTGTAGAACAGTTTATAGGCCAGATTCATTGTTGGCACAAGCAAACATGGGCTTCCATGGAATTGTCATCATTTGTTCCAGTGGTGAGCTTGGCTCACCACCCCTGCAGTATGGATCCAGAGTCCTTTGAAGTCAATGGAAAGGGCCCTAGACTTCAAGGGACTTTGGATCATGTCTTGTGTACCATGTGTTTTGCCAACAAATGAATTAGTTATACTGCAGATCACCATGTACACACATATTCAGTGTCGTGACATGTACCAACCTGGGAGAGGGACTGGAAATGCATCCCTAGCAGCAAACACTCTATTTCTGTAACCCAAGCCCACGTTTGGAGCTGGTCTCTTCACATTTAGAATATTTCCACTTAGTGCCCAGTTCCTCACTTTGTGTACAGTTTAATTGCTTCTAGCATGCTATTCCATCAGCACCTCAAATCACTCAGTAACTGCCTGAAAATTGAAGCTATTTTAGATGAAGCTTCATCAGAAAAGATGTGGTTATAAGCTAACATATTCTTGCCCTGCACCAGCTGTCTGTTCTCTAAACCTAGCTGTGAACATAATTTTCCCAAGAAAGCTCTCTGGCAGAAGTTAAGGAAGAGAAGGATGGTGGAAAGCAAGATCGTGCATTTTAACCACCAGTTAGCAGAGTTAAGTTGCAGAGCTTGCTCTTCTCAAATCCTTTCCAGCCTGGGTAGAGAGGGTACATGCGAGCAATGCAGGGGCTCCATTCATCACATAACTAAAGAAATCCAGAGAAACTCCAATGAAATACAAAGCTCTTTATAGGCTCCGCTTCCCAATGACTTGTTGGAGTGCCTCAGATGGCATCTCTGGACAGGTTCAGGATGCATCGCCCGGATGGCTCTCAGTCAGACCTGTGTCCTATCCATCCTGGGCCTGGAGATCAAGCCACAGGTCTCAGCAGCCACAGTCCACCTTTCCTGAGGTGTAAATGGATTTCTACTTGTCTATCTCAGCAACAAATATTTGTGAGAGAAGGAGATCAAGGAGAGAGGGAGACTGACCAGATATACAGAAAAAATAACCAAAAAGGCTGTCCTAACAGGCAGGAATGGCAGCATGGGCACCCCAAGAGAACTGAGAAAGAGGACAAAAAACGTGCCAGTAACAGTGGTGTTTATCTTGATGGACAAACATTTGTGTGAATGCGAACTGTCTCCTGGACGATAACAGGACAAGATAGAAAATCTGACACATACCACTTCTCAGGTAGCATCAAGTGTCTTAAAAATGTTTACAAGCCTAATGTGACCTTATTACGACCTCACTGAACTAAAACTTAGGTCTCCAGCTTTGACACCTGGTGTTGACATCAACAGCTTCGATCTGCTGGGTTACCCTTGCTGTTTTGCTATTCTGTGTCACAGCTTCTCAGTGATGGAGAGGAATGACAGTAAATCATGTTGACTGCTTTAATAAAGTACTAAAGAACCTCTTGCTCTAAAGAGAAGCAATAGCAAAATAGGCCCATTTTCTATTATTTAGCAGCTGTATACAGGTATGAGATGGATACTTGGTAATGGGATGGTGATATCAAATTGCAGGTTTAAAATAGAGACTTTCAGAATATGGAAGTCCACAGACAAATTTGTGAAATACCAGTTGAAGCACTGACCATGGATTAGCAATGAAGTCTAAGTTCAAATTCCAGCTAAAACGTCAAATTTATGGTTGTAAATTGTAATGTTTAAACAAACCTGTATCTGACACCAACTGAACATCACAAAACAGAATTAGAGCTGGCTACAGTTCTCTGGGTTAGCATGAAACTACTGGAAGTTTAAAGCTTTTTCATGTTTTGTCACAATCTTGATAATGGGCTTATTATGGGGGTTGTAAAATTTTATTACAGCACATTCGTTTCTTGAACAAAATGAGACTCATTTTTCCAGTGGAAATAGCCTGGTCTTGACGATGCTTCTTTCTGTGCCAGAGAAAAGATTCAGCTGGCTTCTTGGATCAGCTTTACGGCCTCTTTGCAACGCCAGGCTTCTGCGGAAAGGGGAACCATGGAGCCAAGAATTTGGCCTCTAGATTTCAGTGACATTAACACCCAGAAAGAATTCCTGGGAAGGACCACTTCCATGAGCAGAAACTGGAGCCATTCCTTGCAGTCTGGGGCTTGTCTGCACATGCAAATAAATGCATCTGGAATAAAAGAAGCCGTAAATTTGAAGTGGGAGAGTGGTAAAATGGAGTAAAGTCATGTGGCAATGGGATCATTTCTTTTTTATTTCTGATGGAATTGGTCATGAAAGTCAATGAAGTTGATGCAGGGAAAGACACCCACATTCTCGTCTCACAGTGTCCACGTGTACTATTGCTCCAGGCTGAGTTACTTGGAGTTGTTAAACAATTATGCTGGAATAACTCCATGTGCATATAAGCTCCCATTTTTCTGTAGAACTGGGGAACAGCAGAAGTCTGTCAGGGAATAGATTCCACTTGCTTATTTCCTTTCAGAATAAAATATTTTCCCAGGTTTGTGAGGTTAGTATAAATAAAACTGCCAGGATAAAGCAATCAGTGTTTCATTAATAGACATTTCACAGCTGAGCAAACTTTTTTCAACATATCAGCTGGAAGACCCACAGCCACTTCTGATTTTTAAAACAGAGGTTTTGAGTGTCTGTTCTAGCTTTCAAGTACTTTGGTTAAAGGAAAAAAGATCAGCTATGATATTCACCCAGATATAAGTAAAAATACAGTTTTAGAGCAGTTTTCTAGAAAAAATACCCAACTTGCCTCATACATAGGTGCAACTTATTTGAAGAGGATAGCAAGTCTCAGTTCTGAAGTGCTACCCGCTTAAAGAAAGTATTTAACTGTACCTTTTTTTCTTGCCTGCCTTTTGGTGTTTTGCCTGTTACTTCAGCCATAAACTGTCATAATATGAACCCGAGTCTGCAGCTTTTAGAGATGCTTTACGTTCGTACTCGTAGGGATGCCATTTGTTACTTAGCGCTATTTTAGGGCACTTAGTGTACAGAACAGATAGTCTCAAAATGAATCCATGGAAGAGAGCAGAGGAGAGAGGGAGGAGGAAGAAATGTGGGGGTGTCATTGGGAATTGCACTTAACCTACATTCTGACCTTTCCCAGACACCTGATGGTACTGCGCTGAGACTGAAACGAGTGATTCTGTTACATGAATATCAGTTGGACATGCTTTGGGAAATGAACATTGCCTAAACCTTTGTTTCTCACAGGAAAGCAGCTATATGTCTGCAGCTTTACAATGAAAAACTAACCTGACCTACAACAGACATCTTTCAAAGGCTGCTATGGCACATAATCTTCTTTCCAAACTTTGTCTACCATCAGGGTAGCATTAATGATACTTTTTTTTTTTTCTGAAAATAACAATGTTTTTTTCCGATAAATAGCAAGACTGGCCATTTAGCATGAATCACCTAATTCATTCCAGATCTTGGACTTTGATATTTATTTTGAGATATTTCTTATTTTGGAGCACAGCAAAGGGTACATTTCACAGACCGTTTTAGCAACTTCATTGGGTAAAGAATGAATAACAATTCCCTAACTTGAAAATTATTGTTTAACCACAGTTGTTAAGTGAAATCTTACTCTGCTTATGATTCAAGTATATATCTTTGTTGCAAAGGAAAGATAAATAAATTGTGATCTAACCAGCATTAAGTAATTAGATGCTTAATATGAGCAGTAGAAGGGAAAAGACATAGAAATTGGTCTATGGGAGGTGAACAATTTGAACTGCAAAAGTCATTAATGAGTATTGGAGCCATCTGATCTCTGTTAAGTCTTTTCCTCAGATACCTCAGACCTTTTTAATGTATAGCAACTCAGACTCACTGCATTTTAGTTTGAGGCTAGCATGTTCCCAAGAGAGAGTAGATATACAGCAAGGGTGGCTGAAGACAGCTTCATGTTGCTGCCCCATCAGACACTTTTACTCTGCATGAAAGTCAGCAGAACAGAACACACATCTTGCACCTCCACAGTGCAGGATCTTAGTGCCAGCTTACCTCCACGAGCTGGCTTTGGTCTCATCAGAGCCTGCTGCACATTTGAATCTCAGCTGGAGCCTTGGTAGTACAAGGCAGTGCTCCATTCAGCTCTTGGTCCTGAGGGTGCTGATCCTGGAGAAAGGAGAGGAGCAAGCAGGTAAAGCAGTACAGTCTTTGTCCATCGTGAAAGATTCATGGCAACGCGTGTCAGAGTCATAAATCCTATGTCCTTAAACACTTTCCTCATCTCAGTATCACTAGTGTCAGTCACCACGTCATATTTTGTCTGGATAAACATTTACAGGGGATAGTAAAGAAGGAATGAATTTAACAATCATGTGATATGATGAGGTGCACAGTGGCCATTGTGGAATTTATTGTTAAGAGGAGATGCAATAAAAGCATACGTATGTTGTGCTACTTGTGGAATTATGTTGTTTTGCTGTGTATTCTGTGTGCTGACATAGGACAGGGTGGCTCTGAACAGTCTCTACTGAGGGAATATATGATGTCCTGGAAATGCTCCAAAAATTCTTTCGAGCCATCTAGGTACAGGATGTTCAATGAGTACCTGCTGCATTAAAAGGGAGCTGTTCTGCTAATCTAATATTTGCAGAGAGTATCTGCTGAAGGCTGAGTAGGCAAGCCAGGGTATCTTTCCTTTATTCACGTAATCCCAACAACATGAGGGTAACCAGGATATGACTGCTTTGCAGTCAAGCAGTATATTAGCAATGAATAAACAAGATCAAGAGCACACACTATGCTTTTTTAAGCTTCTCTCGATCATGGGTTTGGTAGAATCATCACAGAGTCTTACCTGTTCTTTTTCAAGATCAGGCTGTCATCATACTAAAACTGAGCAAACACATTCAGAAGGCGTCAGGAGCATTTGTTCAAATACAAAACTTGCTTTCAATTTTCCCAGTCCTTTGAGACGTCTCAGCAAATCTGAGTGAGTTGTAGGGTTTTTTAACCTGGCGTCCTATGGAAGTGGCAAGTGGTCAGTCATACAGATCAGTGTGAGCATGCACGATTAGAGCTTCTTTCTGTGTTTCCATTCTGCAACACCCCCCCACCCCCCACCCCCCCAGTATATTTAAGACCTAATAGCTACTTGCCCTCCTACCTCTATTCAGAAAATTAGAGAACCAAGTTTTTCTGGAGACTACTATGATCCCCTGTCAAGTTTTTGGCTTTCCACAAACATTGTCGTCAGTTTCGAAGATAAAGTGAAACATTTGTGAAGGATGGTGGGTCTGACTTTGGCACAGTCAGCCTGCAGTCTCTGCGAGTTCATTTCACCCCTTCCTAAGTCATTGCAAAAAAGTAACAGAAGTAAAATTATGCTTTTTCAATCACCTACCTCTACAGAAAAAAATCATAAAAAGAGAAAAGGGAGAGAAAAAAAAAAAATGAAGTATTGAAGCCAAAGCAAATAGTTCAGAAACAGTCCACAAGCTGAAATAAGTTCCCATTCAGTTGTATGCTGTACAAGTCCCAAAGACTCTAAAAATGTTCTGCTCACTGATAACTCATGAACAAAAGACAAGTAAGTATGTCATCTTCCTCAGTAAATTTTTAAAAAGTAGATTTTAATTTATTTTAATTTAATTTAAATTACTATGACTATTTTCTTCAGAATGATCTAGTGACTGGAAAGTAGGATTTACTTTACAGACATAATCATGCACACAGGGCCATGGAGCTCCACCGCTTCCCTTAGTCCCTGCAATTTTAGATTCAGATTTAATCTAAATCTGTTCATAAAGTTTGTACATTCTAAAGACTAGTATAGTCATCCAACTCAGTAGTTCCCAAAGCAGTGTTTTCCATTTGTGGGGCAGAGTGAGGACTGAGAAGGTGCTGCTGCCAGCTGCGTAGGGACCTGACCTGCTGGAGTTGTGGATGCTCTGCCCCAATACCCTTGGGACAAGCAATTGATGCACAAGAAGGGTATCACACCCTCAATCACCGTGTGGGCAGGACAGTCCTTACTCATAAGTAAGGCAACTTCAGGATGGCCATGGAATTTTTGCCTTCTGGTTCTCTATCCTGTCAGTCCTCAGCTGAGGTAAATCACCATAGCTGTATTTACACAACCAGAAGAACTTACCACAAGCAGTGAGAGGCTGTGGTTTGCTAGTGATTCATATCAGATCCACATGTCATGAGATTTTTCCGTTGCAGTTCAGTACCCTGCAGCTAAGCATGCTGCTTAAAGGCCACTTCTCTTCTTAACTTGCAGATAAAGCAGTGGAAGTTACACTTGCATGAAAGCAGGATTGAAAAGTACAGCTTATTGCAGAGTAAGACTGTGTTCTGAGACTGGAATGAATGAATAACAGTGCATTATGTATTATACTAATGTATGTATACAGTACATACAGAGACCGTACAGTCTCTCATTACCTGATGAAGGTTTGCTTTGACTTTGATTTTGCCAAAGACTGCCTTGCCTTGCCTTGCCTTGCTTTGCCTTGCCTTTCTTTGCCTTGCCTTGCCTTTCCTTCTCCTGCCTTGCCTTGCCTTGCCTTTCTTTTTCTTGCCTTGCCTTTCTTTGCCTTGCCTTGCCTTGCCTTGCCTTCTCCTGCCTTGCCTTGCCTTGCCTTGCCTTGCCTTTCTTTTCCTTGCTTTGCCTTGCCTTTCTTTTCCTTGCCTTGCCTTGCCTTTCTTTTCCTTTCCTTGCCTTGCCTTCTCTTGCCTTGCCTTGCCTTGTAGGACTGAAAGTTCAGAGAAAATATAATCTGTGATGCTTTCCTTCTTTCCAAGGCTTTTTCTTATGATGTCTTTTCATCAGGATAACCTAATAATTGGAATGGCCTAGTGAACATAGCAATGGAACCTTGGGACTGGTGTACAAAGGGACTTAAGTCTCTACCTGCTTCCTTAGCTGCCAAATTGAAGATCCTAAAAAATGACTGCTCAGCAGCAGTCAAAGCCTTGAGCAGCCTGGTCTCTAGGCTCCTAACTGACTGCCACAAAAGGCCTCACACAGACACATCGCTGCAGCTGGGTACCCACAGGACTTCCTAGATCTGACACTCAAGAAATATGCAGGCCTGTTGGGACTTGGCACGTGCCTACCCTACAGGGCTAAATGCACTAGGATTTCTTAAAATACAACCAAGAAAGTGCAATAACAAACAAGTTTATTGAAATCAGTGGAGCACTCACCTGAAAGATAAAAATTCATATGTCTCTCTTTGTTTCTGGGGATGGGAAGAAGGGGATCTGTTAATGATCAGGTATTTCTGGAGAAGAACCAGCTCATTTGCTGTTGGTGAAACTGTTTTACAGCCGATACACAGCTAAGACAAAACTTTAGGAATGATTTGAGCACTTACTCAGATAAGAAAGAATTGGAGTGTATGGTTTTTTATCAAAACATGGAGGCTAAGGCTTAGCAGAAGGGTTAAGACACCTGCACTCTCCCCTCAGCATCCCAAAGCAGTGTTCTTTGAGCTGTAGGACATGAACCTCAGGTCTATACATAGTGACTGCAAAATTTCATGGAGCACACACGCTTCCTTGCAATGAAACAAGTGATCAAAGTGAAGGAAAATTGAAAATGAACAATCAGTAATGTAAACTTTAACATCCTCTATATGTGATTACAAATGAAAACTTGTGTGACAGCACAGCATAATACCACCTGGGAATTCTTTCCAAAAATGCTAGGCGGGACCTGCAAGTACAACTGTTTTAGAAAACTTGCTCACGTTGTAATGGGTAGGGAACCTTCTTGGATTAAGTTCGGTCTCTCTCTTCAGACAAGTACCTGGATTTCTGACTTCTCACACAGGAGAGAGAACAATTTGCACACATGAGAAGTTTCAAGCCTCTCATGCTCCCCTTTATCACCACCACCACACACCTTCAGTATGTACTTCTTTCTTGGCCACCTTCTTGGTGCCACAGGCATCTTCATGCTCAACTTGCTGCATGCCTCTTTAGGCACCAAGCTAGGATTTTACACAATATTTACTGTGCAAAATATTGTATGGCAGACTGCAGAGCTGCATTCCACTGGTGCCAGGAAGCTAAGCATGGTAATAGTAAATGCAATGATGCCAAAAGTCCTTTCATCACTGGTGGCCCTGGTGGCTCTCAGACCAAGACCTGGTCCACAGACCCAAAATCATATTTAATACGTCTTTTCCTTGGCAAAGCTTTAGAGGAGAAAAATCTCTAGAACTCAGAAAGCTGCTTAAGTTGTATGAGTCGGAAATAATTTCTAAGTCCCATTAACAAAGCCGACCTATATATAACAGGCATGCTACATGCACACCACTGCTACCTGGTGTGCTACCTGTAATCTGATGGCTTTAGTGATCTGCTGAGTCCCTGGGTTGTGTGCTGGATGCAACTGCCTATAACAAGCACTTGGCTCTTTAAACATCTCCAAGGTACCACACCCTCTCCCCATGCCATAAAGAGATCAGGAGCTGCTCAAATTAAATTCCTTTATTAATGGAATGGTTTTAATAGACCAAAAATGAAATGAATGGAAGGAATGCTTGTCCTTTATGGTTGCCAGAAAAAGTAAATATTGCCTACAGACATTATACAGCTTTCTTTTAACCAAAATTAAATATGGTCCTTAGCAAAGCAAGCAATCTGTAGAAATGTATCGTCATGCTGCTATTACAAACTATTTACATTGGATAAAAAACAGGTGCCTTAAAGCCAGCTTTAATCATAATTGATTACTGTTATGATTCTGTGTATCTTGCCCTCATCTCCCCTTTTTGCTAGTATATATAAATCAGGCATTTAACAAGGTTAAAAAAAATGAGTGATCACAAAACAAGCTCTGAGTAGCAGAGAGCACGCTCCCTTCCTCACCACCCATCACAACTACTTTGTCACCCTCCTTCAAGATTTAAGAAGTTTATCACCTCCCTGCAGGCTCTTCCCCTATCTAACCACTTGTATCTCAAATAAACTTACTTTCAGTGCCAGGGATCCCCACAAAGGCAATACCTGGTGCGAGAATATGCATTTTAAATATACATATTTTAAAGGAGCATATTTTCTTCTAGCAGTACTGTGTGTTGCCTCTGTGAATGCATGCTCACAGTAAAGCCATGTCAAATAAATATTTGAAGGAATCAGCACAGTGCATCCAGTTTCACTTTCCATACAGAAAGTGATGTGTCTGCTTTTAGTGGTCGTATAAGGCAGAGACTTAATACAAATCCAACTTTGCTAAATCACGATCATGAACAAATAAATCCTGCCTAATTACAAAATACTTAACAACTCAGTCAAAGGGACAGTTTTACTATACACCAAAGCTATTTGCTGAAAAGGACTTCACTGCTGGTTTCATAGCAGACATACAGCACAGACAGTATGATTTTTCAATTTGCAAAAAGGATTAATCAGAATAGTTTGTCCATTCAGTCAAACATTGCTCTGCTGTAACAACATCGTTCTCAGTTCCCTCTCTCTTTGATCCTCCTGCCTGTATTTCTCCTCTAGTTTTTGTTTCTCGGAGTCCATACTATAAAAAGTAGAATCTGTGCTTCTCCTAATCTTCTCAAACTGACTGAAATCTGCAACGTACTTTCCATTTGGAGACAGAGAAACCACAGGCACGAACTCGTAGCCCCAGTGGATCTCCTCAGGGATGTAGGAAGTCCTGCTTTGGCAGACAGCACTGGTGGACTCCACAGTGGCATTCAGGAGCACCACAAGCTCAAAGTCTTTCTCCTTGAGATTTTGAGGTGTGAGATCTCTCAAAGGGCTGCTTTCATCCAAAATGTGGTAGAAGGTTAAGGGCAAAATGAGAAATGGACTCTCTGAAGAGGAGTCAACATTGAACTTGACACTGGCTTGATTCAGCAGGATCCGCTCCCCTTCTTTCGTTTCATATGTCTGGAGAAGCTTCCCAGAGAGCTGACACTGTATCAAAAGGCTCTTCCTCATATTTGCTACTCTGATCACCAGGCAAAGTTCTCCATTATGTTTAGTGATGACGGCACAGTGGCTGAATTTAATAGTCTCTGCCCTTTTTTTAGGTCTTGCAATTTTGGCCAGAAAGGTACCTGTGATGAAGATTTCAATCAAGGTGGTGATGACCAGCTGGGCCACAAGTAAGAAAATGGCATGAGGACACTCCTCTGTAATGAAACGAAATCCATAGCCAATGGTTGTTTGTGACTCCAGGGAGAACAGGAATGCCCCCGTGAGAGAGTCTACATTCTTGACGCATGGCTCGCGCTTTGGAGTGAACTTGTTTATTTCTAAATCACCATGAAGGAATGCAATGGCATAGTAGATAACTCCAAAAAGGAACCAGGTCATAACAAAAGTAGCAGCAAATAAGGTGAGTTTGTACCTCCACTTCATGTCTATAACTGTAGTCCACAAATCTTGAAGGTAGAGTAGGTAAATGCCATCAACTTTGTCTATCCGCACGTTGCTGTGACCACTTTTGGACATCACACGGGGCTTGTGTGCCTTGAGCATGGCAGTGTCGATGCCTCCGTTAACCAGTGGGATGCGGGACATATTAATCTTCGTGGTTTCCATTCTCACTGCTTCAGTCCTAAGGAGAGAATAAAAAAAGACAGTTACTTAAATGAAATCAAAGCACATAGCTGATTCTGAAAACCATTTGAAAATGTCATTGGAGAGAAGGTACAAACATCATCTAAACACAGCAGCAGTGAATAAAAGCAGCTGGAATATAAAGTTACCATCACACAATATATCACATTGCAAATAATCTGAATTTCTTTTTCTCAGGAAAAAAATAACCATTCTTTGATTCTGGTGACTGCCGAATATGGAGAAGTAGGTTTCTTTTATGATAGCCTGCAAAAGAGATTTGACAAAGCTGAAATTTTATATTAGTACTTTATTTCTGTAAAATGAATTAAATTGCTTTTTTCCTTACGTTTCTCTAGAGAAGAGGCTCTTTTTGATTACTGAGCAGGTTTTCTTTAATGCCCTGAAGAGAGACATCTGATCAAAATTAAAGTCGCGTCAATGCTTGGTTTAGAACGCAGATCCAGCACGCCACTTCTGTCTCTTCCTGCGACGGAGGCAAAATGAGCCAGACCAGCTTTCACTGTGAACAATTAACTTCCACAAGTGATTTACTCAGTCGGATCTGGCTCTTTGTTACAAACCTACAACTAACCTAGAGGTAAACAAAGCAGACCTGAACACATCGAAGCCGAGTTTTGGAAGGAATATTTACACCTGAAAACACTTTGAAGCTGTTTGCACTGTACACACTCCAATTTTAAGCCGTCTAAGGAAAAAAAAGGAGGTAATTCACAAAGTCAGCATTCTAGCCATGGGCCCTGACCTGTGCAAACCCAGCAATCATTGGACCACCCGACTCCTGAAGTTTGTTTACTGTGCATCAGTCCGGATGAAGAGTAAGTGTGCGGACACTCAGGGCTGAACAAAGCCCACAGAGTGAAGCAGAACGGTGCCTGTGCCAGTTTGATGAGGCAAGTAACAAGACCCGGCTTGCAGGACCAGACAGTGATTACGTAGAGCAAGGACAGTGCATGTTATAGTCGTTCCCAACAACAAAACTTCCTGCTGACAAAAACAACAAAGAAAAATAACATCCCATGCATCCTTTGTGCTTTGGCAGGTCATACAAAAAGCATTGTTTTGTTCCATTGTTTTCCTCAAAAAGAGCCTTAAGTAAGTAAGTGATTCGCTTTCGTGAACCACTGGAAAAAAAAAAAGACACCAAAAAAACCCAACCCGTCTTCCTTATAGCTACTTAAAAGAATTTTGCAGGAAGTACAAGATATATTTGTGGCACACACATGTGCCAGTCCAGGACATCAGCATAATTGCTCACTGAAGTACCCTTCCTGTTATGTCAATTAAGGAGAATTTTTGTTTATGACTATACCCATCACACTGTTGTAGGTTTTCTGGTAAAGGGTAATTAAACTTTACTCACATTAACACCTGTAGCTCATTCTAATTTTTGTTTAATCACCAACATTTCTTTTTAATAGCCTAGGAGCCATTGCCACACATAAATACACACACACACACACACGCACACACACACACACAAAGGAATGCATCAGTGATCCCAGTAGGAGATTCCTTATGTGACAGTCAAATCAACACACAGTGCACAGCATGTCCGGATAATAAACAGGAAAAAACCTTCAAGTGATCTGAAAAAGAACAACAGAAGGAAGCGGCGGGGGGGGGGGGGGGGGGGGGGGGGGGCGCGGGAACGGGGGACGGGATGGGACGGGGAGGGTAGGGTTGCAAGGAGTGTACATGCAACTGCTCTTTAAGAAAACTCAAAATCAAGCGCTACTGTCAGGGCGTGGTAAATACATGCAACCTCTAACGGGGAACCTTTTAGGAAAATGCATACCACTTAGTTATCCATTGCATATCCATAAGGCTCCATTCCCCACACTGAGCCTCACCCTGGATAAGCCATGGATATAAAATGTGTGCAAAAATCTGTCCTGAAATAACTGTTCTTGCTCTCAAACGCATTTTCCCTTAGCCATTACTTCCAGGCACAAACATTACATTGTCAGAGCAAATTTCCCTGCCAGAGATTGCTAGGCCAGGAGATAGCTGGCCTCTCCAATTCAGCACTGGGGACATGTCCCCATCCCATCCCTCTGCTCAGCCTACCTGGATGCCTGCTCCTGGGAGCAGCTCCCCAGGACTGTCGGCTCCTCCTCCTCTGGAGGCCAAGAGGATGGAGACAGCCAAGGCTCCACCTTCCCTCCTTGGTGCTCCATCTGGTGGGCTTGAGCTGGTGGGGCAGGGAAAGGGCTCATGAGCAGACTTACCTGGTCAAGATCAGAGGTGTCTCAGGGCAAGGGGCACATGGACACTCAGTACACCACACTCATCATGGCTCCACCATGCCCCAGAAACACTGGCTTCTGCACAAATGGTTGGCATATAGGTAAGAAATCTGGCATGTTTGGGATGCAGCGAGCCTGCAGTGCACAGCAGCTCTGCCTCACACATGCTGTGGCCCTGATACTTCCTTCATATGCCAGACTTGGTATGTATGCACTGCACTGTTCATCTGCAACAACAGCTGGGTCCATGGTTTCAACCTGCGCAAGGATCTGGTAAGAGTTCTTGCCATTGCCTCTGCTGTGCCCTGAAATACATTGTTCCCTGGCTGGGAGCCCGGAACAGAGAAAATTCTGACACTGCAGCCTGCCAAATTTCCAAAACTGGTGGAGAACACCTAACATCACAGATGTACCAAAATGCCATAGTAGAAGAGTTCCATCCACAAGATAGGAAGACAAATGCACAGCACAATGTCATCCCTGAGCTACGTCAACGGAGAGTACAGATTAAAAATTTGCCATTTCAGGCTTAACCTGTGAAGTAAAGCTTTGCTGCAGCCCTAGGCAATGTCTGGCACACTCCAGACTGTTTCAACTCACAACCAAAGCTGTTTTTCACTGTACCTCTCTACTGTCCCAAATGTGTGAAGTTTGATCTCCACTTGTGAGGTCAGCATGGCAGAGATGTTAGTTTTGGACTCCACCATAGATGAAAGAGGCTGTATCGGAGCTCCACTGTCATCTTTTATGTCCTCTCTTGATTTGTATTTCTGCATATGACAAAGTTAGTCAGCTTTACAGTGATTTCCTGAAATGGATCCCAGCCAATTTCTGGTCCTTTTTTTGGTGGTAGGATATTTTTTGTGTTGATTTGCTTCCTTTTTTTTTTTTCTCTTACATCACTTTTTCCTGCATGATCCTGAATTCCTCTCATGCTCTTTTCTTCTCCAGGGAAATTCATCTTGGTTTCCTTTCCCTGCAGAAATACTTGCCTTCTTCTCTGCCACGCTGATACTGGAAGAGAGGATCTGTCACACTGCCTTAGGGAAGCGCTGGTTTTGCTCCCCTCCCTTATCAATAGCAGCAGCCAGCAGGAGTAATATGGGGGAAGAAACTCTGATGAAACCAACAGTGGGACAAAACTGGGTTTTAGAAGAGGTTCTTCCCTGCCCTCCACTTCCCCACTGCTTCCTGAGTGAAATGACCACTACAATATCCCACCATGAGTGATCAGTGAGTATTTATGTGTATAAAACCCGTTTTATAACACCTCCATTACTGTTTCCCTTCTTATACCTTACATAGGCACCTCAGGTACTCCACACCCTGATGACCATCCTCAGAACCCCAGCCAAAAGGTTTTGGTTTGTTTGGTTTCCATTCCTTTCCCTCTAAATCTGAAAGCATGTCTAACCACACTAAGTTAACATAAGCAAACAATCTTGAATAATAATAACAGTATACATTTTTAAATCAAAAGAACCTCTACTGCCCATTCTCTAACTGAATTTACTCTGATAAAGTATTTTTTATTAATGCAAAAGAAAACCTTACTCAAACTGTAGCTGCAAAGAAAAGTGAACTGAAGTACTGTTAAGGAAACAGATACTTCAAGAGGGAAGAAAACGAAATTGTCTCAGACTTGTCTAGCACTCTAATGTCCTGTGAACTACCTCCTCTTCTCACCAGCCCTCTGGAACACCAAAGGAGACTCCCCATCAGAGCACATGCTGGTAAGGAAGCTTAGTGCAGACAAAGTCAATAAAATGTAGAGCTACATACCAAACCACCAACCATGAATACCTTGATATTAAGGCAATTCCAGCAGCCAGGGATATAACAAGCACATTAACACTGCTTCCAGAGACCACATTATTAAGAAGTCGAAGCCAGCTTGCATACATGCAAAAATGTTCCTGTTTCATGAAGCCAGATTTGCTTGTGCAAGATCTCTTGGCAGACACAACTGATTAAAAGTGTACAGAAGCATGACTTGTTCAAATGGCCTCAGCTGTTTGCTTTTTTTCAAATCAGATACGATTTGCCACTTGAGCAAAACCTCACGCATGCTTCGCTGCCACTCTGATTCAGGGGCAAATCTTGAACTATTTTTTCAACCAGCATAAAGCATTAGCAGACTTGGCATTAAAAAAAAAAATAGCAGGGGTGAGGAAAGAAAATATTGAATATTGAAAAGAACTACATAATCTTTAAATCTTTCCTACGTCTGATGTGGTTCAGTAGGTTATAAAAGTCCCTCCTGCCTCCTGAATTCCCAGTGCTCTGCCTAGCATGAACACCCTCCTCCCTCTGGGCTATGCACCAGGCTGTGCTGCACAGTTGTCAGCCAGCAAAGTCATCCTCTGCAGCTGAGCTATGGAATATGAAAGGGAGGGCAGAGGCAGAGGGAGGGAAGCAGTGGCTGCAGAAGGGTGCTTCGCCTCCACCACCAGCTGCAGACACACAGCTGGACATCGCTACCCCGGACTTCCTAAAAGAGCCCTTCTCTGACAGGACTGATCATCACTGAGAGTGGTGATAGGTAGGCAGGCTGGCAGGCAGTCACATTGTGAAAGATACTGACTTAAAAAACTAAATTAACACTTTTTTATTTTCTTTCACAAAAGGACTGAACTGGGAGAACTGTAAATACCTCCTTATGTCAAAATCCATTCCCAAAGCTGCGCCTTTAGCTCCCCCACCCCTCCACAGCTGCCCATCGCTGCGGGCAGCTCTGTGAATGGTGACACATCCCGGGCCTGGGCACCCAGGAGCGGATGAAAACAGAGGCACGGCCGAGCCTACCAGCAGGGTAGCATCCAGGGGCTGAGAACTGGCTGCACCAGAGGCGGGGGCAAGTAGTGCCGTGGGGCATTTAGCAGCATGTTTTTCGTCACTCGGCAGAGCCAAGGCAACAACAATTTTCAGACCACTGTTAATGAATTAAAAACTCAAATCCATCTTGATGTCTCCCAGGCTGCTGCCTGACATCTGGCCATGGAAGATGAATTAAAGCTGGAGAAGTCTCATGATACACTGTTTCTGAGGAATATTTGTACAGGCATCTTGTTCTTTCTAAGGACAGGATGCAAGGCTTTGCACTAACTCTTGCTTTATGTAAATGAGCCTTGGAATCTAAAGGGATGGAAGCAAATAGGAAAACAACCAAGCAGGCAGAGAGAAGGCAAAAGATGATTAAAATCTTATTGAGGTTAATGGAGAAGCTTCCAGTGATGTCACAGGTGTCTGGGTCAGGCCTCCAAGTGGAGAAAAAGCACATGCTGAATAGCTAACACACTGCAAGTGAGCCACCCACCCTTCCAAAAACCTGCCCTCCAGCCTCTGCCGTGGGCTCTGAGGGTAAACAGGGACTTGGTCATGCAGAGTCTTCAGTCTGGGAACCTTCAAGAACACCAAAGTCTCCTTTCAGAAAGAAGTATATAAATTGACCAGTTTCCAAAACTTTCATTTTTTTGTTTGGTAATATGGTTTATACAACACTGCTGGAAAAGAGAGAAAGCTTCCCCACAAACCTGTTCTGCTCTTTTGTATTTACAAATGGCTTTCCTGCAGTAGTGTAACATTCAATACTTTTGAATGTCTCCCTTTCCGGCGTATTGTTGCTTCAAACTCTTTCAAGTTTCAAACACTTCACGAGCACAGTTAAGCATTTAAAACTTACCTCTGATGTGATGCTTTTCCCACCCACTAAGCCCTTGCTCGTTCTTGCTGTTCAAACCTTACCTGGCTCTTTCTACATGGGCAAGTCTAAACAACCTCTCAAGAGCCTGTCCTTTCTGTTTCTGGGGAGCCGGGTGCCAGAACTACTCTGCAAGGCTGAAAGGGACGTTATTGTTGCATTAGGCTTATCAAGCTCACAACCTGTACTTCCACTTTCATTTACATCTTTGACCTGCTGTAGGAACATCAGTGACCCCCCACCGCAGGTGTCTGGCACAGGCAACCATCTCAACACCACCACGGAGAAGGAACTGAGCTAAGGGATGAGGTGAGCAATGTCCTGTCCCAATCAACGTTAGCAGTCAATACTAAAGCCAGGACTGGACCTTCAGAGAGCTTAACACCTACTGTTGTCCTGTTTTGTAGTCCCTGCCACTATTTCTTCACTCTTTCTTTCTAGGATGCCTTTGGGGGTTTTCAGTAGCTATATCTTACCCTTCTTTCTCCTTGAAGTATTTCTTTCCCACGAGGGTATCTCTCATTTTCCTGTTTTCCCCCATTTTGTTTAGTATCCCATTCATCTCTTCTTTGCCCCTGTCTGTGAATCAGAAGATCCAAACTCATCGTGCTTACACCACTACCAGACAAGTGTGTAGCTGTGGCAGCAGAGCTGTTTCTCAAAAAACTGAATACTATTTTATGTTCTGCAAGTATCTTACGGTAGGTTCGCAGCACCTATTCCTGATCTTTCCATTATATGAATGTTTTCAGTGGTTTCAAATTTTGCAAGGCTTCAAGCCTTTGGGCTGAGGTTTTCCTCAAGACTGGTCACAAGCGAACACACTTTTTTATTCGTTTGCTTAATGTGTCAGTCAAAACAAAATAAGTGTTTCCAAAATCAAAGCCAAGAAAATATGTTTTGGGAATATTCTTCACCCATGTTAAGACAGTTTTGGTGTCTTTTCTTTCAGGAAGTCAGAGTGTAAACACAAGCAATTCTTGGTGCAGAAACTGAAACTCACACTCTCTGTGGCCAGATGAGCATCCTAACAGCTTGGCCATAGAGTAATGATGATGCCTCCTTGCTTTCTGGCCTCATCCATACAGTGATGCAGCTTCATTAGGAAGTGCATCTCCCCTCCCCATCTCCCCAGTTTCTTACCAGTGAACTCCACTGCAAGGGTGGAAATGTGGGAACAAATCACCTCAGACACAGAGAAGAGTCTCACCTCCACCTCCTTCGATGGTCAGATTTGGGAACACAAGTGGAAGCAGCCCCACACTTCGGGAAGTCTTGCTATGCAGGAGGAAGGTGGAGAAGAAAAGAGGGTATGTTGGGAGAAGGCTGAAGACAAGCCAAGGAATGTCTTGTTTCTGGCTTTTCTTGCTTAGACACAAGATCAACTAATCCATTTGGTATCTTACAGGGTGCTTTGTGTTATGCTGAAATGCAGAGCTGTTGGGTGCCCAGCAAAATGAGGGTCAGAAATGGAAACACCTGTACATGTCAAGCACTTCCAGCACAAAACAGAAACAGAAGCTGGGCAGGGATTTTCTGCAAAATAGTTTTTCACTTAGTCAACTAAGACCTACCTAAGTCCTACTTAAATGCTTTATTCCTTTTTTGGGAACGGGCCCTTTGCCAGCCAGCTGCTCCAGCTGCTGTGAGAGCATGCTTCCACACATCTCCCACTACCTTTCCCGTCCTGGCGCGGGGACAGGCCACCTTGCTCCAGCACAGCTCTTGGGGGGAGAACCAGCCAGGCAGAGGCAGCCAGAGGGGCTGTGCTGCTCTTTTCTCTGTTTTCAGGGCTGGGACTCAAGGTGGTTGGGTCGGTTTACCTCTCTTTATGCTTATTTATATACTGCCTGGTATAAATCACCTGGCTATAATCTGACTGCACAAGCTCATGTGCCAAGGCAGTTTCATGTTTCTGTACACAGCTGAGGGATGACTGTTTCCTTCTAGTATTTTAGTCACATTCTGGCAGCTTTTATAGCAATATAGAAAATAATGAGTGTGAGCCCATCTACTGCTCAGGTATTAAGTTCGACAAAGTTTGTAGGGAAGGGAGTTCCTACCAAGTCAGTGCGGAGCACAAACGTCCCAGACTGGACTGCTGCTTAAGTTCACTGGGACCGTCATTCCTTGCTCACCGTAGGTTGGCAGTGTCCTTGTCTTCCCTTCTTTCACAGCAGGTAAAGGACAGCACCTTGTTTTTAACCTCCACAGTGCCCACCCATCACTTCACAAACTGGCAGAGACCTACTTTACCACTGAATAATGGTGATAATAATAAAGTTAAATTCATAGTAACTGATTTGCCAATTTGCAGTTGTTTTGAAATTTGCTGCTTTTGTTTCAGACCTGAAGAAGGGTTAGTGGGACAGAAAGCTTGTCTGGTCTCTTTTTTTGTTTGTTCACTTTTTTCTCCAAATTAATTTATTGGTCAAATAAAAATCTGGTTTCATTTGAAAACAAACAAGTAAACAAAATGAAAACCAGACACTTCCTAGATTTTTAATTGAAATTGTCAGCAGGTAGCTGAAAATTAATAGTAATGTGCCTAGTCATGTTTATGCAAGAGGCAGGGAGAAAAAACAGCCCTTTGCTGATAGTCCATGAAAGCTGGCTAAAACATCTGCAGCCTGCCTTTCCCAGGGCCACTTCTCCCTGTTTCTCAGCTACCATGGGTGGTACATGAAAAATATTTATCAGGCATCAGTGAGATATTTCAAATCATTTAGAGCGGTTTGTGCCTCTTCCCTTTTGTGGGCTACAAATACCTGGAACATCAAACCCAGCCTTGGACACCAGGTCCCAGCACCAGCCTCATCTCACTCTGGTGAGCAGAGACATCAGTTCCTACCTGTATGTCAACCCCACAATATTAATATATCCAGTGGCTCAGCAGCTCTCTTTTTAATTACCATTTGTGATGCCAATTCATTGCATGATGTATGCACTGTATGCCAGTCAAGTTGGGTTTTGTTTTTTAATTAGTCATTGCACACCAGGGCTCTCATGGCTCAGCGTAGGTGTGGCTGTGAGGTGAGGCTCCCTGCAGGGTGTCAGGCTTCTGCTGTGGCAGATGAAAGCTACTTTTCCCGTAAATCACAGCACTCCTTTAGCCCATACCACAAGATATTACACTGGTAGAGGAATGACCTTAGTAGCCCACAAATATCCCACTGTATGTACACATTTGCAAACACTGCCGAAATAGGCATGCTTATAATTCTCTGTTGCTATGCAGTCACTAAATCTCAGAACTGAAATACCAGTCTGTGAAAAGAATTTTCCACCAAAAAAAAAAAAAAAATATGTAAAAGCCTCAATAGTACTTAAAATAAAGGTAGTGCTGCAAAAGGCAAGGAAACTGGCAAGGGAAAAAGCATTTTATTTAAAGGTCTGTATATCCTTTTGTTCATCTAATACCTAACGCAGACAGAATCAAATCTAACTGGGGAAACAGCACACCTTGACTCAGCAGGAAGAGGGACCTTGTAACACTAATAAAGCTTTCCCTCTGTGACAGTTTCTGGGTCTCTCTTACTTGTATGGTGCAGCTGTTTTGTACTGTTTCATCAAGGCAGAGTAACAAGAAGGGCAGAATAACCTGCTAATTAAGCCAAATTTATGGCTTCTCTTCATGGCCAGGGCACACTAGTGAATTTGGCCTTGTGATTTTTGCAATACTAACAAAGCACAAGAAAGGAGGATGGGTTTGTCTTGGTTTCATCTTAAAACTCGTTACAAGCTGATTTTCTCAGGAAGTTATTTGGTTATGAAGAATTGCTCTACCTGTGTGAACAAGTTCATACGGCGGAAAGTGTTTTCAGAAAGTGACTGGTCTTTCATGCTAGCAAAATGCAGCCTGTGAGATAAAGTATCCATTTCCCTCACCCAAACCTAATGATTTTTAAATTGCATGTCTTTCTCTCTTCGGCAAAACACAGACGGTGCTACCAGCATAACAGAGACACATACAGATTACTTGAATTTTCTTTATACTGTATTATTGTGTGGCCAGTGTTCTCTCTGAGGGACACAACAGCTTCAAACCTGTTCATTCCTACTCCATTTTCTCTGCACTACAAAGATGTCAGATTGCACCAAGCACCCATTTCCCTTGATTGTCCAGGTCTGATAAACAGAGATCAAGTTCTACTTGATCTCAAACAAATATTTGGTAGCTACGTAACAAACCCAAAATGTTAAAACTTTTAAATGCTGGAAAGAAAGTTCAATAGCGTCCAATAAAATCAGGATGTGGTATTTCACAGGCAAAAATCTATATGCACTTACATAGAAAACATAGGTTCATTTTTACTATTTAAAATATTGCTTCATGATATGTGTGTTCTTATAATAATAATTTTTTATCTATAATAAAAAATTAAATAATAATAATAAATCTTATAAATATAGATGATGCATTGCCTATTCTGTAAAGCACAATCAGTGGCAAATACAGGGTATCAATGTGGGAGATTTTGGTGTTATCTCGAGTTAAGTCATGAATGTATCTTCTACATATGTTTCCCTTTATGCCATTATTACCCTTAATAAAGTCTCAACACAAAATAATTTTCTCAAATGGCAAGTCTGGGCCACATCCACAATGACCAGGAGCCGCAACCCATAGCTATGGTCTTGGAGCAAAGTCCTCACACTATCAAGTCTCCCCTTGAGCTTTGCTCAAGCCATCCTGGGGCTCATGCAGGGTGTCCCCATCCCCATCTCCATCCCTGGCCCCACTTACAGTCTGGTCCTGCTACTGCCCCAGCCAAGCATTTCCTCCTCACTGGCCCCGCAGGTGATAGCCACAGCTCCCAGATGGACAGAAATGGTCACGAGGGTCCTATAAAGCATTAAAATGCTGCACTGGTGTATAAACTGGGGGCTCTCACCTGCCTCTTTGAAGTGGTCTCAAAATACCAATGACAGTTTCATGTTGCTGTAGGGTTACTTATTCTCAGTACTGCCCAAAGTCTAATTTCAGGGCAGCTTTCTTGTTTTTTTCCCCTCACCAATCCATGGATGTGGTTAATTTAAGGTTTAAAAGGCTTTTTCTCACACATACACACACACCCATATATGTTTTCCACTGAAGTCTGTGCTTTTTCCTAGACCCACCCAAATTCCAGTACATAGCTCACTTGTGTGCCAAGCTTTCATACTCACCATGCAATGAATGGAAAAATGCCCTTTTTTCCACTTCTGCACATTTGGGGGGAAGGAGGGGGAGCATGTGTAGAGGAGAGGGAAGAAAGGCCTCCAGAGGAGTTCAGTTATACCTGTTATTTCAGAGAAGAAACGGAGAAGAGTCCCAGGGTTGTCCATGGGAACATTGTTTCTGCCCACCTGTGGAGGTGCATGGGGTCCAAGCCTGGTTGCTTGGTTGGGACTCTGAGCTGTATTTGTGGAGTGCTAAGGAGATTTTAAAATTAATAATTATAAAGTAAAAGTAGCATAAGCTGCTAGCTGATATGTTTCCATTCTGTTCTTATAAAGTACGTTAGTAACACTCTTGAACACATCGATATTTTATGAGAGGGATGAAAAAAAAATCAAAGCTTAATGATGAGAAACGTTGGGGAGTTTAAAATGGAAGTGATAGTTTTCAGCTGTGTCATCCTGAGCTCCCTTTAATAGGGTATTTCAAGCCATGAGCATCCTGGTGAAAGGTGGTGGACTGGCTGCAAAGGGCTTCTCTTGTTGGCCGCAGCAGCCTGGCAGAGAGAAGGCTGCAGGGCTAGAACCTTTCCACCCCTGCCCATGCCTGCCTTCCTACAAGAGCTTCCATTGTAGTTCATGGGGTGGCAGGAGACCCCAGACCATGGGGAAGGAGCCAGCAAAGCCCTGTCCCCTCCTGCTGCTGCATCTCCAGGGTGAACCCCAGGGCTGTAACAACACGCAAGCTCCATGCAGTCTATTTCATTGCACTCACTTCCATGGGGATTCTCTGATGTCTGGTCAAAGCAGGTCCCCCTTGATTTCCTCTTCTCAGTGGAGGGATTAATGACATCTCTCTGACTTACAGAGCCACCTAGTTTCATGAAGCTTGTTGGAACATAGTTTCTGAAGCCTCTGTTCACCTGCCAAGTTAAGCTGAAATTAGCCTGTGGATTTAAGTATGCGGGCTGTTTTTTATCCCTTTGTTGTGAAGGAATATGCTAGGTTAATTATTTATCCTTTCCATCCACAAAATTTTATCATTATACAGAATCTTATTATCACTCATATTGCAAAAACTGGAATAAAAAATACATAGTGTTTAAGAAAAAGCTGTTTCCTGAGTTTGTTGACTGGGAGGTTACACAGTCCAGGTTTGTATGTCTTCCAGATAAACTCCCAAGGAATCAGAGGGAAGAGAATATTTGTTTTCCTCATTGCTTTCCCAAATTACTCGATCCCTGCCAATTTCCATGACACAGACCCCTCAGTCTGCTGCAGAGACTGTGGCTTCTGAAAGGGAGGAAATAGCATGAATGTACTGGTGCACATCAATGTTTTTTTATTTTCTCGCCAAACCAAAAATACCAAAACAAACAAAAAAAAAATGGAAAAGGTTTCAATATTTTAAAAAAATAGTAATAAAAAAATCATTCTGGACTGAAGATGCTGTTTGTTCAAACCAAAACTAAACCTTTAATTTTGCTTTGACGTTTGTAGAGATATGTGTGTGTGTGTGTGTGTGTGTGTCTAATGTAAATCAGGTGAGGAACAAAACATTGCTTGAAGTGACAGGTTGCAACATCTTACTTTCACAAAGTCAAAACGAAAGTTTTTACTTTTCAAAATTATTTTCAGACTTCTTCAGTCTAAGGTGCTCTATCTTGTTCACATGAATTCATTATATCTTTCATCTGACCTAAATCAACATTTGCAGCCGTTAAGACTTTTGGCTGAAAAATCTCAGCCTTCTGTAGCTGTAAAGACCACATGAGTTTCCTGGCTGGTTTGGGAGCAAGTGAAACTTGTGCAATGAACTGTTCCTCTAGGAGAACACAGCAGAAGCAATGCCTGTCCCTGTTGTTGTGATCTGGGGACATAACTGTGTGATTCACTTGTCGTTTTCCTTTGTCCTATAGTTTCTTGGGAACCTCCATAAAAGCTTTGTGGTGCTATGTTACAACAGGGTGAAAAAAGCCCAGCAGCGATGATGTGCCCAAACAAGAAAAAAAGTTCCTGCTGTTTTTCAAAGTTACTACATTTCCTTATACTCAAAGGAGGCTATTTTGCTTGTTTATTTACACATACCTTATCTTTATGACGGTTCCTTTATGAACCCATGTCATCTCAAAAGCTCCGCAATGTTTTACAGTTGGGAACTTGGGAAGGTCTAGCTTTGATCACTGAAGTGATTAGACTGAATAGAACATTGTTCATGTTCTGCTGAGAATAGTTTCCAACTACGTTCAGAATACCACAAACTTATTTTTAAAATTCTACAATATTCAGCAACTTCTACCTTGGTTTTTGTGAGTTTTACAGATGCTGTGAATTTCAGAAGTCACTTTGATGTTTTCCAAGCAGCCTGATTTATGAGAACAAAAAAATACCACCATTCCCCAATTACTTTCTGTCGCCTTGTTATAAGGCTTGATACATCAATGGAAATATTGTCTGGCTGAGGAGGCCAGGCATAAAGAATAACTGGGGTATGAGGAAATCAACTACATCTCCCACAAGAGATCATTCTTTCAGTGGAAAAATCAAACTTTTTGATCCCTAACACTGTGCTTTTCCTGTAATATTTAATTTAATAAAGCCTCCATTTTCATTGAAAAACACACTTGATGGGAAACATGTAACTAGACCTAGTAGACATTTATGTTATTTTAGTGCTGTTTATATGTTGGTTTAGTGCTGTTGAACAGAATTCATATTTTGTAGACAATTGCTAAAGATAAGTGGTTGCAAAAAGTAGCTAAGCAGGACCATGAATATATCAAATTGCAGCAGTGTATTTCAAACGGGGTTAAGATAGTGCTATTGCTGAAAGTCGGACAGACCATGACTCCACCAGTCAGATGACAGCTTAATGGCAATGCAGAAAAGTCCTTCATTCACTGCTCTAGTGACACACTGTCAAACACAATCTTTCCCAAAAGGACATGTCGTTTCTGAAAGCACTTCCTCTGCTCCACTGCTGTATGCTTGACTTCTTGTCTGCAGGCAGCTTGATGCCACAGCATCTGCAAGATCCACCTTTTCAAGTCCAGAATTTCAGTTTATTAATTATTTCCCAATGTGCCTCTTGTTCACAGTCCTTCTTATCTGTTCCATGACCAAATCACTCATACTTCTAGGGTAAAGATCTTATTTCCTTTCTGCTATTTTGACCATAATTTCCCCTTCATTAATGCAAGCACCTTTTCATTACTTCATACCCATAAAGCTCACAGCCTAACCTTTCCACAGCTACTGCCCTGCCCCCCATAGCTCTTCTTTCTTTTACTCTTTGTTGGTATCTCATTCCTCTTTCTCAGCAATGCCTGTTTTTTGTGACTTTTTGCCCCCTTCATGGTTTATACTTCTCTTATGCCATTCCTATTTGACATACATGAAATTCCCCCCTTCACCAGATTCCAACCAAATCCTGAAAACACACCTGTTTTGAGACACATTACAATTTCAACAAACATCTGCTCATCTTTATGTTCACCTAGCAAGTTCCTCCTTTGTGTTGTATCATGTCTCACTTGCTGTTAGATCTGTAATCATTTAGAGCAGATCTAAAGTTTTCCTCTTCTTTGTTCATCTGACTGCAAAGCGTGTTGAGGACCTACAGCATGGTGAGAATTAACTTGTTCTGCTTACAGGCTATGTTCAGCATCAGCATTGATAACAAGTGATTTCTTTTTTGGAGGAATTCTTTTCCAGGATGGCTCTACCTACTGCACACCTGGGATACCTTGAACGATGCTTCTTTATCTAATAGTGAGTTTTCTCTGAAAGAAACTTGGAGATACACTTTTTTAAAATTTGCCTGTGAATACCAGACATCTGGAAACCTCACTATGAGATGTTAGTTCAGACCTGGCTGCCAAGCATCTGCCAACTTGAGACATTTCTAAAGGTATATCCACTGCAAGACCAATTGTTGGATTCTGTAGGCTGAAATTTCTTCTTTGTTCATGTTAGTCCTCTGAAAGGTTTCTGTCTAGCCTGAGCTAGTTTGCTAAGGCACCAGAGTCAGCAGAGAGAGCTGGATACCTCCACACAGTGAGTCTGCCTCTTCTTCCTCTAATGCCTGGAGGTGCCCAACTCCTTGCAGTGCCTGATAAGCTGAAACTAGATCTTTAACTTTTAGACAGCTGAAATTATCTTATCCTTGCATCTGTATAGCAAGGCTAGTGTTCCTGAGGGGTGCCAAGTTTATTGCTTCAATAGAAATCAACTATTCCAGGGTATGTGACAGTACCCCCACTCTTCTGGGAAGCATGAGGCTTATGTACATATATTATAGAGTACATGTGTATATTTCAAGTTGGAATATCCTAAATAAATACATGCCAGCCTGACTCGTACTGATGAAGCCTTTTGGGTTAAATCCCATAGAAGATGCTGTGCAGTGTGGAATCCAATGCAAGATTACACAACATGATGTACTCTTTCCATCACACATACAGTTCAGTTATTGTTAAAGAATGTAAATTACACACTGAAGCAGATGAACAAGATTCTTATATAAAAAAAAATGCTATCTAGGAATCTAAAACAAGATAAGGGAGATGTCTGCTCTGTTTTATAGGGCTTTGACTATGACATTCCCTACCACAGGTCAGCTTGCTTGTCTATGTCATCAACATATACACTGCCACCACGTCTTTACCAGACTATGGATGCATCATGCTTATACTGTGAAATGCTTCCTCATCCATGTTGTTTTTACTTATGCACCTCCAAAAAATGTCATCAGGGCCTGCCTGTGAACAACCTGCATCCTACACCTTTGTCACCACTGCTTATTTCAAATGATCCCCTCTTCACAGCGTGGCTCAAATCTGCCTCTGCTTTTCAGCATGCCTAACCTGCCATTCAGCGGGATGGAGCTAGTAATCAATAGAAAAAGATAACTAAACCAGAGCCATTCAGTGGCACATATTGTCTTAAGCTGATCAAAGTAAGATAAAAGTAGTTTCTGTTCATAGCACCTGAAGTTTTAGGAACTCGACAAATTCTGAATCTTTGACCACTGTTTTCTTCTGAGGCTGGGAAATGAGGATCTGGTCCTTCTTCCCAACTTTTTTGTGGATTTCAGTGTTAATGTTTGAGCTCATATAGTATGTATTATGCTTAAATCAAAGTTTCTAGTGAGAACACAAAGGTTATTGACTTCTGTGACACTGTCAGTCTTTATGTGACAGCTTGGGTTTCTTAAGTTTCTTAAGATCGTATAAAGCAATCAGAAATAGAAGCTTTTCCTTGAATATGTAATCATATTTGTAAGACCCAAAGAAGTAACACAGTAATTAAAGGCATAGCGCCCCAGTCTGATCTTTTCACAGTTTACCAATCAGAGCTGTATCTGCAAAGGCAGAACTCCGCGCTACGGTACAGTAGTGGGATATATCACTGGAATTGCTCCACTGAAATGATTTCTTGGATTTCTGTACATAAAAACTAAGAACTTGTCTTAAATTAAGATTTTATGTTCCCTATCACCTAAGACCTTGCAAAAGGGAGGGAGATTTAACTACCAATAAATATTATTCCGGGTCATGATCAAGTCACAGCTTTGGTCATTTTACACTGACAGGAAAAGACCTCAACACTAAATTTTAGAGCTTTTTGTTCCTAAAATGTATATTTAAGGTTCAGGACATCTCTTATGGATTTTTTTGTTAGTTTGTTGGTTGGTTTGTTTTTTTAAAAACTGCAAGAATAGAGCAGAGTATGAACAAACTTCAAGGACCAAGCACTCCTCAAGACTTGGGCTGAAGCACCAATAATGTTTTTACCTGTATTAAAGACAGGGAGTGAGGCTGGTAGCCTTAATTGTTGGCATAATTATCTCAAGAAAAGCAAGAGTATGAGGAAAAATTAGATATATTTCTGGCAGTATGACAGACCTTTAGACCTTTGCAAAGCTAGCTGAATTATGGCATAATACTACAAATTTTACTTGTTGGAATCTGTTTGCACAGATAAAACCAAACAGACCTCAACTTAGAGCTCATGGTGTGATGCTGCCAGCTGAAGAAACCTTTCTGGCCTCTACATTTCCCATTAGAGTATAAAAGGGCCACAGTGTGAATGAGAACCAGACCTGAAGCCTTTTGTTTGTCCATTATATATAGATAAAAATATCATTGTTAGCTTTCCCACACCTGCCTGAGTTGTATTCACTACTCTTGTGGAAGCATTTTTACACAGCAGGCTATTTCAGTCTTTGACTCTTTTCTGTGATGTGATAAAAGCTTTCAGCACCATTTATGTAGCTCATTTCATGACAGGTAATGGACACTGAAAACTAGCACCCATGAGCTGACATTTGCTATGTTAATTTATGATTCATAAACAGAATCCCTTGTAACAATTGACTTCCTGCCTAATCTTAGGGGAAGAGGAGTTGTGATCTAAAAACAGTAAGCTGGGAAGAGTCAAAGGACCAGCTGCCATGTATGGTAGAGGCCACCAAGTATGACAGTTAATGAAACTCAATATGGTAATAAAATAAAATATTGCCTTAGAAGTTTTTCTTTTTTTTTTCATCCTAAGCTTTTGCATTGTTGTGAGAATGTTTTGACATTTGCCTAAAAAAATGAATCAGAATTGCAAGTGCTCTGTATCACTCAGACACCTCCTCCCACATGCTGGTATACCTTTGGTGTGTGACTGAAGCCCAGCCTTGCTCAAATGCTGTGAAAATCACAGAAAGCACATCTTCGCTTATCTTCCCTTAGTCCCTTTATTCATTGGTGCAGTACACAGTTTACTATGGAGAGAAGGGACTGTTGATAGGTTTGGTGTTGAAGTGTTTGAGGAAAGAAACTTTTAGGAAACATTATTTCTGGATAAGGCAGCAGGAAACTGAAGCCTGTTTGCTTGGCCGAGAGGCTGGAGGGGGTTCAGAAGAAGATAGGTGGCATGGAAGTTTCCAGGAGTAAGTATAGGCAGCTTTGAGTGAGATCATCACTGAGCAGGAAACAAGGGAGTGCTTAGGGGGATCTTTACAGACAAGGTCAGAAAAATTCAGAAACACTTTTTCCAGTTGACATTTTCCTTGGAAAATGTTGACTGAAATAAAAATCATTTAAGCAGGAAGAATTTATTTACTGGTGAAAGTCTATATTATTGTATATTTTTATCAGGCTATGTAATTCTAGTGAGAAGGGGAAAATTTGATCATAATCTATTTTTTCCCTTTTCATCAGTTCATGCTAAGAATATACCTTTTAAGTCATCTAAGTAGGTGTACTGTTATATATATTGCTTCATTACAGATTACGGCAATTTGTTCAACAAATAAACATTTTTATCATATAGCCTCTATGCAAAAGTGTGAATTGTAGATAAGGAAAAGTTCATAATGTAAACCCAGAGAAGTATCCTGCAAGCTCCAATCTAACCAAGAGTGAATCACTTCAGTTAAAGCAACAGAGATTAAATTAATCTAAGCAGGTGATAATTTTCTTCCAGTCAAAACTTATTTTACTTTATCACTTTTGATAGAGACGGTGGCTTACCCAGGATCTGTAAGCATGGACAACTCTAGGTGACACTCTCCATGAGAAAAACAAACCAGAAAGGAGTCAAGTGTGGTTCTAAAGGCACCAGACTGCAGTTCCCAAGGTTTAGACTTCCCCTCCACCTTAAAACCCAGGTAAAATGCATTATGCCCTGAAGGTCAGATTGCACAGGCTACTTTGAACCACGTGGAAGAAAGACATTTCTTAATCAAGAAGCCCTCCTGGGAGGCAACAGAAAGGCATCTGGCTCTCATACCTCAGCAGACACAGTGCAGGTAGGGAAGGGGCTTTGCAAGTAACGAAATGCCTAGATCAAAGTGACCAGATGCTCACCCACAAGGTGAGCCAGATCTCCTCAGCAAGGACTCCAAGGAGATTCTCAAGCCTCGGTCAGCAAAAGCTTGCAGGGCTTCCCAGTATCCCCAAGGGTGTCCTGAAGACACAGGGAACCTGCACAACGCTGTGGTACTTCCCTGAGATACATGCTGGGTCCAACTTATGTCCCAGCAGTTTGGTTTCAACCTTTCACCAAAGACAGCCTGAGGTTTGCAAAAGGCTCTGCTGGAAGGTGGAATTTGCCAGACACATTTCTCCACAGTGGGTAAAAATGACTGCAGATGTGTTATGTCAAAAATATGCCAACCCTCACTATGTCCAAACATTTATTTTGTCCAGTAAAGTATGATAATACTTAGAGCATTCATGTCATTGCTTGCTCTCTTTCTGCCTGACCATGACATCTAACTTGCTGTGAACTTCAGATGGTGCTAGTCATACAAAGATAATTTCATACACTTAGGAGGAGGAAAAGATGCTGTGGCTCTTGCCATTTTTCTTCCTTTCTCCTGCCCAATTAGTAATGTATCCGCTGCTTTTGGCTGCTCTCCATGTGTTTTTCACACCATTCAGGCTCAATAGGTATAGAATGAGCAGGCATTTCAATTCATGCACCCCCAGTACAAGGCAGCTACTTTTTTTTCAGCTGTGCCCTGTTTACTCCAAGAGCATGCACATGCTGAACACCAAGCTATTTACCATATTAATGTTACAAACACATTGAGTGTTAAAATGATCCTCAAACCTGTAGTAACTCATTCAAGTAAGTAATGAATGTTGTCTCATCCCAAGGGGTCAAGGATAGCTCAGCAGGAAGGAGGCTTTGAATAGTTAATACTTAGTGACTTTGTTTGGGCTGAAAATGTTGATTTTAACTATTTGATGCTCTAACCAGTATTTTTTTCTAATTTTCATATACACAGTGTAGCCAACAAGGTAAAGACTTTTTCCTCCATTAAAAAAAACCACAACAACAACCCCCCCCCCCCAAAAAAAAAAACAACCAACAACAAACCAAACACAACCCCCCAAAAAACAACATAAGAAAAGCCCAAAACAACTGTGCCATAATCTGCTTTGTTTTTCCTGGAAACAGAGTGAATCAGAATTTATTTCAGAATGTTCTGAGGTTCAGCATGCAAAACAGTTAAGTTTCTGTTTTTCTTGGCCCCTCACAAGAGTACTGCTTGGTACTTCACAGCTTTGGTATCTACCTGTTCCCAAAGAACACAGCCTGTCTGTGTGAACTGTGTGTCTTAGGAGAGAGAAACAGGAGAGCAGGAGGGAATAATAGTCCAAACTGCTTTAATATATCCTGCACAAACAAAAATTTCAGCTCCCATCAGGGCTGTGGGTCGATGGCTTGTTTGTTTCATTGCATGAGGAGCCAGGATAAAAAAGAACTGTTTGTTTTCATTTGAAATTCTATAAAAAGTAACAGGACTGAAGTATTGTATGTATGTTGGAAGTCTGAAGCCCAAGTCATCTGCTGCTGTTTTTGTCTCTAGGCCATGCCTCATTTACTGGGATGAAATTCTTGGGGAAGTTTTTGGTCTCGTCTACACTCTGCTTTTCAAAAACGATGCCAGTTTGTACTGTACAGCCAACACTATCTTACATTCCAGGCTTGTTTCCCCCCTCCTATAAGCTGATTATTAGAGAGTGCAGAGAGCATAGTGACATTTTACAACCAAGGATATAAAGAAGACATTTCTGTAATAGCAAATTGCCCCCTTTCCCCCTCAATTTTAAAAAAGAAATCACAGGTAATACAGGAGAACACAGACAGGTAGGTAGGCAGGCACTTGATCAGAAAGACCCTAGAAATGCCTCTAAATACAGCCAAAGGCAAGCGAGGAAGTGAGCTTAGTTAAAAAGTAATGCAGATACTCCTGGTTCACAAAGGAAAGCCAGCTTTGTTCCTTTTTATGATCAGCAGGGAGAAAAAAGGAACTTATCTGTAAATCTCTTTACAGCCTGATCCCTGTGTGAAAACAAAAAGTGAGGCAAAACCAAGCTACATTGAAGTAGAGGGGAATTTGCACCACAGGCTCAGGCTTTGATTACTGAGGATAAGCCAAACCTGTTGTAAACAAGTAGTTTGAAGACACATGCAAAAGTTGGAAGAAAATGAATAATGTTCTCCAACTCAGACGTGTTTACATTCTTTATACCTACCATAGAAAACTTACATAATCTTTTCTTATTCAGATAGGTAACAGGGACTGGATAAAGTTCTAGGCAAGCTTTCCCACTATGTCAATGAAAACTTATTTCTGCATTGAAAAAAAGAACCAGAGCTGACTGAAAGGTATGCTTCTAAGACCCTAAAAAGCACTACAGATTTCTATAAGGAAAAACCTCTGGCAGTCAAACATTTACAGAGACAGGTTCAGCATCTGCCACTCTCCCCAACATATAAAAATATCAGCCACATACATTACAAACCTCACATTCAGTAGCTTGCATCAGTGGAAAGACCAAACCATGACAGCTTTTGCTTTATCATTGCTAAAATGCCCGTATCTCAAAGTTCACAAGAAGGCATAATCTTATATACATTTTTCTTTTACAGACAGTTTCTAAATCCTTAAATTACTAATATAAGAGGAAAATAGGAAAAGAACCTACTCATTAGCTTTCAGTTCCGCACAGTCTCCAAAGCACTGTTAAGCATGTATGCATTTCTGACAAATACCTCTTACCTGTAAAAGAGCAATGTTCAGATTCCTTACTAGATGTTATCGTCATGACAAGTCAAACAATCTTTTTTATAAAAGGTTGGATGTCTTTTCAACAAAGCATGTGTGCGTGGTTAAAAAAAACCAAAACAAAACACAACCCTCAGAGAGTCTCTCTTCCCTCACTGTCAGTCAAAAACAAGTTGGAATAAGTCTGAGTTGGAATTACCTGAATAAAGAAACTGGAGAGAGGGAGGGAGGAGAGGGAGGGAGGGGGAAAGAGAGAGAGAGAGAGAGAGAGAGAGAGAGAAGAAAAAAAAAATAGTCTGAGAGGAGACTCAGTGATGTCAGCAGTATGTCTTAAGGAAACCTACAGCTGAGCCCGGCAAATTTTATAACTACGTTGCACTCAACACCTAGTTACGTGGTAAGCAAATACCTGCTTAAGAGGAAACTGATGTACTTTTAAAGAACGTCAGTTAATCTTTGACGGAACTTTAGCCAGGTTGATCAAAGTCCCTCAAAGGCCTTATTGCCTAAATAAATAAGGTTACAAGTGGCTGTATAATGCTAAGAAAAGAGTAAGAACAAAAAGTCAACAGTATTGATTACCCCTTTCCTGTTGGCAAAAGGGAGGCTGAAACTCATCTGAAGCAAATTCATACTATGGTTGTAACACTGAGCTGTAACAGCCACGGACGCAGCTGAAATCCCTGACCACCAAAGTTTCCAATCTGTTTCACCACAACACTCTTTTCCTTTGATGACTTACTCTGGGTTTGCTTCAGTGCCTTTCTGCTCGTTTCCTAGATGCAGAAAGCACAGAGAGTGATGATTTGAATTGGGGAAGGTTCAGCACCCTGAACACATCGAAGAAGACATGTGGATGTTTGCCATCTGTAAAGCTTGTACACTGCTGTTTGTACCACTTGGTATTTGATGGGACTCCCTGAACTGAATGCAAACAGCAGCAGTGAAGGAGAGGTCACTGCAGTACTAGAAAGGTTAATGTGATAGCCCTTGTATATCATTCTTCTGTGTCCATGTTCCCAGGAATACTGCTTCCAGGAATTACATATCTCATTAAGCTAGTCCAATACACCTGTAGCTCAGCATCACCCGCAGGGACATCCCATGGTCCAACCGATGCCAGGTTAACTTCATTCCTTCTCACTTGTGGGAAAGAGGAGATCAACACACGACGAATTGTTTACTAAAAAAATTCTGACCACCTCAAATTCACAGAGAACGCATTACCAAAAACAAAATCTCTCCTTTCCTCAGCAGTGTTGGTAAACAGACATTTAAATGCCATTAACAGACATTAATAATGTCATGATATGCAACCCTAGGAAACTAGAGGCTGGAATTCTGCCGTCAAGTGGTCAGCTGTGTAGGCATTCAGGCAGTGCCAGCAGGCAGCAGCTGTTTTATATTTAAAAGGATAACAGTTAGATGTGATTTCTTTTCCCTTTGCCAGAGACTAAAGAATTTCACACGACTTGAATTCTTCCCCGGATCCATGAACCTGTTGCACTGGTATCTCTTTCTCTATATTTACTATGAGGGAGATGGCAACAGCTCCTATCAGTTTTCATTGTATATATATAGATATATATATATATAAAATGCTTGTGAATGTCTTCTTCTCCTTTCAGAGAAGCTCCTTTGTTTGCAGAGCCCTCTGCAATGTCATGGGATAAAGCACCTATACTAGAAACTCTTTTTCGCTATCTGATTAAATTATGTTTAGCTGTAACTGAATTATACATTATTAAACCCCCCCAACTGCACCTTTCCTCTTCTTTCTTCGGATAAAGTTTGGGAAACTGCCCAAATCATAACTGAATATGAATATTCTCATGTGCTAGTCCCATACATCCCCCAAATCAGCATCCATGGCAACATGGTGCTTGTGAAATCATCTGCAGTGTGAAGGGTGGTTGGGAGAGCGTAATATGAGGATATGCTCTGAACGATGCATTTCACATTTTGTGCAACCACACTACAGTTCAGTTTTAAATTTTTGTACTGTTTTGCTAATACCCTGTGGATTCTTATCCCATTCCAGAAGACAGACCAGCAGAGCAGAGGGTAGAATTTAAGTTGTATGAGCATTTCCCAGCTTTGCACGCTTGACTTGAAAATGTAAATACCTTTCTTTGAACACGATTTTCCATTCATCCATTCAGCAGAGAGCTCACAGGTGATCAGGGCTCTGAGGACGAAATGATGACTACAAAACCTGTCTCCCAGGAAGCTGTGAAGAGGCTCCAGAAGATGACTGAGTTGGCTACACTGCTTATGGACATGTAAAACGGTCTTCAAATTTCTCATCCCCCCATTTTCTCTCTGCTTTAACTGTCCTGTCTCTTCCCCAACTTTGCACCGTCTCTGGTTGTTTGTACAAACCTCTCAGTGAATCCCGTCAGGCTGCTAAACCAGACAGAAAGTGTCATGTGTCTGTTCCTTTCTGCAGGGTTACTTTTCTGCCAGTCTAACAATCTGAGACACCCCATCTAGAGGCCACCTGAGTTTGGGAGCTCAGTGAGAGGAGTGCATGGCCAGCAGAGGAAAAGCAGGACATGGGTTACCCCAAGTGAGCAGCCTGCCAATAGCTGTCTCTGCTCAGCTCTGACTCCTCCTTTATTACCAGCAAACTATCTCAGTCAAGTGTTTACTGGCAGGTGACCACATGCTCCGGGATGGTTCCCACACTGCTGCTGAGGTGGGCCAAAAGAAGAAACTAATTTGTTAGTTCATGCCCTCCAAAACACGTAAACTCATGTGTTCTTTCTTCAGCTTTACCTCAGTACCGAAGCTCAAGAATCTGCCTCCTTACAGCAACAACAGGTAAGAGTTCAAAAGTTTGGCCAAGATAAGTTGAAATACTTATCCAAAATTCTTCAATCAATAAAGCTGAGCAGGAAATCCCATGATGATAAGGGGCTTGCTCAGGGCATTTTCAGTTCTTATGTTGGCTCTGGTTAAATTTAAGTTAGGAAAAGAGACAATAAAACTAGAATCCCTGGCAGTAAAGTTAGTCCTACACATCAGATCTGCACCTCCAACTTAACCTCCATCAGAAAGTTAGTTCTTTTACTGAAAAAGTTCTTTGGGCTTTTCATGTGGAGTGTGACCTCTGTGGAGAGCTCATGAGGATGTCTGCAGTGAGAATGGGGAAAAGCCACAGCAACAGTGATGCTGGCACTCTCTCTTCTCCTTTGTTTCTGTGAGCCCCAAATTCATGACTTAAAAATTAGACACAGGATATAAAGCAATTGGGATTGGTATATAAAACCAGACACAAGACTAGAAATGGACCTTCTGCAAAGTGAGGTTAAAATGTCCTGAGCAGAGATGTCACCTGAGAACCGCTGAACACCTATTTGTACTTTATGTACATATCTGTGTAAAGCTGAGCCTTGTCTACTCCTGCGCAGATTCTTAGAAGTACTGAGGAGCACAGCTCCCAGAGGAATCACACTGGTGACTGGACACTGTTGCATACATGATCTCTCAGGACTCAGACTCCCTCCGTAACACTGGGATAATAGTACAGCCAAACCTTAGAACAAATGCAAAAAAGATGGGAAGGAAAAGCACAAAAAATTATCTCTTGTAATAGCGCTTTTATTTTTAGTGCACCCTCCAAGTCAAAACAATTTTGTAAAGTGTTCAGTTCTGCTGGCTGGAGGCCAGAACTATTCTGCCATGATTCGTGGTGCTCTGCATTCTGCAGCCATTTCAGTCCTGCAGCCCAAACACTGCTTTTATATTTCAGTACTAAACTGATAGAACTTAATGTTTTCTGCATGTACCAGCTGGCTTTTTACCTTCATCTACACAAGTTATTTTTTTCTATTTTTATTGTAGGCTTTTGAAAAACTGCATCAATAATAGCAAGGCTTTCAGTAAGCAGAAGGGTGAGTGAAAAGCTGGCAGGAGTCCTGCCTAAGTTGTCCATGGGCTTATTACTTCAAAATGTGTCTTCATTTGAAAGCAAGTACTGTAAAACCAATGCAACAGAAACTGTCCACTTCATATTAACAACAACAAAGTATAACACACAATGCAGAACTAATCCCAAATACCATTTTGTCAAGAATTATTTGAATTACACCTTGTCATTCAGTATGTGACATGTCCAGGATTAAAAGTACATTCACTAAAAAGGGTAAAAAAGCCACACAGTGTTATGCACATGAAAGAATTTGATTTTAAAAGTAAGAAACTAACTTTAAAATTATTTTCCTGTTCATGAACTTACTAGAAGACACCCTGCAGCTAAGGTTTCAGTGACTTTCTTGCGTGGAAATAGAAATACATACTTTTCAAACCAGAAGATTGAATAAGAGACATTCAAAGTATTTAATCCAAAACTGGTTCTTGTTAAACACAAAGAAGCTCTCCTGTGACTTTGCGCTCTCTTTACTGTATGTTTTCTCGAATTGCTTTAAGATATTCTCCTATTTTTTGGTTTTTTGCCCTGTGCATTGAACTATTAATCTAAACTGTAAATCAAACCATTCATCTGCTTCTTATTGATCAGGTTCTTGATAAAAAAAAAAAAAAGAATTGAAAGGGCTAAAGTTCATTACACAAATTCCCATGAGATTAGGTAAAACATAGGACCTGAAGGTGCTGTAGGAAATGCAATTCTCCAAGCACATGAATGCTAAGGGGCACATGAATCTTCACACTCCAGCGAAATCAGAAACCATGCTCTCACAGCATTATGTGCTCTTAGGACAGTCAATACACATTTTTCCATCCTCTTTCTTTTGTTGCCTCTTTGTTGACATTGCAACAGCATCTGCACCAAGGAATTCACAGCACATTACCTAGGCTGCTACGGTTTAAAGTGGTGGTTTGCGTACAAGCACTCCGCCATGTGTTCTTTGCATTATGAGAGGTTGTGGCTGAGACCGTCGTTCCAAAGGAAGATTCGTGCACGTGAAAAACATATAATTGGAATGGGGTTTTATTCCACTTGATGAGCTTCACACGGAAGGATCTGGCTGAGGAGGGCCCAGCTCTGTTCTCAATGAAGCAAGCAGTGACCTTTGTGGAAACCCTGTTACTGCAGCAGTTAATGCTTTCAAAAGCTTCAAGTTCACCCCAAGTAATTTGGATCTGAGAGGACTGCAGTTGCTGAGATGTGTTTTATCTGTTCACATTAGGGGAGGTGGTTGTTCTTCATCCAACTGGCTTGGGGTTTCAAAGCCTCAGCAAAACTGCTGTCCTGCTGGGGATGGAAGGACTTTGACAGCAAACCTCAGCTTCCAAATTTAAGCACCTGCCTAGGGGTGTCACTTCTTCATGACAAAAGTACTGACAAATTACTGCCCAAGATGTCAAAAGGATTACCAGGTAGCAGAAAGCTCTGGAGAAAAAGCAGCCCCCTGAGAAAAGACACTCATTCCCAGGCATGTTTGGCTGCCTTCTCCCCAGCTGCGGAAATGAACATCCTCCGGTTTTGGTTCTAGCCCAGAGTCAGGGCAGATTCACAAGCAGGAATTCAAATCCAAGCTGACTTTCTACACTAGAGTGAAAATTACAATAGGCTTCAGATCCAAGAGGGATTTTAACTTCCCCTCCCCCGTGAATCTGGCCAAAATGTCCGAAGCAGTCAAAATTCAACTCAGATTCCTGGAACTGGGCCACATGACTTCGCTTTCTGAAACACTGTGGTGGGTGCATGCTCAGTTTGCCACATCATGAGACAGCAGGATGCATAAAGCTATCCATACGGATGATCTGCTCACATTGCTGGTAACACCCCAGCAGGCAAAGATGCTTCCTGTAGCACTTCTATGCTCATTCTTACGAAAGCAAGATCAGACAGCTTTCCAGGTCACTCAGGTTGTAGCTTTAACATGACATTGGTTTTATTGCAATAGGATCAGATCCACAGTCATGGAGAGCTAAGCTCTGCAAGACCCAATCCTGAAAATTGCTCTTAGCTACAAGCAGTATATCTGGCCTAAGAAATGGCCCAGGGTTATGGTCCAGAAGAGCTGCTCCAGGGGATGTTGGGAGAAACAGGGCTGAAAGCAGTCAGCTGTGAGAACCACTGACTCAAAAAAAAGGGAGACAATTTTCTCTGATCTAGCACTTTCCTCCACTTGAGCCATGATGGTTGGTCCCCCCGGTGTGCCTGTGGCTTCTCCTCAAGTGTGAATTTCCCTAGTTAGAGCTGTCCTGATGACCAGAAATCTTTCTGGAAAATGCTGGAAAGCCCCAGCTTCTCAGTTGTTGCATCCCTTCTTCTATTGATGTGTTTTCTCTGGCACAAAGAACATTCCTCAGTCAAAGAAAAACCTGCATATGCAATACCTCCTAGCTATATCCTGTCACATATCTTCAGTAGCACACTTTGAAGGACAGCAAGGGAAAGGGAAATCTCTCCTAGTCAGATTTCAGTTTCTTGGGGTCACTGAATCTGCAGAGTCCGCTCTGAATTTTCCACCATGGGGCCTCAATCTCTAGTTCTGAAACACATTTCATAGCAGTCCACAGCAGGTAGGTTAGTCTTTTTCCTTACCTTTAAAACTCAGCGATATTTTAATGGAGCTCTGCTTTGGAGCGATTTGAGAAGTACTTGGAATGGGCAGCAATAAAAGCCTTTAGAAAATACACATTATGTACTTTCTTCACCGAATTTCTTTGAGCTGTACAAACCTGTGATTCTTTAGGATAAAAACGTGGCATTACTATTAACCAGTTTCAGATGCCAAGACTAGATGGCCTCTCAGGAAGCAGTACTAAAAAGGCAGAACAAATTAAGCAAGTAACTGTGCATTTTAAATGTCTTCATGGAAAATAACTGCTGGCTTGAATGAAAGGAAGCGTAGACTTTTTCCATACTTTATCAAAGAAGATTATGAAGCGAACCTACAAACAACTACTGAGGTTGTTGGCAGAGCGTATGACACTACTAAAGTGCATGAAAAGAAGGTAATAAAGGGAAGAGTAAAGAATTTTCAGTACAAGGTGTATGTACAAAGACTACCCCCAGGCTTACTATCACCAACATAGATCATGGCATCCCTACTACGAAAAGGTTAGGAAAGTGGTCTTCCAAAAGCAAAGGGCAAACATTTGTCCAGACAGTGCTAAAAAGCCTCAACTTTAAGATTAAATGTTGTAGAAAGCAGAGTTGCCATCATTTAATCTACTGAACTCAACTCTGAGAGGAAGTAAAATATAATCCATGATATTACAGGGGAAGAAAATGATTGTTTTGTGAGAAGATGATGGCACAGGGGTGCTGGCTGCACCCATTGTCACTGTGATTGCACCACAGTTTCCATCGCAACCTCCTGTTTTCATATACCATAAGCATTGCAAAATGCTGACCTTTGGGGCTGCATTTTTCCATGCTTGCTCCGTGCCCCAAAGGTGAATTCTTTCAGAAAGTCTGAGCAAAATCTTTTCAGGGACCTTGGCTGTTATGTTTTGGCTGTTGCCAGCATGGCTTCCCTGGGGCAGATTGTATAGCAACTTCTTTGTTCCTCTGAGCTATAATAAATCCTACCATCCATCATGTAAAGCAGAAAATGAAAAGCATGAAAAACAAATCAGAGCTCTCCTGATTTCAACTTTTGCAAGGACTGTTTAAGCTTGCAAATGGCAGCAGGTAAAGAGAAGAGAGATTTAACTGGGAGGTACTGAACTGAGCAAAATTCTTCTCTAAAGATAATTGCTGACTACCATATTCACATCAGGAACACTTGGGTTACAGAAACAGCTATTGACAAATGATGTTAAATACAGTCTTCAAAACATGGCAACGTGACAAACCTGTGACAGGAAATTGTATTTTGTCCCTTCGGGTGTCTGTTAGATGAGACACTTGCTTTTCTCAAGCAGTTCATTAAGAAGTAAAAGGGAGCATGTTCCCATGCACTGCCATGTTAGCTGGTTTCCTAAAAGGCTGGGTAAGTCAGAGCCAAGGGCACTAGATGCTCTGGATTTTTCAAAAGTAGGACACTTGAAGGAGCCTTAAAAGATGGGCATAGATGCTGAACTACAGGTACCCATGCTCGAAAATGCAGTCTCAGGCCTTTAAAGACCACAGACTATGCGTTAGGATAGAGATGATGGGCAGCACTTAAAGCCAAAACCAATCCCAAAACAAAAGAATGTCTACTATTTAGACATAGTGCCCAGGTGGCCTCATATACCCCCCCACATTCTCATGATTTTATCATTCATGGAAAATATGTATGAAAGGTACTGTACAGACAGGAAAAGCCAGTCTCCTTACAGGCCGCAATAAAGACTAGAGCTGCCCAAAGGTCTTTGGGAGTGCAAATGTATTTGTTTCAGTAGGTCTACTCCATGAGGATACACACCCTCCAGGTTACAGCTTAATTTGGTGCCAAGTTGCTGGTAGAGAAAATCTGGTTGCCATATGATCTTCCTTTAATGCTGCTGAACAGTTGGTTAATATTCAGTTCTATGTTCATCTCACATGGTTTAGTCTTATAGGGATTTCAGTCACAGATTTTAAGGTACAAGCTGCATGAAAATCTGGGATAGGCTTTCTGGAAACAGATAGGATGGCTTCAGTAAAACATCACAACCAGTGTACAGAAGACCAAACAAGTTACAGTGAAGCCTTAATTTATGCATCAAAACTTTTGCAGGCAATCATGAATGATTCTTTAAATTCCTTCTTTCTCTGCATCTCCCAGGCTATCAGCAGATATGGGGAAAAGAGCAGCACTGCTGCTTGTCCCTGTCTGGGGACTTGTTCCTCCACTGAGTCCAGTTTGGCTACATCCCTGCATAGTGCGTCAGCCTGCTTAGCTGGAACCATTCAGACCAACCCTTTCAGTCTGTTTCTTGTTGAACTGACCTTGGCTGAATTTGCATGACTATCTCTGGTGTTCTGTTATCTGTTTGATTTCTGCAGTATTCCCACCATCATAATCTTTTCAGATTCAGTCGTTCCCATGCCTTGATTTCACCTCTTATCCTCCTTTCACTTTCCTCATTTGTCTTCATATGATTGCACTTTACGTCTACTATTGTTCCAACTTCAGCCTTTGAGTGCCTGATTATCTGCTTTCCTTGACTGTATTTTTCAGTCCACAAAAACATACTGTTCACAGGCTGTCTTGATACAGTAGTATTTGACATTAAGTATAATGCTTTAATGCAATACTTTTAATCTCAAACACAACAGAATGACTAGCAAAGATGAAGTTTACAAGGAATACAAAATAATCTGCTTGTTTTATAACTTCCTTTTCCTAGCTGCAACAATTAATCTACATGACAATTAATATTAAATAATTCCTCCAGTTTTGTATGCTATCTAAGAATGTGTGTCAGATATTCAACATGGACCTTAACATCAGACCATCTGTGGCTTTGTTCTCTAATACATCTACTATTTGTAATACCTGATTAAAAGCAAAAAGAACGATGGTGAATTCATACTGTTTTGTCATTCACTAAAGTTTTATATGAAGCAATTTCTTAATGCCCATAAAGCCTTATGACACTGTTGTGTAGGAGCTCACACACAGCTTTTATCAGTGCATTTATGCGGAGCACCCTATATTTCTCCTGCTTCCCACAATATATCTCAGCTGAATGCTGTGATGAATCCAGCAGAAACAGTGACTGGAGTCACAGTGGAGTGTCTCCACCCTCCGTACTTTTCCATGTACTGCTGGAGTATTGATACCTTGTCTACTGCAACATACCCTGATTTGAAGTCACACTGTCTCTTCCCCCTACTCTGCAGCTAACCGCAGCATGTTGACAATTGATTTCACCAGGACAATCAACTCATACCTCTGGATTGCTTGGAATGAAAGCAACTCTTTTCATCAGGGGTTCATTCAACTATTTTCTCTATTCAGCTACCTTGAACTTCCACTTGCTCCAATATACCTTTTCAGATATTTTTTCATTTTCTGCTTTGGCAGAGTTTGTCCCTAAAAGGCCAACTGTGATATTTATCTCTTCTTGGAGGACATCTGCTTTTAACTCTTTCTTGGAGCATAGTTTTCTGATGAAGGAACTGAGCCCATTCAGGAGTGTCTACTATGTTTGCATTGCAGGGTGGATTGCAAGCTTCTAAGGCTGGCTAAGGCAGGCTTCAAAATACATCCTTGATATTTACTTCACCTTTGTGGTATGTGGTTCACCACTCTTTCCCCCCTCTAATTGTTGGTGTTATTGGCTCAACTGCATTTCCACAGAAATTAACCTTTAGCACACTGCCCTTTGTGCCTTGCTTTCTTGATCTTCCCTCAGATCTCTCCCTGCTTGTCTAGCCTCAGAGCTCAATTTTCTGCAGGATACTTTTACTTCTTTTGTTTCACTTCAGCCTTGGCTTGTTTACATTTTCCCCATATTGCCTTGTTTTATTGCTCCTCTAGACTGTTGTTAACTATGCGTACTTTCCATTAACTTCCTTCTCTTTGTTTTTTGTCACTTTGTTGAGTATATATCACAGCTGATCTGTGGTGAGATTTCCTCATCCTTGCAATTCAGTGGCCTGAAAAGTCACCAAAACCCACCTTAGAGGACTGCCTCCAAGAGCTATCCTTTAACACAGTCCTGTACTTGGACACAGGCGGTTCGAGGTGCTTTCCCCAGGTGAACAGATGCAGGAAAGCCCTGTACCTTGACTGAAGCCATAAGGTTTCCACTGAATAACATGGATAAGATGGTATTGAGCCAGGTGTGGGGGACACACAGACTCCATGCAGGCAGCTCACAGAGCTACACAGGTGACTTTGTGTCAGAGGACAGCCTGAGTTCCCACCTGGGTGGTGGAGTCTGGATTGCTTTGGACAGCAAGAGTGCAACATCTGGCCCTGGCCACACAGTGGGTTCTGACGTGGCTCTCCTTCCTGCTGGACAAAATAGGCTGACCAAAAAGACACCCTCTCTGTCCAGAAGAATGCAATGAGCCACACTGACTTTTTTTCTGGAGCTTAGCCATCAGGCTTAGGCCATGGAAAGGGCTCTGGATTTCCAATAAGTTGAACCTCCAGGAATCTGGAACTATCAGAACTGAGTGAGACAATTTAATTCCAGCATTGGCAAGAGAGTATTTGGATGCAACACATTACAAGATGTCCTGCCAGTTCTGGTTTTGGGCACACACTCTGAAGCAGGTGAATCCTTCCTTATTTGTAGTTCCACAGCAAGTAAAGTGTTTCACAGAGCTCTAGCAAAGATGAAACGAGCTGGCTGCTAGAAAGAGAGGGCTGAGAGAAGTGGTCCATCTAAAAGAGCTACTGTACCTGTTGCCAGAAGTTTCTGAAATGAAAGCAAATTACATTAAAATAAGTGTAGTCTACATCTATATCTGCATTGAGATAGGTACCTATATGTAAATAAAATGTGAATCTCTATACATTCATTTGTACTAGGTGCCATGTGTTCTGCGTGCATGTGTTTTGTGTGCATGTGTACTTTCCAGAAGTGAACTTTTCCTACTTTCCTTGGCAGACCAGATCACTTTCACCTCCTGTGATCCAGATACCATGGTGTCGGAGAAGGAATGAGTCCTTTCTTCTACTTGGTTTCTGGAACTACTTCACTACAGACTATTTCTCATTTTTATATATCTGTTCCTGACACACTTGCTCATCAAAGTACATCTCTATCTCCCTCACTCTCCTATTGTCATGTTAAGAGTAGGCTGAGTGTTGTGGACTTTGGCAAATGAGTCTTGAAAAATGAATCTTAAAAGCTTTGATATACAATAAAGAAGGTTGGGCTGGATGGTGTTGCCAAGCTTTGAAAAGCTTCTGTAAAAATGTACGTTTTCCTATAGTGCTACAAAGCCTATATTTACCTAATAGACTGTTGAGAGTCCAAAGGAGCTTCTACAAAATTTCTGGTAAATAGTATTTGTTTTAAGAATTGATATACATGCCAAAAACAATACACTACATTTATCAGCTTGGAACTATTACAATCTTTTCAGTAAATAATATCCTGGTTTCTGAAAAAGCCTAAAATGTGTATCTAGTCCAATTGTGTCACCTCTCATTTCCTTCAAAGAGGGGGAAAAAGGCAAAGCTAAGTCTGAAATTCTGGTTTGAATTAACTGCCACTTTATCTCTAAGTGACCTCTTCGTGCAAAGCTGTTACTGCAATACTGTCTCTGAGATCATTCAGTCATCTCCGACCCCTGCAACGTGTGAGTACAAGGTAGTTAATACTATCAGCACTATCATCTTGCATTTGTGCAGGACTTCTCATCCAAAATGTTCTAGCTCCTTGCAGGGTGATCCTCCCGTTGGGGAGTAGGCTGCACTTTTTCAGGGGCAGACTCATACTGTAGGTGCTGTATTAAGTATTGCAAATTCCCCAACAATGTCAGGTGGAATTATACACTTTAACTCATTTCAGTGTGCTACTCTTAAAGCAAATAACCCTTCCTAAGGTGAAAACCAGCAACAAGTGCTCTGAAGTGCTGCACAGCTATTGAGAGAAGGAAATCAAGAATATTCCAGGTCTTATTCTCAATTCCACTCACGTTTTTTTTACACCTCTCTGGCAGTATGGAGACATCTAAGAGCAAGAAAGGTTCAGACCCTCTAACAGAAAATGCAGGGCTACAAAGGGTACTTAAACAGAGAGACTTGGTTATTCAAGCTGTGATAGAGCCCTAATTCTTGTCAGGAAAATCTGGTGTGGTAAAAGGTTGAATACTTCAATTGGGATGGTTAAAAATCTGATTAATTTTCTTCATTACAATGAAGGTAATTTAAACTCATTACACTGTTCCTTACTGTCAGTCATGCCAGCCCCTCACTCTCTCCTCTCAGCCATGCACCCACAAATACCTTTCCACACCAGTCCATTTATTCCTGGTCACTCCTCCTCCTTGCTTTTCTCAGCAGACAGGGGCTCCTCTTCCCAATGGCATCTCCTGAGTGTGTCAGCAGTCAGTTGCTGAGGACTGAGAAGCTCGTCCCACCTTCCTTCTGCCCCACTGGTTACTGAAGCTCAGTCGTTTCTTCTAGCTGGACCCGTTCCTGACTGCTCCTGCAGCTTCCTAGCTCTCGGCTGCTGGAGAAGGTTGAGGTGGTGAGCCGGAGAGCTAGAGAGCAAAGAAGAAAGAAGAGAATTTATACTTTGGTATTTTGGAAGCTGGAATCCAGGGAGAAGCTTAAGAACGTGACTTGAGGCCAAAATGCTTGGCTCTCCAGTTACAGAGCAGAGCGAGACAGGTTTATTCCTATCGCAACACTGTGGCCCATGTCTTGTTGAGAGCTGCCAGCACTGGTGATGCGTGGTGGCTTCAGAGGAACCTCTCCTTCACTCATCTGTTTTCTGCAGCACTGTGGGAGGAAAGGGATAATAGGAGTATTAGCAGCACTGCAAGAAACTTGCCTGAGATAGAGCGGTCTAGTGTGGAGCATAATACATACCACATTATGAGATTGTGTGCCTGGAAGTTATTATCGGGACATCTGGAGGTTACAATTCCTCCTGTCATTGTCCTCCTCAACTGTCCTCCCTTCCCCTCATTCCAGCAGAATTGTGGCCCTCAAACTGTTAATTTGGTCTTTGACTACTATTTCATTTATCCCAGCTGCCGAGTTAGGAGGAAAAAGAAAAAAAGCAGCATCTCACTGAAAACAGATGCTGCCTCTGTACTAAGCAGATAAATTGAATACATAAAACATGGGTTGTTTACAATGTTGATTCTTTGTAAAGTTTTAGTGTTTCTATCCTTGATATTAAAATTCCAAGTACATTGTATCACTTTAGTTTTGATCCATCTGGATTAGGGAAATAGCCCGTTGGCATTTCTTATGAGTACTGTAAATTAAATGGACTAAAAATTTACCACAGAGATGATAGTAAGGAGAAAAAACCCCGAGAACTGCTTTTACTCCTGTAGAACATATGCAGCTTTTCTAGTCCACATTTCTCCACTGTCATTTACATTTCTATGCAATTTCTTTCTATATCCAACATGTATAACTTTAATTCATTGAACTAAACCACACACTCCCAAGACAGACCTACATACACACACAGAGGAATACAGCTCCATGCAGAGAGGCTGGATTAAAGATGTTCCAGCATACTCTTTCTCAGAGTTTGCTGACTCTCCAGCAAACAGCAACAGTATTTTGCCATCTTGTTAGCAGAACTGGGACAAACACTTACTTTTGTTTTAGTACAGTGCAATAGTCAAAGCTGACCCTACAGACTCTGAGATAAAAACTGATCTTTTTGTTGGAAACACCTGATCAGTGTTTACAGTTCTATGGAAATAGAACAATGTACATGCTACAATAACCTTGAAAAGTCAAATAAGAAATGCCTGTGATTTTCAGATGTCGAAGTTAACCAAGGAATGATCTTTGCAGCTTCTTAGATCTATTGAAACAGTCTTTTCCTTAGGAAAGACAGACAGGGAGTTTGCGGTCTGCTAGGGCCAGCAGAATTTGGAATTTGTTGAAGTTTCTAGATTTTGTGCCTCAGGTTACATTAAACAGAATATGTATATGAAAGCATATTGGTGTCTACATTGATGTATGCTGATTTTCATCTCAGTAATAGAAAAAAAAAATTACAACAAAAATGGTCTAGCAGCAAAGCTCGCTTCAGACATGGTTAGGGACATGTGAGTGAAAGAAAGAGCTAAGGTCAAAGTCAAAGCACGGCAACTGCAGAATTTCATGCACTACATGTTTATACATGTTTTCATCTCCTTCCACCTCCTTTGGCACTCATGGTGTCTCCCCCAGGCAGATCCAAGCAAGATGCCACAGATACCCTGGCAATCACTCCATCTGGGGGTCCAGGCTGGAGTAGCAGTGGGATACGGGGAGGGAGTGGTGGTGGATTCTCACACCACAGGGCAGCTCCAACGATGGATCCTTGTGATGCTTTTGTTAGGTTTTCTGCATAGGACTTAGATGGCTCAGTCACTGTTTTGCCTGATTCTGTGAACACTGTCTGAATGGGCAGAGATGTGAAAAGGAAAGTCTCTCACACTTCTCACAATACATGATGGGGCAAGATTTGCACCGTTCTGTTTGGAAAGCAGGTGTAAAAGGGAGCTACGTGCTTGAAGCAGGTCAATTGGCTGGTTTTAATTTGCAGATAGGCATCTGGTTTTCTTTGTATAGCCGAAACTGAGATCAGAGATTGTTACTGATGTTAGGGAGTTCGGAAAAGCACCCATTAGAACACCCTTGCATGCTCTCCAGGAGAGAGCAGGAAGGGAAGCCCTGATCTTTTGCATTCTTCTTGGGAAAATCACCTAAAATCTGGAAGTCTGGTGTCATCCAAACCCTTCTGGAGTCAAACCTAAGTAGCCTCAGAAATTGCTGTAGCCCTGTTGGAGATAAGGGCTTTCTACTCTGTCCTGCTGCTTTACCCCTGGTTTACTGGACAGCATGAAAGAATGTGCTTATGGGGGCATCCAAAACTTAGCCCTTGGGAGCTCAGGCCGTCAGAAGTACCCTTTTGCAGACCTCTTCTGAGCACAGTCGCACACTTTTTTTGTGCAAATGAGGCCAGGCTTTTGCAGTGGTTGGAGATGGCGCCTGTAGTTTATATAGCTGTCAGCTGACTTATATTCTCCCTCAAGAAGTGGGATACCTGAGTGGCTCTCCTCAGTCACAGAAGGCTCTCCTCAGGAATAATACCAGACCATGCAGAAGCAGGCTGAGCAATGAACTCGTGTGTTCCTCCCTCCTGCACAAACTGGCTGTTGAAAACTGCCATATACTAAAATGAAGCATCAGAGGTACATCTTGTGAGGGGGCCTGATTCTGTAAGGGTGTCATAAGTGTCCCGACCTAAACACTGACCTGAACATTAACCTTGTGGCAGTATAGGTAAAGAAATTGCCTAGTCCTCTGTTAGCCTAGGCAGGAACTCAGGGCTTAGCTGGTTACAGCAGGAAAATGCTGGCTATGTGCAGAAGCAGACCTGTGTGTCTAATGAGTTGCTCTAAACTAATTACAAGCCTAGTTGAGTTGCATACCAGTCACTTCAAAAATAACTTCACTTGTTAATGCACCTGTACTGGGGAAGGGAAATGGATTGCCAGGCAAATGATTTCCTGGAACCTACTTTGTGGTGGTCTGACTTGAGAGTGGTTAGTAGGGCTCAGTTTTACACATGAAGAAATGAATTCTTTCCTGTTTGGATTTGAGCAACAGCAATTGTTTTTCCCATAGATCACTTGGTTATAAAATCAATTACTCAGTTCACTCCTTTATCAAATAAAACTTTTTATTTGCTTATATTCTCCTTGTCTCAGTCACTGGGCAATTTTTTTCAGCTAAAACGGCATTTAATGAGACTATAGCTATAGCATAAAGACACTCTTGACAAATCCATTAACTGCAGTGGCTGTTACAAAGTCCCTTCCTTCTGCTTCTTGTGAAAACTAAAACTCAGTGCCAGTGTGACACCCTAGCAGGCAAACTCAAGAAACCAAAGGAGGCTGCAGCAGACAACTGAAATCTGGTAGTATTTTTACTGATTAAACTACATTATATTTTCCAAAGAGCAAAATCTATGCTTGTTTTTTTGGAAGATATTATGCCAATGGTAAAAATTATGACTGAAAGCACATGACAAATCACTTCTGGTATCGCAAGGGCCAAGATTCATCACTTGTTCATCCGACAACCTGCAACGTGCAAGTACAAAAGCTGTCTGTGATGCAGCAGGAACCACTGTGGTATTAAATCTTTGGTTCAAGAACATAATCTTCCACAATGTTTAACACAACAGTAAGATTCCTGTTACGTATGAACTGTATTCTGGCTACTTTTTAACCATTCTTAGTGAGCAAAATCCTGAAAACATATACAGAGTCAGCTGTTAAGTAATCATAGGATGAATTCCTACCCTTAAGCAATTGCCCTCACTGTTCCTACATCCTTCGTCAGCAATTAGAGGTTCAGAGTTTAACTGAGGATCTAACCAGCTTTTTGCAAATGTATGGAGACAAATCCTGTTCATTGGCTCATTCACTGACAGACCTGCATGAATCAAGCCATCATGATCTGCCTGTTATCATAGAGACTGAATGAAAGGCCATTCAGTTCAGTGGTGAGTGAGCACTGCTATGGCAGAAGGTAGTGAATTGGGCCTTTATCTCAGAATAAATCAGCACCATGCAAGGGAGATGGGAATGCAATTGCCAGTTTAAACTGTAGTGTAATTTTTATTTTATTTGACAGCTTTCAAACTATACACCCTGCAACCTTTTGCAAAAAATCAAGACTTGACTGTCATACCAGGGTCTTGGAAATGTCTCTCAAATAATACCAGAAATAATTAGAAAGTGTAAAAGTACAGTTTGCACTGAGAAAAAATAAATTAGGGTATAGTGATCAGATTTTCTAGGTGTCAACATGAAGATCAAGGTCAGAAAACTGAGTCAAACATCCTCAGCTATCTTTTAACACAAGACCCTTTTTTTCTTGTAGTGCTGCCATAGCAAAACAGATGCTAGAAATTCTCACTCCAAAACTCTTTGCTTTTCATCCAGTTTTAAAGCTGTGGTGATGTTCCAAGTTAAACTCACAAAGGAAAAAGAAATATGCTGGTGTTTTCATTGTAATATGAATTTTCCATTGAAGATGTGGTTGAATTAACAGTTCATTTTTTAACTATTACTTTAATTTGCTGCTTGTGGTCAGCAAATTTTTTTCTTTTTATAAAAGTCATGCCTGAGTCCTATGCCTTTTGAGACACCTCGGCATAAAATGTTTTAAAGGGAAGGGAACTGTCTAATTATATGTCTGTAAAGTGGCTAGAGAGCTTCATTTGTGTGGAGTAAAATAAATAGAAAATGTGGAGGAATGTGCTGCTAAATGAATGTGGACATACGCATCTTGTTCCCATACATGGGCAGTAATATTAAGGTGTTGGGAGTGATTCTGAGTCTAGACATCCATTATAAGCTTTATATTTTCAACCCCTCTTTTAACTTGTGCCTGGAGTAACTGATGCATTCACGCACTAGGACACATTTACAACAAGGCAGAAGGAAACATTTCCCCCCTGCCTTTTTTTCCTCCTTAGCATACGGAAAGTAAAGAGAATTTTGTGCTTTTTGATTACAAATTTCCCCTGCTTTATTTACCACCCAAGTCCTATCCTTTAGGGTTCTCCAGTTCTGATCAACAGTGGGGTTTCAGAGCCTGGGATGCAGAAACCCCTTAGGATATTTTAAATTGTGGACCATTTTCAAAGAGGTAACTCATAAGGAATTCAAGGCTGCTGGGTCCTCTTTAGCTGGACAATCAATGCAGAGTTGTAATCTTAATGCCAATGTCTCTGTGAGTATGTGAGAGGGACAAATGCAGCTCACTAGCCTTTTCTTTTATGGAAGGTAATAGAAACTGAGAGAGGTTAAGCCTATGGCACACTGGAGAGAGAAGAAGCTGGCAGCAGGAAGCACAGAGAGGAGGCAGCCGACTGAGACCCCCATCTCGAAGCTAAATAGGAAAGCAGTGAATTTGGCTTATTGAAAAAATGGAAGGGCCAGTAAGGCTGTCGACTGTGAAAAGCGGGGAGGAAGGGCTCTGGGGAGCAAAGATGACTTTTCCCTCTTTCACAATAATAGTTGTCTACCTCCAAAGAAGGAGTGTTGGACAGGAGCTGCACTTCAGCTCCTTCCAACCTGTTATATCCCAGGGTATGGCTACTAAATATATAGTATGCCAAGGCAATATGAAGAAACCTCAGGTGCCCTGCGCAGGCCCTGACGGAATAAACATTTCAGCTACATTTAATGAAGCTAAGGCTGTTTAGAAGCAGAAGCAGTTGTTGGAGACTTAGAGTGAAAGCACAGGCCAGCAAACCTTAAAACAGCCCAGTGCCTTTCCCCAGGGTATGCTTTCCCCAGGCTGTAGTAATGACACTAGACTGTAACTAATGAAACAAGACTTTTTAGTGATGACTGGATAAAGTTGCCTGGGGGTTCTGTTTTCTTGCCTAAGGCAGCACCAGAGGGAGCCCAGATAAGGTTGTCTGGGTGGTTTGACTAGGCATTTTCCCAGGTTGTGTTCTTTTCAGTTCCACTTAGAGTCTACATTACACAGATGTTTAGAGTTTCCTGCAATCTGCAATACTGCTTCAGGAGCTTTCTTGCCTAAGTAATAGTGGTGCACGTTCAGAAAGATTTCCTTTACTTGATTGCACTGGAGTTTTTAAAGTTTTCTGAAATTTAGTTTGGGCTTGAAAGTTATTTCCCTTTTCTCTGTGCAATTGCCAAACAGGAGTGTGAAGAAAGAGCCCTGCAAGGATCCCACTGCCCTTATGCCATGCCTGACCACAGAAGTTAACAAACTTCAGATAATATACTATATAGGTACACAACACTTTTTCAGTCAGTCCTGATACACGGTTTAATCTGGGAAGAAACAGGACACTGCTCTAACAACATAAGAAAACCACACACAGTGCAATAACTCATGAAGTGAAAAGCATCACTGCCAGGTTAAAAATAAGCTTTGGAAGACAGACATCTGCTACTTTTTCTGTCATCCATGCCATTTCTGTATTTATAACTGCATATATAGGTATATATGGGCCTAACAAAATACAGTGTCTTTTGCCTTTCAAAACTTAACCCATCTTCCATACTACAACATTGTAATACTATTCAGATCAGTTACACCTTAATCTAGATTCTGTCAAATAGACTTGTACCAAAATATGCTTTGATATCAAAAAAGTAAAATAACCTTGGCTCCTGAATTCCACTCAGAAGTACTTCAGTTCTCAGAAGCCATTGATTCTACAGCCTCCTTTTAGTCTTTGTCAATTTCTTCTTCACAGTTAAGAAGTGGATTTTCAAGAGTTTTTTTTCTGAAGGGTATCCTAACGTCTGGCACTGGAGAAGTGCATGAAGGCTCGCTGCTCTTTTGGCAGTGCCTCTTCAGCCATATTTCATAGAATCATTTAAGTTAGAAAAGACCTTTGAGGTCATCAAGTCCAACTGTTAACGCAGGACTGCCAAGTCCACCACTAAACCATGTCCCTAAGCATCGCATCTATGCATTTTTAAATACCTCCAGGGATAATGATTCCACCACCTCCCTGGACAGCCTCTTCCAATGCTTGACCACCCTTTCAGTAAAGAAATTTTCTCTAATATCCAATCTAAACCTCCTTTGGTATAATGTGAAGCTTTTTCCTCTTGTCCTGTTGCTAGTTATCTGGGAGACGAGACCAACATCCACCTGCCTACAGCCTCCTGCCAGGTAGCTGTAGAGAGCAACAACATCCCCCCTCAGCCTCCCCTTCTCCAGACTAAACAGCCCCAGTTGCCTCAACCACTTCTTATAAGCCTGGTGCTCCAGACCCTTCACCAGTTTTGCTGCCCTTCTCTGGACACGCTCCAGCACCTCTACATCCCTCTTGCAGTGAGGGGCCCAACACTGAACACAGTTTTGGAGGTGCGGCCTCACCCATGCCAAGTACAGGGGGACGATCACTTCCCTAGTCCTGCTGGCCACCCTGTTTCTGATACAAGCCAGGATGCTGTTGGCCTTCTTGGCCACCTGGGCACACTGCTGGCTCATGTTCAGCCGGCTGTCAGCCAGCACCCCCAGGGCCTTTCCCACCAGCAGCTTCCCAGCCCCTCTGCCCCAGCCTGCAGCATTTCATGGGGTTGTTGTGACCCAGGTGCAGGACCCAGCACTTCTCCTTGTTGAACCTCATACAACTGGCCTTGGCCCATCCGTCCGGCCTGTCCAGATCCCCCTGCAGAGCCTTCCTGCCCTCAAGCAGACCAACACTCCCACCCAGCTTGGTGTCATCTGCAAACTTAGTGAGGGTACATTCAATCTCCTAGTCCAGATCATCAATAAATATACTAAACAGAACTGGCCCCAATACTGACCCTGGGGAGCAGCACCTGTGACTGACTGCCACCTGGGTGTAACTCCATTTACTGCTGTTCTTTGGGCTCAGCCGTCCACCCAGCTTTTTACCCAGCATAGAGTACACCTGCCCAAGCCATGAGCAGCCAGTTTCCTACCCAGGAATCCTCCTCTGGCCCTTGTAGTCTGTAGGTTCAGCTCCCAGCCCTCTCTCTCCTTTAATTTTTCCCTAAAGAAGCTGAATTTGAACTAGACTCCGTTCTATTTTAGTGTAACTCTCTAGATATGAATGATGATTTACAACTGTTACTGCTTTAACCAGAAGCAAACTGTGCCCTCATGACTGGTGATTTTTATATTATTTGACTGCAGTGAGCACAGTTGCACTCAGGGAGCAATGACTCATCTCAGTCCAGCGAAAAGGGTTTCCTCTAGAAAGAAAGACTCAAGGCTGAGCTGTAGGTTTTCAACCAATTAAGATCCTGGCTCAGCATCAGATTTGAGCAGGTACTTCACTTGTACTTAATGTATCACCTTGTTCAACAAGGCACAGAAGCTTGTGACACTCTCCACTGAGATTAATTCCATAGAAATATATGCCTAAGTACTTTGTTAAATGTGTGGACTTCAGCACATATGGTATAATTACATGTTTATCCATATCTAGGCTTCCCAAGCTGTAGGAAACAAACTAATTTGAATATCTCAGAGGTGCATGTGGGAATTTAAGAAAAGTCTGTGGGCAGATAGCTGTGGCACTCAGATCCTAGTGGTAGGAAAGGGAAATAAAAGATACAGCTGGAAGGTGGCTGATGACATTGAAGAACAGACTTTGTAGTAAAGATGTGCCATCAGTGACCTTGTCTGTGTGCTGGGTCTCAAGAGCTTGATGCTGCTCAGCACAACCTCTACATGCTCTTGGTGATCCTTGTAAGCCAAAGCTAGCAGGGTTTAACAAGAGAGAGGCTAGTGAAGCCCCTTCTTTCCTTGCTTTCAGCACGCTGCTCCAGTAAGCCTCAACCCCCCTTTATTTCCTTTGTGTTGAAAGAAACCACCACCTCAACATGTCAGTGAATAACATACTCTGCCTCTTCCTGTTGCTGCATGAGAGAAAGATGACTGTGTACCTACCACCTTTGGGGAATTTTTTCTTTCCCGGCTTTGAACTTCTTCTAAAAGGCCCTGAGCAAACCCATCTGTCCCTGAACTGTAACTGCGTGGACCTGTACTACTGCATTGCCATTACTAGTCACAGGCCATAAGCTTGGTACCAAGGCTGCAAAGCTTGACTGAGGCTTTTGAGCCTTGCTCAGGCTGAACTGCAGTTTCACTTGCCTGCAGCTTTCTTTTATTTGGTTTAACTGTGACAATAATTACTGTAATTGACCAGGTGTCTACGGCTAATTTGTTCTACTTTTGTTCATCTTCGTGTGGTACAGCCATAGATTTAAGTGAAGAAACTGCTTGCTACTTCTGTCTATACAGAATGAGGTATTTACGACTCCAAAATGATGATGTCCCATAAAGAAATAGTGTCCTTATATGACAGCAGAGGCCTTGAGAAGTGGAGACACAGGATGCAGCATGAAGGAGTACGGGCATGAGACGACAAGAGATGGGGCACAGGCTTTGCATTGGCTATAAACAACTCATCAACGGTCAGTTAAAGACATGCCAGACCTGGATCTGGACACACACAATTTTAGGATAAACAAAGAAACACTATCTAACATATGTAAAAGGCCCTATATATGGTATATTCAGATGTATCAGGGTGCTGCAGACCAACACAGACAGAGCAAGGGTGCAACAGCATGTTAGCAAACACAAAAGTGATCCCAAGTGGATCCTAGAGTGAGGAAGAAGAAACCACCAGCACAAACATCATTTTCCTTCCAGAGGACTCTGCATGCTGACAGTTCTCTAACCCCACCACTACAACAAGGAAAGTGCCAACTTTAGTACCCAGAGGAATGGTGGAGACGTGAGCATAACACCAGGAAAACAGGCAGAAAGTAAGAATTATATAGAAGTCAATTTGAATCCACGTTTGTTATTTCTCCTTCTGTAACTATTAGATCTGGACTACTTGTGATTAGATCTTTAGTTTTCAGTAAATTCATGGATTTATTGCTACATAAGTGTGTTTTCCCTTTGCCATAGACAAGATTTTAAAAGAAGCTTTGTCAGCTGAGTCTTTTACTCCCAGCACAGGTCTCAAGTCAAGAGGAATGAGATCTATGAATTCAGACATGTATTTCAAGTTTCATGTAAACCAAATGGACAGATATATATAAAAATACACATATTCAGATCAAGCTTGGGGATAAGTGTTTTCCCTATCAGAGGTCTAAATGCAGCATCAGGTTAGAGACCCGACAGTGCGTGCTATAAATAGGACATGGGGCAGGGTTCAGCTCCAGCACTGGTCAGGTCCTCTCTCCGCTGAGCCCATGCACAGGGACTTGTTTTGATCAAACTTTCCTTCCCATAGTCCAGGGGTCCTCAAACTTTTTAAACAGGGGGCCGGCACGCGGATGAAGTGGCAGGCAGTCATCTGTGGCTGCTTGGTTTCCCCCCCCAACCCCCAGCGGGGGGGGGGCACACGGGATGGGGGGGTTCTGTAAATACCAGGGGCCGGATTGAGGACCCTGGGGGGCTGTATCCGGCCCACGGGCCGTAGTTTGAGGACCACCATAGTCCATCCAATTCTCTTCTTTCTCACTATAGTTCAGCATCCATGCAGCTGAAATTGCACCAGAGTGGGCTGTTCAAGTAGACTGGCCCAACAAGAGCAGATCAATAGCACTAAACAGTCCATGCCAGGGACCTCACTGTCCTTGACTATCCAGTCAGTGAGTTCACTTTAGCCTGGGTCTGCAGAGCAAGCGCCATCAGTGACTGCATACCCCATGCACACCTCCCAGGCAGGCGCCATGCAGAACCAGTCTGGTTTGTTCATTCTGACCCCTACAAAAGCAGGCTAAGTGTAGGTTCTGGGGACACCACCCTCAGCAGCATGTTCCTGAGCCAATCTAAAATGCCCATACAGGTGGTGGCACCCTCTAATAGTCCTTATCCACCACGACCATTTTCCTAAGAAAATTACCCTTTCAAATTACTCCTGGGGCTTTCCACCTCTTGTTAGCCTTTGAGGTTGCAGTCTCAACTGTTCAGCTGCATGCTTTCTCCAGCCTCTGACTCCTCAGCTGTGTACACAAGCTCCCAGGGAAGTTATTTTGCTGTTCCAACTGTTCCACTTGAAACAGTTGAATTTTGGTGATTCCTTCATGGTTTAGAAACGGACAGTCAGTGGTTTGATTTATAACAGTAAATTGCTTCAAAGGGTGAGCAGCATTCCACTTGCTATCAGGAGAGTATGAGCAATGTTTTGGCAAGCAGTAAACATAACATTATTTTGTTTTGCCAAAGTTTAAAATGCATCAAGCCATCTCTGAATTGGTTGGAAAGGTGCACGCATTTTAAAACTCTGCATCAAGTTAATATTCTCTTTTATATTCAAGCCTGCTTGAGGAGAGTGTTGTATTTAAATTACAGACAGGTTAAAATTCACATCCTATGTTTAAGGAGAAATCAGCATCAAACATTTTGTATAGACTGTTTACTGGTCAGTCTTACAAGCAATGGGGAATTTAAAACACAAACCAAAAGAAAAGAGACTTACAAAGTGAATTTAGCTTCATAAGGCAACATTTCAGATGGAAAACCCAAGTCTACAGAAAGGCAGAAAGCCAAAACTAAGTACTTTGTTAATGTAAATAAAAAAAATCAGTCTACTGGTGATTTGTGATTAACTAACTGAGCGCTGAGGCACATGAACTCAGCAAAAAAAAAGATGCAGTTACAAAACAGTTATCTGTTGGCACAGTTATTTTCATTTTCACAAAGCTACTGGATAGCAGGGATAATTATTTACTGCACAAAGTGCTGTCTAAGCTTCAACAAGCTCACCCTCACAGCTCCAGCAGTCAGCATGGGAATAGGCAGTTAATGGCTGGACAGTCAAACCTGCTGGAGCTCCTGGTTAGTGCCACATGCCCTCACACGGTGACACTGTGGAGGGTCTGGGGTCTCAGTGGGGGCAGTGGGACTGGCCTCAGGAACTCCCGATTCCCCATCTTGTGCTAAATCGCTGTCTCTCAGGAGGCTGCAAAAGGGGCTGGCTGGATTACCTTTCACCTTGCCGGAACATGAGGGGCCTGGGCAGCCAACTGTCCAAAATGGATCCTGTTGCCTTGTATTCCCATTTAGTTCACTGAGTGTTCTAATCATTGCAGAAACTGAAAGCTTTCAGGGTTTATAGTTCAATGGTAACTGTATTAGCAGTGGTACTGACATTGCTTTGCTGGCATTTAGCACTTACTTCAGTAACTTCTTTCAGAGGCCGTGGAAAAAGTTAGCCTTAAATATTTCCTCATGATTTCTTTTTCTTTTTACTCAACACATCCTCATTCCTTTACTCAAAGACAGAATCAAGCAGAGCTAGAGATTGTGACTTTGCCTCAGATTATAAGTAGTTTTTCATCAGGTTATTTCAAACCGGCCTGCTTCAAGCTAACCCAAGTCAGTGGTACGATTGTCCATGAGGAGCAGAGCAAACATCGTTCTTGTCCTGGAGATGTATGAGTCTTACCATGCTCCTGTCAGAGAAGCTTGAATGGCTTTGTGGAGGTATTTTGCACATGTGAAGTTTATTCATAGGTTGGTTGAAGGAATGATAAAGGAGAATTCTAAACTGACATGTAATTATGATGAAATTTTAATATAACAAGCCAATCAACAAACATTAGAGGAAAAAGGTTGTAAAGACAGGAAAGGGAAATGTGCTCCTTTCAGTCAATTGAGCTGTAAACATCACAGAGAACATGCACCAATTGGTTTAAGGCAGAATGTGCTGGGGAATGCTATATATCAGCCCAAGACATTTATAAGGCCAGCTACATTTACATGGAAGAAACTATATGATTTGCTGGAACATGGCCATTAAGTTTTATTTTATAATTATGCCTTTAAACTAACTTATTGGCATTTAGTTTTATGTTTAGTAGTCTTACTCCAAGGTGGTAAACTGAAGAGTCTTTTAAACATGAATTCTGGAAAAGCAACAAAAAAGCAAGAAGTGCAATGTAATGTCAGAATTAGAAGGATTTTTTCATTACTTGTGGTTAATTATCTCTAGACTTGCCAGGTCTATGCCATTTGGACAAAGAAGTGGAAATTTGTTTCCTCTTCCATGAAACAAACACTGCATTTATGCCTCCTGAATATAGAAAAAGGTTTTGCAACCCTAATTATAAGCTGTTATTTATTCTTAGCTAAGAAGCTATATAATCTGTTCAGTAACAGCAAGTAGCATCACTAACAAATAGACTGATCCCATACTGAAAGCTTCAGTATTAATGATAGAGCAGAATATCACACACTTTGATTTTGGAAGGGGAGTATGACATTGGTATCCTAACTTGAAAATGATACTGTGCTTTTTAGAAGATAATGTTATTGCACTTTAAGGTGATGCTCAATTATTGCAAAGGAAATAATAAAATCATAAAAGACAGGAGAAGAAATAGGTCTGGTTTCTTCTTTTTTTTTTTTTTTTTATTCTGCTCAAGGAATTGTGGTTTTCAAGTTGAACTAGACTGGCTTCTCTTCCATCAAGCAGTAGCTTTAATTATTTACCACAGAAAGTGCTACAGGTTATAACAAAGATTGGGGTCTAAGTGTCTTTGACACCATATATGAGAGCTAATTAGTAATTCTCTACCAACATCGTATTTCTGTGTGGAAAGCTTAATTTTCCTGATATTTTCTGATTTCCTAGCAGAACATCCCAAATGAAATTCCCAAATGAAATATTTCATTTTGGTTGGCCTTGAGCTATTTGCTACAAAATAAGCACCTCCCTGGCAGCCAGGTTTTGGCTGGAGCCCAGTACAAGAGGGGTGTAGTAGGAAGGCCTGTTAGATCGAGCAGATCACAGGTGAGATGTGTCTGGAAGCAGCCCACCTGTGAATGCCAGCAGGGCTTAGCCATGGGATAGGTGCTCAGACCTGTCAAGCTGCGCAGGACTTTTAAGCACACAGGGAACATTTTTATGAGGAATGTCAGCATTTCTAAGAGCAGACTTCAATGGAGAGAGTCTTTGGGAGCAACCTAGGCTGTTGGTACTTGTCATGCTTTATGACTCCAATTCTGGCTGACTTGTCCCTGCTCCTACACAATGCTGCCATCAGAGCAGAGAGCAGTTTTCGAGATATATAGTGCAGTCTCTTTCCACTAAGCCATCTCTTGTTCACTTATTTTTCCCATCATTACACAAATCAAAGAGCTATACTTGTGGTTATAAGTAAAAAGCATGGGGGATAGAAACATTTTCTACTTTTTAGAGAAGGGAAAACCCCATCTTTCCTTTTTTCCAAGCTCTCTGAATCATGTCCCAACCTGAGGACTAGAGGTGGGTGTTCAGTCCTGACCCCATACAAAAGAAGATGCAGGACCTGATGAAATAGCGCCTTTCCCCTAATGACACAGATTAATTCTTACCACAGTTTGCAAAACATGGGCTTGTGTTCAACCCATACTAAACATTGTTGTGACTTTCAAGATATTTGCTTCTTGATGTGCCTTCACAGAGCTCTGTGTCCAAGATGGCTCTATCAAAGGGATGCTTCTCACAAGTGCAAAAGCCACCCAATGGACCCTGTTGCAACAAGCAGAATTTCTTCGCTGAATTTTGAATTCCAGATCCTTCCCACCCCAGTCATAGCACGAGTTTCCTTTTGAAGTGAGAACAGACATTGCAATGGCAGAAAGCAACACCTTTGAAAGGACTTCAAGAGATCTTAGGATTCAGCAGTGTCTTTCACCCTTTGTAAATTGTTATCACCACGGCTTTCAGTCTCTGTGTATGAGCAATGTTTTCCTCCATTTTGGAGGCAATGACAAAACAGTGTGACAAGTTACAGGCTACAGTATTAAGCTCTAAGTAGAATACTGTCTATAACTATATTTTATGCTGAAAGCTCCTTTAGTCAGGTGTTATCTTTTCATTCTGCCTCTGTGCTAGTTCTGCATTGATAATAATAGAGGAATTGCATAGAATATTTTTTTTCTGAATAACGGAGACTTGGCAACACTAAAAACATATACATATTCCATCTGCTTGTCAATGCAAAAAAGACAACAGCAGCACACTTAAAAATAACTAACTTAATAATTCCCTTTATTAATATCTAATAAAACCACAATTACAATCGTCCACATGCATAACATCTTAATAATATCCAAAGAAATGGCTTTCCTTTTCAAAACCTTTTCTGTCAGAAGCTATTGACAGGCAAGCAGGTTTTCCTACCACTGTGTTTTCCTTACAGACAACCTAAATTTTGGTTCAGACCCTTCTGCTCCTTGCAGCCACTGCCTCTTGCTTTTTGTGGGCTCCAGCCTATGCAAGAGGCTCCTTTCCCTCCCTGGCAATGCTCAGAGCTCTGCAAGTCAGGGTCCTTACACTTCCTCACAAACTGGTTATTCTGTCCCTTTTCTCTAGGTATTGATATTTGCCGGGGTAGTTCTGCTGAGTAAAAGTGAAGTTATGTGAAGTTTTCCCCTCTTCTTTGGCTCCCGCACCCCCACCCCACCCCCCAATGGCATTTAAAGGCTTTCTCACACCAGGCTTGCTACATCTATGCCATCTTCTGGATGTTCAGTGAATCATATTTATCCCTGAGCATGTCTGGCAGTTGCATGTTCTGCCTAATGTGTAAATCTCTTTAACGAATGTTACTGCTTCCTGAAATTGGTAAAGGACACATTAAAGATATCGGGAGAGGGACAAGATTTTAGGGCCAGGGTCACAGCTTCAGATGTGTTTCCTTTGTTTACTGTCTGTATACTAGGAAGAGTGATTGCTCTGTTGCTCAAGTGAACTGTCACTTCTGTGCTAAGAATAGTTACTGAATTTAGCAAAAATTCCTCTTTAATAGGGAAGTTACTTTCACTCAGTAAAGTATTTATCAGATGTTGTTGTTTTTTTTTTTAAACAAGTACTAAATGCCTGTTAAAAGTTTTCTTCTTTGCTACAAAATGTTTAAGTTGTAATTTCCTTTCCAGTATTTTCTCACCTCTTATGTCTGGGTTTTATGTCACTGTTTCATCAAGACCTATAGCTAGCCTTATTTCAGCTGTTATAGAAACAATTGTATCTGAATGATGTATAATTTATGATTTCCCTGGATGATGAGGGAACATCCTGATACTGACCATTCTCCTGATATTATTTATATATAGATTGAAATTAACATACTACTGTGGTTTTCTTTGACGAAAATTAGCTAGAATTCTTCAATAGTCCCTCTTGTATTGAGCTTAGAATTAGTGAGGACTTCAGTCAATAAACTAATTCTGTCTTGTGTATTTAAACATTAGCAACATGCTTCAATGACTTGCTAAATCACAGCCTGGATAGCAAAGACTCAGGGAGATAATTTCAGCTTTAGACAGAGAGATGATGAATAATACTCATTACTTAAGTTTTCCACTTAATCTCCTCCATTGTCTAAAAAAGTGTGAATAATTCGTAGGAAAACCAGAAAAACAGTAGGCAATTTCATTATTTTAAGTGCTGCTTTTAGCCAGGCAATTCTAGGCTGATCAGTGAGGCTGTGCTGCTGTATAATAATTCCATGATTTCAAAGTCAAACATTAAACAATTTTTTCTAGATATTAATATCACAAATACTACAAAGTGAGACTTCTTATGAAAGTTGGTTATCTAGGATATTAAAGAAAACATATCAAGAAATCAAGCTTTCATTGCCAGGAATCAATTACAGTAGCTTACTGTTGAATGGTACTTTCATAGACTGCTGATTCTTACTACCAGTTGAAAAAAAGTCATTTTCACTCAATCATAGAATCACATTATGGCCAGTGGTGAAATTGCTCAATGAGAGTTATGCTTTTTCCCAGATTATTGGGAGTAGAGAGCATCAAGACATTACAATTCCATCAATTTTCTGTAGATTAATGATTTCAGCTATTTATCAGAGGCCATACATTTCTGAACTGCTAGGGACTTACACAGCCAGAAAAAACTTTGAAATCTTTTTGACTTCATGAATGGTGGTGAGTGGAAAATACCAGCCTGACATACCAACACAAGGGCTGTGTGATCTCATTTGACTTCCTAAGGAAATCCTGACACAAAAATGGCAGAACCTAGGCAGAGCTCTGGGACCACTAAAATCCAGACCACTGGAGTGGACTTGGCAAGCCATATGTGCACACCCTGGGTTATTAATTTGATTCTTCTTCTGCGTCTATGTTCATACTGGTTTCTCCCTGAACACCTGTGTTTCAGTTTCACTTTCCTGTCAAACAAATTCCAGAAATGAGAAAGTTTCATATTCCAGCTCATGTTCACCTGCAAAGATTCAGAATTGTATATCCTACTTATACTACTCCACAGATGAAGGTAGAGATGTAGACATAAAAATATTCCTGGCCCAAGTCCCGAATCTCAAGCGCAAGCATGGACAACTACAAGCCTCAGGACACTCAAAATGATTCTGCTGTTGTCAAGTTTGCTGCTATCTCAAGCAAAAGCCCAAACCTTCTCTCCAAGGAGAAGTCTGACAGCAGGCTGACCTCTTACACATTGTACTTACTCTTTTTAATACAGAGATTGGCTAGGGTGAGATAAATCACGAGTAAAAAAATTCAGATATTCTGGCTGCAATTCCCAATGTGCACAGCTACAATCATGCTAAATCCATCCAAAACAAACTCCTTATTATGTCTTACAGTATTATGACTAGCACAATGTATTTTGTGTGAGGTACATCACAAACAAGAGATCTTGCTAAACTCAGGCATATATAACCTAGTTAGAGTACTTGCACACCACAGCAGTTTGTAGCTAACAGACAGGAACATCATAGAATCATAGAACCATAGAATCATGTAGGTTGGAAAAGACCTCTAAGATCATCAAGTCCAAATGTTATCCTGGCACTAAACCTTGTCCCTAAGTACCACATCTACATGTCTTTTAAACACCTCCAGGGATCTTGATTCCACCACTCCCTGGGCAGCCTGTTCCAATGCTTGACCACACTTGCAGTGAAGCCATTTGTCCTAATAGACAACATAAACCTCTCCTGGTGCAACTTGAGGCTGTTTCCTCCAGTCCTGTTGTCTGGGAGAAGAGACAGACTCCCACCTTGCTACAACCTCCTCTCAGGTAGTTGTAGAGAGCAATAAGGTCTCCTTGGAGCCTCCTTTTCTCCAGGCTAAACAACCCCAGTTCCCTCATGAGACTTGTGCTCCAGACCCTTCACCAGCTCCATTGCCCACCTCTGGACACCTTCAAGCACCTCTACATCCCTCTTGCAGTGAGTGGCCAAAACCTGCACACAGTATTAGAGGTGCAGCCTCACCAGCACTAAGGGCAAGGGGACAATCACTTCTCTTGTCCTGCTGGCCACACTGTTTCTCATACAAGCCAGATTCAAAGATATGTGAGAATGAAGTTGAAACTGGCCATAGCACACATATTCAGGATTTTAAAACACTTGACAAACTCCAATTTAGCTATCTGAATGCTGTAGATGGAGAGAGCAGACAGAGCTTAAGGCCAGTATTTCTGTAGCATGCACTACTTTTTATGGTCTCATTACTTTTAGAGTTCAACTTCAGGTTCACATGCCAGGAACCTAGACTGGAAAGTGGAATTCAGCACATCACACACGTAGTTTTCAAAAGGGCTGAGCACCCACTCTCCATTTATGAAGTAGAGCTCTGTTGCTGACTATATCTGAAGATCAGATAGGTTCGTGGACATTTTGGAAGGGTGAAGCATGGGGATGTACGACCATTCTAGTAAAGTGCAAGGAAGGAGAGCTAGCAATTTCCCCTCACAGTCCATACTAGGGTGAGATTCATCTTACCTAAAATGTACAAGTAATAGTGTGAACTGCTGACCTTTGCTCTCTTCAGAGACAATGCAGACAGGGAACTCCAAGGGGCAATCCACTCCACCTAATTTAGACATGTACTTCAGTGTGAGTTTACCAACCTAGTCTAGAAGCTTAACAGGTCATTGTCAAAAGTTAGGTGGAATGGGACTTATCTTGTACAAATTTACCTAGATATTTTAATAGTTTGTGAAGATAAAATTGAGAAAATAAAAGAATGAATATCAGTGCAGATCAATAAAGTTATTACACTTACAAAACAGTCTGGAGAACTCAAAGATAGGTGAAGAGGGAGAACCCCCACCTTCTGCCCTGCAAGAGAGAAATTGGTAAGGGGACAGGCATAGCAGAAGTTTGATAAAACCCAGCTGACTGTATCTCTTAAAAGAACATTAATCCCCCTGCTCTGAATTGTGTGATGTCTTTACCTAAAATGAAACAGGCCCCAGTTAGCAATCCACCGTTATTATTTGTGTTGGTCTAAGTATAAGACTAATCCATTTCATTCCAAAATGAGTCATAAACTTCTGGAAGGAGGACTGTAAACAGGATCATTCAATGCTCAGCCCTCTGTACTGTTCTGTAAAGAACCATCTCTAATCTGATGATCTGGTCTAGTATATTTATGGTGCTGCTCCCAAATCCACTTTGTATTGCTAACAGATTATTTCTAAGTAATGGGTCAGTCTCTTGTTTGCTGCTTATTCATTATTTCTCAAGTAATTAATGATGAACCCACAGATTTTTGGATGAAAGCTGTGATAGATCTGCTCTAGGTTTGCCAACAAGTGTTATAATCCCCTGAATACCCTTTTATTTTTAGTCTACACGATTAAGCTGTGCAGCTACCTCCAGTATGTTCTGCAGTAGATATCCATGTTTTTAAGGCCCATGCAGCAGGCATCAGTTTGGTCACAGCTGACTAAACACAGAAAATGACGTGTCCTGCCCAAGTTCCCACGCTAAGGGCTTGATCCTGTGAGGAGGTAGGTATGTCTTCACATGCGCTGCCACCAAATAAAGCATGATATATGCTTACATAAAGGTTGAACCCAATTTATTCTTTCTCTTAGCTTAAAATGCCCAGAGCACTAGTGGACTATGGGAGAGAGAAAAAGTGAAATATAGATGAGTGAGAAGCAGAGATTCCTCTCATAGAAAGGTCTGTATTCGTATCTGGTTAACCAAAGAGATCAAAGTCACATTAACCAACCACTGGTTAACACACAAACCACAAACAAGATTTCTCTAAGAAACCCAAAGGCGTGAAGGGGTTTCTTGCATTAGCAGGAAGGAAAGGTTTGGGTGTTGTGCAGGAAGACAGCTCTGGACTCGAGTTCCTCATTGCTTTGTTCCTCAGGGAACCGTCTCTATCAAGGCATACAGTTTGGTAGGGTCAGATGCCTGCTTTGTATCAAAATGGACTGGCTTAAGCAAATGCACAAGACAGAGAAGCTGACCCAACGTTAACTTGAAGCCACCCTGATTACCAAAGAAATCTTCATTTTCATGTGTTCTACAAAGAGCAAGTTTGTTTAAAAAATTGTTGGTATTTGGTAGCAAATGTGGGATTTTAAGCTAACAATCACACTGCCCTTATTTCCACAAGGTGAACATATGTATATGCAAAACACCTGCAACATTTCTGCTGATAAATTCAAAGGATGAGGACCGTTCCTTGGCATGGGTGCTAAAAGGCAAGGGACAGCCACGTGCTAATGAGCTCTCAGCCTCTCTGTCAACTCAGCTAAATGCAAACTATTTATTGGGAACTGCCTCTGGGACATGCTAACTCCCAAAGAAGGGTCTAAGAGGTATTTGCGAGTCCTATCTGTCTGATACTAAACCGTATTAGGGACTGCTCTAAAAGTTATACTGAACAGGAGACAGATTTATGGTAGCTGAGAATGTTTGCAGGCACTGTTTAATTTACTGCTAGAGGTGTAGCCTCTATCGAAAGAGATGATTAGTAATATGAATAAAATACACCCCACAAATTTAATGTTACAGTAGAATTTGCAAGAAGAGATAAATACATAGCAGGAGTGACACTCAAACTGGATTTGAGGGATTGTTTTCTGCTTCTGTTTTAGCTTGAACACCTAGTGTAATTTCCTTTCAATGATTTTTTCTTCACATGAAAGATGAGATTCTGGCTACAAGACTGTTGTAACTGGAAATTAATTTTACATACTGCGGCACACTGAAACTCATTGAGTCTTCAATATAAAAAGAAAAAGAGATATACTCAATTCACCTTAGCAGCAACCAGTGTATTTCCCTTTGAGATTTGCAAACCTGGCTAGCTGACATCCATGCTGTAATAGCTACATTGTGTTTAAAGTGTTTGTCCTTCCTCATTACCCAACACTGAAGGAGTAATTAACTACCTGGGTCTGCTGTGCTCCTAGATGTATGGTTCCCAGCTTAATTTTTCATTGGTTTACAGGGATTTGGAACAAGCCCTGCAAAACAAAACCAGGAGTCTGCTGCTCCTCCTATCAGGGGCAGACTCCTAGGCAGTCACAGGAAAAGGGTCACATATTTTATGATAAAATACTTACAATACAGCATGCAAATACATACACAGACATCAGGTTTTATCAAAACCTTCAACCACTGTGTAAGATCCAGAGAAATTCCTACTGAACAGCTACAGGGCTAAGGCTACTGAGGACTTCTTGTGAGGAGATGCTCTTAAAGCCCTGCTATTCCATTTTTTGGCATTGTAAACACTGCCAAAAATGACACAGTCTATGCAGAACAGGGAAATGAAAGCAGCACCTGGACAACCCAATGTCCTCATCCTTAGCTCTGTTGGCTCAGCAGAAATCAGAGCAAATCAGATGAATGAAGTATCCCTATTATTCTAAAAGCTAGCTACTGATCCATTTTTCTATAGCAAGCGTAAAAGCCCATGGAATCTTGTGGAGAGCTGAAAGATCCATATTTTAGTAAAAGCACTTTTTTTTCTTACCTTTTTCATCAAATCATCTGAGGAGGCTAAAGAACCCACTATTTCCATAAACACTCCCTCCTTCAGCATTGAGTAGTAGCTGGAGGATAAGATTATTTCTTACATCCCTTCTTAAGAATTTATTATGGAAAAACCACATAGACACATAGACATACACATAATATACATCTTTCATGCGCAAATACACCCTGCAGTGATCAGAAAGGGTACATAAGCGCCAACAGGACCATTTGCAGGCCTCAGAACACTGATTTCTTAATGCAAATTGACTGAGGTCAGGATACAGCCCTGAAGCGGTCCTACATAGCACCAGCCCACGCCAATACAGTTCAGTGACTTCGTACACAGCTATATGCAGCAGAGGTATGAAAAGTTGTCATACCCCAAATAAGGGACTACCACTGATTTTTTCCACCTGGAATTACACCTGTGCAGTTGCACTGTACTCAACAAGGACAGCAAGGGCTAACTAGAGGCAGAAATAAAAATGCCAGCAGATTCCATCAGCCACACACTGATATGCAGGCAACAATGTCCAGTTTTAAAAAATACTTTTGTTTCTTAATTGAAGGAAACAGAACACAGTTTTAAAGCCAGTGGCATTTGGCAATAGTGCTCTGATAGTGCTGAAGCAAACAAAGCTAAATTTGCAATTGCTTGAAATAAAGTCTCACATTCCTTTTCCCCCTCAATTCCCTGCACCTTACAAACTGCTTTTGTATCTGATAAATAAAATCAATTTATCATGTTTTCTTCCCAGCTTATTTAAGTACATGAAACAGAGGATGAAAATGTTATTCATGTCACCCAGCTGCTGTTTTCCTTGCTACTCCAGGGCTGGCAGCATCTGAACTGCTGTTGTAACCGCTGACAGAGCTCTTGTCAGAGAGGAAAGGTTACTTATAGCAAAGCAAAATCCATAAGGTAAGACAATCTACCCAGAGTGCTTAGACAGCACTGTTCACTTCTAGGAAGAAGCTTCAAAGGCAAGTTATGAGAGGAAACTGTGAGACAAAAAAAGAATTTGGTAGTTTTTGAAGTTTATATAAGCCACAGTGACTGGAAAACAAAGCTTTAGCTAATCAGCAGTGGGTGTAAAAATGGATGGGGCACCAGTTGGTGAAGAGCATTATTCTGTGTCAGCATTATCATAGAGTGCACTGCAATAACAGCAAAGCAGCTGTTGTTGAAAACCTCCGGATTCATGAAAATTTCAGTATCCATGTGCAGCTTCTGGTTCAAAGTAGCCTGTTTTGACAGAGCATTCGCCAGTGTCTTACAGGTATTGTTATTATTACTATTACCACTACTTTGCTCTTGGGGTCTTTTGCTAATGACTCAAAGCTAAGACTCAATAGCAGCTTTTCTACCTAGTTATTGACCCAGCTGGACATACTGGGCAGACTCATACACATGACTTACGCTGCAGAGCATTTTGGCTTTGCAGTTATTTTGCAAACTGGGGTTTTTGGGTTTTTTTTCCCATCAGCATCAGCTCAGGCTTGACTGCTATATATCTTGAGCGACAACAACAACAATAATAATAATAATACTGAAAATTCCTCCCTTATATTTATAGTACAAAGTTTCCAGAAATGAGAAAAAAAAAGCCAACATCCATCTCTTTTGCCTCGCTGTTTTTTCCCCCTTTGTACATGAAGTGCTATTGATCAGTTCTTAAATAAATGACCTGGAAAACACCTTTGCAAGTTTATGGTCAGGCAAAGGATTGATCCACTTTCAGCAGAAAGACCAAAAGAAATAGCCACAGAAGGAATAAAGAAGAGCTGTACTATTGCAAAAGCAAACAGAGCAGACTGAAAGAAGCAGTCTCCACTGTCCAGGCAAACAGCAAAGTATAAATAATACCTTTCACACAGGAGCCTGCTGCTGAATGAACTGCAGCAGGCACTGAGAGAAACAAAGCTTTTAACAGAACTGGGAAAAAATCATCTAGGTCTAGATCTATCTGCTCTTGGAAAACAACCTGCTACTGACAAGGATATGAGCCTCAAAAATCCCTCCAGTCTCCCCACTTTGAACATCTCCCAACCATTTTCTTTTCAACTGGTGTTGACAGTGACGTGGTTGCTTGAGTCAATGGGATGGAAATAATTTTCATCACTATTGCAGAAGACTCATCTAGCAGAACAGTACTTAGTACCCTTAATACTTTTCAGTCTCCTTCATCCTAACAGTTAAACGTTTCTTCTATGCCAACTGTGGGGAAGCCAGTTGCTGACAACCCATGTCAGCCACATGTCACTCTGTGGTGCAGCTGGTTTCTGGAGTTTTGCTTGTACCATTGGTACCATCAGCTATGGGAGATGATAAAATAAACTGACCTTTGGCTGACACCACCATCTTATGCAACAGGGTATCTTATTCATGCTCAGCAGAAGTTTGGAGCATCATGTGAAACACCAACACTCTACTGCAACCGTGGGGGCAGCAGTTCACTTGTCTTAGGAGCTGTGCTGGAGACGTTCTGATGTAAGCAGCCATGGATGACTTTTGCAAAATATCTTTAGTATGGGTGGCACTGAGTTGGGGAGTTCTTCCATCTTCAAAGTTATTTGACTGCAGAGGTAATTAGGGATTTGATCAACCTGAGAACATAAAGGCCAATTCTACAAGAAATTTTGCTATCCTGAAGACACAAAATGCATTTAATGTTATTAGTGTCTGACTCCCACAGGTGAGATCTATAACCCCATTTTTGGTATCAGTGCCCTCCCTACAGAGCATAGAGTGTCAGAGTCCTGCTGAAATGGACATTTTCCAGTGTAATGACTTCACAGAAGAAATCACACAGGACCCCCAATCCCAGCACAAGGAGCCTGAAGATCTGTCTCTTGTGTAGAACAGCAGAGCCAGCCCCATTCCCCTGCATCCAGGTCTTTCTGCAACTGAAGTCAGCACATTTAAACTCTTGGCAGACAAAATGATTAGGCTCTGCTGATAATAAGAGCTGCTCTAGTACTGCTTTGGGACCAGGCACTCAAGTAGCTATTTATAGATGAAAGAAGAGCAGCAACAGGGAAAAGGAAGGAAAAAATGAAAGTGGCTGAATGTGTGAGCAACATTTTTCATTTTTAAATTATACATGTGCAAAGTGATCGCAGGAGCTAGCAAATCACATTCTGTTCTCCAAACATCTGATTTCTTCAAGAAGTTTTAAGGACATTATAATCCCTTCATTCACAGTTGTGGGTTAAGAATAAAGACTAAATATACACATAATATATGTACATGGATCTCCTGGATCTTCAAAGCCCTCAGTGACTGCTGGTGCAGTGACCCTTGCTATAGTATTTTCATGTAGGAAGCAAACATTGATCCTGTTCAATGGTCAAGAATCACATGGAAACGATCCTGTCCTCAAGACCAACTCTCACACCTTGGGTCTCCAGGCTCTAACAAGGTCCCTATGAGTAATTCAGAGCAAAGCCTGTGTTGCTTTAAACTGAAGTTGATGAAGCAGCCTCCCAGAGACTGATCTGGAGAGGGGAATGGTGAGGGAAGAGCTGAACTTTAGGGCACTTTTTCCCAGCTCTAAACCCATCCAGTACCTCCTGCTACCTCACCTCACCTGTCTCACATCTCTGTTACCCATTGGGGTACTGTGGTATATTCCCTCCTGTACCCTGAACAGCATGGCCCAATAAGGAGCTATATCTTCAGCACTTACTGTATTATATGGGGATTAATTGGATCTTGCAGGCATCACACCATCAGCTGTTAACATGCTTTGCCAAAATAAAAAAAATAAAGAAAAAATAAAGAAAAGGTGCCACACTGAGATACTAACATAAGGCTGAAAACAGCCCCATGACCCCCTCCCCTTTAGGTGGCTCCTTCACAGCCAGCTTTAGCATCTCCATACTTCAATTCATTTCATGATATAGATGTCCATTGCCTATCACCTTTCCTGAGAAGGTGGGTACTGTGAGATGGACACCCTTTCATTTGCTTTGGTTGAACTTGTTTTGCTTGTCATCAGCCCAGAGGGACAATGTAGGAAAGGGAGGAAGAGAATGACTCTCTGAGGTTGGAATTCCCCAGGACTTTCCACAACAGGATTCCCCTCTCAGCCCCTGAGTACCTCTGGTTTCCAGTACAACTGTCAGCAGTTCAGGAACCAGGGAAAACACAAATTGCTTTTTTCCCATGTTATTGAGGGCTTTGGCACGCGGGGACCTAGTCCTGTATGTCCCCATCGCAGGGATGCGTATGGCACTGCGGCGCAGCTGTCGGCATCTCCCGACTGTGGTGGGAAGGGGACGGTGACCGTCCGCAGCGCTGTGCGAGGTGCCAGGGCCATCTCCCGCAACGATCCTGCAGCTGTTTCCACTAGATGGCATCTCCCTCCCGCAAACATCTCCGGCTCCGGTAGTGTTACCTAACTCCTGGATTTACACGGCTCACAGAACGTCGTTCTACCATTTAGCAATTAAAGATGGGCAAATATTTCATTAGTCTACATCAATTTCTACTCCCAGATATCACAACAAAGTCCCACAGACTAGCGGCATTGGAGCATCTTCCTTTCAAACATCACTTCCAAAACACTGTTACTGCTGTAAACGATCTCCTGGTGCCAAAGTTTGTTCTCTCGGTGCTTCAGCACATTTATTTCCAGGTGTGCTTCCTGATTAGGGCAATCTTTTCAATGCTGATAGCAAATTTTTGAAATTTGTCATACTTGTGGGCTAATCCATCATATAAAAGGACAGCAGAACAAGGTATTTATTGACACTGAAAAAATCCGGCTGTGAATTGTATTATAACATCTGCAGGTTATCTAGTCTGGGCTGTGACTAGTGTCACGAACAAAATATCAGCTGTAACAGACCTCTCGAAGACTCCTGTGCTACAGCCTTTTCAGAACATGTGCTGTCTGAAACTTAAATGCCCAAACTGATGCATCTAGAGCAACAAGGGCAGCTCGTTGAAACTGGCTCTGCAACAGCTGGTCTGTTTGGTACATCAGGAGGACTAGGGAGCCTTCCTTTAGTTCACTGGCTTTGTCAAAGTACCTGCAGCTCTGCTGTGGCTGATAGACAGCACTATCCTGGAGGCAAAGTTTTGGTGAACACTCTAAGGGAATCCAACGCACCATGTGCCTGCCTTTCTCTACCACATTGTTTATATAATCTGGGTATCAGTGAATTGCAGCTAGACTAACAGAAGAGAAGCTGATCCAAAGAAACTTGAAACAGATTCATTAAAATTACCTGTCAAGGTAGTATAACACATACAGAAACAAAACCCCAGCACTGCCACACAAAACTACTCCTCAATAACAGTCCTTCTTGGGAGAGTCAAGGGGTCAGATGTTAAAGTGAGACACATACACACACACACACACACACATATCCCATCCTATTCAATGGCTTTTGTTTCAGGTCCTAAATTACACACCCTGATTCCTTCCTTGGACACTTCCTAAGTGGAATCTTCCAAACAAAATTTCTGATTTTTTTGAGGCAAATGCACCAGAAGGAACACCAGGTATCAACCCAATAGCTGGTGAAAGAAAGACAGATTTGTGCTTAGGGAATTCAGCTGTTTCTGCAGCACTTTTCTGGAATCACTGGCAGCTGCTGTAATTGGGAAAATGCGTCAGAGACTAGATTAGTTTGGTATCCAATGGAAGATAACACTAAGGTGGATATGGTGATAGCAAGTTGATATGTCATACCTACTGAGATTCACATTATTTTTACAGTATTTAAGTTAGACTCACATAGACCAATTGCCCTTAATAAACTGAAAACAAGGAATAGTGCAGATGCCGTATTAACGTCAATAAAAAAAGAGTTTAAACTGTAACAGTTCTCGTGACTATTGCATGACTAGAAGGGCAAGGAAACAATATAGATGCAAAAATACAACATTGTGGTCATGGTGGGGTGCACACAGATTATAAACTATTGAACAGAAATAGTGGATAAATGTCATTTGGTATCATGGTATGTCTATTGATTTAAAGATTGTGTAGCCCTGGTAGCCCCAGCTTCCTTGCTCTGGCAAATCCTAATGAGAGTGACAACAAAAACATTGTGATAAGGAACAAATGCTGTTCAGACCCCAGATGCTGGGTGACAGCCTAGTGAAATGCCATCCACGAGCTGCTGAAACATCAGGCAGGGAGCCTCAGGGCCTATGTTTGTTTCTCCTGTGCCTCTGGCAGATCCTGTCCCCTCAGGCATCTCTTATCTCTTCCTATACCTCCATGCTGTGGTTTTCCAGGAGCACCTGGAATGTCCAGCACATCCTGTGCCCTAAGTGTGACTCTAGCCTGATGGGCACCTCTCCCACAAGTGAGGATGTCCTGCTGTACTTTCCTCGAACATGAAGCACCCACATTTTCAAGTGCAGAGGGGACAAAGCTCACACAGCAGCAAGTCATTTTCCAGTTGCAGTCTGAAGGCCACAACAGGTATGGAGAATGTTAGCATTCCTTTGCACAGGCTCACATCCCTGGGAGGGGAGGAGGAATATTCTGACAGCTTAGCGCTAAAATTTTTCATTACTTCTACTGCCTCCAACACGGATCCAATGGATTTGTTATGAAGAGAAAAATACATCCATCGAGCTTACAACCTTGAGGGGCTATCTAAGTTAGAAATCCTGGCAAATCAACTCTGCGCTAGTGTATCGGTAACATCTTTGCTCAAAGAATGTTTGCTTTAAAGAATTGCTTTCTTCTGTAGGGAAGAGTGGCTGGGAAGCTGCCTGGTGGGAAAGGACCTGGGGGTGCTGTCTGACAGCCAGCTGAACACGAGCCAGCAGTGTGCCCAGGTGGCCAAGAAGGCCAACAGCATCCTGGCTTGTATGAGAAACAGTGTGGCCAGCAGGACAAGAGAAGTGATTGTCCCCTTGCCCTTAGCGCTGGTGAGGCTGCACCTCTAATACTGTGTGCAGGTTTTGGCCACTCACTGCAAGAGGGATGTAGAGGTGCTTGAAGGTGTCCAGAGGTGGGCAATGGAGCTGGTGAAGGGTCTGGAGCACAAGTCTCATGAGGGAACTGGGGTTGTTTAGCCTGGAGAAAAGGAGGCTCCAAGGAGACCTTATTGCTCTCTACAACTACGTGAGAGGAGGTTGTAGCAAGGTGGGTGTCTGTCTCTTCTCCCAGATAACAACTGATAAGGACAGAAGGAAACAGCCTCAAGTTGCACCAGGGGAGGTTTATGTTGTCTGTTAGGACAAATGGCTTCACTGCAAGTGTGGTCAAGCATTGGAACAGGCTGCCCAGGGAAGTGGTTGAGTCATCATAGACATGGCGCTCAGGGACATGGTTTAGTGGTGGATTTGGCAGTGCTAGGTTAATGGTTGGACTTTTTGATCTTAAAGGTCTTTTCCAAACTAAATGATTCTATGTTTCTATTATCTCTACTGTGATGGTAATACCAATTTGATACAGATAAAAGCATAAGCACTTCTTCGTTCATATGTATATTTCTTCTAAACAATACGTCAGGAGATTTCAGGTATGTTCTTTTCTGAAGAAAAAATGTGCCCCAAGCCCAGTGTAATTGGTTTGACGTTTTTACTTGGGTAGTCAATTCCTTAGAAAAATTAGAAGTATAATGAATTAAAATGTCACCATCTGTCTGAAACTGGCATACAGAGTGAAATGTTTAAAAAATGCATATTATTCCCAAAAGTATTTTCTCATTTTGACCCAAAGACAAAGAAAAATTACTATGAAACTGGTATTATACTAGTCACAAAATCTGTGTGTTCAAAGGCTTTGAAACGTTTCGCTTTTTTCTAGACATTTGCCAGCACCTGCTGGCTGATGTCAGTGCCAGCAGGAAAGCACTGCAGGTGGAGCAAGAAACAGATAAATCGGGAAAAGCAAAACAGAACATGGGGAGTCTGAAACTCCCAACTCTTAGCATGGCACTGACACTTCCCCTGGAACACTTCCCCATACCAGTAAGGTCTGTACGCAGCCTGCTGTGGGATGATTTGTGTGGCCTGCTATGCCCAGGGAAGCTGTAAAACTGAGGTGGAACTTTTGCAACGAAATCATGGCTATAGTTGCGGAGACAAACAAGTTCTGATCAAATAAGAAGTCAGAGCTCTTCATAACTGCTGCCTTGTCGTTCCTTTTCAGTGCAGTAGGCTTTGTGCTTTCCCTTTTTTCCACTTCTTTTGATTACAGCCTAGCTGAGATAATAAACCTCTGTGTGGGAAAGCATTGGTAGGCTTTTTATGTCCTGTCCCTAGTGACACAACATGCTGCGAAAGTTATAAAATATTATGTGGGAAATTTTGGATTCAGTGAAGTCTATGGACATCTTCCTGTTAATTCTTAGGATCACGCTTGATTTCTTCAACATGCCAGAGCACCATATCTCTGACGTCAGAGGCCATTTCTAAGGATAATGACTTAGAAAACCATTTCATTTCAAGATGAGGCTTCATTAGGAAGAACAGTCACCATTCCTAGTGTAAGACACATGGGAATAATTGCACCACAAGAAGTCATGCTCAGCTTTGCCATGGTGGTGGGTTGACCCTGGCTGGATGCCAGGTGCCCACCAAAGTTGCTCTGTCACTCCCCTCTTCGGTTGGACAAGGGAGAGAAAAAATAACCAAAGGCTTGTGAGTCAAGATAAAGACAGGGAGAGATCATTCACTGATTACCATCATGGGCAAAACAGACTTGACTTGGGGAGAATTAATTTAATCTATTGCCAGTCAAATCAGATTATGATAATGAGAAATAAAAACTAAATCTTAAAACACCTTCCCCCCCACCCCTTCTTTCTTCTTGGGCTTAACTGTACTCCTGATTTTGCTCTCAGTTCATCACACATCTCTGCTGCTCCTTCCTTCTCAGGGAAAGGGCTCCTCAAATTCTTCCCCTGCTCCAGTGTGAGGTCCCTCCCACAGAATACAGTCCTCCATGAACTTATCCAATGTGAGTCCTGCCAATGGGCTACAGTTCTTCACAAATTGCTCCAGCATGGGGCCCTTCCATGGGGTACAGTACTTCAGGAACAGACTGCTCCAGTGTGGATCCCCCATTGGGGTCACAAGTCCTGCCAGCAAGCCTGCTCCAGCCTGGGCTTCCCACAGGGTCACAGCTTCCTCTGGGCATCCACACGCTGTGGTGTGGGTATGGTGGCTATCTGCTCCACTGTTAACTTCAATGGGCTGAGGGGCACAGCCCACCTCACCATGGGCTTCACCACAGGCTGCCAGGGAATCTCTGCTCCGGTTCCTGGAGCACCTCCTCCCCTCCTTCTACACTGACCTCGGTGTCTGCAGAGTTGTTTCTCTCACATATTCTTTCTCCTCTCTCCAGCTGCAATTGTTGTTGCACAGATTCTTTCCCTGTTCTTAAATACATTATTCCAGAGGTGTTACCACTGTCGTTGACTGGCTTTGTCTGTCTTGGAGACAGCTGGCATTGGGTCCATCGGACATAGGGGAAGCTTCTAACAGTTTCCCAGAGAAGCCACCCCTGTAGCCCCCACACCACCAAAACCCTGCCGTGCAATCCCAATATAGCCACATGTCACCACTGCATGTTGTGACCAGTCCTCTGATTCTGTCAGCTCTACTGAAGCTATAGACAATAAGGAAATAACTTCAGGAATGTCTTGATTCCGCAGCAGCTCTGCTTGAATTTCTTCCCTGTTTACTTCCACGTTCTGAATTTAGACCTAAATACATACACAGAAAGGAAATAAAAAGAAGAAAAATAAAACAGAGATTAATAATTTCTTACCCAAATTCCTGCCCACCCACAAATCCCACACTGAAATAGAGACAACACTGGGAGTCTCAAGAACGCTAGCACTCATATATGGCACTTACTATTCATAAAATCTCTCTGAGCTTTACAAAGGAGGCAAATTCAGTCCTCAGTGTTTTATACATGAAGACAGTACAGAAGAGAAATAACTCACCCTAGAACACACAGCAAGTAAACAGCAGGACTGAGACTAGGACACACACACCCTGTGGCATTTCTCACCAACTCGGTTGCTCTGGCAATGTGTTGCTCTTCCACAAAGCTCCCATTGAGCTCCAACCGCCTTCAGAGCCTGAGGATGATTCAGGGTGGTTATTATAGGTTATCACTACATGAACATTTCCATTCTGACAACAATCTTCAGACACTCATAACTCTCTAGTGCTTCATGCTTTGTGTTGATTTCTTCACAGCTCTGTTTCTGATTTCTATCAAGTTTTGTATCAGTGTACATCTGTCATCCATCAGGAATTTTGCCACAGATTATATAATTCACAATTCATAAATCAGGTCTTTAGAGCCTTCCTAGAAGAAAGGAGGCTGAGAGGCATCCCAGCCAGCAGGTGACAAGGGTTGTTTGGATGACAAGGTTACTGCAGCCACCTCCGGTCTGCACGGACCACATCCCATCGAATGGGCTGGACAGCCCATGATGACCCCAAAGCATCAGTGGGGGCCTGATGGTCTGGCCTATGTGGCAAAGAATAAGCAGTACCAAGTAAGAGATGATCAGGCCTATGAGCATTTTTGTTGCAGTAGTCTGTCTAAATCTGCAGGAAGCAGGTCTTTGCCTCTGCTCAGATCTGAAGCTAAGTCCCGTCACAGGAGAGAACTGTGCCTTTATGACCAGCTGCTTCCCTTGCACTCTCTTAGCTTGCTGCTTTGCTGCCAAGATGCTGAATTGCTTTAATCAGATGTATAACAGAGACTATGGATACCCTCCCAGAGCACTCCGGGCTTGTCCTGCCCTAGAGCAATCACCTACAATCACAGTAGTCAGGCACTTTAGAAGCAGAACTGGGACTATATGTCTTTTTTCTTGGAAGTTTCTTAAGAGAATAAGGGAGCAGGGATGGAGGAGAGAGCAGGACTGCACAGCGCAGAAGGAAGCAGCAGAGGAAGAGAAGATGCACTCCTGTCATTTTCTCGGGCAGAAATTTTGGAAGTTGAGAAAAGCAAAGGATCATAAGCTTTGGATTCAAAGCCAGTTCAAGCTGTCTACAACTGCAACAGATCTCTGCTAGCAAGCAAGGGAGGGGCAGAAGCTCCCAGAGCATATCTGAACCCAGTCTGAATCAGGAGAGTCGTGCTGGCTTCTGTCCAGGCTGCATCACATCACAATTTGCCTCTGAAACGCGGCCTGCAGAACTGGGACTGCGCGCTGCACTGGGGGTAATTAGTGTTTCTTCCAGTATTTCACCTTAACTGCAGTGCCTGCATGGGGGCTGTTTAAGGTACAGTTGAATCAGGAATGTTGATATTAGAATGCCAGCAGGTTTTCCTTCAGATTTCAACAGGGGAGGTGCAAAGAAAGCTATCCCAGGCAGATTACTGAAAGCCTTCACTACTCATAACATCATTCTCATTTGTTCCTCAGCTCCCAAAACTGTCTCTCCTGTCTTCTTTCCTCATCAGTCCTTTGAGAAACTCCATCTCTTCTCTGCAATGGGTTTAATGTTACTCAGGACAGGCCTATGAATCCTGCAGACAAGTCTGCTGTTTCCCTTCACTTTCATGTTGATCTAAAATCATAGCTGCTCTGAAAGGTGACCCATAGCTAAACTGTAAGCAAGGCTGAGCCTCAGGTTGCCAATGGTAAACAGAACTGTCCATCCAGATACGTGGTGGGAACAACACAGACTTTGCCATTGTCTTTTCACTGCCATGCAGAGACTTTCACAGTTCAGGTTCCTGCCTTAAAATCTCACCTCAGCAACTAATAAACAAAAATAAAGATAAATTAGCAAGGCTATCTTTGAAGTTGGCTCACTAGACCTTGAGATTATTTCTACATTATTTTATTTCCAAAAAAAGGATTGACAGCAATTAAGTATGGAATGAAAAAAAAAGATAAAATCAAGAGGAGTTTACAGAAGGGAATTCTTGTCTCTCACACACATGACTTTGTTATGAGCACAAAGGATTTTCTCTGTTAAAAATCAGATTTCATCCCTAGATTAATGTAGTAAAAAACATCGTTACATACACAGCTCCAGAGGGGTGGAACCATATACAGACTCTGAGAAGGGGAGTTTTAAGGGATTAAGTTTCTTCATTATTTGGCAGACTGAAATAGGTTTGGCAGGAGGAGTCTTAAAGACTTTGCATAGCTTCTAGAGATGAAAGAGGGGAAATCGTAACAATTGGGAGAGAAGATGAGTCCAATTTTATCAGTTACACAAGAACATTGGAAAGGTATTTCACAGGCAGAACATCACCTGTTGTGGTGGCTGACCTTGTCCGCCTGCCAGCCACCCACCCAGCTGCTCTTCCACCCCCCTCCCTCTGCCTTTGTGCTGCAGGATTGCTTCTCACACCTTTTCTAACTCCTCTCTCACACAACCGCTACATCATGTTTTTTACCCTTTGTTAAATTTGTTTTCACAGAGGCACCACCAGCATCACTGATGGGCTCAGCTTTGTTTGGCCAGTGGTGAGTCCATTTTGGAGACACCTGGAACCAGCTGAGTCCAGCATGGGGCAGTCCTGGCCTCTTCTTGCAGAAGAACCTTGTCACATAAAGCCAATACACCTGTAAACTCTGCAAATCTTGGAGACAGCAAAAGCTGAATGGGTCTCCAATATTGGGTATGATGGATCAAACTGTTTTCTTCTACGTTATGTCTTGTATCATGTATCTCCCAAAGTCACCTTTCAGAGAAACAGATTTTTTACCTCCAGTTGTTCTGCTAAATGAAACTCTAGTGTACTTATCCCAGCACCCCTGCCCACTGCCAGGGTGCAGTAAATCACCCTCCAGCAGCCAACCAAGAGACAGGCTCAGTGTTAACCAGATGAATAGCTGGATCGCTGTGCTTTTCAGAGTCTGCGTGTGTGCGTTTGTGCACATTCACATGCTGCCTCAAGAAAACCTAGAGTTTCTAAACCCAAGGCGAGATAATACCTGCAACTCGGGGTTACTATATGAAATCGAACAGATTGCTGGAGATGGCAGCAACTGTCCAAGTCCATCGATGTAAGCGATTCTATAGTGAAATTGCTGCTCAGATTGGTGATTTACAAGCTGGTCCCATGTTCAAGAAAAATGAAGCTAGAGTTCATTTTAAGGGCAACTAGCCTCATCAAGCAAGCAATGTACAATAAAGCAAAAAGAGAAAGGGCAATCAAAAGTCATTTTCCCTCATGTTCAGCAAATCTTTTTCTGATCTACTGAGATGCATTGACCCAACTTGTACATGAGCATGGACAGGTCCCAGGGGAGAAGTTACTCTGCACAATCTGTTATAGACAGATCAGTGATCAGACAATCAAGGATGATTAGCCAGATTTCTTATGAGCATGTCACTCTTAGTTCAGATGTTAAAATGAAGACTGTGCAACAAGAAACAAAAGGCTACAGTCATGTCTATTTTTTGGCAAAAACTACAGTCAGATGAATGTGCTTGGAGAGGGGGAGATGTCTGTGAAACACATGGGATTTCAGACTCCCCCTGGTGTTTAGCAGCCTTTTCCAGTTCAGCAGAGTCCAAGACCTGCTTCTGTCTGAAGAGCAAAGTGGAACCAGAATGGTGGGAGAAGAAAGACGTGGCTTGCCCAAAAGCCACCCAGCTTCTTGGCTGTGTTAGGTCAGGCTTTCAGCCAGTAGGTTTTCTCCCGCCAGTCCCTCCTGTACTCTGACTCCTGTGCTTAGAAAAGGGCAAAGGTGGATGGAGTTACATTATTACTAAACTCCCATTTCAGTCAAGTGTGACTTTTTGTTACCATCGTATAAACTACCAGGATCTAAGCCAGATAGCTCTGAAGTAACTTGTGAACTAAATTCTCACAGTGGACCAGAAGGCATGGATGTAATGTAAAAGAGTTTAAGAGGAGATGAGGTGATTCCCTAGACAACAGATCCGGATTTGAACAGCTTAAGGATGTTCAGGATTACAATTGTTTTCTTACTTTTTATTTCTGTCAAGTTCCAGGAAAGAGAAGAGATTCATTTTGGGTGGAAGGAGAACTCTGCAGAACTATTTAAAGAAATATGCATCATCATCTGAAAACTAACACAATTAAGTTGTATTGCAGGCTTCCATGGTTGTTATCTTTCCTTGGCCCCATTTCAAATTTGCCAGTTTTCCCAGCAGAGAGTCTGAGGTTTTTCTCCTCTCATCCTCTGTACAAAACAACTAAGCCGACAAATCCAAACAACACTTGAGTAAAAGAAAACTCCAAAGTCAAGCTAGAAATGTTCTGCCCCTCCAGAAGCCCCAGACTAAAACTCCTGCAATTGCTGCTGCAAGAAATGAAACAGGTTTCTCTAACATAGCTTGTTTTCTGTACAGATGTAACCCTGTTTTCTAGAAACTCTCCCGTTACCCTGGAAAACTATTACTATTCCTGGAAAACTATTACTATTCCTGGAAAACTAAAGATAAGGCCACAAATGGGAAACTTGACATGGAAATTTATAGATGTCAGGGAAAATAATTAAAAATTCAGTATTTTAGCTGATTATAAATACAAGGGGGAATGGGGGTGGGGGGTGGGGGCAGAGCAGCAGAAAACCATGTCTGTCAACATTTTAAAATAGAATTTTAAACAGAGCTGAACAAGGAGGTGTTACAGTCAACATTGTCCCAAAACTCAGTGCGTCTTCTACCCCCGACCCACACAGAGGAAAACCCTCGATATATTTGAAATGAAAACCAAGCCCTTCCAGCCTGTGTGTGACGGAGCTCCCAGAGCAATGCCCCAGTGCTCACAGACCCAGGCAATTTTGAACCCTGCTCCAGGGTGGTCCTTTGCATGGCTGGTGGGACAAAGGGGACCAGAGCTCTTGGGCCAATAATAAATAGTTCTAGCACCACCTCCATTTCAAGGCTGGGAAATACACATGCACAAATCACAGCTGAGCACATGTCTTAAAAGATAAGCTCTCATATCCATCCATCTATCCCATGGTATCTCATCTAGCTGTGTCTAAAATCATCTAGATTCCTTCTGTGGTCATGAGACAGGTAGAAATAACTTTAGAGTGAGATTCATTTAACCTGATTTTCTTTTAAAGATGGGAGGAAATCCCACTGGAAATGGCAGTTTCTTTCTTACAGAAGAAACTCACATAATTGCCTTACATGAGACATCTTCCTTGCCATTGGTCATGATAAATCCCACCAACAATTATGATCTTAAGAAGCCTCACAGGAAAACTCCTTCCCTCTTCTGGGATTTCCAGGTGTAATTAAAACCATTCCCTGAGTTATGGAAATATATATCCCACAGGGAAGACACTCAAGAGGCACAGCTTATGTACATTTGTAAACCACTCACATACCATGGCCAAATCAATTAAGTGCATAAGCCCTTGCTCTGACAATGCAGATTTTTGTTAAAGACTTGTTTTAACAAGAGGACTTGTGAAATCAAGTATGAGGTGAAGAATAGAAGCTACATACAGGAACCATTTGTGTGCAGACAACTCCTTGGTTTTCCTACATTTTCAAACATTTAATAGATGGTTATATTTTAAGTCCTAATTCCTTGCATTCCCTGGGAATTATGAGCATATACTCTACCAGTTTTGGGGGGAAAAAAATGTAAAGGCACTTGAGTCAATTTCAAACTTCAGTTGATGTTCACTTAACTCAGTGTTCAGCTGCAAAGTCTCAGCTTCCTAGATACCTGGAGGGAAAGTTGAAAGTAATTAAGACTATGGTTGTATTCCTGATAGCTTCAGGGAAGCTGGACTATGGGCTGCTTCCATCAGTCTCATAGTTACTTGTCAACCTCCAAGTCCCTTTTGTGAAAGGGCTGGATTTTTTAGCTGTGTGACCATTTTGGGTCATCAAAACAGTGTGAAAAAGCATGAGGACATATGACAAGCTGGTTCAGGGCTTTCGTGAAAGGTGGGTGCAAAGTGTTATGACTTCCGTAAATCCAGTCTTCTGGGGACTCCAGAACAAACATGGCACAGAGTCACCTTTAGCCAGAGGACAGGCTCTAGCATCAATGCAAATGTATAGATTTGCACAAGATATCCTAGCATGGACAGGCTTTTAAACCTGCATGCTACAAACCCAGAAATTCTTTTTTTGTCTTGAGCAGACAACTAAAATATCAACTTATTTCCTGCATTTCCTAAACAGAAAGACCACAGAAGGACTAATTTGTTTAAAAGCAGCCTGAATTGCCCAGAGAAATATGGTACAGTACACAGCACAGGAAGCAGATAACATGCAGAGACACAGCTTTTATTGAAAAACTACGACCCACTGCAGCAAGCTGCAGCAACAGAAAGAGGGAGAGAGATCTCTTACATTGCTCACAACAAAAGCTGCGTGCAGAGGACTGAATCTTTCCCTGTGAGGCTGAGCACCTAACAGGCCAACACTGTTAACCACTTCACAGCTGGCAGCACGTTAAGTAAAGCTGACTGAAGGCTTTGTCGAGGGTGGGACTTGTCTCAGCAGGTAAAGCGTCCTGAGGAAACAGCTAGCCTAAACTGTCTCCTGCTGCAGTCAGTGGGGTGGGATCAACAGCAGAGATGTGTACTGGTGCCACTGGCAGAAAGAAACCTGATTTATTTCCCCTTAAAATCAAGTTGTTACACCAAGCAGAGGGTCTAAGGGAAGAGGGATGCCAAGTTCAGTGAATGTGGCAGGTTTTCTATGAACTCTGCTTAGTCCATTGGAAACTGTGGCCCTTTTTTTAGCCAAGGGAAGTGGGATGTAGCTTGACTTTATATATCAGGTAGTTAGGTAGGTATACAGATAAAGATGTGTATCAAATAAGGAAGATGAGATAAAAATATATTATTTTTTACCTGCTTGATTTAATCCTGGCCCAGGAGCAACCAAGAGGGAAAAAACATCATGCTGTCCTGCAGCACAGCCAAGCAGAACAAAGCCCCGAGTGCTCTTTTGGACTGAAAACTAGAGGAAAACTGAACAGGTTTTCTCTGAAACATCTGCATTGCCAGCACTGGAAAATGCTCAGGTTTTTGTGGATAGTTTGGCCAAAGCTGGCACTTGCAAGACAAATCACTCAGTGTAAACAGGCATTGTCCTGAACTTTCAAACTAGCTTATCCTGGGAAGCTGATGGATAAGCTGAACATCAGAGCAAAACTAATAAAGGAAAGGTGAAACTGAGTCTTTAACAGAGGGTTTGCACAGCGGCTGTGTGACACAGGCTTAAAACAGGGATTAGGCAGGGTTTAAGAAATCCCTGAACTTAATGCTGTGTGTCTACACAACTGCAAATTTCTCCCTAAGCAGTCTGGCAGTTACAGAGGAGACAACTGTCCTGTCTAAGAGAGTAGATTCAAGTGTTGCAGTAATTCAGCATTTCATATACACTGTCAAATAATTTTGTATGCCTACTAACTCCATTTAAACCACGGAAACAAAGCAATACTTGTATTATCAAGTTGATAGCTAAAGTGATCTGATTTCCCTTGTGTGACCCAGAGTTCAGCTTTGGTAGAAATTTAGTCATACATAAATGGATTTAATGGATTCAGCCCTTGTGCTGACAACCCGCTAAAATCAGCGTGGAAGCATATATACCTGTCTAACTGTTGCAGTCAGATACAACTACACAAGAGCATTCACCTCCCCAGAGCTGTACCATTTTCACTGTATCTATGTAAAATATATCTCTATATATAGCAACAAGAAAACATTAATGGTTTAGAAGGAGCTATCATTAGGGTGTACCAAAACTTAGTAGGCTAAACTGACTTGAGCAAACATTCAAGGATAACATGTAAATTACAAATGTTTCATTTCTACAGTACTCAGATAAAATTTTCTTCCCACCATCTTCAGTACTGAATCTGTCTTTTCCCTTCTCCAATTTTTATACAACCTCCTGTGCCATGTGAGTAGCTCCTGGTCTACCCTGAAATTGCTTGTGGAGTCCTTTCATTTTTCCTTAGGTCTAGGTACTCCAGAAAGCCATGAAAAGTGCTTTTATTCATCAAGAGGGATGGTAAGGTTTAAAACCAGCAATTAAACCAAATCCAAACCTACAATTTCACAATAGGCAGGAAGCAAAGCCAGAAAAACAGTCTAGAGAGCAAAGGAGGCCCCAGTCTTACAGTGGCACCAGTTCAGTCACATCGCCTGCCTAAGACAAACCCTCAGTTATGACATGTAAATATACATCTTGATGTGCAGTCCTTATGCAGTTGACTTTTGAAGTATCAGCCATATGTTCTAAGTGTTAATTGCACCTTCCTGCAGATTACTATAGCTTCTTTTGCTGATGTTTTGAAATTTGGATTGTCCTAAACTTCAGAGTGCTTGTTTCCCTGTGTAGTCTGTATTTTTCATGGTTTTCAAACACCTTCTACTTTCTTTACAGTTCTCTCTCCTTTGGAGAAGTACATTGCTTTGCTGTACAGTGGTATGCTATTCAATCTTTATATCAAGGCAAACAGGTATGGATATTGATGCTATTATTTGTCTACCAAGGAGCGATATAATTAGAGCCAAAACCACAAACAAAATCAGCTGGGAACCATGATATATCACACACACTACTTCTTCAGGGACATTGCCATTTTTGATGTGGTGCCAAGCAACTGGGCATTTAGACTAGATAGGCATACGCAGTCTCCTTAGAAAATATACACAGATCTTAAATGTATACCTAAATCCATGTTCCTCAGTCATCCACAAGGCCTTCATGTTTTCACTCTGGCCTTAGTCAAAAGAAAGCCCGTAGGCTCTTCAAGCCAAGTTGCCCAGCTATCAGGAGGGCTGGGTTGAGCAGGGCTTGCAGCTGACTCCATAAGAACAGTGTGGCTGTGGATACCTTGAGTCATAGCGGTCTCAGGAATTAAACCCAAGCTTGTCCAAAGACAATATAAGTGTAGTCCCAATGAACTATATAGAACACACATCAAAGATCAGTCTGATTCTCAGTGACAAACACACAGAGCCAGAAACCAATTTGTTCAAGCAAACCGAGTCTCTCTCTCCCTCTGTCTGTTCAAAGTCCCTCCACATAGCTGTGAACAGCTAGGTGAGAAGGAGGATGGGCAGCACACATGTGTTGGCACTATCCAGAGCAGGCATGCTCTCCCTGGGGAAGCAGAGCCAGCTGAGCTCAGGTTAGAGCAATCCCCAGGTTGCTGCAACCAGACAAAAATCCTTCATAATTGGCTTCCTGGCAACCCAGCCCCAGCAGATCTGGCTGCAGCAGAAACTCTGACCCCAAATGCCCCTACTTTCCAAAGTATTTCTGCATCTGAAAAACTTCAGGTTTCATTTTCCACCATTAACCCTTTTTTTGCAGGAGATACTGTCCAGGACAGAAGTGTATTCACTATCCAAAAGCTACTATCTCTTTCGAGTAATACTACAAAGGAAATCTACAGTCTGCTGTGATCAGTGAAATTCATGCCACCCATAATATGATAAAGTCAGCCTTGATAAAACAGCCAAACAAAATCTGAAGGTCGATGGAGCCTGTGAACACTACTTCATTTTCCTGGTGTTGTAATACCTGAGACAGAGCTAGCAGCAAAGAATTCTAAGAGAGTTAGGAGGTGAAAATGAACTAGTTCCAGTCTCCATGACAGATAATAGCTGTGATCAGTAAACATTTCAGATAAATGAGGGAATGAAAGCAAACCAAATATTGCAGCAACATGAGCTCCTCTTTCCTCAGTAAGGGATGCCTAGCATTTTTCTGCCAAGCCCACAGACTCCTCAGTGGCACACAGTATGGAGCTCCTTGTTCATTCATGTGGACAAGCAACGATTATTGACAATCAGCATCTCTCTTGATGAAGGCAAATTAAATGCTGTGAAAAATTCAAATGCCATGCTAAAAAAGAAGAGGGAAGAAAGGAAAGAAAGTGCACACCGGCTAAGCTAGCGTGCATGTCACTTACGCATTTTGTAATTGGAAAGCTACCTGGGTTTTGCTTTCTGACTTATTCAACCAAACCATATTAAATAAGGCTCCAGGTGAAATACTGCAGTGATTAATGCAATGTCCCACTGTGACAAAGCATGGAACTGTAGGGAGGTAGGGAATTATTAGGTAGCAGCCACATTCTCAACAGTAATATCCAAGTTCAAAATAAGATTTCTCTGATTGATAAACAGTGTTCCAAAGGAAACCATTCAGCAGCCCTACCTTTCACTGCTTTACCGTCCTCTAGCATTCAGGGAAAACAAATTCACAAAGTAGTACGGATGTATTGCCAGCACTCCTGTACTACGCTCATCATTCCAGTTTCTGAGCACCTGATTCACCTAATGCTAGGTGAAATGTTAGGACAAGATGTGCAGAGAGGAAGGAAGAGCAAGCGAAGACAGCTGGTCTTGAAAGCAAAAAGAGCATGGTGGCAGCCACCACGAACACTCAACCCTCCTTAGTGGTGTCACCAGTTGGGCTCCACTTGCATGGTCACAGAGGCTGAAAGTTAAAGGGGACGGTAGCAGAGGGAATGCACTCACATTTGTCATGTATCAGGAGGACTGGCATACATCTGAAGCCAGGGGACTGGTGATTTCCAAGGCAGTTTCTTTAAATGCAGGTCCTTCTAGGAAGTGTAAGGATGCAGGTGCTCAGCAGGGCCATGGCTTCCCCTTCTGTTGGGGGTGGTTGACCAAGCAGGTCTCCCTGCTGTACTGGTACCTGCCAAGAAGCAGCAGCCAGTCTCCCAGAAATGTGTGAACTAGCAGCACCACAGCAGAGAATCAGGAGATGGAGACAACCCCCAGAAGATCATAGATCAGTATCTGACACTATGCCCCTGGTCAGAACGCTGTGTTAGATAGTATTCCTGCCCTCAGTTCAGGACTGCACGTCTAGACTTTCTGTAGACCTTTGCTATTTTGTCTCATTTGATCAAAGCTGAATATCTCTGCAGCCCACAGAGGAGGAAGAATATCTAGTCCTTCTGGGTGAACTCATCTCACCCTCAGTGTGCAGTTTAGGCACAAGGCAGAATGACAACGGACATCCAGAAACTCAGGACATGAAGACTGGAGCTAGCAGCAAAGAAGTAAGTGGTGGGAAAGAGTCCCACATATGCAAAGCCAAGTGCACCACACAAGCTGCTTAACTGACTTCAGCACTGGTTCATACCATCCAGGAGCGCTCACACACTCTGCAGCTGCATCTCAGCTGAAGTAGTAAACTAGCAGACAACAGTTTAAAGTGAAGCCTGAGTCTTGCCAATTGTCTTATAGCTTCAATTTCCAGAATTGCCAGCAGAAGTATTTGGAACATGATTGCCAGTCATATACATGCTGGTGACAAAATCTGTTCTGAAATCTTCCTTTTCCTGCAGGGAACAGCTCACCAGCTGCAGCTGTGCAGGTCTTGGCTTGGCTGTTCCTTGGACATGTATACGTGTGGTCCAGACATAACAGCAGGTTAGGAGGTTTGCTGGGCTGAGGTTTGCAGCCAAAGTATACAATGTAGGGCCACTTGTGAAGTCTCACCTCTACCAAATCTGTATTAGAAACCTTGAGAAGGACACCGTGTACATAGAGGAAGTTAAGGCATAAAAGGTCCTACAGAAACATAACCTACAAAAACCAAAATACCAGCACTGCCTGAAAGCTCAAGTAGACCCACTGGTTAAGCTACAGTGTGTTCCATCCGTAAGAACCCATAAAAGAAAAAACCTGTGATTCAACACTTCAGAAGCACTCTTGTGGATGGACTCTGACCTTGGAAGGAAATTTGGCTCACTCTGTGTGTGCCCAGCAGTGAGAGGACATAGGTGTCAGATTGCTGGCAGTCAAAAGGTGTCCTGTACCGTGAACACCACAGACAGCACAAGCTGCCTGGTTTCCACAGAGCCAGTGCACTCTGCAAGCTGAACCCACCTTTCAGAATTGCTGCATCCTCTCAATGTGGTAACACAAGAAGATGGTGCTGTAGAGTGGTTAGATTCACGGACCATGCTGCTTTATGTACACCCAGAAAAGCATGGCCCGTGCAAGTGGAAGAGGGGACAGGTGGCAGGCACCAGGACTCCCATGTCCCTCTCCTCAGGCACCATCTTCTCTACCATCCTGCTCTCCAGAGGGAGGAGTTCTACTGGATGCAGGGACTTCAGCAGTGTGGGTACAGTTCTGCAGTAGGGCACTGCTGGCAGATGCCACCAGGATCAAAGGGCAAGATGAGATGCATTAACCTCCAGTCAAGATCTCAGGCTAAGGAAGCTCCTGGAACATATTCATGGGAGGCAAGCCGAAAAATAAATGAGAAAATGTGCAAATGTTAGCAGAATAAGAATCCTTGAACTCCATCACCCTCACACCAAACGCCTCTTTCCCCCCAGCCAAGCAATCCTGTCCCTGCTTCTTTTCTCCATGGGTTCTATCCAGGTCTGCCCAGTCTGCCCTCAGCTAGTCCAGGCAGCAGCAGCACAACTTACAAAGTTGGCTATATTTGCCCTCATTTTCTAGAGGTGAGAGGGTAGGTAGGTTCTCTTCTCAGTCTGTTTTTCCAGATTCTTCAGTGCTCTTGCAGGCTTGCAAGGGCTGAGGTCACCTCCTCCAGCAACCTGCACCCATGTCCTGAGCTCACAGTCGAAGGCGCCAGTGGCTACAGACCCTCAATGTGATTCATGTGCTGGGTGACCCATCAGACCTCCTTCCTCTCTGCACGTCTGCTTGTGCTGGTGTTGTGCTAAACAGTTGTAATGATCAAATGGAGCAGGATGAACTCACCGTGGGTATCAAGTGTGTTTGCTGTTGGGTCCTGGAGCAGGGGTAATGGTGGGTAAAATCATTCCTCTTTCCTAGAGATTACTTTATAGAGCTCTCAGCATGAGAAAAGGATCAAGGGAGCATGCCAGTACTGCTTTGTTATTCGGCATGCAGTCTTTAAATTAATTTTCTGTTTTGTTTTACCTTTACATTCAATAAAAAAAAATACAAAAAAGGCAGAATCATCATGAAAAATACTATGGTGAGTTAGAAAAAGGATCCCTATTTTAGTCAGGAAAAGATATCTCACTATATCTAATAAAGTATAGTGATGATCTTTCCCATTTCAGCGTAACAAAATGCCAGTTTCTGCTTAGGAGATGGGGGTTTGTGCCCAGATTTAATTCACAGACTAATAATTTCCTTCTTACATGTTCATAACAATTGAGGAACGGCTGCTGCCTAATTCAGAAAAATGCACCCCCAGGAGTTTAGATTTATTCGTTTGGGGTTTTCTGAACACAGAGGATAGTCTTTTTACTAAAAGATAAGCTAATTTCTTGACAAATGGGAGTCCTCATTAACCATGATTCTCATAACTTCTGAGGAAATTAATGTCAGTCAGGTATCTAGGCAAATTCTCTCAGAACAAAATCCTGTTCCTTAGTTAGACTATGTCCGTGTTGTGTTCATCAACAGCAGAAGCTTATATAAGTTTATATAGCTTAGATCTGATATTCTGGGCCATATGGTACTATCCTTTTATAAAGAGAGGTCTTCACTAAAATGAAGTTCTGCCTCAAAACTGATGGCATGTATTTTGCAGATTTCTGTAAAGTAGCTTTTGTGCTGTGAAGCTTAAAATACCACCTTTTGCACACTGGGAAATAACAACAGGTGCGTTGGGGAGTGTTCATTGTACCTAATAGGCACCTATCCTTACTGTCTGATCTTCTCAGGCCGGCCCTGAGTTACTGAAGAAAGACAGGCTTCTCTCAGGGTGATCCAGAGTGGCTAAGCTGGGTTTCAACTTGGGCTTGCTCCCCCAAAACGATCTCTTTCACTTTGCAAAAGACAACTTCCAAAAGACAAACAACTTCCAAAATTAAGCCACTTCACTTCTTTGGATTGGCTCACTTGCTTCAGGGAAAGCTTTCAAACCTGAGTGTCTAGCAATATCTCGTTACCTGTACTTGGGCATGAAAATATTTATTCTTCCTTTGAGAAATGTGTGCATGTTCAAGTCTCATTTTGCAACAGAGTAAACCCAGGCTTCTTCAGGTCTTTCAGGAAAGAGAAGAGAGAGCAGGTCCTCTGAGAAGGGCTAGCTAATCAGTGGCATGGGGTGCAGAATAACCGAGGTTGACCCTCTTTACTGTGTATGCTCTGGACTAGACACTACACTTCCCAGGTGACAGCCTGAACACTTCCCTTGGGATATTTTTCAGGGAAGAGATGCATTTGTTCTTGGTATCTTCCCTTTTACCTCTTCTCATCTATCCCCCAGATTCCTTTCTGGACTGGAGATACGTAGGCTGATGAACACGTGTGATTTCTGAAAGCAGTGCATGCTGAAAATGTCCCAGTTTTTCACACATTTGACAAAAACACTTCCAAAACCTGAAATACTCCAACCTGTTCAATTCTGACATCAATATTTAAATATTCAATGTCCCACTTTTCAGAGATAGTGAACAACCCAAAATTCAGGCCAAGTAAGGTACCTAATATTCTTCACTTGAACACATCTAGGAAACTGAAGTCTAGGACTTAATTGTCTTGGGAGAAAAAAGGATGTTGGAATGTTATTAAACACAAGAAATCACCAGGTACAGTAAATCATTGTAGAGCCCAATTCACTAAATAAGAGGTCTCTTGGTTTATAAAAACAATAGCTTTAAAAGATGAAGACTGTTTCTGTTCAGCTCACGTTAAGCTATTTTATGGTTCTACATCTCAAGACATTTAATACAATTTTTATCATGCCAGTATAGCGTTAGTGTCATTAGCTTCATCTATTCCTACTTGCTATTCAAACCCCCTAACTGACAGCTTAAACCCCTGCGAGTAGGAAAATGTATGAGGCATATATGAAATGTCTAATAACCATGTCTACAGAGAGAGACAATAAATAGCATTTTGATGGAGAGTAAAAGAATATTTTGAAGAGACAGGATTTTGAAATGAGTGGGAGTGGAGGCTCACGATCATATTTGATTCTTCTGAGGTTATGACTGTGCATTCATTTTATATTTAAAGATGCAGGAATAGTACTGCAGAATAAGTGAATTAACTTCTGTAATCACTTCACTAATGGAAAATGCTGAGCAAGGTTGCTGTGATTTTGATCACTAGAATGGAACTTGTATAATATGTTAACAGGTCATCAGTCTGTCAGTTGAAATGAGTTGAGCAATCACAAGTGATAAGCCTAAAATGAGGCCACAGCATTATATTATTTTTCCAAATGGTGTAGGCATAAGCTATTCTGATGTCATAGGAAGATAAAATAAAAACAACTCTCTACCTCATATCCAAGTTGCTTGGTAGTTTTATTAAGGTGCTAAAACAGTTCCAGGTAGTGAACTGATAAACAATAATCTTCCATCCATCCTGATTAAAAGGTGAATCAATTAGTCTTCCTTAATGGGATTCTGCTTTACAACAAAACCACAGCTGGTTTATTTCAAAATAAGTGAGCATGGAGCCTGAAAAACACTCTGAGCAGAATGAAACACTGGCTGCCACAAATGTTTTTTTTAATCCCAGGTCTACTTCATGGAATTTGAAAAGCAAAATATACTGATACAAGCAAACTCCAAGTTTGAAAGATATGATTATTTGTATCACGAGAAAGTATATTCCTACAGCACTAGACCTACTGCATTTTTATAAGCTAATCAATCTACTGGGGAACACTCGCTCATTAAAAATATAATTTCCAAACCATTAGGATCTGGACCTGTTTTCTCATTATACAGTGAAGCCTGTACAGTACATTCAGGCAGAGAGGTTCAAATAAGCAAGCTGCCTTTCTTTAAGCTTTATGCTGCTGTTTGTACTGGGAGTCACAAGTCACGCTTTGCTTGCCTTGCTATGCTGGTTCTCAGCTTTGGATCAATAAGACAGCTCCCCTCCTCCCTGCGGTGCTATCACAGGCAATAGTTAGGCTGACCCTTGGTGTTTCTTTGCATCCTATCACAGGCTATTTTCCACCAGCTTACTCTTTTTTTGTCTCTAGTCTGTGTAAATGCAGTGCACATTTTCCCATAGTTTTCTGCACTCCCACTTCTGCTGGTGCACAGCAGAGAAGGCTATGCACCCTTTGGGCTGGGCCTCCCCGAATGTAGACATATACACTATTTCTATCCTATATATGACATATATGCCTTATAGTTAACCACATCTACAACAAATGCTCTTTCATGTGACTTAATTCTATGTGAGGTTATTGACACCTTCTCCAGGAATAAAAAAAAATTTCAGCCTGCACCCCCATACATGTATATGCATGTATTTGGTTTCGTATATATAAGATGCTTGTGTTAGAGCCACCATTGAGAGAAGGGAACATAAGAAAGGTTCAATCCATCTTTATAGTCACTGGAAGATGACTCTGGAGTTGGATGGTTTCTCTTCTGTTAGCACATCGCCGCACCACCCACCCTCCCCATTCTCAAAGTTGATGCACTGCCCACTGCTGCAGGAGACCAATTTGATTAACAAGAGCTTGCCCCTTGGCTCACCATGCATGATAAGATGGCTCATTGGGAAGGACAAGCCAAAGGAGCACCAGAATGTGCTATCAATCAGCTCTTTTTAAACACTTACAAGAGTTTCTCAGAAGCTGACAGAGAATTTCTGGCTTTTATTAGTATCTATTAGTATTAGTGAAACAGTGTAGTTACAGCTCACCCACAAACACTTGCTCACTCACCCCTTTTTCCCATGTGTTGGTAAGCTTCATACTATCAAGTCCAGGTAGATCTTTTCCAAAACATTTTGCCTTTCAGTTCCCTGTGGGCTTCTTATGTGAAATCTATGATGTTTTACGGTCTAGGATGTGAAATCTAAAATTGTATCCTGATTTTAAGTTCCATATTCCAGTATTCTGTCTTGTACTTGAATATATACTGAAGAAGCCTGGGTGACTCCATTGGCATTATCTGTGCAGTAGGGTGCAATGTAAAGCCACTTGGTTCCTTATCTTTTTTACCTAACTTATTCGAAGTTATTCACTACTGTACAGAACAAACACTGTGGGTAGCTATAAACTCATGTATCTCTGTGTGCTGCTTTTGATGGTGAACACAATTAAAACAGAAGGGAATTAAAATATTAAATGATTTGCTCTTAAAGACAGGGACACCCACTGATGGAGAGCTTCTAAATGAAAAAAGTGGGTTAGAAAAGAACATAAAATTAGGGGCAATACAGCTTGAATTTTAATTACCCGGGATAAAATGTCATTACCACATCAATATTGGAGTGTTACAGTAATAAACCAGAAATTACTCTGGCAGTGGAGACTGTAGCTGTAGCTATGTATGTACATCAGATACTAGGTGTGTACACTGAAACCAAGGTCTCCCCAGCCCAAAGGAGGGCACAGGTCCAAGGTATGCTTCCCCAACTAAGTGAGTTGGTTGTTCTCCTTTGCTAAGTCAAGTAGCTTCAAATGAAGGAAGAACTCCTTTCTTCTTAACTTTCCTTGTGGCCTGGGATGGCACCAAGGCAGGAGCTGGAAGTCTGAATCCCTGAGGGTATGGAAAGTACACAAAGCTCCCGCTTCCTGCTTGCATTTGCTCTCCATGGGCAGTGACATCACACCCATCACTATCACTTCCAAGGATGGTCATGGCTCTATATTGTTCTCAAGACAAAAAGCATTTAGACGTACCTCTCAGAGCCAGAGAGAAGCATCTCTTCTTAGTGCTGGTTGAGACACCTTTGTCCCAGGTTTGAGACATACCCTTCTACAAGCTTTTGTTATTGACTACTTTGGGTTGTTAGTAGTCTGTTATGAAAGCCACCGATGTCCTCCCACCCAGCTTTCTGCGTCTCCAGTGCAAGAAGCCATGGTGCCTCTCCCAGGCTGAGGGGTTCCATTGAAGCAGCCAAAAGCATGGGGTTTTGATGTTGCCTGGCATTGCTTTCCCCCTTTCTCAGGGGCAGTGGCTGGCTGCCAGTGCCTTTTCTCAGTGAGCATGACAGTTTCCTGATTTCACTGTGTTCTTGCTAGTATAAAAATATTCAATCTGCAATGGGGACAGCGAAGGTCACACGTGCCATTGATGAAGAGTATTAGCTACAGCATAATATTTCATGGTGTAGAGACGGGCATTCCTTTTCTTACTGCTCCTTGTAAATGTCTCCAGGTCCATTTCCTTGGTCTATAAACTTTTTTGTACAGCTCTTGTACAGCTGGATCTGGCTTCAGGGCTGGGATACAACAAGCATTTCTCCTGCTATACAGTGTGCTCTCATAGAAGAAACCTTTCTACTGTGCATGGACTTTTACAGAAGCCGCCTTCTGTGGCGTATGCTGTATGTACTGTTTTATCTCATCTCTGAGAGAAATACAACCTTTCTGATATGTGCTTATTAGCTTCATTACACAAATGATATTTCTTGTATGCACGAAAGATAAAACTTTGACAGCTGAGTCACAGAGAATGCACATACCATCCTATTCTTTTTGTGACAGCCAGCCCTTTGAGAAAACAATGCCTTTTGTGACAGGTTCTTGCAAACACTGGGACAGAGAAATCCTAACACATGCTTTATTCAGGCTAGCAGTTAACTTTGATAGGAAATAATTGGTCATTTCTCCTTTTCTGATGGAGCTGCAGTAAGCACACGCTCAGCACGGGAGAGGGGAGGGAAAATGCTATATGCTATGAATTAGTCTGGATCTGGTGCAAAATGGAACCTTGTCAGGGCTATGCAAAGTGGCACTTCATCTCCTTAAAATGGACTTTCTAACACTGATAGTCACCCTCACTAGAATGTCTGTCCCTTGGAACTGCTGAAGTCATACAAGGAAGCAGGGGAAAGAGTCAAGCCGAGCGATTCTTCTCAGTAAATTATTTTATAACAAATGAAGTTTGGAGAATAATGTACTTCCATACTCCCACTTCCCAGCAAGTACTCATGAGTCATGGGTAGAAATAAAAAACCAAGGAATTAAACCTAGGTTGGAAGGTTACTAGAGCAATTCCTAGCATTTATAAGCTACATAAGATAATGTCACAGGTTTCTGAAAGATTTTAGTCTCAGCAGGTGAAGAGTTACCAAAGCACAAGCCAGGAGTCCCTTCCATCATGTGCACTTAAAAACAATTTAAGAATCTGGCTATGAGGACACAAAAAAAGGCAGCTAATTGCAAGAAGTGTTGAGGTTACTTGGCATAGTGTTGGTTCAAAAGATTTCCTACGAAAGTCACCGTAAGGCTATTTCAACCCCTGTTCCAAAGGCTACTCAACACCTCCTTTTAAAACTACAATTGCAGATGACATGAAACCACTGTGCATTTCACCCAACTTTCTAGACACGTCACAGAACAATTATTAGCACCCAAATTGCAATGTGACCACAATTTCTTTCACTGGTTCTATTAATATACCTCATAAAAATTATCATCAGTCTTTACAGTTTGGTTTTCACTAGCACTACTTTAACTTCAATGACTGATTAACCTTTCTGGAGAAAAACAGCCCTCTGTAAAGATGTAACACTCTCACCCGAAAGTGAGATCAAACCCGTTCAGCACTCCCACTCACACTGCTCTTGGAAAGAACCAGGGAAGAGAGGAGAAAATATGTTTTAAAAACATGCCCAGGCATTTCTTAAACAAAGTAAGGTGACATAAAAAGCCAAATCGTTCAAAATACTTCACATATCACTTTTAATAACAGCTCTCTCCTTTGTGCGTGTTCTCCATTCAGATCTATTCTTTCCAGAGCAGGAGAGGAAACACTGGTCTTCTGTCTTGCTGGATGCCCACTCAGAAGTCCATGATGGGTTGGATATTAGGATCACTGTGACTGCATCCCAGAAAAAAGGGGTCCAGAGCAAAACGGAGAGAAGCAGGGCTGAGGCTGAAACAAAAACCAGGGCAGGCGTTCGAAGGCCCAGGTGGAGAAGGGAATTGGAGCAGAAGGCACACCATGGGGGAATGCCCCATCCTCCAGGGGACTTCTAGTAGGAAGAGCTGGGGAACGTTTCTCCTCATAAGGCACCACTTCTGCATTGCAAGCAGTTAGGCATGACAACACCACTAGGTACAGCTGCTTTGGGATCAGAGCACCAGCCTTACAAGTTAAAAAGTGATATCTCCTGTATTTTTGATAGGAAGCCAGGAAGCTGACTGGTTACACTTTCTGGGGTTCTTGCTGCCCTTTAGACCAAAGCCCTACACAAGGAGATGGATGCAGTGCATAGCATGATTTATTGCTGATATCGGCATATCAAAACTGCAATGGAATATTACAAAGCTAGCAGTCAGGGACTGCAGATACTGAGCAAAGTAGGTCAACAGGTAACACCTGGAATGGGATGTCAACCTTTCATATAAGCTCACCTTCAAAAGCACAGCACTCCCATTATCTTCCACATTATTGTATGGCAGCCAAAGCCAGCTTCATGTTCCCATCTCTAGCGTAAATGTCATTTCAGTTGTAAACACTCACTTAGGCCCCTTCTAGTCACCATGAGGCAAATTTCCTGGTCAGCCCATGGTACTGCACTGCTCTGACATGCACAACACCTTATGATGAAGGTGGCTCAAGCTTTCCATGTGCAGACCAGGCTCTCCAGGGCTGCATGAATCATGGTGCTGAGAAGTGGGGAAGCACTGCCCTCTCCTCTGCTGCCTGCAGCCAGCCTGCCTTTGCCCTGGAGGTCTTCCTTCTCCTCCTCCTCACATTCCTTCCCCTCCATTCACAACAGGCAGGACCAAAAGCCCTGGCTTTCCCCTCTAACTCTCACACAGCAGCACTGGGATGCCATGGTGCTGGACGCCAGGGACTAACCACTTAGTAGGGGTGGCACTCAGTTTTCCCAGCTCTAGGCCCACAAGAGTGTCTGAAGGGAATGATCTTAAGAGGAGGACTTGTAAAAAGCCTCTTCCATGTTTAAAATGAGGTATGGAGTGAAAATGTTAAATAATGCCATTTTGTATTCATACAGTGATGGGGAGGGAAGTCATATATAAAAAAAAAAAAATAATTTTACTGTTCCTTTCCAGATTTTTAGATAATTAAATCAGCAAGATACTTTAACTAGTCCCTGAAAATTAACTTGAGCATCAACTACCCAATATAAAGAAGCAAAGCAAGAGTCAGCAGTTCGGTATTGCTCAGCGTGCTTTTGCCGTTGCCCTGACAACGAGCCAGCTCTTGGCTCTTTGGCAGCTGCTGCGGATGCAACAACTTTTAGATTTGTCATTATAATGTTATTATTGTTATAAGACACACACAGAAATGCTAAAGGAACAGTTGTGTCAAATTTAGCCTATGCACCCAGGTAAGGAACACTTAAAAAGTCTGACTTTTAAATAGCTCCTAATGACTGGGAGACAGCCTAATTTTAGAGCACTGTCAATCAGCAAAACTGTCTGTAGGTGCTTTGATTCCTTGATGGTGAGAACCCTGTAACTACCTAGACAGTCAGATGTTGAAATGTGATCTCGCCATCTGGATTTCTGAGCCTGGGACATACCCTTCTCCTCTGAGGCTAATTTACCTTCCAAGGAGGTAGGTTGATTTTCATGCTAGTGATCCTAGTGGCTACATTTACTCGTTCTGCAGAGCTTAAAGAAATCTTTGCGATCTAATTTCTGGACCATAACAATCCAATCCCAAGAATCCAAAAGAGGAGATTTTTAAAACTGTGAGACTTGACCCAGAATGAAAACCTAGCTTTTGCCAAGGTACTAATATTCCTAAATTCAGTCTTCACCCTTTCCTTTCACCACCAAAAATCTTTCCCAATAAATTACAATTCTGCCCATCATCATCTTCTGGCCATCTAAGAAAACAGTTATTTTAAGGGTTTATCCCAAGTGGAGATGTTTCCGGCAATACACATAGTAATCTAAATGTAGTCTGAAAGCAGCCCAAAGCAATGCTGCCTGCTTTTCTTTGACTATCACCCAGCCCCCACTACTGTCTCCCCCCCGCATCCATGAGCAAGGGTGAGCCAGTAATCAAAATGCTTCTGGGACATGTTATGCTCCCAGCTGCTCTGTTGTAAACCTGGAGCCATTCCATCAATTTCCCATTTTAGATAATTCCACATTTATACCTCTGCATGAGAACAGGGTTTGGCTTTCTATGTGCTTCTATCCAGCTCTGTCCAAATATACTTGAAAACATAGTCCCTTCATCAGTCTAACACATTACCAGATATGGATTATAATGTGCCTTATAGACTTTTGGCCAGAAAAAGCAGACATGAATCAGCTGTGACAGCATGTCTTCTGCTAGCACGCGATCATCCACAGACCATCGGCACAGCCAGAGTACGGCTGCTGTTTACATCTTTACAGGTTTTGAAGTTTAGATGTCGTATGTATGGAGAAGGTTTTATTTCACTCTCATTGTCTCTTAAATAACCCAGTTACCAACACAGTCCGTGTTCATTAGCATGCAAGCAAACATATTGTCCTGTCATTCTTCTCACTACTATTTATATTCATTACATTATTAACAGCTGTACTGTTTATTAAATAGGAGCTTTCATGGATCATGCAGCAGAAAAGACAGATAAAGTGATCATTTAATTGTAACTTTTAAGCTCAATTGTTACACACTTGATTTAGAACCTAATGGGTTTATTAATACAGCAGAACAAACAAGACCAAAAATACACAGCCTTTTCAATTCAAAGTACACCTCACAAAAACTGTCCTTTGAAACATGCTCATCCAAACATATTATCCATCAAAACACTGTGGTATTGAAAGGCTCTTGGCCAAGTAACACAGAAAATGAAAAATAATCTTCTGGTAAATTCTAGTTAGGCAACCATTACAATGAGAGTACACTTCAGAGTTCAGTCTGCAATCTACCCCTCATATGAAGTAAATTATTTTGTAGGATCCTAAGATGAGTTACAGAAGGGGAAAAATATACTCAATAGCTATCCAAGTTGTTATATAGCCTCTCTAGTATCATCACTGTGCTCTGTAGACTGACAGACTGATTACAGCTTCTTTGCACCTTCTGTGCCAAACAGGTTTGGACACACAGGGTCCACACACTTGTGGTTCTTAGGGATGGTCCCTTACTCTTTCAGGCATGGTATCCCATCAGAAAGCCAAAAGGGGAAACCAGTCTCAAGGCAATAATTTCAAGGATCATCAGAATGATGTTAGGCTGAAGAGGAAGAAATGATCACATCTCTGTCCACATCTTAATGAAACCAATACATGATGCTACAAATTCTCATGCCTCTTTCTAAACTGATCATAGTCGAGAAGGCATGAGGCATCCAGTTACCCAGACAGAACTCCTCACTGGCTTCTAGGCAAGCAAAACTTGAGAATGAAATACTGGACAGCCATTATGTTAGACATATGTTTAAATTAAGTGCTACAAAAATGCTCCTTGATTGTAAAATGAAGTGATAGAATTACTCCTGTTGGCAGTCTATTTTTGGACTTGGTACAATACACCAAGAATGAACACATCAGACTTCCTCTAAAGCTTAATTTCCTAGTGCATTATAAAAGGACAGAAGATAGTATTGCCTGGTGATGTGTATATTCACTACCTTGATGAAGTACTAGTTACAGGTACTTTCCTACTCAAAGATAAAAACACTGTATGAGTTGAGGAACTATTTCCAGGCTCCTCACTGATCAAAGCTCACTGGTGAACAGACCTTGCCTCACCTGTCTAGATGATGGCGTAACCTGGGGATGAAGACTTTTTGTCTGTCCATGTGTACCACTGTCCCAGCACCTGGGCACCAGGCTGACCGCTTTTGTGCATCCCCAGCTAGCACAGCATGCTCCAGATCCTCTCCTGACAGATTACTATGAACACATCCAGCCTGTCCTGGGCTTTGTCCACTGGCATCCCATTGAAATGATGGTTAAATTAGAAATCTTGGTCCCCTCTGTAGAGATGATCAGTCATCTGCATTAGGCATCTCAAAGTTAGCTTGTAATGTGCAGTTGAATCTTTCTGTAAGCCAGTGTGCTCCCACAACTCAATGGCATTTCCTTCATAAGGATGAAGATGTGGCACATTTCTTCCACCTTTCATTCATGACCATGTACAGACAACAGCACAGACCTTCAAAAACAATTTGTTTAACAATTTGCTACCAAAGTACTATACAAAGAAGACAGTTGAAATGAACCAAGGAAAGCAGATGAATACTGTGGTAGTGAGGAATGGTGTAAGGACTTTGACAAACTAGGCTAATAAAAACAGATATACTTGGAAAAAGTAAGAGAGAAAACTCCAGGTTCAGATAGTTCAAATAAAGCTTCTTCTGAAGTGCAAACGACCAAATCTTTTGAGCACGCACTTCCTTTTAAGTTTATAACTTTAAGCATAACCTTAAAGTTAGACACAAATTTAATTGCTTCACTCAGACAGAACCCTGGAGAGCTGTTCACCCAAATGTGAAGTGTAAAACAGAGTTTAATAGACACATTTTCAGGCTCTCTTAATTGTCACTGCCATAATTCAGTTTTCCCTTAATAACATGCAATGACATTTTCACATCAACACTGCATCCTACAGCTTTCAAGAAAAGCACAGACTAGCAACAAAATACCTTAAAAATCCTGTTCAAAAAGCAAGGTGTAGTTTGGAGGACCAGTTGTTATGATTATTATCATTACCACCATGATAATTATAATTAGTTTTTATTAACTAGACAGAAGATATAATCAGAAAAAAAAACAAAACAAAACCAAAAACACTTTCAGAAATAAACCCTCCTTCCCTCATAGTATCATTTCCAATGCAAGGACAGAGACATTACAATCCATTACAGGAGAAACACTGGATGGTGACAGGACTGTCTTGGAGAAACCAAGGCCCCCTTCAAAGACAGCACAAAGTAAAATGCCAGGAGACAGAGAAGCCAGGCAGCATGCTACCCCTGTCTCTGGCTGTTGAAGAAGCTGCAACTTGCAGATAACACAAATACAGCAAGTGGGGTGTTCATCAGCTTTGCTTGGTGTTTGGGAGAAGCGGGAGTAAAAGCAAAGTCCCGACCTGCAGTACTTAGATGGATGACTGAATCACTGTTGTTTGTAACCAGGTATTGCCCTCCATCTCCCTGCGCCTCTCTTCCCCACAGTCAGCACCAAGCTCAGAGATGGGAGGCAACCCTGAGCACAGGGTGAGTGTTCTGGTTTCAGCTTGGATAGAGTTAATTTTCTTCTCAGTAGGTGGTGCAGTGCTGTGTTTTGGATTCAGTATGAGAATAATGTTGGTAACACACTGATGGTTTTAGTTGTTGCTAAGTAATGCTTATTCTAAGTCAAGGACTTCTCAGTTTATTAGGCCCTGCCAGGGAGAAGGCTGGAGGGCCACAGAAGCTGGGAGGGGACACAGCCAGGACAGGTGACCTGAACTGGCCAAAGGAATATTCCATACCATACAATGTCATGCTGAGTATATAAGCTGGGGGGAGTTGGCTCAGAGCCACCGATCGCTGCTTGGGGACTGGCTGGGCATTTGTCAGCAGGTGGAGAGCAATTGTATTGTGCATCATTTGGGTTTTTTTCCTTTTGGATTTTATTCCTCTCTCCCCCTCTCTGCTTTTCATGAAAATTGTTATTATTATTGTATTTTATTTCAAGTATTAATTTATTCTTATTTTAACCCATGAGTTTTACCTTTTTGCCGATTCTCCTTCCCATACTGCTGGGGCAGGGAGGAGTGTGAGTGGCTACATGGTACTTACATGGCTGGGGTTAAAGCATGACTGTGAGTGAGGGGGAGGTGCTGCAGTGGACATCCAGAGGCAATGTGCATGGAGCTGGGGGCTGCAGACCCCCAGCACATGCCAGAATGCAGTGTGCTGGGGCACCAACCACTTCACCCCTGGCCGGCACATCTCCCCAGTGCAGCACAGTCTCCCCACAGCCACACTAAGTGGGTCAGCACCAGAGAAGTCCCTCACTGGGCTGATTCTGTCCCCCTGCACCAACCAGTCCTACACACATAGGATTTTGCAGCTGCAGCTTTTAAGGACAGTGCAGATTGTGGCGTGCATGTTGGTTGTTATATTCAAGTCCTTGCTAAGCTCATTTATCACAGTTTATTGAATATTAGCCTGTTCTCTCTTTCTCCACTTTAGTCCCCAGAAGGCAGAATATAAGGAAAATACTAAGAATATGTGATATAGACAAACATATAATGTGCAAAAAAAGTCCCTCACACAAATTGATCCCGCTCTGTGTAGCGTCCCTCATTTATCCTTGTGCATTTGTGTGCTAGCAATAGTTAATACCCAGCCCATATTTCCCTTGTGTCCTAAATTTTTCTGTTCTTTTTTAGTTAGACATGCCAAGGTTCATAAAATTAGAGGTCCCCACAATTAACTGCTATAGGAGCAGAAACCTCTGCACTGCTTTGCTCCCTGCCCAACTCTCCCCATTGGAGCAATGATTACTAAGGTAAAGCAGAAGAGAGACTATAAATACTGCATGCGTGTGCGTGTACATCTATGTGCACACAAGGTAATAGGAACTGTGCTCAGCTTATTCTGTGGAGACAGACAGAGATAAATTCAAAACAGGACCTCAACAAAGTCATGCTTCGTAGTGAGTTCCAAACAGAACCCCAAGACCATTTGCTGCCTGGCACATCTATCATCAGCTCAGCCTTTTGGCCAGCACACTTCTTTGCTGTCCCTGGATGTGATGATTCCTGCTCTGCTTGGCATAACTTCTGTGAGATGCTCTCAGTTATCCCAGCTGATACAGCTGCGCCCTTCTTGGATCACTTTTGCCTGAAAATGCTAAGTGCATACATGGTTTCTTAGGTTTGGACAAAATCTCTTTGGGACTTCCTGGTACTCTGTCTTACGGAGGTTATGAACACCTATATGGTCTTTTCACTCAAGAGAGGAAACAGCTGCCCGAAAAAAACCAAAAAAACCAAAAAACCTCTCACACACAAAAGGACTGTAACCTCCAAGCTCAGAGACTGTTTCCTGCCTTTTTTGTGCATGCTTACTTTTGGATAACATATTTGTCACCACCAGCTCTAGTGTTCCCTAGGTAAGGGTAAAATAACCCACTTCTAGAGCCTGCACTGTTCTAGCTGCTTGAAGGAATAGGGACATGCACTGGGTAACTGCAGCCTTTACATATATGCACAGGAGTATGGTTAAACTGAATGATTTAAACATACGCTGGTGACTTTTTCAGAAGAAAAAACCCACTTCTCCAGCTCCACTGAAGTCAAGGGAGACACCAACTCGTCATTCCTCATGGGCATCCTAGGACATACCACATTATACATTTGCAAATTTCCACTGTTGTGCGATGACACTGAGCATCAGTTAAGGTTCTCTCCCTGGCTGATCCAGTCCTGCACAGGTGTAAGTTATTGTCATTCGAACAAAGTAGCCACAGGGATTATTTGGACATCAGGATGTTCAGGTTAAGCCACGGCCATATTCCTCTCATGCATGTGCTGTAGCACTTGGAAAGATTCTAGCCAGTCTGTACAGTCAAGTCTATGCCTTGCATGGTCTTTTGCAGAAAAGGTATTCAAACAAATCCCAAACTGACGTATTTGTACAACTCTCCCCAGTTGACAAGGATAAAATTTAATTTGCACTAATTAGTTTGAAGTAATGGGACCCTGAAATTAACTTCACACTGTAATTTAGAACCTGATAGTGTTTTGCGTCTAACCCACACATTAGATACTGAGAGCTAAATTCAGACTTCTCCTTTTAGACACCTAAGTGTAGCATTGCAGCACCTAAAATTTAGGCTTCTCACCCCACTAGGGTGATTCAGACTATCTAAATTAGATGCTTATGTGATCTTGGAAAAACAGTCAGGTGCTTCTAAAAGCCTTCAGAAGGCAGTTCAGCAAACCTAGATTGGTAATGCAAAGTCTGCACTTTCTTCTAAGATGGTTCAGTGGCCCCACAAGGTAAGCTTTGCAATTCAAAATGCTGACTTCTGAGTTCTCTTTTGGCCTTTTGCATGGAGAAAGCAGATATGCTTTATGAGTTAGATTATTAGACAGTTTAATTGCCAGAAAAGGCCACTGGGTCTGTCAGTCCCCCACAGCCTGATGACTCCAGGACTGCTACTGACACACATGTGTTTTTTTTTCTCCAAGCAGGGCATTGGATGCTCATCCTTTTGTTGCTAGTTGTAGGGGCTGCAATCCTATGTCATGCAGTCTGTAATCCAGGACATCCGGTGAACATCAGCCTTGGCTATACTGAATATTTGGGGTTGGCTGACCAGGGCATTGCGTCTGCAAGAGGCATTTCACCTGCTTTTTACACTTGCTGAGTGAAGGCCAAGTCCATGTTCACCAGCTACCCTGGACTCCCTTCCACTGAGTTCATGAAGCACACTTCCAGGAGTCTGCCAACACTGCTGAATCCTGGTGGATATACACCCTTTCCTTTCTGTCCCATCTTCAATTAATGTTCCTATTTTTTATACCAGCTTGAGGAAACTGGAATTATTTGGCTGTTATACTCAAAGCATAACATTTTAACCTAGTTTTGACTATCACCAGGCTCTGTCTGCTGCACAGATCCTCAGCTCTGGATTTCCCAGGGCCTCAGTAAGGCTATCCTACTCTTTTTATCAAGACTCACGCTTAGCTTTATAAACAAAATTCAGTCCCCTCAACTCCAGTGCTGCAAGTGCTTAACTAACATGAACGGAGATAAACACATGCTGAAACCCTTTGCTAAATTAGTGTCTCAGAGAGGAAGCAGATTAAGATTCATGTTCATTGATTGCATGTGATTTTAATCTATTGTAGGTTCTGCTGAACTTTCTCATTAGAAAGCACAGCAGGCCACTCACTTTGAGGAACACTGTTTATTTTATTTCATTATATCAGAATGCAGTTTTATTTTTTCAGTTAGTCCATGAAATTGAGCCTGAACCCTTATATGGACTCTATTCAGCTTTCTCCATCTATGACATCAGCAGCTTTCTATTTGCTTCAGGGGTAAATAAACCACTAAACTCCAACCTAGAGTGAAATTTTGGAAATTAGAAACCTTTCCAGGCCTTAGCTGAGCCAGTTTGTCTTCATGCTTGAAGCCCTTCAGTGGGAAGTGGTGCGCGATATCCTGAGCTGTCCAAGGTGTTTCAGGACTAGAGCACTGAGCGTAATTGCAATGGTTAAAATGCCTACTTAGCCAGTCCTAATTGAATATGCAAATTGCAAAACCTACATTAACATCTCAGAAATGTGTGATTCTGTACCCACTAGTGTTTATTTGCAGTTTGAACAGTTTGTTTCTGGAAGAAAAAGAGAGAGAAAAAAAAAGCTTTCAAGCTTGTCCATTAAATTATTCTACCAGCTGTCACCTTATTAAAAAGTCTGCAGTTATTAATAAAACTACTTTAAACCACTCACCAGAAATTGTAAATTTAAGAACAAGCTCCCTTCCTCCAAGGCTTCCTTGGAAAGGTTCTCAGATTCACTCACAACCTCCAATACGTATCTCTCATCCTGCCAATATTCCTGCATGCAGTACAGCAAACCCCAACAAGAATATGAACGCAGGTTTTAGATCTGAAGGTGAAGGAGAACAGTATGGATTTGTTCTATGATAAAACCTGCCAAAACATGGTACAGAAATTCTAACAAAAATTGAAGTTCTAAGTAAACATTTGTCATTTTGTGTATTTTTTAACAAATGGTGTAAATTAAGAAATATACCAGGAAGAAATAGAGCACATGTTCTATGGGACATGGGGGGAAATGGAAAAAAAAAATTAAAAAAAAAAAAAAAAGGAAAGTAAACTAGGCTGTGTAACTCTCTCTTGTGCACCACAGAGCAAAATATCAAGATTTATCTGAAAATGTAATTTTAGGTCAACAGGAGTCAAAGTCAAAATTTGTTACCAGTCTCCATCATTACAGTTCCTCAACTGAAGAAAGACACTTCTAATGGAAAAAAAAACAAATGACAGTAGATAGGCAAACAAAACTAAACTCAAAACAGATTATGATGCTAAAGTAATCTATTCTGCACCACGCAAATAAAGATGAATTGCAACATCAGGTTAATAAGTTGGTACAACTTAAGGTATTGGGCTGTTGTCAAAGCCCTGTTTGCTGGGTTTTGCTAATGCTGCACCTCTAGTTTATTGGGTTGCTATCTAGAGCTCATCCAACTGGATTTGGCACAGTTTATGTCCATTTGTTCTGAGCAGGAAACAAAAATGAAACTACTGCTGGATTTGAGCCATGGCTATCTCAAATGTGGGGCAAATGAGGTAAACACCAAACGGAGACCCAGAACACAAGTGCAAATGAAAGCCTGGAAACAGGGAAAGGACACAAGCTTTCCCTTTGTAGCACTGTTATCAGCAAGAAGAAGCAGGAAAAGCTGCTATGCACCTCCTATTTCTGAACTGGGAAAGCAGAATAGCTGCAATTATCTCCAGTTTAAAAAGCAAAAATAAATTCCTTGAAGGGAGAAAGACAGAAAGAAAGAAGAAGAGGAAACAGAGGGATTTAGCACAGGTTTTTAGACATGTCTCTGTGGGTTTTGCCTGTGAAGAGAAAAATTACTAACCTCATCCAAAATGAGCAGTTTGATCCCATCTGTGTGGAAATACAAGCAGTTAGTAGTTCAACGACCAGCGTGCAAACTAGTTAGACTTCCTGGCCGTATGTGTTTTCCACTAGACAGTGACAAATTTTTATTCGTTTTTTCTTCAGCATCTTGATCATTTCTTACTGAACTTATCACAGAGTTCAAATTGTATACAGTTGGTGCTGCATAGGATAAATATTACTTCCAATCTTGTAAAAGTTCACAGTACTCTTGTCCAGCTGATCAACTGTCTTGTCTGTGATGATGCTTCCATCACGTTCCATAAAGAAAAGTAACACCATCAGACTGGCATGAAAAAAGGGGTCTTCCACGTGAATAACCAAAAAGGAACAAAGACATTACATCCCACAAGGCATGTCTCTGTCTTTCCATTTTGGAACCACCCCCAGACTTGTCATCCATCTACTTGGATGCCCAAGAGAACCATCCCACCATCCTTCTTCCAGTCTTATGTCAGTTCAAATTCTTTGCTCTCTATTAAGCAAAACCAATTAATATCAAAACTCACATGCAGTGCTTGCAAACTGTAGCCCATCTAATCACTCCAATTTATTTCGGTGCTTTGAGAAACCATGAGCGTTCTTTGGTATCCTAATTTCAGTACACTTTCAAAAGGCCAAGTCTGCCCTTTTCTGAGATCCCTACTGACTGTCACTGGAACATGGACAGGCAGATGGAATAACACTCCTTTTCCTCACACTCAATTCTGAGAATGATAACATTTGCAGTAATTATTTAACAGTAACCACAAGGCTTGGAATATAAGGAAAATTAATAAGAATCTATATTTTTATAGTAATGATGATATGAAAAATGTCTCATTTGTAAGGTGACCAGCTTCTTCAGACTCTATGTCAACCAACAAGGCTTCATTCAGTGCTGTGGTCAGTCGTGGGGAATTTGAAGAAAACTCATTGTTTACATCTTTGGATGTTACAAATTCTTATCTTGATACACTGGAAATGTTTGAGATTAATTAACTCTACTTTCTTTACATGGTAATTCTGCTTGGTTTTTTTCCAACTACTTCCTTCGATTTTAAATAGTTTGTCTGATAAATGTGCAGAGTGATGTCTGACAACCATTAAGCACTAATCGCTCATTTGCAGCATAGATCAACAACATTCAAATTCAGTCAAATCAGAGGGAAAGGGTGAAAGAGCTGCCAAGAAAATGCAAAAATAAAAGAACAAAGAGAGAATAAATAAAATTAGATCACCAGTTCTGCAGAGAACCACGCTGTGAGATGCCTTCTCCACATGACGTTGTCATGGACCTGAGTAACCCAGCAGGCCTGACAGCCAGCCTCAGCCAGGACCCCCACCCACAGGCCCAGGAGCCCCATTTCATCTCAGCCTGGAGAAGTCAATGTCTGCCCCAGCAATGCCATAGGGGGTCCCCCAGGTGCTGCCTCCTGAGTGGACCTCAGCCCTATGTTGTGGTAGTTCATCTCCTGGGTGGATCCTTAGGACAGACATTGTAGCTTGTCCCCTGCTTCATCTCTGGCCCTGTCCCCTGGATGAGCTTTGGCCTCACATCACCATCTTGTCTCCAGCTCCGGCCCTGGCTCTGGCCCTGACCCCAACTCCTTACTGGACCCCCAGGATGGAACCTGGGCCCAGTTCCTCCCCTCACTGCACTGGACCCCACAGCCCCCCAGCTCTGCCTGCTGAGCTCAGACCCTGCAGGACAGTCCCCTTTGGTAAGGGCATGACTGGCACTGGGGTCACTTTGGCCCTTCAGGGGCAGCCAGCCTTTTCTGTGCCCAACAGACTCTTCTAGACTTGAATGTACTAACTCTGAGCTGCACATCTTCCTTGAACAGTTGAGATGATCCATTTAGAAACCATGACAAACTACTCTGTTTCTTTTTCCCATGTAGGCTTTTATAACATTTTGAAATACAGCAGCACCAGGAAATTTTCCTCACTTCCTTTAACGTTGTTCAGCATCTTGTTTGTAGCCACGGGCTACAAAGTTTGGGTAAAATGTGTGTAGTAGCTAATTCTTTCAAGTATGCAATGTATAGAGTTGAGGTTCATGCAAAACCTGTAACAATAACAAAAATCAAAACTTGAAAGAGGAGAAAGTTCCTCCAAAAAACTCTTTACAAAATAAGGGATTTGGGGAGTTCCTTCCAAAACCACCTACACCAAAATCTCCTGCATCTGCAGAACTTCCCAGAATAAATTTACCAGCTACCTCTCCTTGTTCTCCAGCCCACTTGCTTTTTCAGCCTCTCTTATTGTCTCCAGCACATTCGCATGCCCCTCTCCAGAACAGGCAGCTTGTAGGTCTTTACAGTCCACAGCCCGGAGTAAGGTGTTGATCACACAGCGAGTCCCAAAGCGGGGTGAGTTACCACGAAGGTGCAGATGGGAGACTCTTATGCCTTGCTTGTTACCCTGTAGTCCTTCCTTGTAGTCCCTGGTAAGAGCAGTATCTTGAAAAGCAAAACAACTTTGTTCACTGTTCTGTTTTCATCAGTCAGCTAGGTTGCATAGAGCCTATAGAGGTAAATGGAATATTTGGGCTGTTGTGACTTTAGACTAAAATGTTTCTGTAGCAAACCTGTATTTTTATTTTAATGTCACTACCAGCAAGACCTTGCACGGTAATTTCACAGTACTATTACAGGCAAACCCCAGAATATTACAATTAAAGCTATTGACCTACAAACTCTTAACAGAACACATAGCTTTACTCACGTGCACTACTACTTTACTAGAAGTTACGATTATAAAGAAATATGTGAATCAAAGAAAAGTATCAATTTTCCTGCTAATCTTTTTAGCAGCACAGAATCTGTCACTGTGAAACCTGAAATGATCAGGCTTTGAATAGAGTAATAGAGTGACTAGACTTTTTAATACATACAATCATTTTCAAAATGACAAATCTAAAATTAGGCTCTTAAGTTTGCATACAAGGGATTTTCAAAAATACTGGTGTAATTTAAGAATCTCACTAAATTCAAAAGACATTTCCTAATTAAGAAGTGCAGTTTGATTAGCTCTCATGACTTGCCAAAGTTATTAGAACATGTTACCAAACAGATATGACATCGACAATGTTTATCAATTTCATTTTTTTAAGGAAATTTTACTCTTCACTGTCTTCATGGCAACTATGAAACTAAAAAATCCCATTTATATCAAAGCTTAAATTCTACTAGGTATTAGAAATCTAATAGAACAGATACAAGACAAAGAACATTCAAAACTTACAATTTTGAAGTATGATTAAAAACCTAACTGTATATATTAAAACTGATTCTTCAAAAGTATACGTACAGGCATGGAGTTTCTACCAAATGCCTGACATCAGGTGGTGGAAGAACAGTTTGGTAAAATGTTTTCCATTGTTCTAGGCACATGCTCTCTGTGCTGACCCAAGACTAAGTCAGCCTAAATAAAAATATATCCGGTATCAAAACAAGCTCCAACACCATATGTTTTTGTGCATGTAGGTTGTCATAAAAACTATTTCCATTAATTGAAATAGCAGATATCCCGTATAATCAGATATCTTCAAAGGATGAACTAGATTCAGTGCTAATCATATCACTCTCATTAGCTGCTGTGAGCAGCAATGCACTCCCTGTGATCCAGGAAATCTTGTTCTCCAAAAATGCATGCTGACATGGCAGGTATTGAGTCCATGCAGATCCAAATCTTACCTGCTTCTGAAGAACTATGTATATAGAATACTCCATGCTGGGACCACCCAGCTGGGATTCAGCTATTTCATGACACATCCAATCTGTGCTGATAAAAGAAACAGTTCTAATTTAAGATGCTTACACAAGGATGGATAGAAAATAGACTGTAGAGAAGCTACAGTATATCTTTGATAGCCTTTAGGTGGTTTCTTCATGAGGGAACTCCTTTCTTTTCACAAAAACAGTAAAGAAAATATGCAGTCTTTGTAATCACAAACACCTTATCAGAGCAGACATATTTGCATTCTGGTAGAAAATATAAACAGTGAGTAATTTCTGGGACTGGTGGGCTCAGTTCTTCACTGTTGTCAGATTGAATTAGCCTCAAAGGATCTACTTGAATAAATATACCTCAAAGGTAACCACAGGCTTCTCAGTGTATTTGTACAGTGGATAAAGACCTTAATTTTTAATTTTTTTTCTGTATATGTCATCCTATTTCTTTCATCTACACACACCTAACATTTTCCTGATTCCCAGTGGAACATACTGCAAAAATGTCTTTTAAGCCCACTTTACTGCCTCTAAAGACCGATCAGCTGGGGAAGTCCTCAAATACATTCATGTTTGAAAATTGCGTATTAAAAACAAAGCGTATCACTATAGAACAACTTGTCAGTATTTTCTCCTCGATGTAACTTTTCACAGGGAAAATTCTCAAACGTTTCCTTGACTGTCTCAAACAAGAGTGCCCTGCCTTGTTCTGTGGCTAAGCCTGGCTAACTTCTGTAAGAGAATATCATCTAACTCATCTAATGTTTAGATGTTAGGCTACTTGTTCACATTCCCTCCAAAGTCAACAGCAAGCTATGTGCTGCCAGAAGGCGACTCAACCCATCCTTAAACAAGCATATCGGACAGACTGGCTGAGCTGCCACCTGCAGCTGCCTCTGTGGGTAACCTAGGCAGTGGGACTCCACCAGGCACTTGTGGTGTGAAACATCCATCTTACCTAGGTCTCCGGTGCCAGCTGAGATTGCCTGTCATGTCCTGCTTGAATGTTGCTCCAGAAGGTCCCTGGCTGTCCTACAGCTCCCATGTCTTTACTGCCAGCCTCATATGGATGCCTCAGACATCCTTTGGTGTCTCAAACCTCATTACATGCCTATACCTTTGCAACTGAATCACCCTCTGCTTAGATGCTGTATGTTTAAAGTTTAGCATAATCTATAACATGGGGATACATGAAAATTATATCCACTCTGCATCATTCCTGTTGATAGAATTACCAGGACACATTTTGTTTTAAATAGAGGTTGTCATAATATTCTAGTCAGCACTACAGCTGAGCATGCAAAATACACTTAGCAAATAGATCTTGGGGTTTCTGTCCTCTATCCTCTCTTCACTCCCAGTCTCTAGGCAACCTCATAAGCAAACTCTCAGCCGGGCTGTCTCCTTCGTTTCTTCCAGCAGCAATTCTCCTGTTTTAAACTTCTTGCCATTAGAAGCAGTGGTAGTGGTACCATCGTGGTCATGACTGACATCATCACTGCTTTTGTAGTTATTGCAATAAGGTCATCATTGTTGTCGTCACAGCTTATCTGTCCTAATGCCTCGAAGCTTCAGTTCAAAACAGTAATCTTGTCCTACTAGTTTCAAGAAACAGTAACTTCTCCTGGAAAGCCCAAAATCTAAACAGGAGACAGCTAAGGAGGCAGAAATTAAGAGAAAAAAAAACATAATTTGAATGCAGACATCTATCTTCATAAGAACTGTCTTCATCATAATTTTCATTGAGGCAATTTTTTTTGAAATTTTAACAAGGCTGTAAATGGCATTAACTGTGCTAATATCTGTCCTCCAGCATACACCCTTACAGTCAGAGCCCCTGCATGTGATTTCCAGCAGCAGGGAGGACTCTACTGCTAAACCTACCAGGCAGCTCTGGATCTGCCTGCCCCTAGTGTATCCCAGTTTAAGGTCAATCTGTGACAGATTCTTTAAAAAATGAACAAATAAACTGTCCTGGTTTCAGCTGGGATAGAGTTAACTTTTTTCTTAGTAGCTGGTGCAGTGCTGTGTTTGGGCTCTGATGTGAGAACAACGTTGACAACACACGGATGTTTTTAGTTGTTGCAAGGTAAGGTTTACACTAAGCCCAGGACTTTTCAGTTTCCTGGGCCCTGCCAGCCAGAGGGCTGCAGGGGCACGGGAAACGGAGGGGACACAGCCAGGGCAGGTGACCCCAACTGGCCAAATGGATATTCCATGCTATGTGATGTCATGCTGAGTATATAAGCTGGGTGAAGAAGAAGGAAGGGGGAGTGGGGGATATTTGACATTATGATATTTGTCTTCCTGAGTAACCATTATGCGTGATGAATCCCGGTTTCTCTGGCGATGCCTGCCCATGGAAAGCAGTGAATGAATTCCTTGCTTTGCTTTGCTTGCATGTGTGGCTTTTGCTTTAACTATTAAATAGTTCTTATCTCAACCCCTGAGTTTTACATTCCTTTCTGATTCTTCTCCCCATCTCTCTGGATGAGGGGGAGTGAGTGAGCAGCTGCATGGCGCTCGGTGGCTGGCCGGGGTTAAACCATGACACAAACAAAACTCTACATGTATCTTGAGAAATTCTTTACCCGTGGCAGGATTTAATAAAGTTGACAAGATAAAAAAATTGATCAGCATGAAAAGATGGTAATAAGGTAATATAGACATAAGCGTATCTTTCACCTCAGTATTTTTAATTTGGTGGCTTAATTTAATATTTTAGGAAACTAATTTTATGTTCTTTGCTTCTGTTTTGTGGATCCATCAGCTTGTTTTAATCATTGTGTTTGACTTTCCATTTTCCATTAATTTCTGTCAAACTGCTCTAAGATTTCAATAATCTAATCTGCTTGGGTTTTTTTCCTTGTTGATTTATAATTTCAATTTAAAATTTGGTTTGGCATTTGATAATTTAATCTGGTTCTTAAATAAGTAATGTATGGTACTGGAGTCAGGCCTCTGCAACAAAAGACAATAACCTTCCTCTCTTTTCAGAAATCATCTCTCAACCTTCACAAAGGTATTATAAAAATGAATAGGCTGAAGCTAACTTCTTTCTTCTGAAATGAGCTCTCTGAACATCCATGCAGGGAAGGAGAGCTCCTCCTGACACACTGCTGACTCCTGCAAGGATTACAGCAGTACTTCACAGTGGATCTTAGAGTCACAAGTCTTCAGCATCCTTATATACAGTTGTTATCTTACTCCATGTTTTACCTGACATAAGTGAACACATGAAAACATCACTTAAAAGCAAAACAGAATCCCTACGTCAGCTGATGTCAAATAATTAAAATGGAGACAAATATACAAATGATCTAAAAATGAAGGTTCATAGAGATGCTATGACAAAGCAAGAAGCAAAAGGTGAACAGGAAAGTTTTGATTTGCCACAATTAAAATTGACTGGACCATTGAAAGAAGACCTAATCTACTAAGTTTGTTCATATTTACCTCCATGGGATACTTCAGCAAGATATATATTGTTGTAATGACTTGTCATGGTTTAACCCTGGCCAGCAACAAGCACCACACAGTCACTTGCTCACCCCCCCTCACCCAGAGAGATGGGAAGGAGAATTGGAAAGGAATGTAAAACTCAAGGGTTGGGATAAGAAGAGTTTAATAGTTAAAGCAAAAGCCACACATGCAAGCAAAGCAAAGCAAGGAATTCATTCACTGCTTTCCATGGTCAGGCGTCCCCAGGGAAACCAGGCTCCATCACTCATAATGGTTACTCAGGAAGACAAATATCATAATGTCAAATATCCCCCACCCCCCCTTCCTTCTCCTTCCTCCAGTTTATATACTCAGCATGACATCACATGGCATGGAATATCCCTTTGGCCAGTTGGGGTCACCTGCCCTGGCTGTGTCCCCTCCGTTTCCCGTGCCCCTGCAGCCCTCTGGCTGGCAGGGCCCAGGAAACTGAAAAGTCCTGGGCTTAGTGTAAACCTTACCTTGCAACAACTAAAAACATCCGTGTGTTGTCAACGTTGTTCTCACATCAGAGCCCAAACACAGCACTGCACCAGCTACTAAGAAAAAAGTTAACTCTATCCCAGCTGAAACCAGGACATTACTGAATATATCAGTCTTGCTGAGGCTCAGTATTCAGTGAATGTAATATTAGAAGAGAGCAGGAAAAGGAGCACTTTCCACAAGAGTTTGGTCAGGACAGGGAGTTGAAGTGTAAGAGCCTTATTGTATACCATCTCACCTATTAGCAGACAACTGTGGACCTCTAGTTTTAAGTCAGGGCAAAATCATTGAGTTAAAACCAGACTTAATTTCTTGGAAAAGCTGTGCAGGACATTTTGACATGCGCTATAACATTATGGGAAAACTGAGCAACAACACAGAGGGAATTAGTGACCAAGAAACAATGATTCAGAGCAGCGTGAGATGATTTAGGCATCCAGTGAACTTCAGTGGTAGCTAAGATAATTTAGCCTGCATAAAAAATTTCAGAGAGTTCAATGTTCTACATCACAACAGTACAACCTGCAGTGGTTTAATTTCTGTTAAATCATAGGAAATTCTATATCGGGAAAATGTCAGTATTTTTACTAAACTGTTAATCGTTTCAATTGCAATGACTTGGCCCATCAAGGATCCCTAGTCATCTTCCCTCGCTCACTTCTCATGCCTGCTTCCAGTCCAGTTACGCTTGCCTAGCCAGCATCTGTGGCTGATGAGTCTCAGTATCATCCACCAGGCTCCTCCAATTTCTGTTGTTCTTCCCACTGCATATTAATCAGTTTTCAGAAGTGGAAAATATGTTCTAGGTTCTAGATTCAGCAGCAGAGCCAACGAGAACATGTCCTTTCTCTCCCCAAAGAAGCATGGACCCCGAGTAGCCTGCAGGTGTCTGAAGTTGTACTTACAGGAAAGATCCTGCTTAGCCTAGCTCTCAGCTGGAACAAGCTCATGGTTGTGAAATTGCAAAAGGATACCTCTTGCTAAAATCCATGTTTGACACCATCTCCCACAGCATTCCCTTTGAGAAACTGGCTGCTCATGGCTTGTGCAGGTGTACTCTATGTTGGGTAAAAAGCTGGGTGGACGGCTGAGCCCAAAGAACAGCAGTAAATGGAGTTACACCCAGGTGGCAGTCAGTCACAGGTGCTGCTCCCCAGGGTCAGTATTGGGGCCAGTTCTGTTTAGTATATTTATTGATGATCTGGACTAGGAGATTGAATGTACCCTCACTAAGTTTGCAGACGACACCAAGCTGGGTGGGAGTGTTGGTCTGCTTGAGGGCAGGAAGGCTCTGCAGAGGGATCTGGACAGGCCGGACGGATGGGCCAAGGCCAGTTGTATGAGGTTCAACAAGGAGAAGTGCTGGGTCCTGCACCTGGGTCACAACAACCCCATGAAATGCTGCAGGCTGGGGCAGAGGGGCTGGGAAGCTGCTGGTGGGAAAGGCCCTGGGGGTGCTGGCTGACAGCCGGCTGAACATGAGCCAGCAGTGTGCCCAGGTGGCCGAGAAGGCCAACAGCATCCTGGCTTGTATCAGAAACAGGGTGGCCAGCAGGACTAGGGAAGTGATCGTCCCCCTGTACTGGGCATGGGTGAGGCCGCACCTCCAAAACTGTGTTCAGTGTTGGGCCCCTCACTGCAAGAGGGATGTAGAGGTGCTGGAGCGTGTCCAGAGAAGGGCAGCAAAACTGGTGAAGGGTCTGGAGCACCAGGCTTATAAGAAGTGGTTGAGGGAACTGGGGCTGTTTAGTCCAGAGAAGGGGAGGCTGAGGGGGGATGTTGTTGCTCTCTACAGCTACCTGGCAGGAGGCTGTAGGCAGGTGGATGTTGGTCTCTTCTCCCAGATAACTAGCAACAGGACAAGAGGAAAAAGCTTCAAATTATACCAGAGGAGGTTTAGATTGGATATTAGAGAAAATTTCTTCACTGAAAGAGTGGTCAAGCATTGGAAGAGGCTGTCCAGGGAGGTGGTGGAATCACTATCCCTGGAGGTATTTAAAAATGCATAGATGCGATGCTTAGGGACATGGTTTAGTGGTGGACTTGGCAGTCCTGGGTTGATGACCTCAAAGGTCTTTTCTAACCTAAATGATCATATGATTCTATGTTTAAGTTCCAAGCACATCAGGTGAAGATTTATCTCAAGAAAAGATTATTAAATATTCCACTGGAGAGAAAATCACATTTTTTCCATCAACGTTTTATTGAAAACAAACAAAATATTTGAGTAAAGGTTTCCTCTGTCCTTCAGAAATATCCATCTAAGCATATTTCTTGTCTGGAGAAGTTTCATCCAAGTGAAATTCAGGTTCAGTACACAGATAAGAAATAAATACATGCTCTTATGTGGGAAGTATTAAACAACCTGAATAACATTGAATGGTTTCTCCTCCACTAATAACATCAATTTACTTTCTTTCAGTTGTATGAAGAACTATACTATACCCAGCAATTTCCCAGTGATATCAGGCTTTTATGAAAACCATGTTCTTTATTTTTTTCAAACAAATAGCCAAGGAACAACTGTGAATATTTCATTCACTTACAAAAAAAGAAAGAGGGTCTGTCTCCATAAATCACCTGGCCATATTAAGTTTGTGAACCAGTATTGTTCTGTATACAGTGCCACAATTCCTACTACATCTGCATAGGACAGTCATTACGTGATACTTTATAATCATTTAAATGAGAAGAGATATATGGATTAACAACCAATGTGTGTTAAGATTAACAGTTTGTTGACTCCTATAATTAAGGTACTTTCTGTTGAAGTACTGAAAAGTGCATATGCAACACAAATGGTCTTGGAAGTAACAGCACCTTTTACAAACTTGGTGAGATTAAATTGCAATACAAATTGGCTAATAAAGAGCTTAATTAGTAATTCTTTAAACTCCAACACGTAATAGAAAAAAAAAAAAAGAACAAAAGTGACTGCTACCTAGCTCTTCTGTGAAAACCAAAATCAACACTATATAAATAAATACAAAACCAAATCACTGTAGAAAAGCAAGTATGCCTTGAGATGCAAAAAGTACGTCTACTGCAAATTCACAGATACCTATGCAGTTTAATCAAAGGTAAAAATACCAATGCCATAAACTGAAATAAAACACAATTCGCAAGAATATATGCTATTCACAGCCTAAGAGATATATTAGTACAGTTTCTCAATATTTGATATTCAACATGACCTCAGTAGCAACACATGGTCTATTTTTCTAAGGCATCATTAGATAGATAGATACTTTTCAAGAATCCTGGCCCCTCTCTTTGGGAGTATAATTCCCATAATTCATAATTAAATGAACAACAGTACCCAACAAGTACTTAAATTCAGTGTTTGGATCCTTTTAGAAATACCTTTATGGACTAAAGTAAACCACTCAGAACATAAAGCAGTATTTACATTTCAGAGGAATGGAGGGAAGTGTAAAATAAGTGCTCAGACCCTAGTCTCAACCAATGTAAACATATGCAGCATTTAAACAGCCACTCAATTCTAAGGAACTATAAACAAATAATTTTATGGTTGGTTTGGCTACTGTCCTTCAAGGGGAACCCAAGACAGCTGTGCAGCTACTCGCCCCCTTTCACGACTCCATCATGAAGTCCATTCAGCCTCTCTTGGCTCCCCAAGCAAAACATAGTCAATGATTTTTGAGATTGCATCCCTGCTCTCCCCACAGGAAAAGTCAAGGGCAGGGGGATCTCTCCACCCATCAATAGTGGTCTCAGCCCACCAGCAGCTCAGTCCCTATTTCATTCTCCAGTGATGTCACTCCTCAGTTTTCAACTTGCTGGTGTACATAAATGCTTGCTACTAAAAAAATAAATATTTCATTCTTCAGTTCCCTCTTCAACCACGGAAGTTAAAAAAAGGAGGGAAAATCAGGTTGCGTCTTTGCTTTCAAGATGTATGCAAACCCAAACATCCAATAGGGGGTGTTACCATACATAAATAATGGGCATGAAACACTATAAATGGGGCTGGAGAGCATAAACACAATTTGTTTGCATTCTCAGACATCCTCTCCTGAAGGCTTTTCATGTTTAGATGCTACAAATGCCATCTAATGCCACCATTCCCACAGGCACATTTGTTCCTTCTACTGGCCAGTCCAATCAATGTGAGATTCACCCATAGGGCCACAGACTGGGAGATGCCCAGTCACGTAACAGGAGACCGTATCTGCCACAGGAGCAGGGGAGGCCACAGGGTTTGGCTGCCAGAGGGGAGCATAGGGATGTATGGAGCACAGTGCCACAGCTTGCTCCTGCCCTTGTGCACCACAGGCCGTCAGGGAACAGACTACAGAGCTGTCAGTCAAGAGAGTGTGGAGAGGAGCCCTGGGGGAAGGAAAGGTAGCAGCGGCACTAATGTGTGAGACATGGCATGGCAGTAGGCAAGTGTGAGGAGACAGGTGCTAAAGGATCTTGCACTCACCACAGGAGACTTAACAGGCCTGTTTGACATCTGCACAGTACAGAGGAACAGCAGAAGGTGCAACAAATCCATCTGGGAGCCTTCATGCAGTAGGAAGATACAGATCAGGCAAAAAGCACCAGAGAAAGGACCAATTCCTTGAATTCCAACAGACTGAGAATCTACACCTTTCACCACATCAACAGGACAAAACAGGAGTGGAGTGAGAGTTGTGCCCAGCTGTCTGCTCCACACACCTCCCACCACCAGGCACCACATGCAGTTGTTGGTAGGTAGCAAAGGCTACTGCTACCACGCGTGGCAGTAATCGCCACTAATCTGCAGTGCACTACAGTTTCTGCACAGCTGTATTTCTGACTGGTTCGAGTAGGCAAAGAAAAGCTCTGCTTTCTTCTGTCTCACAGGGGCCTACAAAGAGATCATAAACATTCCAAAACAAATTCTAGGATGTCTCCATTCATCCTACGTGCCCCTTCAGAGCTTCTCACAAATCTATGCACTGACTGGTGGCTTCTAACCATTGCTAACTATCCCGTAAGTATTTAATAGTATTCCCCCAAACTGTTCAGCAAGAAGTTGAGTTGTTACAGGGTTCCATGTCCCTTTGCTTTGCCTTCCTATTTGACACAATCCAAAAAGTATTGGATTATGGATATAGCTTCTATTTACACATAGCAATGCTGCGTCTGTTCTGGAATCATCACGTTATTTCCAAAACGAAGAGTTCATTACAGGTATTTCTACAGACGATGCCTGTTGTTGACACTCACAAGTATCCCTATGGAATTGTGTACATCCATAGGTGAGTGTTAGTTGCAAAAGCATTTTAATGATGATGCTCCCAAGCCTGATGAAAAAATGCAAGAACATCTTATGTTTAGAGGAAGGCACCTCTGAATTACCCATTTATGGAAAGAGCAGTCCTCTTGCAGAGATACTGAAGTGTAACTACTTCTGAAATGTGTAATAATTATTTTTCTAGAAATGCCCACTATCATGATCCATGGCAATTAAAATAAAACTAAGCTCTACAGGCCCAAGCCATCACCCCCTGTTAAGTAACTGTGAAAGGAAGAACATTTTTAGCATATTAAGAATTCTTAAAGTTCTAGTATCTCTTATAGCTGACAGAAAAAGCAAGTTATGGAAAAATATAAGATGTCCTTCTAAGTGAGCATGTGGAATTTCTTTAGAAGACTGTGTTTCTTTATGCTTGAGAGAAGATTTTTTGATTACAATAGTATTAAATAGTAAGGATCAGAAAGAATTGAGAAATCATTTAAAAAACTCATTTATTTTCAGTTGACCACAGGAAAGGAAAAATCATTTTGGCTTGGAGGGGAAGAGAAAACTTGAAGAAAGAAATAAAACTAGAAAACAGGAAAACATCATGTCACCAAAGATAAAAGTTTCTGACATCTCATTTATCTTGATAACATGATAAAGGAATATAACGGATATTTATTTCCAAATTTAATTCATACATATTTGTTGATAAGGATGTGATCTTTTGACTTTTTCATAACATACTGGAGATAAACATCCTTAAAACAAACCCTCCAGCACTTTCAGAAGCTAGCCTTCCATCTATAATTAAGAGTGTTTTCTTCTTAGAGTTTCGACCTATCTTCTATATGGATTTCAACAATACTGTTTATTATCCTCTTTATTATGTCGAATATGTCAGACAGTCTGTCATAAACACAGCTTAAAATGCATTAATTGGGAAAAGAAAGTCACTAGCTTTATCAAGCAATAACTCCCCAGTCACAGCCTGATCTGAGCATGTATTATTTCATCATGCAATCCAAAACAACAAGATTGGCAAGGAGAAACATAAAAACTCATCAAATATTGCCAGAAACAACAGATATGATAAAACAGTACACATTAGCATTTAAAGCCTGCCAAAGACTTAAATGAGTGAGAACTGGTGAGGTTGCCAACTAAAGGTAAGATGGATATGAGAATTGCTCACCTGAATGCTACTTTTTTTTTTCTGGTGGAGCAGAAGATAAGGGGAGATGGCTCATTAAGTCAATGTGTGATTTTGAATAAACTAAGTTTCTTAAGAGTGGACTCAAAGTTCACTTTTGGGCCTTATGGTGAATCCCACTTTCTAACTTTTCCACATGAAGCAGAACAAATCAAACTCATTCCCTAGAGATATATGTCCTTCTTCTCTTGGTAACTGCCACAGTCCCTCTTTCTGTCACTCCTTGGTTCTTGTATGACACCCCTCTAGCATGGGGTTGCAAGAAGTGTGGGTGGTAGAAGTACAAGCCACAGTTCAAGATGTGGTCAGTTAGTTTTGCCTGTCGTGAACATCTGTTAGCAGCTAATAGATTAACAGCGCAGAAATGCTGAATCGTGCCACACTAGTGCAATAGTTTGGGTCTCTCTCAGACACAGTGAAACTTATTTTCACCAAAGTTACAGAATTTTAGTTATCTTAACGACTTGGAGGTTAATAGACCCAACAGATCTAAAAGGTATGAGAGAGTTTGACTGACAGCTGGGTAATACCAGACTCATTTTATTTTGGAAACCAGGCTAAGAAAAATAAATGTGACTTGCTTCTGGTGGAATATATCACTGGAATTCTGATATCTGATTTGTAGTTTTGACATAAATTGGTAAAAATTATTGGTGATCTTTAATACCCTGTCCCAACAGGTGTTCTCTTCAGCTGGCAATGCTCTAACGCACAGATTTAGGTATGATCTATTGAGTTCATACTGGCTGCTGAATTTTGTCTACTTCAGCAAAATTCATTACTAATGTCTACTTATGCATTTGTTGCACACAGGATGTTGTTATACTCCAAAGCTTTATTAGCCAAGCTCATAGCTGATGGCACATATCGCTTCCCACAAAGGCTCACCGTAACAGCACTACCTGGGTTTGCAGGGCCCCGGAGGCTTACACCATAAGGACAACAGCACAAGACCTGCAAGGGAAAGGCTACTGCCACCAAGGCCCTGGAAAAAGCTGCCAGAGAAGCAGAGCTGAAAGGGTACAGAGCTACAAGCAGAGGGAAGGCTGCAAGATTGCTAGTGGAATGCCTTTAGTACTGCAGCGGTTAATTCATCCAAGGAGCTGTGCAACACATTGAGCTGTTAACATTCAACTTGCCATTTGTGGAGGTTGCTTGGAGCACTTCAGAGTATGAAAGTCAGTAAACAAAACCAAGCTATTAATGCATTCTGCAGCATTGTCTGCTCCCCAGCAGCACGAACCAGTGTCAGGAAAGATAGGCAGTGCACTCACAGCTGTAAGAGCTTAAAAACACAGAACTTTCTCCTTCCTTGAGCACTGATTTCAAGGCACCAAACTCCAAGTATCTCAGAGTGTGAGTGCCTTGATAGCACCTATAGCTATAGTCAGCTCTATACAATGCCTCTGCAGGCTCACACCTTCTCTCAGCCCCTCCAGTTTTAGCTGTACCCTTGTGATGTAGTCACAGTTGTGGGGCAGCATCTAGCTCAGTGTCTGATTGCCAGGTGGCAACAAAGCCCTTTATACATGAGCCATGAAAAAATATATATTGTCACTTACAAGAGGAACAGACTCAGGGAAAAAAAAAAATCTGCTTTTTCTCACAAATGAACCATCCCACCACTCCACTATTCATGAATGTGAACAGGAGATGCGGCCTGCTGAAGGCACTGCTTGACTGGAGATGTGAGAGCATACGTGTACGATGAACACATGACACAATAGCAAGTCTGGTGTCAAAAGTCTGCATTTATCATCTCACTTCTCAGATGTATAGGGCTTGGTGAGTTTAAGCCCAAGACATGCTGTGGCAAAATCATTAACATGCATGTAATGTGAAACCAAGTCTCCAGCTCATTTACCCCAGGTGGATTTATTCTGTCCAGTGCAGTTGAAGACCTGGTCATGTTGCAGAATAAATGAGAGCAGATGACTTCAGGTTGTCAGTCAAAGGGACTCCTCAGCTTAGTTTGGTCACCTGCTAGGACATATGCTGTTTGGTCTCCCAGCTATACAAGAGCAGGCAGTTCTCTGGTGCAAACATCTCCTTTTTCTATGTAGGTTACACAACTGCCATGCCCAGAACATGTCCCCAGAGCCTCTATAGCTGAAATCTGGGTAATTGTAGGGCAGGACACAACCAGAGTCTCCACTCAGACTAGAAATTTCAGGTGGTTCCAGTGAAGGGCTAGGCTACTAATGTGCCTCCTTATGAAATGCACCTGCATTTGCGTTCCAATTAAGCTAGTACTTTCCTCCATCCTGTCAATAGGACACCTGCAATATTTCACTTATGTCAAGGAAAATATCTGGAAATGCTAACAACCTTGAATGATAACTTTCTAATGAGAAAAGATCCTTATGCAGGATAAGGGGGTCATTTTAGATGAACAGGAGTATGAAATTCCTGGCAGACTGATTAACTGAAGGAAAGCTAGAGAAGGAAAGCAGAAATCTTTAGCAATTTGACAACCAGAAAATTTTTAGAGGAGTGCATTTTTTATATCTGAAGCCGAATTAAAAACAGACAAATCCTGCATGCCTTTTCCACTGGGTAACTTTTCTGTCTCCATTACCCACAGTTTCCACTGTGCGAGACATCTGGTAGACACCACACACTTTCCCACCATGTCACCTGGATCTACAAGCCATGCAGTTCCCTGATCCCTCTCCCACTCAGGCTCCCTATATCCTGATCTGTGACCCACAGATCACTTGTCCCCAGCACAAAGGCCATGAAGCAAGAGAAAAACTAGAGAACTGCATGCAGCTGTGGTGCTTGTGCCTCTCACAGTGTCCCTTTCCCAAGGCACCCTAGACAGAAGATGACCTCTTGCTGTGGTCTGGTGCAGCAGTTTCTTGCCTGCAGTGTGATCCTGCAAAGCCTGTGGGCATGCTTCCTTCCCTGACATTGGGCAGGCAGGAGGCTGTGAGCCTGGCTCAAGCTCTTTAGATCACTGGCTTATGGTAATATTTCTTATGGAATCCTATGAAGGAAGGCAAAGCAACTGTCCCAGCCAATGAACCCTGCAATCCTTCACAGTCCTCCACATAACATCCAAAAGGGACCCAGTTCTCAGTCCCACCTTGAACCAGGTGTTGGGCAGGCTCTTATTTCTAACAGAAAATGGTTGTATGCCAGTGGGACCAGACAGAGAGGTATTGCTGTCAGTCCTGTCCCCTGAAGTGCAGACTGACGTTGCCTCACTCCTGATTCCTCCACACATTGACAATACGATGCGCTATCCTGGAACACAGTTGCCTTGGAAGAAAAAATGCTGTAAAAGATGAATTTCAGCTAAAATTCTTAAAAAGCAGCTGGAAACAGCTGTTGTGATCCTTTTGGAAGCATCTTGGTCTCACTCTGTAGAAATCAGAGCTAGTTCCCAAGCTATCCATCAAGAAGCAGTTTTTTCCAGTTCTATCCCTCTCACTATTGTTTCCTTCCACAGCAGCAGAGCTGTCTGTGTTTTGTTCAACACACAACTCTTTTCTCTACTTCTTGCTGCCCCCTGCTTGGGCATGGACCTCAAGTCCTCATCTGATCTGCAGCAGGCAGTCCTTGCTGGGTTCCTGGCCCCACACCTCAGCTGGCAATCATGCTCTCCTTTTCCACCCTTCCACTCAGGTGAGAGCGGTTTGGCAGGAGGATGCTCCTGAGACACTGCAGAAACTCAGGTCCAGCTGTGTCATGAAGGGGAGCAAGCATGCTATTCCAGCTAATAGAAACGGGCTGGGGGTCTACGGCCCTCAGTCCTCCACTTCTTCTGGTGTTTTGTGCTTGAGAAGATAGACTGTCTTGCTTCCCGTGGCCGGCATCCGTTACACACCACGGACAAAGTACTGCTGTAGCTAGGAGTGCCATACTGGACAGGTACCTAACTCTGCACAGTGTCTAAAGGAAGAAATGGTTACAGAGCACAGAAGATAAAACTGTCCATGCTGCGTACAGTGGTGTTATGAGGAGGCATCTTAGCTACTTGGTGTCATTTATCCCATTGAGCTGTGCCCACACGGAGCTCAGCATAGACCAAATCAGTCTGTTCCTCCTTCTTCAGATTCATATCTCTATATTTCTCTCTGAATGTGTCAACATAACATGAGAGGGACAAAACCACACATTTTTTTGCCCCTCAGACACCTCCATTTGCTAGGTCACCTATATAGGTGCTGAGGCAACATGATAATGATGTCCTCAGTGCTGGCTCGTGCTATGGGCTGTGGTCACTTGCAATGAACTCTGTGGCCATAGCTCCACAGCACAATGCAATTTATGAAGTTTTTCAAGAGAAGTCTCTCCTCAGTCATCTGCCAAGTTACAGGGATAATCAGCAATTCATCATTCACAACAGTCCCCTGTATCTATATCCCATCTAACGGTTTCCCATTCTGCTGTTTTATTAATCCCTAAGAGTGCATCAAGAATTTGTCTTGGATACCTTCCCAAAGAAGGATGCTGGCTGCCAAGAGGATCTCCTCACATATGGGCCTCCAGTCCCCTTACACTCACACATGCATGTTCCCACATGTCCGATGAATCAAAAAGCCTAGAAAAGAGTGGGCAGATTCTTCTGAGGTTACTGTACTCAGCTGCACTTGTTGAAGTCAGAATTACAGATTTATTTTAAAAGCACCTACAGCTGAATTTAAATTTTATTTCCTCTGGCAGCAAAGTTAATGGGGTATTTTTTTTTTCCTCAGAGCTCTAGGTTTCTTACCCTTAATACTTAGCAAACATGAGATTGCTTGCCAGGTAAATTGCTTCCTTGCACATCCAGCTCTCCCTCTGCATCACATTCCCACAGCCCTCAGGCATCGGGATGGGAGACGGTAGATTGTAGAATTCATCTGTAGGTCCCTTTCTGAGGACTTTGAGCCTCTCAGAAACACTAAACTCATGTTAGTGCCCCAAAATCTGCTGCACAGATTATTTAAGGGCATTATCTAAGCTCCTGCTAAATCCCTGCATATAAATATGTAACTCTGGCCATGGGCAGTACCACTTCTGTCACTGAGAGAAGCAATGTGCAGAAGAGGACTGCACATTGCAGGGGAACAACGTGCACAACTCATGCTATAGGATGCCCGCAACACTTATGGGCTTCTGCCTGCAAGGCTGATTCTAATGCCTGAGCAAGCCTGGGCTTTGTAACACAGGGTGGGTTTTTAAAGAACCGTTTGCTAATTTCCATTTTGTTTTCATAACAAAACCAGCTCCACATCCAGCCTTGGTTAGTCTTAATACCTAGTATTGTTTTTATTGTGCAAGGAGATTTTATGATTATACTTTCACTGTTTTAGTCCAGAACTAATGTTGAACTGTTCTACAATTACCCAAAGATACACATGCACCAGGCTCATAATTAATTCCATTTGCTCTTGGTGATCAAATTTCTGAAAAGGGCAACTGAAGAGCTGAATAGGTTTGAGTGATTTCTTATGTACATTTTAGTACACAATATTTTCTAATGAAATCTATCATATTCCAGCTTGGGACCAGCCGAAAATGTTCTTCCTGCATCACAAGAATTTTTAAGACTGCAAAAATTATGTCTGTCCTCTGTCAAGATACAGTGTAGAAATATAAACACTAACTCCAAAAATGGAAGAAAGTAAATTTGAGTCACACTGTGTGGTTCCTGAGTTAATAGGTTTTTTTAATTAATCTTATTGTCTTCTTTAATTTTATTTTTTAGTTAGTGCTTGAAACTTTCAGGGGGAAAAAGATCAGAATAGTCACTATGATCCAAAAAGATGAAGTTTTCTGAATTGAAATAGTCAAATATGGTGCTGACAATTTTGAAAGCCTTTTCCAAAACATTTACAGTTGGGCTACTCATTATCACCATATCTGCTTTCAAATTAGTTTGAATTTTTTGGGGGAAAATAAAGCAAAAACCCAAAATAAACAAAAATGAAAAAGGAAATAAGAGTTGTTCAATGAATTGCTGACAAGCCCAAGTGACAATATTCAAAGCACAACATCTGATTCCATTCTGCATCACATCACATCAATATTCTGCAGCCAAACCTGCCTATTTCTACAGATTGCTATGAAGGCTGTATTTCCGTAAGAGTTGGTTGAACCGTGACCAAAAATGCAAAAAATATGGGATACAAATAGCCAAGCCAGTAGAAGATAACTCTGCAATATGAAACTTTCTCAAAAAAGATGTCAGGAAAGTATGTTTGTCTCAGCAGCCTTTATACTCGACCAGAAATAATCTGTCCCGCAGACCCAGGCTGAATCTAGCACAAATCTGTATCATATGCTCAGTCGAATTTGAGAAAATGCATTTTGTTGCCCATACCTGATCCAATTGAAACTGAGACTGCCAAGTCAGTGCACTGTCCAATATAAAGAGCTTGAATGGCTATTTCAGGCTAAAACAGTCAAAATGCAAGGCAGTATCACACGTACACTGCCGCATTGCAAAGCATATGATTTTAATAAAATGCATCTCATGTTCCAGCACACTGTCAAATCCCAAGCTGAAATTTTGGAAATACCTGTCTAATGACTGAACACAGAAATGAATTCACAAGTTCTATGCCTAGCATTAGCAGTGAAAAAATCTAACCATCTAGTGTGGATGGCTGACAAAAATATTCCCTTAGCCCCTTCGCAACAAACAGGGAGTGAAGGCTGCAAAAACCATCCTTCCTGTGTTCATTCCTAGAATATGAAATGACAATGGAAGATTTTTGCAGCCATCCTCCAAGCAGATTTAAAAAAGAAAGTCTGTGTGCTTCCCCTGGGAAAGAATATACAATTTCCAGTCAGGATGCATTTGCACAGTCCAGGAGACTCTGGGAGTGGGGGACAAAAGCACAAGGTTAGAAAACAAAATTCAAGTAAAATGAGAGGTCTGAAAAAGACAGAGGAGACAGTTAGAAGGAAAGCTTGTATAAGTAGGGAACGTACTTTCAAAAACAAGCTGTGTTTTCTGCTTTATGGCTGTGTGGCAGAGTGGTACCTGCTTTCCTTCCACTCTTGACTGCAGCAAGCTGAAGGTGGTATGGCAGGAATTCTGAACTCCAGGAGCTGGCAAGTTTTGCCAGGTCTTTGCTACACAAAGAAAAAGGAGCAGGTCATTAAACATCATTCAGAATTGCCACTGATGAAAAAGAAAGCATTTTTGTGTTTAGTGTTCTTGCACGGGTGCAACTCCAGATAAGATATAGGGTGAAAGAGGTCGACAAAATCCTATGGCTTTGACACTGGTGCCTGACATGAGAAAATACACAACACCATGACAATGGGAATAGGGCAGAATCAGAGCCATTTAAGCATCTCCTGATAAATCAGTTCCTAGCTAACATGCATCTTTTGGTGTATGCCATTTCTGTAGCACAGCTGAATGTCATCATGTTCTTTGCAATGAATGGATACAGTTTTGATAGGTTCCTATAGATATTTTACATGTAAAATCAATCAATCAATAAATAAATTTACTGACTGGGGGGGTGGGGTGGGGTGGAAGCTTTTGCTAACAACTGTTGGAGTTTTCCCATAGTTTCCAAGGAAAACAAGGTTTACACAATTGTGCAGTCTGCCTGTCTCTTCCCTCCCTCTGATTGCTTTTTAACCGTTCACATCAGATCATCTGCATTTGGTAGCACTGGGCAGCCAAACAGTGCACCTGTGGTGGTTGGACAGCCACCATATCCCTAGCTGCAGGAGAAGGGAATTAGAGGCATCTGTAACACATACCTGTTGGGAAGTAGGTTTCATCAGGTTAGATGTGACTACAGTTTTGCTACCATCAAAACTCTGAACACTTTCATGTCAAATATGCAGGGAGTCTTTTGTCAGCTCTCAATCCATCTATATACCTGCACAGTACTCTACCAATATGTTGCCAGCATATAACCAGCATAGCATCCTGTAACCAGTAACGCTATTCTGGAAAGCTAAAAAAAGAACCCTGACATCACTTCTGACACTTTGAGCTGGAAAATTGTAAGAGTTTTAAAATTTGCTTCTTACGTGCTTTGTATGGGTCCCAGAGGATACCCAGGCCGAGAGGTACACAGTGGCCAACCCATTGCAGAAAGGTCAGAAGCTGCCCCACAGCATTTGGCCTCTGGGTCAGGGATTGCTCCCTGGAGCAGTGAAACAGAGCCAATTTCAGGAGTGAGGAACCGAAAAGACATACTTGATACCTGTGTTTACAATACAAAAAGAAATATGTCAATGAATGTATTAACCACAGAGCTGCAAGAATCAAATGCTGCAAATGATAATGATGTCCATAAGAGAGGAAAAGGTGAATGGCAGGTCATTTTCAGGTGCTGTGATGTGACTGAATAGCTACTGCAGACTTCATTGCAGGCATTTTGGGGTTAGGGTTTAGCCTTTAGTTTTGCCATCTTCATACTTTTACAGACTACATTCACAAATAGAACAAATCATGCCAATCAGCTTTTGCAAGAAAAGTTCCCAAAATATTACATAGTTTGTCAACAAATAATTAGCTCAGTGGCTACGAAAACAAAGCGACTGGTATACTCTTGCCTTAGTGAAATTAATTATTATTTCCTAGTTGCATCTCCATATTAATTTCTTGAAAGAGGTTTCCAGTGGAGATGTCTTGTTGAGCAGGTATGAGCTAAAGATTTTGCTTCCAAGAGCCTGGTCTGGAGGGAGGAGGTGATGGAATTTGACTCGTCTGCCCAAAAGAAGGTACAAATGTGCAACTCCCTGGGGACTTTTTTCTCTGCCAGCCTGCAATCTGTGTTAATTTATTAAAGTGTGATATAAAAAATACAGCAATGGTAGGGCTAAGGAGGAGACCTGCTGGAAATTACAAATTGTCTGTGACAAGTGAACACAGCACCATGTTTCATGGAAACAGTGAATTGGACACTTGCCTGATTCAGCAAAGAAGCTGTCTTTATAATTTGCATTTCACTTAAATTTTATCTGTACCCTAGTTTTATTTCAAGAATTTGGCTTTAAATACTGATTTTTCTTCACTCTCTCTGAACTTCATTTCCCTTGAAATAATTTTTAAAATTAGAATTCTTATTTATCAGTTGTCAAGTACAAAAACTAATTTGATTCAGCATGAAACACAGTTCTGATACAGAACAAAGCTGAAGGATTGAATCAATAGTGAAAGCTGAACAGCTAGTCTTCAATTCACTTTAAAAGAAGATGAAGTTTTCCAGTCTATCAAAAGAAAAGCTGGCATTTGGGCAATGAAAGGCACACACATAAGACCCTTTTATTGTAAGAAATTATCAGGAGTCCAAATCTTC